>NC_045427.1:68381850-68997163 GCF_902635505.1 Sarcophilus harrisii
CAAGAGAAGATTATCTTTATCTATATCAATATCCTTTTTTCTAAGTAATTATAAACCATTGAGGGAATGTAGATTATTTGGATGATTTATTTAGAAATAGGGGAATTTTGAAGTCACATAGTTCAAATTCTCTCCTCTCCCTCAACCCCCAAAAGAGTCACTGTTAGCTGTGATAAAAATAAACAGACAACAATGACAACATCAATAAAATTATTAAATATAAGGTCTTAAATTCAGGAAATAAATTTGGTTTAGGTCCTTTTGATTGACATATACTACTTGTATGTCCATGGATAAGTCAATTAATTCAGGACTCAGAAAGTTGCCTAAGACTATAAATTACAGACAAGTAACAAGTTCACATTGGTTAAGAAAATTTTCATATTGAGAGTACTTCAGAACAAATACAAATATGAGTGCCACCATGTCCATTAAAACTTAAACAAACTAAAGCCACAAATATCTCCACATATGGAAACATTAAATCATTTTTTATAAAATCATTTTATTTCAGATATGAGAATTTCATAGATTATTTTGCCCAAGTCTCTTGTCCTCCAAATGAAGGAACAGAAACCCTGATAGAGAAATTGTTTTAGGCATGGTCACCATCATAAACATGTCAGAATTGAGGCTAAATCCCAATTTCTTTAATTATCAATCCCAAATTCTTTTCCCAAAACAAAGATTTTTTAATAAATGTAATATATTAGTCTTGGTATTCCAGGGCTTGTACCCAATCAGTCCTACTCTTAGTCCCCCAGAAAAGACACTTTCATTGATGACCTAACCTTTACTAAATGAAGAAAAGAAATTAAATGAAACTGCGGGAGGAGAAAAAAAAATCATTATCTAAAAAGATAGTTTCAGCATCCCTGGAAAGAAAACAAAAGAGATTAACTTTATCCAAAAGTCATTTCACCAAGTTACATTGAAAGCAGTATTTAGTCAGTGATGCAACTGATCCTCCATCATGGGGATTTAGCAACATTTTGCTGTATTAATCAAACCAACTTCTAAAGTCAACTTCTTCCTTGGGAAACTTGATAGTATCTGAGAGTTTCTGGAACCATTTTGGACCTTCCATGAATACTCAGTGGCCCACTGGAGAACTCATGCTGACTCTAGGATCTTGTGCCTTTTCCAATATGTTTTCTATCACCTTTACCCAAATTCCAGATTGGTACTTTCTTTCCTTCCTTCTTGCTATGAGGATTTCAGGAAGCATTATACTAATTCTCATGTTACATAACTAGTCATGATTGCCAGAGGTATGGATAGAATTTAGTCAACATCAGATTACCTGGAGACATCATAGTGTAGAGAATGAAGAGCCAGACTCTTGAAGATTGGATTCTAGTCCTGTCCCTGATATATAGTAGGGAAGCAATTTAACCTCATGGGGCTCTAAGAAACATTCTGATTCTAACTTTCAGTGCAGAGACTGATCTATTTTGCTAATGGAAGTACATTTATGGGGAATTACTTCTGGTGGAGAAGGTAGTTCTCTACTATTTGTGGTAATTTTGGCTTAATTCTTAACACCATGAAAAATACAAATTTTCCCCCAGACAGCACTACACAATCCATATGTGAAACCATTAATTATGGCAAATGGAGAAACTTTGAGTGTTGTGCATAGTTTTCTTAATTGGGCAATATACTTTGCAGAGATGTCCACAAAAAGGATGAGTGTACACACATTGCCAGAATTGGCTCAGTGTTTAGGAGGCTCCATAGGAAAGTCTGGAGAAGAAATATTAGAATGTCTACCAAACTGAAAATCTGTAGACTTCATTGGTATATGCTTGTGAAAACTGGACAGTATCCCAGCACCATTTCAGGAATCAGAGTCATTTATATTTCAATTATTTTAGAAAGAGTCTGAAAATCTCCTGGAAAGATGAGGTATTGGACACTGAAATTTTTTCTCTAACTGAACTGCCAAGTATACAAAGTATTACATAGGGAATGCAGTTCCAATGAACTGAACACATTGTTCAAATGGCAAACATATATTTGCCTAAATGAATATCCACTAAGTAAGTATTCACACAAGGCAAGTGCTCACATGGATGCCAGAAGAGGTTATACTGGGACACTCTCAAGGTCTCTGAGGAAAATTTTAATTAATTATTAAACATATGGGACACTGACCAGCACTGACCAAAGAAAGTGTTGCACTTTATGAACAAAGCAGAAGTACTGTTGCTCAAATTTAACATGGAATGTACAGATTTAGAGACATCGTCAATGCAAATGTGCATATGGACTATTTGTTTCTGATCTATGGTAGAACCTTCCAAGTTCCAAGTGATCTGATTAGCCAGTCACATATTTGACTACAACAAAATCATGTAATTTTGATCCTCTTTGAGAATGAAGGACAACTGTACCGTATTCACCCACACTCGGATACAATTGCCCTGGCTCCCATGATATTCCTTTCATAAGACACTTTATCTCATGACACCACACATTTTCAATACCTGTCCACTATAGCTGAAATTATCATCCTTATCATCTTCATCTGCTGGCATTCTTCAAGTACTTGAAGAAGTCTTTTTGTATCCCTTATAGAATTCATGCCTTTCCTCTGCTTACTACTGACAATTTATCCTTTATGTATCTTGTATTTATCTCACTGTGTAAAGGGCAGAACTCTGGAGAAGTATACTTGAAAGAAGGTGTTCATTCAGTGGATTTCATAAGGCAATGGTTACCTAGTTTAACATGGTGATTAAAAGTTCTCTAGTTTGGTATGAATGATTTAATCTTACAGCAAGGTGTTAGTTAACTCAGTGGAATTAAGATAATGATTTTCTAGTTTACATGAACTTATTACTTAATATAGTTCTACAAGATTGACACCTATTCTACAAGATTGACACCTATGATAATGTATGTATAATAGAGTATATAAGAGCCAACAAGGACTGGGAGAGAGACATTCCATCTTCATCAGCCTCGTGGTAGCTCACCTGTTTCCTCCACTGAGACCAAGACCCATTCCAGAGGGCCTCCAGAAAGCTAGCGAGGCCCTAGGTGAAGGAGACGACTGGGAAGGAGATAATAAAGACTTTGGACTTTATCCCTGACTATTCTCTTGGTGATTATTCTGCTGAAATGAAAGCTGATCCCAAGATCTCTAGAAAGCTAACCAGAACCTTACATTTTGGTGCCCAATGTGGGGTAAGAATTACGAGAAAAAAACAGACCTATTCATGAGAAGGATCTTTCCAGAATGAAGGAAGAAGAGCCCCGGTAAGTCTATTTTAGTTGGGGTAATTAAATGAGTCAACACATTAAAAGGCCGAGCCAGGAGATTCATGAGAGACTTAAATGCCTGTTCTCACTATAGTCCTCTTCTCCATTTAAAAGTTTGCTTCCATGATATTTCACAAGATCAACATCTGTTACAATCATCTAAAAGTGATAGTGCTGCTTGCATTCCTCAGTGTGCAGACCATGCTATGGGGGGAAAATAACAGCAAAAAACAAAGCAAAACAAACTTACAAAAAAAAATGATCCACATCTGTGGATCATAACATCTGAAGGGGTTGCAAGGCAGCTTTTGCTGACACAGGTGTTGCAGACTGGGAATGAGATAAATTGGAAGCAGAGGGAAGAGGAGAGAAATCAGACAAGGCAACGGCTTCTCAGTCAAAGGTCAGAGCAATTGCCTCTCAGTCTCCTGAGAGGGGATCCATTTTGAGTTAGATCTCCAGCAGCCATTGTCAGGTGGCTCCCATGTATTCCAACAGCTCTCCCATGTATTCCAAGATAACTGTTTCCATTTTATTCCCTCCATTTATTCCTCCATTCTATGGGGGAATTTCTATTCCCTTTTGAGATCTTTGTCTTTTGATTTTTTTTTGCAGTAGTCTCAGTGCTTGTCATATTTAGCAATTAGGGTGAAAAATGGATAGATTCCTAGATCTAAAGTTAGAAGATCTGAATTCAAATGTAGTTTCACTTGCCACCTATGTGATCTAGTGCATGTCCTTTAAACTCTGTTTGCCTGAGTTTACTTAATTATAATATGGGGATAGTTATAGCATCTACCACTCTGGGTTTATGTGAGGATCAAATGAAATACTATTTTCAAATCTCTTTACATAGTTCCGTTCACATAGTTGGTCTTCATAAATGCCTATTCCTTTAATGCAAGGATAAAAACAAAATAGTGCCTATTCATTTACATTTTGCTATCTTTTAAGTAGATCTTTTTCTATGGGGATGATTTGATTATGATGCTTATAAAATTTCAGATGAACATCTTTATTGTACAAATGAGCAGAGTGAGTTCTAGGGTAATTGAGTGACATGCTAAAGGTTATACAGATTGAAAAAGAGCAAATATCTCTATCCAGTTCCTCTTATTTCAATACAACGTGTTCCATTATAGGATATTTCTCCTGCCAAGATTTAAGCTTTTTCTTGATATTATGCTTGATCATCATGACTGTATACTATTATCCTGTTATATTTCATGGTCATGATTTTGTATTTGTTTTTTAACTTTTTCTTAGTTATTTCTCAAAGTTAATGGATAACTTATTCATTCTCCCATTAGTGCACCTTTCAATAATATCCTTCGAGTTAAAAATGTTAATTATTTACTTATCCAGTACTTTGCCTCTTATTAAAGGCAGCTCTATTATATGTGATTTTATAATAACCCTCTTTAGAGATAAAACCTTATTAAAAGTAACTAAGCTAATAATAACTAAATGAATCTGTTTTGTGTATTAGTCTCGAAAATGTTTGCAGAATAATGGCAACTTGGTCATGCTTATGTAGTTTATTATTCCTGTAAATCCATGGATCGATTTTCACATCACAATGTGACACTATTGGAATTACAGATGGACAAGGACACTGAGAAATTTCCCAGGTATAAATTAGGCATTCAAAGCTAGTAATGTACAGAGACAACAAAAAGGGATTTTTTTTTTTTTTCTGTAGTGCTATTATACTTTAAAATAGTTTGTTTTCTTGTGATTATTTGTAGCCAGGAGTTGAAAGTCAGATGGAGGACACAGGCAGCATTGCAGAGATCACCAGGGATTCTATTATATTCTAAACTAGGGTTTCTAATATATTCTAAAAACAAGAATCCAAATTAAGTCTAATATTGCTTTCAAAACAGTTTTGTATATGACTAGCATAATATATTACAAGAGTTAAAATAGTGTGTCAAATTACTGAATGCTGATTTCTATGAATTCATTAAAATATATTTTATTTATTTTATTACACATTTCTCAATTAAATGTAAATAATTAAAACAATTTAGTTCCAAATTCTCTTCCTCTTCTCTGACTTTTCTTGAGAAGGCAAGCAAATTAATATTAATTATACATTTGAAGACATACAAAATATATTTACACATTAAGCATGTTACAAAAGAAAACACAGAAAAAAAAAGAAAAATCAAGTTTAAAGAAAAGTATCCTTTTATCTATATTCAGAATTCACCAGTTCTCTCTAAAGTTGAAGATAATTTTTCATCATGAATTTTTTGGGATTGTCTTGAATCAATATCTTGATCAGAGTATCTAAGTTGGTCATCCTTACAGTATTGCCTACTGTGTATAATTTTCTCCTGGTTCTGTTCTCTTTGCTTTCTATAAATTAACATCAGACTTTCCAGGTTCTTCTGAAAGCATCCTGCTCATTGTTTCTTTTTTTTACAAAAAACATTCCATAATAATCATATAGCATAGTTTGTTCATATTTCCAAATGATGGGCATCTCCTTGAATTTCAATTCTTTGTCACCACAAAAGAGTTGCAACAAATATTTTTGTGTATGTACATATATATATATATATATATATATATATATATCCTTTTGATCTTTTTGTGACACAGAGCTAGGAGTGATATTGTTGTTGTGTTAAAAGATATTCACTGTTTTATAGCCCATTGGCCATAATTCCAATCTATTCCCCAGGATGTTTGGACTATTCACTACTTTATCAACATTACATTAGTGTCTCAATTTTTCACATCTTCTCCAGTATTTGATGTTTCCCTTTTATGTTATGTTAGCCAATCTGATAGATGTGAGGTAGTACCTTAGAGTTGATAAAATTTGCTTTCCTCTAATTACTATTGATTTATAAGTGTTGTTGTTTTGATGTGACTATCACTAAATTTGATTTTTTCCTTCAGAAAATTGTCTGTTGACATCATTTGATCATTTATCAACTTTTTTGCTTAGTTGCTTATGCATTTGAGAAATGAAACTTTTAAGTCAGAGAAATTTGCTATAAAATTTCCCCCAAATTAGTTTCTCTTCTAATTTTGACTGCATTAGTCTTGTTTGTACAAAGGCTTTTAAATATTTTTACAATGAACATTATACATTTTATTTTCTGTTATTTTCTTTATGTCTTATTTGGTCATAAACTCCTCATCTATCCAAAGATATGACAGGTTCTTTTGTCATATGCTCTCAATTTGCTTAAGATATTTTCCTTCATATCTAAATCATAAACATATATTTACCTTATTTTGGTATAGTGAGATATTGGCATATGCCTAGTTTCTGTCAAAGTGCTTTCCAGTTTTTCCACACATTTTATGGCAAATAAAGAGACATTATTCTTGTCCCAATAGCTTGAATTTTTTATGTTGATTAAATACTAGATTAATTCAGTCATTTACTACCTTGTGTTACTTAACTAATCTATTCCACTCTACTGATTCAGTACTCTTATTTCTTAGTACTAGATTGTTTTGATGATTACAGTTTTGTTATATACTTTGAAATATGGTACTGGTAGGGCACCTTCCTTGAATTTTTTTCCTTTTTATTTCTCTTGATATTCTTGACTTTCATTTTTCCACATTAATTTTGTTATTATTTTTCTACCTTTTTAAAATAAATATATAATAATACGATTTGCTTTATCATCATAAAGGTAAAATTGTCAATTTTATAATATTGGCTCTGTCTTGTTATTGTTACAGTAATTACCTACGTTTATGTAAATGGATTTATTATTTCTTTCACTTGCTGCTGGGCATTGTTGGTAGTATATAGAAATGCGTCATTATATGGTTAGTTTATATTCTGCAATTTTTTTCAAAGTTATTATTTCAACTAATTTTTTTTCTTAAGTCTCTGTGGTTCTCTAACTATACCATGATATCATTTCCAAAGAGTGATAGTTTTGTTTCCTCATTGCCTATTTTTATTTCTTCAATTTCTTTCTTTTTTGTTTTATTGTTTTTACTATCAGTTCTAGTGATTAGTGATAAGTGATAGAGAACATCCTTGCTTCACCCTTCTATTACTGAGAACACTTCAAGTTCATCCCCATTGAAATAATGATTGAATTATTATTATATGACTTGAAATATGATGTTAATTTTGATATGGGGGTTTCAAAAATATGCACTATTTATTCTTATACTTTCTAGAGTTCTTAATAGTAATAGGAATTATATTTTGTCAAATGCTTTTACTGTCTTTTTTTTTAAAGTACATAATTCAGCAGTCAGTTCTACCTTTTATGTCTTGGAGTTAAATGTCACCCTTTAAATCTGAAAGAGAACCTGCTCTTCAGCATGTCAGTTTTAGGTTGTCTGTTTAAGTTTAACTTTTAGGAATAGAATTGTCCCAAAGTAGAATAGGCTGTTTCTGGAAGTAATTAATTCCTTTCCTGGAGAATTTTAAACAAAAATTAGATAACTATGAAGGAATTATGTAGGTAGGATTTCTGCTTATATTCAGACCATTATAGATAAACTCTGAAGTTTTTTTTTCATTTCCATTAATGAAGACAATTATAAAAAAAAGAAAATTCATCAAAATAGATTTCACACTTTGATGCTTCTATGTTTTTGCTGACAATATCTTTACCCATACAGTTTAGAAACCATATATAATTTTTTGTCTTGAGTCATTCTGTGACATGGTATGTTTGCATGATTGTGTATACACATACACATGTATATATGTATATACATATATGCACATAGATATATATACATTTATACAACTATATGTGTATATATGTCTCTCTGTGTGTATAACAATGTTATGTTTTTAACCTATTCCCAATGTGAGTAGATTTTCATACCTCCTCCATCTAATGTTAATGTGTTGGTTCTTTTTCTGTACAATCCTTGTATAACATAATTATTCTTTTTACTTTTTCCTAGTCAGTTTTTTTTTTAATTTTTATTTTTAAAGTCATATCATACTCAGTTTTGCTTCAATTCTTCTTTTGAATTACCCAATTGCTGATGTTAATCTTAAATATATGATGTGTATTTCCATGTAAAAAGACATAAATTCTTTGTCTTTGCTGAATCTTTTTAAATAATTCTTTGATATTGGCCCTTATATGTTAAATTTTCTATTTAGGTCAGGTGGAACTAAAAACCTGTGAATTCATTGAATTTCAATTATTTTGCTTCAATTTTATGATTAATTTGGCTGAATGTGATATTTTTGGCCACAGACCTAGTTTTTTTGATTGTTGATATATATGATTCCAGGACCTTCTGATAATTTCTAATTGTAGCTCCAGCATTTTTGTTTAAATTGGCTTGTTTGCTTTATTGAATTTCTACTTTGATATGGGAGTATCAAAATTTAGCAATAATATTCTTGTGTATTTTCCATGCAGAAAGTCTGATGGTGATTGGTAGATTATTTTTATTTTTATTTTCCCTTTGTATTCTATCACTCTAGGACAATTTTCTGTGATTATTTCTTACAAAATTATGTCGAGGTTCTTTTTTTTTTTTTTTGATCACAGCTTTCAAGTAGTACAATTATTCTTACATTTTATCTTCTTGATCTCTTTGCCAGATCTTTTGTTTTTCTTATAAAATGTATTATATTTTGTTTTATTTTTTTTCACTTTTTATATGTTTTTTTCTTGGTCTCATAGCTTTCCTACTTTCACTTTCCTCAATTCTAATTTTCAAAGAATTATTTTCTTTTGTTATTTATTATATTACAAGATATATGCATGGGCAATTTTTCAGCATTGACAATTACAAAACCTTTTGTTCCAATTTTTCCCTTCCCTTCTCCCACCCCCTCCCCCAGATGGCAGGTTTTCCAATACATGTTAAATATGTTAAAGTATAAGTTAAATACAATATATGTATACATGTATACAGTTATTTTGCTGTACAAAAAGAATCAGACTTTGAAATAGTGTATAATGAACCTGTGAAGGAAATCAAAAATGCAAGCAGACAAAAATATAGGGATTGGGAATTCTATGTAATGGTTCATACTCAGTTTCCAGAGTACTTTTGCTGGGTATAGCTGGTTCAACTCATTACTGCTCTATTGGAACTAATTTGGTTCATCTCATTGTTGAAGAGGGTCATGTCCGTGAGAATTGATCATCATATAGTATTGTTGTTGAAGTATATAATGATTTCCTGGTCCTGCTCATTTCACTCAGCATCAGTTCATGTAAGTCTCTCCAGGGCTTTCTAAAATCATCCTGCTGATCATTTCTTACAGAATAATAATCAAAGAATGATTTTCTCAGTTAAAACTCTATATCTCGGGGGGCGGAGCCAAGATGTCAGAGAAGACACACGCGACTTTCTAAGCTCTTCTCTTACCCTCTTTATCAATATTATATCGAGCCTCAAAAATAGTCTTGACTGCTACAATTCGTAAAGATAAGAAGCAGAACAACTCACCGGCCGAAGAAAATCTGCAGTCTCGCCAAAAAAAGGTTGGTTCCGGGGCCAGGGGGGAGATCGGCGCAGACGGGGAGAGAAATTAGGTTCCGAGGAGAGTCTCAAACCGAGGGTGAAGGCACAGATCTCAGCACAAGCACACAGCCCCAACCCGCAGTACGGGGCTTTTCCTTGGGGCAGTTGTGATCCTGCACGGCAGGAGGACACAGCCTGGGTTAGCCTCCAATCTGGGCAGTGGGGAGCTCGGCTTGGGGCCATAGAGCTTTTCCAGGGCCGATTTGCATCGGGCAGAGACACTGGGGCAGAGTTCCGGGCGGTCTGCGGTCTGCGGTCTGCGGTCTGCGGTCTGCGGTCTGCATTCTGCGGTCAGCTGCTAATACTCACAGTCCCACAAGAGGCTCCGGCCTGGGGCAGTGACACTTTCACCCCTTAGTCTCTAGCACAGGGCAATTGCTAACCCACTCAGCCCTACTAAGCAGTTTGATAGCTCGGCCAGTGCTGAATCCACTTCCTGTTGGGGGAAGGGAAAACTCTCACTCAGAGCACTCCCATACCTCAGAGCCGGAAATCGGTTTACATCTTTCCCTGCTCTGCAGAGGAAGCTTGTAACCCCCTTGCCTAGGAGACCTACCCTAAGGCTTTAAAACATGAATAAAAAGATGAAAAGAATGATCGACAGCTTCTATGCAGAAAAAGAGCATGTCAGCAAACATGAAGAGATCTCAAACAGCAAACATGCATCAGACTGTCCTCCTTTACATGATGCTCTCATAGAAGAGACCATTAAAAGTCTCAAAAGAGAGTTAGAAGATAAATGGGGAAAGGAAAGAGAAGCCTTACAAGAGAGCAACAACTTCCTGAAATAGGAATTGGAAAAAGTAAAAAAATCTCAGGAAAGTAAGAATTGTGAATTGGAAAAAATAAAGAATTCACTAGAAAGTAGGATTTGTGAATTGGAAAAGACAAAGAACTCGCAAGAAAGTAGGATCCGTGAATTGGAAAAGACAAAGAACACGCAAGAAAGTAGGATCTGTGAATTGGAAAAAGAAAATAATTCACTAAAAAAAAAAATTAGTGAAATGGAAAAAAATTCCACAGACCAAAACAATACATTCAAAAACTCAATTGGACATATACAGAAAGAAGTAAAAAAAGCTAATGAAGAAAATAATTCTTTAAAAATTAGAACTGAACAAATAGAAACTAATGATTCATTGAGACAGCAAGAATCAGTCAAGCAAAAACAAAAAAATGACAAACTGGAAAAAACCATGAATTATCTACTTGCAAAAACGACAGACTTGGAAAATAGATCTAGGAGAGATAATCTGAGGATTATTGGACTTTCTGAAAACTATGATGAAAAAAAGAGCCTAGATACTATTTTACAAGAAATCATCAAAGAGAACTGCCCAGATGTAATAGAATCAGAAGGTAAAATAGGCATTGAAAGAATTCATCGAACACCTTCTGAAAGAAACCCTAAAATAAAAACCCCAAGGAATATTGTGGCAAAATTTCAGAACTATCAGATTAAGGAAAAAATTTTACAAGCAGCCAAAAAAAAACCATTTAAATACCGAGGTGCCACAATAAGGATCACCCAAGATCTGGCTGCCTCTACATTAAAGGAAAGAAGGGCCTGGAATATGATATTCCGAAAGGCACAAGAACTTGGGATGCAGCCAAGAATAAACTACCCAGCTAAGCTGAGCATTTTCTTCCAGGGAAGAAGATGGACATTTAATGAAACAAATGAATTCCATTTGTTTCTGAAGAAAAAACCAGAACTAAACAAAAAATTTGATCTCCAAGAATAGAACTCAAGAGATGCAGAAAAGGTAAAAATAACTCTTGAGAATTGTATTTCTGTTGTGGATATACAAAAAGAATACATGTATAATTTGATTGTACTGATATAACATAAAAAAGGGAAGTAGATATGGAAAAGGGATGATGGCAGAATAAGGTGGGAAGGAGGGATAAAAAGAGGGAAACCACATCCCACAAAGAGGCTAAGGAAACTTATCATATCTGAGGGAATTTAGAGAGGGGGAGGAACATTGTGTGAATCTTACTCTCATCAGAGTTGGCTCAAAGAAAAAATAATTGACATTTGTTTTAGAGAAAATTCTCTCTCGCCTCATTAAAAACGGGGGAGAGGAAAAGGGAAAAGAAAAAGAGTAATAAGGGAAGGAAGGGGGAAAGACTCAAAGGGGGGGAGGGAGGGATTATAAAGAGGATAAGTATCGTGATACAAGAGGGGTACATAAGTTTAAAAGGGGGAAAGAGGGTTGGGGGAGGCAAGAATAAGTAAAGCACAATCTGGGGTTATTAGGATGGCAGGAAATACAGATTTAGTAATTCTAACCGTAAATGTGAATGGGATGAACTCCCCCATAAAGAGGAGGCAGATAGCAGACTGGATCAAAAGTCAGAACCCTACAATATGTTGTTTACAAGAAACACATTTAAAGCAGGGGGATACATATAGAGTAAAGGTAAAAGGCTGGAGCAAAATCTATTATGCTTCAGGTGAAGTCAAAAAAGCAGGGGTAGCCATCCTTATCTCAGATCAAGCAAAAGTAAAAATTGATCTAATTAAAAGAGATAAGGAAGGAAACTACATCCTGCTAAAGGGTAGCATAAACAACGAAGCAATATCAATATTAAACATATATGCACCAAGTGGTATGGCACTCAACTTCCTAAAGGAGAAGTTAAGAGAGTTGCAAGAAGAAATAGACAACAAAACTGTAATAGTAGGAGATCTCAACCTTGCACTCTCAGAATTAGACAAATCAAACCACAAAACAAATAAGAAAGAAATTAAAGAAGTAAATAGAATATTAGAAAAATTAGGTATGTTGGATCTTTGGAGAAAATTGAATGGAGATAGAAGGGAATATACTTTCTTCTCAGCAGTTCATGGAACCTATTCAAAAATTGACCATATATTAGGACATAAAGACCTCAAAATTAAATGCAAGAAAGCAGAAATAGTAAATGCTTTCTTTTCAGATCATGATGCAATAAAAACTACATTCAACAAAAAGTTAGGGGGAAATAGACCAAAAAGTAATTGGAAACTAAACAATCTCATCTTAAAGAATGATTGGGTGAAGCAGCAAATTATAGATACAATTAATAATTTCACTCAAGATAATGACAATGATGAGACATCATACCAAAATTTGTGGGATGCAGCCAAAGCGGTAATAAGAGGGAATTTTATATCCTTAGAGGCTTACTTGAATAAAACAGAGAAAGAAAAGATTAATGAATTGGGCTTGCAACTAAAAAAACTAAAAAAAGACCAAATTAAAAACCCCCAATCAAATACTAAATTGGAAATTCTAAAATTAAAAGGAGAAATTAAAAATATTGAAAGTAAAAAAACTATTGAACTAATTAATAAAACTAAGAGTTGGTTCTATGAAAAAGCCAATAAAATAGATAAGCCTTTGGTAAATCTGATTAGAAAAAGGAGGGAGGAAAATGAAATTAGTAGTCTTAAAAATGAAAAGGGAGAACTTTCCACCAATGAAGAGGAAATTAGAGAAATAATAAGGAGTTATTTTGCTCAACTTTATGCCAATAAATTTGATAACCTAAGTGAAATGGATGACTACCTCCAAAAATATAGACTTCCCAGACTAACAGAGGAGGAAGTAAATTGCTTGAATAGTCCCATTTCAGAAAAAGAAATAGAACAGGCAATTAAACAACTCCCTAAGAAAAAATCCCCAGGACCAGATGGATTTACATGTGAATTTTACCAAACATTTAAAGAACAATTGGCCCCAATGCTATATAAATTATTTGATAAAATAGGGAATGAAGGAGTCCTACCAAATTCCTTCTATGACACAGACATGGTACTGATACCTAAACCAGGTAGGCTGAAAACAGAGAAAGAAAATTATAGACCAATCTCCCTAATGAATATTGATGCTAAAATCTTAAATAAGATATTAGCAAAAAGACTACAGAAAATCATCTCCAAGATAATACACTATGATCAAGTAGGATTTATACCAGGAATGCAGGGCTGGTTCAATATTAGGAAAACTATCAATATAATTGGCCATGTTAATAACCAAATTAACAAAAACCATATGATCATCTCAATAGATGCAGAAAAAGCATTTGATAAAATCCAACATCCATTCCTATTAAAAACACTTGAGAGTATAGGAATAAATGGACTTTTCCTTAAAATAATCAGCAGCATCTACTTAAAACCATCAGTAAGCATCATATGTAATGGAGACAAACTGCAACCCTTCTCAATAAGATCTGGAGTGAAACAAGGTTGCCCACTATCACTATTACTATTTACTATTGTATTAGAAACGCTAGCTATAGCAATAAGAGCTGAGAAAGAGATTAAAGGAATAAGAATAGGCAATGAGGAAGCCAAATTATCACTCTTTGCCGATGACATGATGGTATACTTAGAGAACCCCAGAGATTCTGCTAAAAAGTTATTAGAAATAATCCACAACTTTAGCAAAGTTGCTGGTTATAAAATAAACCCACATAAGTCAAGCATTCTTATATATCACTAACAAAATCCAACAGTCAGAGTTACAAAGAGAAATTCCATTTAAAGTAACTACTGATAATATAAAATATTTAGGAATCTATCTGCCAAGGGAAAATCAGAAACTTTATGAGCAAAATTACAGACCACTTTTCACACAAATTAAGTCTGATCTAACCAATTGAAAAATATTAAATGGTCTTGGATAGGGCGAGCAAATATAATAAAGATGACAATATTACCTAAACTAATCTATTTATTTAGCGCTATACCAATCAGACTCCCAAAAAACTATTTTAATGACCTAGAAAAAATAACAACAAAGTTCATATGGAAAAACAAAAGGTCAAGAATTTCAAGGGAATTAATGAAAAAAAAATCAAATGATGGTGGCTTAGCTGTACCAGATCTAAAATTATATTATAGAGCAGCAGTTACCAAAACTATTTGGTATTGGCTAAGGAATAGATTAGTTGATCAGTGGAATAGATTAGGTTCAAGGGATAAAACAGTCAACAAATATAGCAACCTAGTCTTTGACAAACCCAAAGATCCCAGCTTTTGGGATAAGAACTTACTGTTTGATAAAAATTGCTGGGAAAATTGGAAACTAATATGGCAGAAACTAGTCATTGATCCATACTTAATGCCGTACACCAAGACAAGGTCAAAATGGGTTCATGACCTAGGCATAAAGAATGAAATTATTAATAAATTAGAGGAACATAAGATAGTTTACCTCTCAGACCTGTGGAAGGGGAAGGAATTTCTGACCAAAGAAGAACTAGAGATCATTACTGATCACAAAATAGAAAATTTCGACTATACCAAACTGAAAAGTTTTTGTACAAACAAAACTAAAGCAGACAAGATTAGAAGGGAAGCAATAAACTGGGAAAATATTTTTACAGTCAAAGGTTCTGATAAAGGCCTCATTTCCAAAATATATAGAGAATTAAGTCTAATTTATAAAAAATCAAGCCATTCTCCAATTGAAAAATGGTCAAAGGATATGAACAGACAATTCTCAGATGAAGAAATGGAAACTATTTCTAGTCATATGAAAAGATGCTCCAAGTCATTATTAATCAGAGAAATGCAAATTAAGACAACTCTAAGATACCACTACACACCTGTCAGATTGGCTAAGATGACAGGAAAAAATAATGATGATTGTTGGAGGGGATGCGGGAAAACTGGGACATTGATGCATTGTTGGTGGAGTTGTGAACGAATCCAACCATTTTGGAGAGTAGTTTGGAACTATGCTCAAAAAGTTATCAAACTGTGCATACCCTTTGATCCAGCAGTGTTACTACTGGGATTATACCCCAAAGAGATTATAAAGAAGGGAAAGGGACCTGTATGTGCACGAATGTTTGTGGCAGCCCTTTTTGTAGTGGCTAAAAACTGGAAACCGAATGGATGTCCATCAGCTGGAGAATGGTTGAATAAATTGCAGTATATGAAAATTATGGAATATTACTGTTCTGTAAGAAATGACCAACATGATAATTTCAGAAAGCCCTGGAGAGACTTACATGAACTGATGCTGAGTGAAATGAGCAGGACCAGGAGATCATTATATACTTCAACAACAATACTATATGATGACCAGTTCTGATGGATCAGGCCATCCTCAGCAACGAGATCAACCAAATCATTTCTAATGGAGCAGTAATGAACTGAACTAGCTATGCCCAGAAAAAGAACTCTGGGAGATGACTAAAAACCATTACATTGAATTCCCAATCCCTATATTTATGCACACATGCATTTTTGATTTCCTTCACAAGCTAATTGTACAACATTTCAGAGTCTGATTCTTTTTCTACAGCAAAATAATGTTTTGGTCAGGTATACTTATTGTGTATCTAATTTATATTTTAATATATTTAACATCTACTGGTCATCCTGCCGTCTAGGGGAGGGAGTGGGGGGGTAAGAGGTGAAAAATTGGAACAAGAGGTTTGGCAATTGTTAATGCTGTAAAATTACCCATGTATATATCCTGTAAATAAAAGGCTATTAAATTAAAAAAAAAATAAATAAAACTCTATATCTCCTTTTTTAATTAATTAATTCCCCTTCCCCTTAATCTTATTTTTTCTTGGATGGTTCTAATTTATTTTCTTTATTAAAGCATTTTATTTTTCAAAATATATACATGGACAATTCTTAACCATTAGCCCTTGCAAACCTTGTGTTCCAATTTTTCCACCTTTCCCCGTGCCCTTTCTTAGATGACAAGTAGTCTAATATATGTAAAACATGGTAATATTTATGTGAAATCCTATATATGCATACATATTTATTCAATTACCTTTCTGCACAAGAAAAATCAAATAAAACTTGAAAAAAAGAGAAGCAAAATAAGTTGCAAGCAAGCAACAACAAAAAGAGTGAGAATGCTATGCTGTGGTCCACCCTCAGTTCCCATAGACCTCTCTTTGGATGTAGATGGCTCTCTTCATCACTAAACAATTAGAATTGGTTTGATTCATTTCATTGTTGAAGAGAGCCACATCCCTTAGAAAAATCATCATATAGTCTTCTTGTCACCATGTACAATGATCTCCTGCTACTGCTCATTTCTCTTAGCATCAGTTCATGTAAGTCTCCCCAGACTTCTCTGAAATCATCCTGCTAGTTATTTTTTACAGAACAATAATATTCTGTCCAGTTTCCAGTTTCTTGCCATGACAAAAAGTCTGTCATATTTTTGCACTTGTGGGTCGTTTTTCCTCTTTTAAGATCTCTTTGAGATATAAACCCAGTAGAAACAATGCTAGGTAAAAGGGTATGCACAGTTTGATAACCCTTTCAGCATAGTTCCAAATTGTTCTCCAGAATGGTTGGATTTATTAACAGTTCCACCAAAAATGTATCAGTGTCCCAATTTTCCTAATCCCCTCCAACATTTATCATTATCTTTTCCTGTCATCTTAGGCAATCCACGAAGTGTGTGATATCTCAGATCAGTACTTACTTGTTCTTTAGAATCTGTTTTGAGTTCTATTAAGTCTTTGGGGGAAAATATTTTTTAAATTTTTATTATATATATATATATATATATATATATATATATATATATATATATTATTTCACTGTTCTCCTCTGAAGATAAATTCATGTTTTCCCTATTTGTTACCTTCCTAGAAAGGATTTCTCATCTCTAAGAAAGTTGATAGGTCTTAGGAATGTAAGTGGCAATGATTCATGTGTCAGAATTGAGGAAGCAGTTTTCTTCTTTGCCTGTTCATGTTCTTTAATAAGAACACTTTTTGTAAGTACCTCTAATTTTTGAGTGGGATTATTGGTGTTTCAGGCTTTACATCACTTCTTCTCTCTAACCTGGAACCTCAAACCAAAACTGCCCTTTCCTATAAGTATCAGCAACCAGTAGCATCCTTGTCCCAAGGTATCTTTACTCACTGGATGTTCTGGTTCCTTCTTGCCGTGTCTCATTAGAACAATTTGCTCTTAATCAGAAGAAGTTCCCTTAATATTTCCTGAATCAGACCTCCATCTCTCTGCCTGACCATAAAGTAAAAGTTCTTGTGCTTCAGAATTAAGAGTTCTGGGAACTGATGCAGGAAAAAGGTAATTTACCAGGAATGTTTAAAGGAAAGCCTTCCATATGGCTAAGAGTCTTGATTTCAGGACACATAATTTGGCTGAGAGAAGGGGATATACTTAGAATGGAGAAAAATAAAAAAAAAGACATGAAAAGACATGATAGTTGTATGCAAGCATTTAAAGAATTTTCATGTAGAAAAAAAATCAGATTTTATCTGTTTGGATTTATAGAGAACAGATCAAGGGAAATGAATATAAGGTGCTTTAAAGGGCTGAAACTCTTGAGTTAATGCACTGAGGTTGGACAACCAAGCACTTAAGGCTAATTACCGATTGGACAATACTCTATAAGCGTATGGTTAGAAAATGGCCCTTCCCACTATTCCGTGCTGGCTCGATAATTGGTGTGTATAGAGAATTGTAGGATTAGAGAGTGGAGTAAGACTACCCAGAGTCACTTCTGGACAGGAGACAAAGGGGAGAGGTTACGGAGATCCTGTGTCTATCTAATTCACTCCAATCCCTAAAGACCAAGAATAAAGACCAAGGACTTTTTGCTTATCCTGACTCCAGCTGATTCTAAGGTATCCAGGATGCTAACTTGGTCTTCACAAGTTGTGAAGATTTAAAGTTAGTATTCATTGAGAGGAATCTCAAGAATTAAGTTGTCCAAAAATAGAATTGGCTGCCTCTGATGATGACAGATTTCCCCTTTTCCTTAGTAGTCTTCCTACAGAGGCTAGATATTTTGTTGGCTAAGTTATGGTGAGAATTCCTTGCGAATAAGCAATATTTCTTCCAAATCCTAAATTCTATAACTATGGCCAATTCAAAACTATCAGATCCCTTCTCTATTTGATAACTCTTTAAGTCCCTAAAGACGTTACTTCTACTATAGTCTTTTCTTTTCCATACTAAAAAAAATAGTTCTTTCAGGTAATCTAGATTGAGCTTTCTTATCCAAGAAAAAAATATCATTTTTCAAAGGCTCTTTCAGCTAGTAACCCCTCAGAAATGGCTCCTTCCAATTTTTTTTGAATTATTGGCACATAAGCTATTTTACAGATCCACATGCAAAGGGTAAAGATAGCATTTTAGGTAAATTTTTTCCAAAGAATATCTCAAACTTCTGTACTTCAGATCAAGAGAAATTAAGAAGCAAAAGCCACAGAGAAGAGACAAGTTTCCCGAATACATTTGAAAATATATAGTGAATCAGTGAGGCAGAGCTACACAATCAACTTTCAATTTGCATGACCTATTTGGTGTGGAGCAGATAATATAAATCCAAGTGACCCTTATTTCTTGGGCAGAGTCATTATTCTTAAAAAATGAATCTCATATTTCTTTTCAAGATTGCATGCTATTCTAAAAGAAAGTCTTTAATGGCTTTGCATTTTATATGTAAAACTTTGTCACAGAATCACACAAAGTTAAAAATGAAAGAAACCATAGACATCATGCAATTTAGCCCCTTTTCTTTGTATACATGAAGCAACTGAGACTGAAAGAAGAATAAATAACATGCCAAAATAGCAGAGAAAGAGTTAGAAAATAATAGTATATGCATCCCAATTTCTGCTAAGCAAATGACCAATGTGGATGATAATGAACAATGTATCTTTTTGGGATAAAATGAACAACTCCAATGATGATTAAGACAGTCAGTTATAGTTTACCATCACAGTCCCTAGACTATTGTAATGAGTAGTTCACCTAATGGACCAGCACCCCTTAATCTATCCCCTATTTATACCCAGAATTCATGATTTAATTTTGTTCTGCCAGGTAAATAGTCCTTTGATGATTAAATTCCTCTGATATCACCCTGCACTTCTTGTCCTTGGTTTCTGACATATATATATATATATATATATATATATATATATATATATTTAATATAACTTAGATATAACTTTGTAGTTGAGTCATTCAGAGGTTTCCTGTAATCTGGGTGTATATTACATGTGCCCTGCATACTCCTTTAGAAAAGAAGTATCATAGTAACTGTCTCATTGTCTAGAACAGGAAAGAACCATGGTTGATTCCCTGAGTAATACTGCCCCATTTTCAGGAAATATAGTTCCACAAGCTCAAAATCTTATACTTTTATCCATGTGGTTATTCTTGCATCTTTACTATATCTAAGCATCTGCACATCTGCACAGCTGTTATTTTCATATGTTTGTTTTCCTCTCCAGAACACTCTTAGTTTGGTACATGTTATGATAATAATAGCTCAGATTTATGAATTATGATTTATGGTTTACAAGTGCTCTTGTAACAATGCCCTGGGGGAAACCATGATGTCAGAGAGAAATCAGGGAGTTTTCTGAGCTCTTCCTAGTTTCCTTCAGGAAAACAAACAAAAACCCTCCACTAAATCAAGTCTCTAAATCAATTCTAGAGTAACAGAATCCACAAAAATTCTGAGTGAAATAATTTTCCAGCTTAAGATATTTTGGAAGGACCTTCAGGAAAAGTCTGTCTCACTGGGAAAAAGAGGAACTTGATCCAGCAAGTATCCTGTGGAGAATCTAGCAGGAGGCTTTTAATTAAAGTACAAACCATCAACAGAGACCCTTCATTCCTGGCCAGTGGCTCAGCAGGTGAGCTGTGAGACCTAAAACCAGAAGGCAAATTGTGACCTCCAAAAGATTGTACAATAGTTTGGGACAAGACATTCCAATATAATGGGAAATCCAGTAGCATCAGTGTAGAAAACCAGTGGGAGACCTCTATTTCACTATAAAAGAAACTTTGTACATTCTCCCTTATGCCCTTTCAACATTTCAAGGTTGAGAAGAGGAAGAAGAAGAAGAAGAAGAAGAAGAAGGAGAAGGAGAAGGAGAAGGAGAAGGAGAAGGAGAAGGAGAAGGAGAAGGAGAAGGAGAAGGAGAAGGAGAAGGAGAAGGAGAGAGAAGGAGAAGGAGAAGGAGAAGGAGAAGGAGAAGGAGAAGGAGAAGGAGAAGGAGAAGGAGAAGGAGAAGGAGAAGGAGAAGGAGAAGGAGAAGGAGAAGGAGAAGGAGAAGGAGAAGGAGAAGGAGAAGGAGAAGGAGAAGAGGAAGAAGAAGAAGAAGAAGAAGAAGAAGGAGAAGGAGAAGGAGAAGGAGAAGGAGAAGAAGAAGAAGAAGAAGAAGAAGAAGAAGAAGAAGAAGAAGGAGGAGGAGGAAGAAAGAAAGAGGAGGAAGAGGAGGAGGAGGAGAAAGAAGCCTGGTCATAAAAAGCTAATGTAATAGGGAAGATCTAAACACAAAACCAGAGGAGAAGATCAATGCCAAAATGATTACATGTGAAATCTCAAAGAGGGATATGGATATATCTCAAGCTCAAAAGGTTCTCCCGGAAGAGCCCAAAAAGGATTTTAAAAATCAAGTAAGAAAGGTAAAAGAAAAATGGGGAGAATGAAATCTCTGAAGAAGAATCATGGTGAAAGAAGTCAACAGCTTGGAAAAAAGCAACTTGAAAAATGCTGCAAAAACAATTGACTGAAGAAAACAACTCCTTAATTTCAATTCTATAAAAACTATTTGGAATTGAAATTAAGGAGTTGTTTTCTTCAGTGAAGAAATAATTCTTCGAAATTTTTATCTAAATATCCTTTAGATATGGTGTTGACCCCAAACCAAAAAGAGCTAAAACAAAGAAAGAAAAGTATAGAACAATTTCCTTAATAAATATTGATGCAAATAGATAAAATTTCAGTAAAGAGATTACAGCTACTTAACACCAGCGTAATATACTCTAACCAAATGGAATTTATATCAGGAATTCAGGGCTGGTTCAATATCAATATCAATACCAAATGGAATTTATGTCAGGAATTCAGGGCTGCTTCATATCAATAACAAAATTAGCAAAAATCATATGATTATCTCAATAGATGCAGAATTTTTTTTTGAAAATATAACACCTATTCCTAATAAAAACACTGCAGAACATAGGGATAAATATAATTTTCCTTAAATTGTTAAGTAGTATCTTTCTAAACATCAGCCAGTATAATATACAACAGGGATAAAGCAAACGCTTTCTAAGGATCTGGGGGAAAACAAGGATGTCCACTACTACCACTATTATTCAGTATGGTATTAGAAATATTAGTTTTAGTAATAAGAAAAGAAAAATTACTTTAAGAATTAGGGTGAGCAATGAGGAAATAAAACTCTTTGCATATGACATGATGGTATAATAAAGAATTCTATAGAATCAACTAAAAAGTACTTGAAACAACTTTTACAAAGTTGCAAAACCTAAATGTCATATAACCATTTGTGTTTCTATATGTTAACAATAACTTTCAGAAACAAGAGATAGAAAGAGAAATCCTATTTAAAATAGCTGTTGGCAATAAAAAACATCGGGGTGTTTACCTGTCAAGACAAACCCAGGAATTATATGAATACACTTATAGAACACTTGTCAGATAAATAATGTCAGATCTAAACAATCGAAAAAATACCAATTGCTCCTGGGTAGACTGAGCAAACAATAAAAATGGCAATTCAGTGCCATACAAATGAAACTACCAAAAATTACTTTAAATCCTAGAAAAAATAATAACAAAATTAATCTGAAAGAATGTAAGGTCAAGAATATCAAGGGAATGACGGAAAAAAAAAGTAAGGGAAGGGAGCTTTGCTGTACCAAATTTAAAAGTATATTATAAAGTGGTAGTCCTTTGCTACTGGCCAAGAAATAAGAGTGGTGGATCAGTTTAATAGGATATCTATACAAGTCATAATAGTAAATGACTATAGTAATCTACTGTTTGATAAACCCAGAGACACTAACTTCTTTGTAAGAACTAAGTATCTGACAAAATTGTTGCTAAAACTCAAAAATAGTATGGCAGAAACTAGACAGAGTCTATACCAAGATAAGATAAAAATAGGTTCATGATTTAGTCATAAAAAGTAATACTACAAGTAAATTAAGAAAGCAAGGGATAGTTTACCTGTCAGACCCAAGGAGAACTAAAGAACATTATGAAATGCAAAATGTTTAATTTGGTTTACATTAAATTTAAAGGTTTTTGCACAACAAAACCACTGGAGCTACAACTAGAAGTAGACATTGGGAAAACCATTTTCATAGCCATTATTTCTGATAAAGGCCTCATTTCCAAAATATATAGGAAACAGAATAAAAATTAAAAGAAAATTCCTCAATTTTTAAAAGATCAAATTATATGACCAGTCAATTTTCAAATGATGAAATTAAAGCCATTTATAATCTCATAAAATGCTCTAAATCACTATCAATTCATAGAAAAGCAAATAAATATGAAGTATCACCTCACATTGACTAAGATTGACTAAGATAATAGGAAAATATAATGATAAATGTAAAGGGGGGGGTAGGAAAACTGGAACACTAATGCATTGTTGGTGGAGTTGTGAAATACTTTAGTCATTCTAGAGAGCAATTTGAATTAAGCACACAAAGGGCTATCAAACTGCATACCCTTTCATGAACAGTATCACTGCTAGGTGTGTATCACAAAAAGATAATTAAGTGATAATTTGAGCAAAAAAGGTTTGTAGTGACTCTTTTTGAAATAAAGGAATTAGAAATTTAGTGAATATCCATGAATGTGGGAATAGCTAAATAAGATATGGCATATGAATGTAATGGGATATTATTTTTCTCCAAAATGAGATGAGCAGTCTTATTTCAGAAAAGTCTGGAAAGACATATCACCTGATCCTGAGTGAAATGAGAAGAGCCAGGAGAACATTGTACATAGGAACAGCAAGATCATATGATTATCACTATGACTGATTTAGCTTTTCTCAGCAATGCAGTGATCCAATAGACAAAGTGGAAAATATCATCCACATCCAAAGACACAATCATGGATTCTAAATGTGGATCAAAGCATGATATTTTCACCTTTCTTGTTTGCTTACTCGCTTTTTATTTTCCATTTTTCCTTTTGTTTTTATTTTTCTTTAAGATTATGGAAATATATTATATTAATTTATAATATATAACATTAATAAATATAAATATATTATGGAAATATATTTAAATGATTGTACATGTAATCTATAACCATTTACTTGCTATCTTGGAGAGGACAAAAAAAATGGAGGGAGGGAGAAAAATTTTGAACTCAAAGTCTTTCAAATATCAATGTTGAAAACTATCTTTACAAATAATTGGAAAAAATGAATTATTATTTTTATAAAACTTTTTTATGCATAGATAATTTTCAACATTTATCCTTGAAATTTTTTTCCAATTTGTGTTTCAAATTTTTTTCTTCCTCATTTCCCATTCCTCCATCCCCTCCCCTAAAGGGCAAGTAAAAACATGTGCAAGTCTTCTACAAATATTTCCACAATTATCATGCCGCAGAAGAAAAATTACATCAAAAAGGGAAAAAAAATGATAAAGGAAACAAAATGCAAGCAAAATAGTGAGATTGTTGTGGTCCATCCTCAGTTCCCACATTCCTCTCTCTGGGTGCAGATGGCTCTCTTCATCATAGGATCATTGAAACAGGCCTGAATCACCTAGCTGTTGAAAAGAGCCATGTCCATCAGAATTGATCACTGTATAATCTTGCTGTTGCTGTGCCTAGTCTTCTGATTCTATTCACTTTACTGAGCGTTAGTTTATGCAATTCTCTCCAAGCCTTTATGAAATCATCTTTCTGATCATTTTTATAGAACATTAATATCCCATAGCATTTATATATCATAACCTATTCAAAAATCCTCAAACTTATGGATAGTCACTCAGTTTCCAGTTATTTGCCACTACAAAAAGGACTGCTATAAATATTTTTGCACTTTGGGTTCTTTTCCCTCATTATGATCTCTTTGGGAGACAGACCCAGAGAGAGCAAAACTGCTGAATTAAAGGGTATGCAGAGTTTGATAGCCTTTTGGGGATAGTTCCATATTGCTCTCCAGAATGGTTGGATCAGTCAACAACTCCACCAACAATGTTAGTATTCTGATTTTCCCATAGCCCCTACAACATTCATCATTATCTTCTCCTGTAATTTTAGCCAATCTGAGACATACGTAATGGTACTACAGAGTTGTCTTAATTTGCATTTCTCTGACCAATAGTGAATTAGAGAAAAAAATGACTTGAGATTTTTGCCATTATGTCAGAGTGCTGGCAGTGGTTGCCAGTCTTAACACTATCCCTCTAATTCAGTTTTCTATAAGCATGTCCTAGAAATAGAAAGTACACCTTTTCAGGATTCCAGCCCTCTCCAATCCTTCCAGCCCTCTACACTTTTTCATAGATGGTTTTTACTAGGGTAGAGTATAATCTCCCATATTTTTGATATTATGATTCCCTTATGCATCCTAAGATATCACTCCATTTGTTTACTTCAACCTCATTTACATTAACTTTCAGTTCACTGAAACTCTCATATCATTTTCACAAAGATAACTTTCCACCCTTCCCTATTAGTATGCAGATGATTTTTATTTCATTCAAATGATTTCAGCTAAACTATTTATATTATGTTGCAAAGGGGATTCCTGCTCAGGTGCAGAAGAGCCTTGTGTAATTTTAAAAAAAGCCCATATTTACATAACATTTTAAGTTTTATATATTTCCTTAGTAGCAGCAACCCTGGGAGGGAGATGGAAAACATATTATTATTATCTTCACTCCATACATGATGAAATTGATAATCTGAGCAGTTGGCTGATTTGCTCAGGATTACAAAGGTAATAGTAGATCTTTATTAGGATTCTTACAAGGTGATAAGACAGTGGAATTGATAGAGACAATAATTATCTAATTTAGCATGGTTTGGTATGATTGATCTGATCCTACAAGGAGATGTTATAGGCCACAATTTGAGACAAAATACTAAGTGAAATTGAGGAGACAATGGTTAAGTCTAGTTTACAATTGATTTAATCCTACAAAAAATCATGGTTTCCTAGTGATATAATGATTGGTGTATACTCAGTGTGGGGCATATAAAGAAGAGCTGTCAGGGCCAGAAGGACAAGCCCACTAGAGGACAAGCCCACTAGAGGACAAGCCCACTAGAACAAAAGCCCACTAGAAGCTCTGAGTCTCAGCGAGGATTCAAAGAGATTCAGAAGCCAGAGAAGGTAGTTTAAGCTCTTGGAATCAAGGAGAGAGATAGGCCTCTATTAAAGCTAACCAGACCCCAGGAAAAGAGACAAGATTTTGAAGGACAAAATGAAGGATTTGGACTTTAACTCCTGGCTGCATTTGGGGTGATTACACTGAATTGAAATGAAGACTGCTCCCAGAAGCCCCCCAAGAAATCTGCTCCCAGAGATCATTACATTTTAGAGAAGAATATTACATTTTGGTGCCCAAACAGGGACAGACAACATCCTGATTTCAGTGGAAAAGTCTCCTTGACCCAGAAATTAGGGTGAGTATAAAAACAGATAAGGAAACTTTGTTAAAGGGCTAAACTAATGTTTCAGCTAAAATGAGACAGATGTTTAGAAAACATCCTTCTTTTCCAATTCAAGGAAAATGTGTAGAGAGCATTGTCAGATTTATGAAAAGCCAAGATTTGATTATAAATTGGGAGCAGATCATTGAAATTTTAGAAACTGTACAATATACATCTCCTTGGTTCTCTATGGAAAAAAGAATTGAATCTAGAGGCGTGGAAAGTAGTAAGAGAGCAACTATGTCAATTCTACAATGAAAATGGACCTCATTCAATTTCCAAAGACACACTTAATACATATAATTTAATACAATTGTCTTTAGGAAATTATATAAGTTATAAGAAAAAAGAGCAGGAGGGAGAAGAGCCAAATAAACTAGGTGAAAAGGATGAAGAATCAGATAAGAATGGACTTAAGTATAATTCTGAGTATGGCACTTCACAGCCGGAGAATTTCCAATCCCCTGACCTACTTTCCTCAATTAACCCTTCATGGGTGGAGGGAGAAGGAGGATTGGGAGAGGCATAAATACAATCAGCTTTTCCTATGAAGCAGCCTATGACAAGATTACAAAAGGCATTGGTGAAGGCTAAGAGAGAAGGACAGGATATATCTGATTTCAAAAATGAATACCCTGTGATTGAAGAGCTTGACTTTTCAGGTCAACAAAGAAAAAGATACAATCCTTTTGATTTGAAAAAAAATCAAGTATTTGAAAAAAAGGTTGCACTCTTTATGCGGCTACATCATCTTATGTTAAGATGTTACTAGATAATATGGCTTATGAAATCTTAACCCCCCATGATTGGAAATACATAGCAAGGACAAGTTTAGAACCCAGACAAAACTTATTGTGGCTTTCAGTGTATCATGAATTATGTAGGATTCAAGTACAATGCAATAAGCAAACTGGAGTTAATGTACAAATAACCTTTGACCAACTAGCAGGTGAAGGTCAGTATACAGAGAATTCAGCACAGACTAATTATCCCGTAACAGTGTATGAACAAATTGCTAGTGCTGCAATAAAAGTTTGGGGTTCCCTCCCAGAGAAAGCTGGAGCCTTTACAAAAATAGAGCAAGGTCCCCATAAACCTTTTGCTGATTTCGTGGGATGTTTGCAAACACAAGAACTATGATAAGACAACTGGCTAAAGAAAATGCCAATGAGGTTTGTAGAAGAATTATATGGGGACTATACAAAGATGCACCTTTAGAGGAGATCATAAAACACTGAGCCACAGTGGGCACAAATACTTATTATACCCCAACTATGATGAACTTGGAAAGACAAAGGACTTCTAGAGAAACTGGTCAATGTTTTCAGTGTGGAAAAAGTGGACATCTGAGAGCTCAGTGTAAATATAGAGATAGAGTGAGAGGACAGGGTGAGAGAATAAAACCCAAAACCTTATGTCCAAAATGCCACAAGAGCTTCCACTGGGCCTCAGAATGTAGATTGAACTAGGGAAGTATGAGGCAGGGCCCAGCCCCAAGATATCATACAAAAGACAGGTGGGGCATGATGGCAGCTGAGTTTACACCCAGAGAGTCTTTAGAAGGTCAGGACTCTGATGTGATCAACCAGCCGAAAAGCAATCACATGGCAGAAAGGGCTTACATGATCAGTCATCCAAAATGCAATCAGATAGCAGAAAGGGATTAATTACAATTGGGGAGAATACAGGTTTTTTAACCCAAGAGAAGGACAGTGTTTAAGGTGAGCAGCTCCAATGGAATTACCAGGTGATGAGGAGAGATCTAGAAAGTGGTAAAATAGAAGGGATCAGATAGGTTAACTGTCTGGGAGAGAGGGTTTGCTTGTATTTCTACAGATGGAGAACAAATCAAATGGGTGCCAATGAGCTGTATTCACCTTGTTCAACAGAGAGAGATGGAAAAAGAGAAAAATATGGAAACAATGGAGAAGACTTAAGAACAAAATCTGTAGGAATCATCGGATTCCCTAACACAAGATAAGACTGTTGCAGGACTTGAAAACCATCAGGAATCATTGGATTCCTTGAGATGAAAAATTGTTGATGAGATTTTTTGCAAGACTTCAAAACTTGCAGGAATTATTGGATTCCTGGCACATGAACTAATGGACAATAGATTCCTTTTGGACTATTTCTAGGACTTAGGGACATGTAGAAATCCTCATTTTGATTCATATTATTTGTTACATCACAACCAGCCTGTGTTATGTT
Source organism: Sarcophilus harrisii (assembly GCF_902635505.1). Classification (NCBI taxonomy): domain Eukaryota; kingdom Metazoa; phylum Chordata; class Mammalia; order Dasyuromorphia; family Dasyuridae; genus Sarcophilus; species Sarcophilus harrisii. The sequence continues at coordinate 68,410,296 of NC_045427.1, forward strand.
ACTATGTTCTTATGTAATTTATGTGATTATGTGTAATCCCATGGGTTTATAAATACCTGTTTCAAATGAGCCCTTTCAGAAACTCACTAATCTGATTTGATTTCCCATTTCCTTTGGAGTTTTCATCTCCCTTCCTGAGATGTCAGAGAGGGCGTGATCACCTCCTTTTTATGGTATTTTCACTCCTTTTTTTGAGCAGTCAGGGAAGGCGTGAAAACCTTCTTTTTTGGGTTTCTCACCTTCTTGAGAAGTCAGGGAGGTCATGACCACCTATGTTCTAAATCAAAAGAAAGCAGGAGATGTTAGGATTCTTAAAAAGGTGTTAAAACAGTGGAATTGATAGAGACAATAGTTATCTAATTTAGCATGGTTCAATATGATTGATCTGATTTTACAAGGAGATGTTATGGGCCAGAACTTGGTACTAAGTGGAATTGAGGAGACAATGGTTAAATCTAGTTTAGCACTGATTTAATCCTACAACAAATTCCTAGTGATATAATGATTGGTGTGTACTCAGTGTACAGCATATAAAGAGGAGCTGTCGGAGCCAGAAGGACAAGCCCACTAGAGGAAAAGCCCACTAGAATGGAAGCCCACTACAAGCTCTGAGCCTCAGCCAGGATTCAGTCAAGGAGATTCACAAGTTAGAGAAGGCAGCTTAAACTCTTGGAACCAAGGAGAGAAGTAGGACTCTATTAAAGCTAACTGGGCCCCAGGAAAAGAGACAAAACTTTGAAGGAGAAAATAAAGGATTTGGATTTTAACTCCTGGATGCATTTGGGGTGATTACACTGAACTGAAATGAAGGCTGCTCCCAGAAGCCCCTCAAGAAACCTGCTTCCAGAGAACTTTACATTTTTTAGAGAAGAATATTACAGATCTTGAATTCTATTTCAGGTCCAGTGATTCCAGTAGTCTTTCTTTTACAAAATATATCACTTAAGCATCCTTCCAACTTATAAATTATATGATTTGGTAATCTACATATTTTGATCAAATGTTTCCTATGCTACACATTTTCTTCAGAATTTTCTTTATTCATTTTAAACTTTGATAGCAAACCTGAAGCTTCTTCGCTTTCCTTCCTCCTGCACTAATGAATATTTACTGTTATAACAATAAAAATACAAATAAAAAAATTCTTTTATGAATCTCAAAGAAAAGAGATCTCTTAGTCTATCTTGTTGAATGCATACCTGGCTAGGAGTCCTCCTAACAATTTACTACAAAGTTTATCATATTTTTGTATGTATAATTTTTACTCTACAATTTACCATGTGAATTATTTTATAATTCTTAATAATAACCACAAGCACAAACACATACATAAATAGAAGATTGATAGGTAGATAGATGAAAAATAGATATAAACATGGATACTCATAAAAGCATTCTTATAGACAATATAAGATCAGATTAATAAAGCCTAATTCTTGCGAAAAACTTAATCCCCAGAGCAATAAAGTCCTCTTTGGTTTTCTCTAAGTGTTAAACTCTTTATTTAATCTATTCAACATAATATTTCTTTTATATTGTGGAGTGTTGATTGTATGCCTCTATGTTCTCTAATGTTTCCCTTTGGTGGTTCAATGTTAATCATGGGTTTGGTAAAACTATATTGTAAACTATTATAGAGACCATCAATACATGCTTGAGAATGTACTATATATATTTTTTTCAGCAGTTAGTCTTGCCTAACCTATAAGAAAGTTGAGTTTCTATAAATATGTAGGTTTTAAAATATATCTTTCTTATTTATTAAAATAATTTATGATTACCATTTACTAAAGTTTAGAATGGCAGTGATCTATATCAGTTGGACATGGGGGTGATGGTGCATAACATTTTACAACTAGTAAGAGAGGCATTTTAGTGTAACTTGCCTCACTTCAATGTGTTGAGATCACATCTATTAAATCAGTTTCTGCAATAAATGTCATATATTAAGAAATGTGTCATTAAACTGGAGAGCACCCACAAGAGAGTAACCAGAATGAAGGAACTTGATCTTATTACTATAGCTCTAATCTCTTCAGCAAAAATGCTTTGGAGATTCTCTATTTCATTAAAGGTCTCTTTTCCCATCCTCAGCCCCTATGTTAGCATTATCCTCAGTTTTGCTGGCTAAGCTATTCTTGATTGTAAGTTCATATCTTTTGCATTCTGAAATATTGTATTTCATGTTCTGTACTCCTTTGAGGTGGTGGTTGTTAAATCATGTGTAGTCCTAAAATGTTTCTCTTCATACTCAATTTTTTTTCTTTCTGGTAGCTGGCATTATTATGTCTTTGATTTGGAATCTCTTGATTTTGTCTAAATATTCTTGAGAGATTTGATTTTCGATTTTCTTTCAGGAGGGGACCAGCAGTTTCTATTCCTATTCCTATTTCCGTTTCTATCTGTCTTCAAAGAAATCTAGAGGTTTTCTTTTAAGATTTCTTGAAATAGGATGTTGAAGCTCTTTTTAAAAAATTATAGTATTTAGATATTCCAATAACTTTTAATTTTTTGTCTCAATTTGTTTTCCAGGTGAACTGGTTTTCCTGTGAGATATTTTCATTTTTTTCAGTCTTTTAAATTTGTTTTAATATTTATTGTTGTTTCATTAAGCCACGGTCTTCTATTTGTTTCATTCTAATTTTGGGGTAGTTTCATGCTTTAGTAAGCTTTTGTACTTTTTTCTTCCCAGTACCTAATCCTTTCTCCAATTCATTGTTTGACAGGTTTCAATTCTCTCATAATTTTTTTTCAAGTGTTCTTGTTCCAGCTATACAAATATCATTAATGTTAAAAAAAAAAAAAATCTTGTGTCATTTTTCTAGGCCTTCTATTCAAATTGTGCCCTAGTTATATTTTTCTCTAAGGCTTTGTAGATATTTTGGAACAAGATCCTTTTTTGTGATTTGTGGTTTGAACTTTTCATAATACTTCTTTACATTGAGACTTTTTTTTCTTTGCTCATTCTTCTAGCCTGCTTTCTGACTTTGAACTTGACAGAAGGATTAGACTCTATGGCACTTCTGAAAGGAAGTTCTGAGATGGTCTAATTGCTGCTTTCTTGAAATATTGGATTTTACATTATTACAGATTGTGAATGACAAATTAAGGAAGCAAATTTTCATTGTTCCCAAAGTAGTCTAATTCAGAGCAAAATCTTATTATTCTCCATTTTCCACCCTCATCTCTAATTCATTACTTCCCGACCACATTTTGAGTCTGAGAAATAATTAGACTTATTTTGAACATTGGCCTTATCAGTAAGTTTGAAAGCTCTGGTGGTTCAGAATAGCACAATTATAGTCTCCCTTTTGGTTTGGAATTCTTTCTTTGATTGATCTTCTGCAGGCTGCGTATGCTACTAGTAAATAAATCTATCTCTTTACGCAATTTCTGAGAAATACTGTTGCTTCTAGTATTTTAACTTCTTCTATTCTCAGAACACTGATCAGGGTTCTCCTACCTAGAACTGTCAGGTGCTATTCTTAATCTTCTCTGAGTTCAAGACCTGGAATTAATTAAAAGGTTAATGGTCACCATTTGGTACCAGTTCCCCTCAGAGTGTACCAGGATAGTTCTAGATATTCTGTATGGATATGGGACTTCCTCTACATTGATGCACTGCCTTCTCCTAAGTGATTTATTGTGTGTTTCTGGCCCAACTCAGTTCCCAGTGTCCACAACCCTCACTGTTTATCTCTATACTTATTTGGGATAAACATATGGCTCACTGTGACTATTTTTTCTGGATTTTCCCAAATAGGATGTAGTCTTGTCAATTTTCTATATTTGTTAGGAGTTTTGTGGAGAAGAGCTAATTGTGCAATTCCCAATGAATTCTCTATCTTGGCTCTCACCAGAATGAGCTTTTAAAGCTGCAATTTGAGATCACATCTAACTTGGCAATTTTGTGGCTCTCTGAACATGAGAAAATTAATAACTACACAAAATTCTCCCTAAGAAAATAGAAATGGGACTTAAGAGATGAATTTTGAAAGAATAAAAAAAAACACAATATCTACAAATTAAAAAAAAAAAGGTGGCTATCATAAAATTTTGTAAGCTTTGCTTCCAAAATGGGTAAGTATGAAAGAAAGAAAAATTTCACAGAAAGTATTTTGACTCTAAGCAGTGTCATTGGGCACAAGAGTCACTGGGAACACATCTCTGCTTTCTTATCTCCATGTAAACAATGAAAAGTCTCTGCATACATACAGGACAATTTTGATATGATAGTATAAAAATAAGACAACAGATTTTATGCATGATTTTCTACCACTGATTATATTTTTGCAATTGCATGTTTCACTAAAATTATAGAATTTACAAGATTACTCTGTGTTTATTAATTATTGTTTTGTTTGGAAAGGGGAAAATAAGAAAATAATCAGGACAGAAAAAAAAAATTATTGTTTTTGTTTTTGTTTATTGTTGCTATTAGTTTTGTTTTAATTCTCTTAATTTCCAAATGAGGAGATGGAAGTAATTAAATTACTTATTCAGGATCACACAGTAAATATTTGAGGAATGATTTTCATATAGGTCTTTATGATTATTCTTGTATTATTATGTTTTTATTTATTTTTGTTAAATATTTTAGCTTGGTTCAGAGGCATTCAAAAATTAATCATGTGGAGATTTACAATTCTTTGATGATTATGATCTACTGCAATGATATCCAAAAAATGGAGAAGGTTCCTTACTGCTTCATATCGACTTAGAAAAAGCACAAATTAGAATTTTATACACACACATATACTTACACATTATTTATTTTGTTAAAACATTTCCAAGTTACATTTTTTAATTAGATTGGAACAAGCTTGGCATTCCTAATCTAAACTATTCATTTGACTCACAACAGCACAACATTTAAATTTTATTCACTAATTAAATATCTTCCATACACATGTTGATTAAAACAAAACAAAACAAAAAAATTCTATTCTGGATGTAATCACAGAACTATTTAATTATGACAATCAAAATTGTATGAAATATAAAACAAAAAACGATCATCAGAGTTTCATAACTATCATAGAGAACGTTCAACTTTAGAATACAAATAAAATGGGGTAGGTGATTGGTTCTTAGAAGTTTCTGTTCTTGGAAAGCAATGCTGACTACATGAGAAAGAATAGTTCAGAGTCTCATGAGTTAGATCGGAATTCTCTTAAAGCTCTAAGACTTGGTAGAACCAAGATCGCAGAGTAAAAGCAGGAACTTCCTGAAACTATCCCCCAAACTGCTCCAAATTCCTTTAAATAATGACTCTGAACAAATTTTAAAACATCAGGACACACAAAAAGACAGAGTAGAACATTTTTTAGCCAAAGACAACTGCAAGGTCTGCAGGAAAGGTCTATGGCTCCAGAGTGGGAATCCAGTGTGCAGTCCCAGTGTAGCACAGACCCAGCACCAACCTGACCAGACCTCTGATTCAATGCCAGTACTGGCAGTTTCTGGACCTATCAGTCCAGAGACACCAGCAAGGACTTTAAAGGACAGTGGAGAGTGTCTGTGGCAATCAGGTGGGAGACCGGTGTGTAGTCCCAGTGCAGCCTGGGTCAGCTGAGACCCAGCCCTAACCAGCACAATAGCTCTTACAGCTGTTGTGGACAGAGACACTCCTAACAGATCCTAGGGCAGAAAAGGATGCTTGTGGTCAAATTGCTAGAAGGATCCCTGAAGCTTGGGACAATGCACCCTCTATCATGAAACAGAGCCCTACTTTGACAAACAGTTAAAACAGAGTAATAACCAGGAAAATGAGCAGAAAACAACAACAAAAAAGTTTTTGATCATTGAAAGATATTATAGTGAAAAGGAGGATCAAAACACACACCCAGAAGATGCTAATAAAATCAAAGCTCTTACATCCAAAGCTTCCAAGAAAATTAATAACTGGACTCAGGCCATGGAAGACCTCAAAAGAAAATCTGAAAAACATGTAAGTAGGATACAAGGAAAATTAGGGAAAGAATTGGGAGAGGTATAAAAGGAAATAAAAAATAAAACTAATGAGAAGAATGCCTTAAAAGCAAAATTGGTCAGTTGGAAAAGGAAGTACAAAAGCTCACTGAGAAAAATAATTCCTTAAAAAAAGAATTGAACAAATGGAAGCTAATGAAATTTTTTAAAGAAATCGAAATACAATAAAGCAAAACAAAAAAGGAAAAATGTAGAAAAAAATGTGAAATATATCATTGAGAAAACAATTGACCCAGAAAAAAATTCAGGCGAGATAACTTAAAAATTATTGGTCTACCTGAAAGTCATGCTCAAATAAAAGGCCCTAGACATCATCTTTCAAGAAATTTTTAAGAAAAACTATTCTATATTCAAGAACCAGAATGTAAAACAGAAATTGAAAGAATCCACCCATTACCTCATGAAACAGATCTCCCTAAAAGACCTTGGAGAAACATTATTGTTAAATTGCACAATTCCCAGGTCAAGGAGAAAATACTGCAAGCATCCAGAAAGAAAAAAAAAAATCAAGTGGAGTACAGCTACAGTCAGGATACCTCAAAATTTAACCGTTTTTACATTAAAGAAGCAGGGAGCCAGTAATGATATCCTAGAGAGCAATGGTGCCAAGAATCAACTACCCAGAAATACTGAATATAATCACTTGGAGAAAAAGGTAGTCATTCAATGAAACAGATAATTTTCAAGCATTCAAGATAAAAAGTCCATAACTAAATGGAAAATCTGATTTTCAAATACAGGACCCTGGAGAAGCATAGGAAGATAATCAATAAAGTGATATCATAAGGCACTTAATAAGGCTTGTCTGTTTATATTCCTACATGGGAGGATGATACTTGTAACTCATTAAAATGATCTCATTATTGTAATAGTTAGAAAATGCATATATAAACAGAAGATAGAGATATGAGTTAAATATGAAGGAATAATAACTTTTTTAAAATAATGTAATTAAGGGATGAGAGAGGAATGTACTGGGAGAAAGGAAAAGTGAAAAGTGAAATGGTATAAATTATAGGAGGCAAGATAAAGCTTTTACAGTGGAGGGGAAGAGGGAGAGAAAAGAGAATGAGTAAATCTTGCTCTCATCAAAATTTGCTCAAATAGGAAATAATATACATACTCAATAGGGGTACAGAAATCTATATTATTCTATAGGAAAATATTAATGAAATGGAATATGGGAAGGAGGGGTGGGTAATCAGAGAGAGGGTATATTGGGGGAGGGATTAGGAAGTAGCAAAACACTTTTAAAGAGGGACAGGGTGAAAGGAGAGAGACAATAAATGAGGGAAATATAATTAGCAATAGCAATTTTTTAAAAATGAAGCAATTTTCTCTACTAAGGCCTCATTTCTCAAACAGATAGAACTGAGTTAAATTAGAAAAAAAATCAGAGCCATGTCCCAGGTGCTAAATAATCAAAATATATGATTTGTGTCCACAGAGCTACAAATTCATGCATATGCTTTGACTTAACAACACCACTACTAGAATGAATTACCAAGAGAGTTTTGGAAAATAAACTACATATTCTAAAAATATTTATAGCAGCTCTCTTCAAAGGACAAAAAAAAAATAGAAATTGAGAGGATGCCCATCAATTGGGGAATGGTTTAATAAACTGTGATATGTGTTTGTGATGGAATATTATTTTTCCCTGGGAAATGATGAGCAGGATGATTTCAGGAAAAAAAAAATCACCTGAAAAGTCCTCTACGAATAAAGTGAAATTTACATTATTCAGATTAATGGCAATGATCTGAGATGATCAGCTATAAATGGTTTTGTTATTCTCAGTAGTACAATCTTCCAAAACTATTCTAAAGGACTTATTGTGAAAAAAATCTATCCATACCCAGAGAAGAAATTGATTGTGTCTGAATATAGGCTGAAACATTCTCTATTTCTCTCTATCATTATTTTTAACTTAATTTTTTTTGAGGGTTTTTATTTTCATTAGGCTGAAAGATCTGTTTTCTTTCACAACTTGACTTTTATGGAAATGTCTTGCATTTCCCATGTGGTTTCTTAATTGTGGATGGGAATAAGGGAGAGAATCTCGAACTCAAAAATCTTAAAAAACAGTGGAAAAAAATGGTTTGAATTTAACTGGAGAAAAATATTAATTAATTAAATTAATTTAAAAAAATAGAGCTATCAGGCTTATATGATTTAATTAGCTGATCATTATAATTTTTTTAAAAAGCAAATGGATGAACAATTCCTATTATTCAAACTATTACACCCAGCTAGTCAGCCATATTTTGAACAGGTACTCAAGATGAATAACATGCTAGCTCTAAAATTTCATTAGAAGAACAGAGTGGTCTATTTTACAAATGAGGAACTGAATAGAGGTTTTTAGCAGTACTAAACTTCTCACTGATATATAAAAAAACTTTCTATAAAAATGTATATATCTATATCTATCTATCTATCTACACACACAAGTACACACATATATATATTCTCCCAATAATGTTATATGTGGCTGGATAACAAGTTGTAATCTATGATGAATCAAATTTGTCAATAATTAAAATAGTAATACCGACTGTGTAAGGAGATGTCAGAATGTTACTTTTGGTGACATTTGCATAAAATAACATTAAAAATTTCATCAAGAAAATCACAATACAAAAATAGGGGAATTGTTCATCTTACCACAAATAAGTGTAACAAATGGAAAGCCCAGAGGATTTCTGCATATCTATGTAATCAGTCAATCAACAGATCATTCAACCAAATTGAAAAATCAGTCAGACAGCAAGTATTTATGAATGTTTTTACTATAAACAAAACTTTCTGTTATGTTCTGGATAGACATAGAAAGGGAAAAATAATTTTTTGCCATCACAGAGTTTATATACTATAGGGAATACAATATGTGGTTTTCTAAGTACATAAAAGATATATTCCTTGTAGGTGAAAGGTGATCACAGAGAGGGTTTCATTTAAAGCTGAAGGTAGTAGAAATAGTTTCCTACAAGCTTCATTTAAATCTTAAAGGAAGATGGAGAAACTGGGAGACAGAAGTTAAGGGGAACAACATTTTTGGTATGTTAGAGAACTAGTGCAAAAGCCTAGATACTAGATACTCGAGGTGGAATGTTTTGTGAGTAACCGCATGCAGGACAGTGTACCTGGACAATACCATGTATAATGCAAATAATATCTAAGAAGACTGGAAGGGTATTAAGAGGGCAGACTGTTAGGATCTCTTAATGCCAAATAGAAGTTTATATTTGGTCCTAAAAATCACAGGAGCCCCTGGAGATTTTTGAGTAGGTGGATAAAATTAGCTCTAGATTAAAATACAGAAAGAAAGAAAGAAACAATTCAACTTAAAAGAAACTTAGTCTACCAGAGACTTACATATTATTTATATTCAGTCATAAAGGAAGATCTCTATGGCTTTCAGTCATTTTTCTGTGGGTATTTATGGGAGTATGTGGAATACTATTGCAATAATAGAAGAAAGCATAGATGGATTATGATTCATATCATGGAAAATTATAAGCAATACTTATATATGATGAAACTGTTGACATGTTGAAGAAGTTTGAAAAAGAACAAATAAATCAAATGTCCCCTTTCCCTCCCTACCAGTTATTTTATATTTTCAGTTCAAAAATTAAGTTCTAGCCATTTTGTTTGATAGTTGCATATTCTTTCAACATGAGAATTGTTTTTCAAATGCAGATAGTGACCCACTCACATCTTCTCATCATGTGTTATTCTTGTCTTTATTTTTACATAGATTCCTATATAGACATACTACATAATAGATACCTATTTCTTTTCAGTATTTTGAGGATACTAGTTGCAGCACTTGGGATGTCCATCTGTTACCTTCCCTTATTAAGTGATTAACCAATTTCTTTTACTCTTCTATACACACACACACACACACACACACACACATATATATATATATATATATATATATATTAATGGTATCATTTAGCTTTTTTCTCTCACCCAAATCTCTATTGGTAATATGTTACAGACACAGGCCCCTAAACTATGTCAATACATTATCTTTTGTTACATATAGAATTTAATTTTTTTCCCTTACGATCATAGGTATATTGAAATAACTTTCTACTTCCTATATATCAGAATTATCACTAGAACTATAAGAAAAGGATATCTGCATATACTTCTGGCAATAACTGAGAAGTTTCAATAAACTAAATTACAAATTCCCACAGCAAATGTTCAGGATTTTAATGATAATGTCATCTATTATAAAATTTCTTGGGTTTGGTTTCAGAAACTTGCCTTAATTTTCCAGTTTTTTCTCTCACCAGCAATATGATTTTTGTGAAAATTTCTTCCTTTTTTGTAACTTAAGTTGTCACCTTTAAAATGGGAACAAAAATATTTTTAGTAACTAATTTGTGAACTGATCTTGAAAAATAATAACTTGAAGCTTATTTTAATTTTTTGAGTATTTTAGATTTGGGAGCTACCAATACCTAAATGAGCTCTAAAAATTATAGGGATTACCCTAGTTCGAGATATATTAATGCCGCATTTCAAAGTCAGTTAATGATGTTCATTTATACTCTGAGAATCCACACTATAAATCACTGGGAAAGGGTGTTATCATTATTATTTTTTCAAATATTGTCACCTTACCAAATCATTCAGCATGTTCATAGCAATCTTCCTGTATACCAAATCTGTGCCTACTTTCTCTAGAAATTCATTTTAGCATCATCTAAGAGAAATGGAATTGAGGAATATAATATCTCTCTCTGACTCTTGAGTAAAATCTACCCTAAACCATAGAGATCATCTACAACTTTGAAATGCTTGTGTCACTACTCTACTCCATGATGCTGGTACTACTAATACTATATTATGAAAGTCATATTGACTTTGAATGTAGAATATTTCAGTAATAATTGCTCACATTATATTAGGCTTTTTTATTCTTACTGTTTAGAAAATGATTCCCATAAAACCACTCGATTAATCATTTTCTTTTAATTATCACCTGCCTACTTGGAACACTGCAAGAATTATTTTATTATTTTTCCTCTCCTCTTCTTAATCCTCCTTTTCCTTATTTTTATAAATCTATGAAATGTGGTAGATAAGTTAATTACAAATATATTTGAAATGAAGCAGAGATTGTTAAATAAATTATTAAAACAATGAACAAAATTTAATTAATGCTACACATTGAGTAGTCCTTCAATTTATTTTATGAAATAAGTGAAGTTTTTTTATGTAATTACAAAAAATTAATTAAGGGTATTAAAGAAAATTTGATCAACTAATTAATTATTTAAGGAAAATGGCTCTTAAATGGTATAGGTAGAACTTGAATCATTCATTAATTTAATCGATTTATCTATAAGCATTTAGTACTACCAAGTCTATTATTTCTGAAGCATTATGTCAGGTGCTAGAAAAGATAAACTATAGACAACATACCACCATCATGGAGTTTACAGTTTAGAGATGTGACAAGATATAAATCACAATATTTGTGACATACATAATTTTTTCTGGTATGTACAAAATAAAGGGAAAGTTGACTCCAAAAAAAGGGAAGCTCAAGGAAAGCTTCATAGAATTGGTGCTATTTATGGACCTTAAAGGAAGGGATATTCTATGATAAAAGGGAATAAGAATCAGCCTTCCTTATATAGGGGGTAATATAAGCAAAGATAAAAAGTTGCTACAATTAGGAGATAGTATAATCCAATTAAGTTTGAACACAGAACACAATATGTAGAAAGGAATTAGAGTTATTTCTGGAAATGTAGGTTAATAACAGATCATGTGGATCTTGATTACCATAAAGAAAGCATGAAATTTATTAAGGCTAAACTAGAATTACCATGATTTTGGGAAAGAAGTGTTACATAGTGAGATCTATTTTCATTATTCTTTCTGTAATATAAAACACAGATTGAGGGGGTAGAAATAGGATCTAGCAATATTCATTAGAACACTAAAACGGTAGTCTCACAGAAGGCATTACCAAAAAGTAATAAAAGTTTATACTGGATATTGGTATTAGAAATTAATTAAGAAGATTTGGAAAGTGAGAGATGTTGAATATTGCATATTTGGTTTTATATCTTTAAATCCAGAGTTGCTTACACCAAACTGGATTTTATCAGTATTGAAAGTCATGAAAAATCATGTCTCCAAATCTTAATAAGAAAGAAAGAAACTTGCTGTTTCATCGTCAGTGGGCAGATAATTCCAGAAACCCCCAAGGAAGAATTTACTTATTTTTTCTAGAAACATCTTTCCTCTGAACTTACATCCTCCACTATATGGGATGCAGTTAGAACATTCATTAGGAGGAGAATAATTAGCCTTGAATCAAATAGGAAAGGAGTATGCCCAGAGGAGAAATACTTTAGAAACTAAAATAAAAGACCTTGAAAATAAATTTACTAGGGACAAATTTATGGAAAATGTACAAAGAGGTTGTTCGCAGAAAATCAAAAGAGATGAACAATTAATTTGCCAACAAAAAAAAAAAATGGGAACTTTCACCCTTAGGCAGCATTTGCATACAAGTCCCCATCTAAGTGGGAAAGAATGCCATAGTAGTACATATTAACAAAAAACACCCAAGGTAGACTTCTTTCTTCTTTCAGATGGTAACAAGGAAAAGGTCTTCACAATTTAATGAAATAAGGGAATCTATAAATAATAATGGGCTCCATTCAGATTTTTCTAATTTAGTGTTTATCAAACACCACCTGCATGTTAGCTACTCTGACAGAAAACTGGATGTCTGCCCTTGGGGGCAGATAGGAAAGATGGTAAAAGGGTGAAGAGGGAGACAAGAAAGGAAAGAGAGAGAAGAGAGGCAGAAACACAGAACAGGAAACAGAGAAACAGAGACAGATGCAGAAAAATAAATTGACTGAAGGCAAATGGTTGAGACAGATGCAAAATAGTAAAGAAAGAAAAAAGACAGAGACAGAGAGATAGAGACAGATAGGCAGAAGGTCAGAGAGAGAGACACCCTGAGAGACACAGAGATTCAAAGAAACAGACAGAGGCAGAAAGGCAGTAGAGACAGAGACAGAGAGAAAGAGAGAGACAAAAGTAGAGAGACAGAAAAGAATACAGAGACACAGAGAAATAAAAACACAAAGACAGAGAAAGAGATAGAGAAAGAGACACACAGAGAGATACAGCAACAGAGACAGACAGACAAAAAGACAGAGATACAGAGAGACAGAATCAAAGAGAAACAGAGGCAGAGAAACACAAAGAGAAATAAGAAACACATAGAGACATACCGAAACAAATACGTAGATAGAGACAGATGTGTCTCTATCTCCCATTATCTCAACGCAAGTATGTGTTGAAGATAGAATTGAAACCCAGTTTTTAAGATATTAAAGAGATGACTCTCCTTTTACTTTTGGATGTTTGCTCTCAAATTTAGTATTAGTATCATCATCTTCAGCAGCAGCAGCAGCAGCAGAGTAATAGTATGTAGCAGTAGCCCTAGTCATAAAAGTAGACTTAATAGTACTGTGCCCATGAAAAAATTACTACCACTATTATAACCATCATTTCCACAGCTTCAAAAAAACATTAGATTGTTTTCCGTGGTCAAAGAATTATTCTTCTAATATAAGATCAACTGGCGATAACTGTCCTTCCTCCTCCAATATTAATCTAGTTTAATCCTCAGACAGTAGACTTAGTGTTTTTCCCAACGTAATACTTAATGCTTTCAAGTGTGGTGGAACATGTTTATGCTTAAACTGTGTTAGCATGATCAAGTCCATGACACAATAATGCATCAGAATATAATAGAAAGAATGGTGATGGTGGTGGTGGTGATGATGATGATGATGATGATTGATGTGGTATAGGGTTGACACTGAAAAAATTCCGAGAGATTTTCTTGTAGCCATTAGATACTTTATTTACATAAAAACATGGACTAATCTAAAGGAAGTATAACAGGATTCTAGAAGGGTGGGAAAGTCTAGCAGAGGTGATTGACAGGGGAAGTCTAGTAGCATCTAGCATAATAGTCAAATAAGAGCAGGAGAAGAAAAGGTATAGCTTACATAGGAAAATTTTGACACTTCCCCAAGGCTTCTGAAGCATCAAAGCCAACATACAGGAAAAGAAAGATGAATGGTAGAGATAAGTGCCAAGGATAGGGAAATAATATGAGTCTCTGTGACCTCCAAGAGAGTAATGATATAGGCTTTATCTGGGAAAGAAACATTCCTTTGGCTAATGATGGTAATGGTTGAAAACATATTTTAGCGCAAAATTCAGGGACTTCATTCAGGGAACAATCTCATAATTGCCTTTCTTCAATAATTGCTAAAAAGCTTTTTGGGTTTATCTAATGACTATGCATTTTCAAACTGAAAAACACAAGATCCTTCATAATTACCTTGTACTCAAATCTCCTACTGATCATTTGGTCTTACAGAAATTTGATTTAAGAGGAAAAAGCATTATTATAATTTTTATTATAACAGCATCAAACTTGTTCTTCAGGCTTCTTTCTGAAGAGAGATGCTTGACAGAATAAAGCATTTTAGCTCTGTTTGGCTTCAGGAAGAGTTACAGTTAATAGTCATAGATAGACTCAGGCATAATTAGGTAGCAAACATATCTATGCAAGAGAATAGAACACAATGGGGAAAGTGATCCAAAAGGATCCCACTTTAAGCTTCAAACAATATTGTTTTCCCTGCTTTTGCACATATACAGCACTTCACCTGTAACAGTTTAGCATCACAATCCCTTTGAGTAGCTTACAGCATTTCTCTTGAAAGGTGAATTACTGACAATGATCCATCAGACAACCATACCTGAATTCAAGACTCAAAATAATATCATTACAGTTATAAGAGATTTTATCTTATATTGCAAGTTTCATTCTTCACAGTTTAAAATTTGGTATGATTGTTATTACTCTCATAAAGTTGCAATGAACAATAAAAATTTACCAGGACTCAAACACATAAGACATTTCATTTAACTTCTTTCATTTATTTTATTTACCTTTTTCTATTCAAGTTTAAATTTATTCTGATTAAATAATTATTGGAAATCAATTCTATGTAATAAATTTATAGATTCTCAGCTTGTTTGGGAACAGTACAACCCAAACATGCTCTTTTCCCAAGACTGATGACTTTGCTTATAAGATGTTTTCAAGAAATCTTACAAGTTTACAAAGACAGGATTGAGCTTTCTGTTTCTTTCTCTCTACCCCACCTATCCTTAAAGCTGTTGTGGACTACATTTAATAGCATTTATATAGCACTTACTATATACCAGTCATTGTACTTTACAAATATCTTATTTAATCCTCACAAAACTGTGGGTGTTAAGCACTAGTATTATGCTTTTTTACAGAAGATTAAATTGAGACAAACATAGATGTGACTAACTAGAAAGATGACTCTTTTATTTCCCTAAAAGAACAAAGTAAATTATGTGGCAAACATTGATTTTGTTACGTGTGCAAAGGCAATTGGCCACTTCATTTCCTGGAGTAATTTGTTATCATATATTTTGATCCGTATCATAAGTATTTGGAAAAGAATCACTATGAAAATAATTGCAATAAACATCATCTAATAAAGATGAGGAGCTAGAGAAAATATGGTTATTAGATAGACACATCTTCATACTAATGACAGATTCAGAGGTAGAAAATAGGTAAGGATGGCAGAAATGTCTTTGAAAATTAGGATTATTATTGTGGAATGAGAGCTACTTCTTTTATATCTCTTATCTATAGCTATTGTCTTACCCAAGGTTACATTTCTAATATATGTCAGAAACTAGACTCAAGCTTTATTGCTTGTAAGCATAAACCTCTCTTCATTGTGTGTTTCTATCTCTTTGTATAAAAAGTCTCACAAAAATTTAAACTGATTATATTATCTAGGTGATAAATGAAATATTAAAGTGGAAGTTATTCCTAAAACAGCTATCTAGCTACAGATGAAAGGGAAAAAAATCAAATTTAGTACCAGACTAGTTCAATAAGAAGAAAGAAGAAGAAGAAAAAGGATAACAACCACCACAACAACCACAACAATCACCATCACCACAACAACAAAACAACAAGGAAAAGTCCAATGCTATAAAAGTTATAAAACAAATTATTGATACTTCAAAATGACTATGAATAAATAGAACCATATAGAAACCAATTTAAATGATTTAATAGAGATTATTAATCAATATAAATTAATTGCTATAACAAGATCAAAAATACCTAAAAACACCAGTCAGTAAAGTTTCCATTTACTTCTTGACTGCAAAGATGTTGCAGCAAAAGACAATGCAATAGAATGCTTGAAACCACATATTAAATATGTCATCATGAAACTTACTAAAAGAGTGAAAGATAAAATCAATTTTTAAAAATTCAGTGAAACAACCAGGATACTGGAGGCATGTAAGGATGAAAATGAAAGAACAAAAACATAGAGAAAATAGAAAAAAAATCTGCAAGGATTTTTATAAGAAATGAATTGTCATCAAAGAGAATGAATTCTCTAATATCAGACTTGTGCATTCCTATAGAAAAGCTCAAAATAGCATTATGAGCACAAAGTTTGAGAAAGGATCTGGATGCTTTGAAGAGGCAAATAAGATTTTGTTCACTTTGGAGCAAGTCATGTGTTTGATTCAACAAGAATATAGAAAAAGATAAACAAAAGACATAAGCAATATCCCATATATTATTATTAAGAATATATAATATAAATATTACTAAAAAGATAAAGAGCAGTTAGATGGCACAGTGTATCAAATACCAGCTCTGGAGTCAGATACTTACTAGGTTTGTTACTGTGGGCAAGTTACTTAATCCTTAATGCTATCTTCTCCCTGCTTACTCCTCAGAAAAAAGAAAGAATAGAAAAGAAGCTGAAAAGAAATCAGCAAGTGCTCAGTTATTTATCAAATATCTCACTGACATAAACTATTTTTCAGAATAGTCAACTTAAGGCTTGAACTCTTATTTTGCTGATTCAAAAACTGGCTCTTTACTCATGATAGATTATTGTTATAGTTTTCTTATATGTTAATCATTGTATAATGTGTTTTATGCTATTTTTGTACTATGCCATGATCCACTTACCTGTCCTCTGTCTTGATGATTTCTTAGCTATAATGGTCAAGGAATCTATCTTATTTATCTTTTCATTTCAAATTATGGTTAGTACATTTTCCCCAAAAAAGTAAATTAAAATTGATAAAAGTTTATCTACAATTAAGTCATAAATATGGACAGAGAATTGAAATTCCTATATTAATTGGAGAAAGAAAAAGAATTATATCAAAAGATAAGCAAGCATTTGATTTTTAAAAGAATTGTGTTCATATGAAATATTAATAGACTGTTAAATTAATGAAACTGTCAAAGTACAATGATGTAAAGCATTAAGGAAACATTCAAATTGCACACTTAAAAATAAATATTTTGAGTTGTCATTTTAATTCTATTGACAGAGGTATTGATAAAAAAAGATGCCTGAACTTTTTGAGAGTGTTCGGTTCTATGCTATTTCATGTGTGACCTCAGTTAATCACTTTACCTCATTTGACTCATCTGTAAAATAATGAGTTTATCTTTTAGGTCTTTTCCACCTCTAATTTGCTTGTATTCATCATATCAATATTTTCTCTGCCCTTCAGAATTTAGGGTGCCAACCCTCAAATTCTGTCTGGATTTCTTACTCATCTCTACTTTATGATGAATATACCTTCATCTTTTCACCAATAACTTCTCACATTGCAGCCATACCAATTAAATGTCAACACTTAACAATGGAGAAGCTATCAGAATATTTGAGAATTTAATTTGTAAAATTCTATGAAAAGTCTTCAAAATATGTTTTTGTAATTTGCATTTATGCACAAATATGATTATATTCATTACCTTTTCCAAATCTTTGAAAATCTTGAACTGTTAATGAACAATATAAATGCTATAAAAAGAATTAAGGAGTCTTTTCATACCTGAAAGAAATATATTCATTCTTGCCTTCAAATGTGGTAAATAGTTTTCAAATTACAGTGTCAGAAAAATTGCTCATGCCATGACAAGCATAGAATTCCTGTATTCTTTGTGGGATATAGCTGGATAAAATGGAATTATCAAACCTTAACTATCAGCACTTTTATTAAGTTCTTGCCCCCCTTTTTGTTAGTAGTGTTTTCCCAATTACATATAAAGATAGTTTTCAACATTAATTTTTGTAAGGCATTAGTTCCAAATTTTTCTCCCTCACTTTTTTTCCTTTACCATATTCACAAGATGGCAAGCAATCTGATGTAAGTATGCATGTGCAATCATGGAAATACATTTTCATATTAGTAATATTATGAGAGAAAAAACAAAATAAAAGGGAAAAGTTCAGGAAAGTGAAAATACTTTGCTTCAATCTGCATTTAGACTACATAGTTCTTTCTTTGGATGTGGCTTACACTTTCCATCTTTGGGATTTGCTTTAGATCATTATATTGCTAAGAAGAATTTAGCAATCATGTAATCATACATTATCAAACAGTCTTCTTGTTACTGTATACAATGTTCTCCCATTTCTTCTCATATTACTCAATATCAGTTCATGTAAGTCTTTCTAGGTTTTTAAAATCTGTTTTCTCATCATATCTTTTAGCCCAACAGTGTCACATTACATACATATATCACAGCTTGCTAAGTCATTGCCCAGTTGACAAACATTCCCCCAGATTCCAATTATTTGCCACCTCAAAAAGTGTTGCTATATTTTTATATAAATAGGTTCTTTTGCCCTTTTATTGATCTTTTTGGGATTCAGAACTAATAGTGGTGTTGCTGGATAGATATGCACCATTTGTCTTTTGTGCATAGTTCCAAATTCCTCTCTAAAATAGCTGGATCAGTTCACAACTCTACCAGCAATGCACTAGTGTTCCAATTTTTCCATTTTTCTCCAATATTTATCATTTTCTTTTTCTGCCATATTAGACAAATTGATAGATGTGATATGTTGCCTCGGAGTTGTTTTAATTTACATTTATCTAATCAATAGAGATTTTGAACATTTCTATATGATGATAGATTTAATTTATTCATCTGAAAACTGCCTGTTTGACCATATATCAATTTGGGAATTACTTGTATTATTATAAATTTCACTGGGTATTAAAAAACATCTGACCTTTCTACTCTCCTTCTAATCTTGATTTTTATTTCTATTAAAAATATGTTTTTATTTAATCTAATAATAATTTTCCATTTTGCATTTGATAATATTTTCTCTCTTGTTTGCTTGTGACTTTTTATCTTCTCCACAGATCTGACAGATAAACTGTTTCTTGATTTCCTAATTTACATGTGGATATCACTCTTTATGTTTAAAACATATACCCATTTTGATCAATTATACCCAGATGTTTTGTGAGATGTTGGTCTATGATTAATTTCTGCCATCCTAATTGTCCAGTTTTTCTAGGAGTTTTGTCAAATGGTGAGTCTTATCCCTGAAGATGGAATCTTTGGGTTTATCAAAAATTGTTTCACTATAGCCATTTACTACTGTGTTTTGTATATCGAATCTATTTCATTGATACACCACTATATTTCTTAGCCAGTACCAAGTATGTTTGGTAATTGTTGTTTTATATGATAGCTTTAGATGTGCTGTAGCTAGGCTATCTTTGCAACTTTTTCCACAATAATTCCATTAATATTCTGGACCACTTCTTCCAGATGAATTGTTTTTTGCTTTGTTTTCTTATTTCTATAACTTTTCTATATATTTTTGGCAGTTGGATTAGTATGGAAATGGAATATATATATATATATGTATATATATATACACATATATATATTAGCTCAATCTATGAATGCTTGATATTTTCACAATTATTTATATCTGATTTTATATGTATAAAAAACATTGTGTGCATTCTTGTAATTCCTGGCTTTGTTTTGTCAAGTAGACTCCTCAAAAATATTTTATATTGTTTGCAGTTATTTTAAATGGAATCTCTTTTTCTATTTACCCTGCTGAGCTCTATTAATAATATATAGAAATGCTAATGATGTATATGGATTTATTTTATATTATTCAACTTTGTTTAAGTTGTTAATGATTTCAAATAGTTTTTAGTTGATTCTTTAAAATCCTCTAAATATATTATTTGCTGAGAGTGACAGTCTCTTCGCTGCCAATTCTAATTCTTTCAATTTATTTTTCTTCTACTGTTGATAAAAGTTAAAATTTTTAGTATTACATTGAATAATACTGGTGACAATAGGCATCCTTGTTTCATCCCCGATCATATTTGGAAGACTTTTAGCTTCTAGTATCCCCATTACAAATAATGATTTTTTGTGATTTTATCATTTAAATGCAAAGTTCATTTATTCCTGTACTTTCAATTGTTTTTAATGATAGTAGGTGCTGTATTTTGTCAAAAATTTGCCTACATATTTTGAGATAATCATATGATTTCTCTTGGTTTTGTTATTAATTTAGTTAATTATGCTAATAGTTTTCGTAATATTGAATTAAGCCTTAATGACTGGCATAAAGCTCACCTTGTCATAGTGTATTGTATTTGTGATAAATTGCTATAAATATGGTTGCTAATATTTTATTTAAATTTTTGTAAGGCAAATTGTGCTAATTTTTTTTCTTGTTCTGTATCTTTCTGGTTTAGATGTCAGCATATTTCTGTCATAAAATGAATTTGATAAGTCTCCATCTATTTTAAAAATATTTTATATGGTATTATATTTAATTGTTCTTTAAATATTTGGCAGAATTCACTTGTAAATCCATCTGTCTGGAGATTATTTTTTCCTTAGGGAGTTTATTGATGATTAGTTCATTTTTTCCCAAAATAATGGTATTTGATTATTTTATTTTCTCTTCTGTTAATCTGGGCAACATATTTTTTGTAAATATTCATCTTTTTCACTTAGATTGTCAGATGTATGAGCACATAGTTGGGCAAAATGATCCCTATTTATTGCTTTAATTTCCTCTTTATTGGGTGAATTTACATTTTTCATTTTTGATACTGATAATTTCATTTTTTCTTTATCTTTTAAATCAAATTAATCAAAGGTGTATTTATTTTTTCATAAAATTAAATCTTAGTTCATTTATTTGTTTAATAGTTTTTTCCAGTTTTATTATCTCTCTCATCTTAGTTTTAGAATTTCTAATTTAGTGTTTAATTGGGAATTTTTACTTTGTTCTTTTCTTTTTTTTTTTTTTTAACTCATATCCATTTGATTTTCTGACTTGTCCCTGTTATATTGACTCTGCCTTGTAATTGCCAACATTTTTTTTTTTTTGGTCAAAAAAAAATGCAAGCCAATTTCAGACCTACTCAGTTCTTATCAAAAGGGTAGTCGTGATAGGGAAGAGGAAAGTGAGGAGAATACAAATTTTAATTTGAGCTCCAATCACATGCATACTGTATATTTAAACTTTACATTCATTCATTTCAGAAAATTTGAAAATTTTGTAAGACACTCAATGTTCATGAAGTATTTGTTGATAATGACACCTGTATTTTCATAACTTATGTTTATCAATAATGGAATACTCAGAAAAAGTAAAAATTAATAATAAATTAGGGGAAAAGAGTACAGATGAAAAGAAAATATAATTGCAACAACTTAAACATGACATATTCAAATAAACTTTTGCTCCCTCTAAATGTAAAATGAAAAAAAAATCAACAACTAGGTTTTAATCTTGATTATCACCATTTCCTACAAAAAAAGGAAGAAAAAGAAATTATGTAAAGCAGTTTCCACCATGAATAGGCCAAAAGAGCCTAGAAAATACACAATAGTTCACCTATCTACCCAAGAAACATGTCAACCATGTATTACATTAATTTAGAATAAAAATTATTTCTAGGAAACAACTTTAAGATCATTAACAATTGTGAGCAATGTTGCTTCATGAAACAGTATAAAATTATAAATTCAGAAAATAGTTTTATATCCATCTTGACTTAAGGCCCAAGTATGTAATATTATATGAAGACCTTTTTTTCATGAACATAAAAGGAATATAAATTAAATGGTAAATAAAACATAGTTTTCATTGTATTTCTAAAATAATCTTTTATAGAAGAATCTACATTTATTCCCTGTTACCAAGTAATATTCTCATATTAGAAAGACTGAAAAAGAGAAAAACACAATCACTTTTCCTAACTTATTGAATATGCTTTCTTCATGAATTTCTTGGGGCAAAATAATTCTTGAGCTCTTCTTTCCCTGGTCTTAGAACATCCACAAAGTTGAATCCATAAAATAATAATAGTAATAATAATTTTGTTCCAGAGAGAAATATAGAGTGAGTGCTATAGAATAAAATATTTCTACCATAATTTAGCAATTAATAATTTACTATAAGCTTAAAACTAAGCACAGAATTATCGGGGAGTCATTAATTCATTGAAATACTATTTTGTCACCACAAAGAAAGGGAAAAAAAATTAAGACTACATTGGTCAGCTCCTGATCTTTAAGGAGAAATACAGAGGCAAGGTCTTGTGCTAGACCTTACAAGTCTTGCTTGTAAGCACGGCATAAGGAAACATCTTGAAAATTATATTTACAATTAGATGACCAGGGTTCAAATATGCTATTAAGTGTGTGAACAATGCAAATTATTTATTGCCTCTATACTCTGGTTTCCTTGTTGATAAAATGCAAAGTTGGAATTAGATAATTTACGAGACCCCCATATACCATTATTTATGCTGTTGTGATGTCACTTTTATTCAAGCAAAGAATTTCTTTAATTCCTCACCATCTATAGTTTCTATGGATCTGAACTCTATCATGTCATATTCACTTCCCTCTTATATAAATACTTTGGTTTCAGTGAGGTGTTTATTGGATATTTTAAAATTCTCAAAGCAGAAAAAATGACATACTTTCAATACCACAAATAGTTAAGATGAAGTTTTGTGGTGTGTATGGGAAGTGTGTGGGTATGTGGGTGTGTATGTAGAAAATTAAGACAAGGAATTTTTGTTTTCTTTTTATGGTTAAAAAGAATGTATCTCAGATGGGGCAGGGTTTTTTTAACTACCTAGATTATATGGCTTTCAAACAGAATAAAATATATTAAAATATAATTCTTTTAAAAGAGATAGATTATAAGGAACAAAATTTAAATGAATCTTTCATAATTTTTCATATTTCCTTCCCCTTCCTATCACTCATAAAACTTCTTTGGGTGGATATAGCTAGCATAAAAGAGCATATCATTTGGACTGTGTGAGAAGTAAAGTAGATGAAAATTCCTTTGAATCTAGAAAGACTTGAATCCTAAATTCAAAAGAAATATACAAACATTCTGAGCACCTTGCATCAAGAAGGGGAAAAGTATTTAAAACAAAACAAACAAACAAAAAAATTTCGTTATGACTATGCGTCAAAATAATCACTCTCACCGACAGGAGCCCTTACCTTTTAAAAGGGGGAGAAGTACTTTGCATTAGCAACAAGTAAAACATCTGGAGATTTGTATAACTCTATTACACATAGTGAACCACTGTTACAATTCATTATCATTTAAAGAATAATAGCTAAGTAAAATGCAGTGACTCAATTGCATTATAAACAAGATAATTACTTGGTGCACCAGGATATCGATTAGAGGAGCTAATTAGTGCTATGGTAGGAAGAAGATCGGAGCATAAAGACTTCTGTATGCTCATTCTGATTGCTTTTCAGTTCTTTGTACACAACAAAGAAAATCTTCTGATATAAGGAATTGACCTTATTTCATTTTTATTGCTTTCCTCATTCAATGGAAGATCCCAGCAATTCAACAATGTAGTTGATTTATGCAAGTCTATTTCCTTGCCTTACTAACCAAAAATCTTATTGTGGAAATGACAGCTAAAAAAATAATAAGACAATATAATATTTGTTCTCAAGATAGATATAGGACAATGCCAAAAAAGGAAATAGTGAGCATGGACTTAGAAGACTTCTTTCTTTGTCCTCTGCCATTTTGTGCTTAAAATATTTTAAGACATATAGATAGAACACGATGAGGTATAAGAGAAATCATGATGAGAAAAAAAAAATGTTCACCAAAAAAATTACTATATGTATCCTTGCTTAAAAGTGATATACAGTGAAAGAATGCTACATTTATAGTCATACCATGTAACTTAAAATCTCATCTCTGCTACTTGCTGCCTGTTATAACCTTGGGAATCCACTAAACCTTTCTATTTAGTTTCCTTACTTATAAAATTACATACATTCTAAAGGCTTTTCTAGTTCTAAACCTATGATACTTCATATAACATTGGACATAAAAGAGTATATTCCTGTTGAAGTTATTCAAAATAAAGATAAGAGCATATATACAAACATAACAACACATACCTATATGTACATACATTGTACACATCTGCTTTTTTGTATACTGATATACATATAGAGAGATCTAGGTGACACAGTGAATAGAGTGCTAGATCTGGAGTTAGGACGACTCTTCTTCCTGAGTTCATGTCCAGTCCCAGAAATTTGTTGACTTTATGACCCTGAAAAAGTCACTTAATCTTGTTGACCTCAGTTTTCTCATTTATAAAATAAGCTGCTGAAGGAAATAAAAAAAAAACAAACAAACACTATAATATCTTTGCCAAGACAACCCCAATTAAGTCGTGAAAAGTCAGACATGAATGTAAAATAGCAAATATGTCTTGCCCTCCACCCTCACCCTCTCTGTTTCCCTCTCTCCCCCTTGTCTCTCTCTCTTTTTTCTCCCTCTCTCCTTCCTTCCCTTTCTTTCCACTTTTCCCTTTTTCTCTCCCTTCCTCTCTTCTTCCCTCTCTCTCTCCTTCTCTCTCTCTCTGTCTCTCTGTCTGTCTCTCTTTCTCTGTCTATCTCTGTTTCTGTCTCTTATCTCTCTCATCTTTCTTTCTCTTTTTTTTTTGTCTCTTTGTCTAGGAGTCTGTCTCTCTGTGGCTCTGTCTCTGTCTGTCTGTCTGTCTGCCTCTTTCTGTGTGACCTTCAGATTTGCAAATTGCTTGATGATTATTCTTAAATGGTCCATCAACAGTCTAGCATCATGATAAAAATGGGAAAAAAAGTTTTATATTTGGAGTCAGAAAATATAATTTGAATACAGGCTCAAACAATCTGGTGACTTTGATCAAGTCATTATAGAACTTATGCAAATCACTTAGTTGTTCTGATCCTTGATTCCCCACATCTGTGAAATAAGAAGATATAATGATTTCTAAATGACATCTAAAATCTCTTCCAGCTTTATGATCCCACTTTAGGATTCATCTTGTTTTACATATGAGGAAATGATGGCCTAGTGTTTTGTTTTGTTTGTCTTGTTTTATTTTGATTTGTTTTCTTCTTTCTGGTTGTTGCTGTTGTTTCCCACACTAGTTGTGTCAGGGGCTGACTCTCTCTATCTATCAGTTTTTCAAAAAGGCCTCATACCTGAAAGAGAGAGACAGAGACAGAGAAACAGAGAGACTGAGAGACTGAGATAGAACGACTGAGACAGAGAAACATTCAAAAGAGATAACTTTGAGAGATGGAAGAAAGCATGGCATTCTATGAGAAACCATTGAAGAATTGCTGAGTAGCAGAGAAGGATGATAGATATTGATAAGAAAATCATTAGTTGCATAGTTATCTTAGTATGAAGAATATAGGGTAAGTGAAGTACCAAGAAAAGAACAACTCTTCTCAAATTTCTTCCTGATCCCTGTATATTCATAGATATTATACTATAATTTGCTATTTCATTAACCAAATGTTTCCAATAAACTGAATTTTGCCTCAACCAAGAAGAGGTCAGGGTTTAACTAGAGAGATATAAATGTAATACTAGGCAGAGAGCCCAACCTCTTCTTAGGTGTTAGCAATTTTCCTAATTGGAGACTTAGAGCAATTTTTACTGAACTGAGAACTTTTTATCTAAAATAAACTCCCCATAGCTGAAAAGGAAGAAAGCAAGTAGTCCTTAATGTCCATTATATTGTCCCTTAGGCTTAAAATGAGCTAATTATTGCAGAAGGATATAGCACAAATATTATAGTATGGCTAAATTCATCACAGAAACAGCTGAAGCAAAAAATTACCATGAATTGACTCATTTCTAAGTTAGTTGAATATATATATATATATATATATATATATATATATATGTTTTTCCCCCACTTAATGAAGATGAAATATGAAGATATGGAGTCTAAAATGAATTTTTCTGCCATGGTACCTATACTATGTTATTCACACAACAATTACCAAGAATACATCTGTTTTGCGCATAGCTATAAATTATGCCTTTCTTTTTTTTTCCCCAGAAGTCAGTAAAATTTTGTTTTCCTTTTAAAAAAAAATTATTATAGTTTTTTATTTACAAAACACATGCATGGGTAATTTTTCAACACTCACCCTTGCAAAACCTTCTGTTCCAATTTTTCCCCTACTTATCCCACCCCTGCCCTAGATGGCAGGTATTTCAATACATGTTAAAAATATGTTAAATCCAGTATGTATATACATATCCATACAGTTATCTTGCAGCACAAGAAAAATCAGATCTAGCTAGAAAAACCTGAGAAGGAAAACAAAAATGTAAGCAAACAACAACAGAAAGAGTGAAAATGCTATATTATGGTCCACACTTAGTTCTCATAGTTCTCACTCTGGAAGTATATGCTCTCTTCATTACTGAACAATTGGAACTTGTCTGAATAAATTCATTGTTGAAGAGAACCACATCCATCAGAATTGTAATCATGTTTTTGCCATGTACAATGATCTGGTTCTGTTCATTTTACTTAACATCAGTTCATATAAGTCGCTCCAGACCTCTCTGAAATCATCCTGTTGATCATTTCTTACAGACCAATAATATTCCATAGCATTCATATACCATAACTTATTCAACTGTTTTCCAATTCATAGACATGCACTCAGTTTCCAGTTTTTAGCAACTCCAAAAGGGCTGCCACAAACATGTATGGACATGTGGGTCCATTTCCTTCCTTTAAGATCATTCTCTTTAGGATATAAGCCCAGTGGTAACACAACTGGGTCAAAGGATATGTACAGTTTGATAACTTTTTGAGCATGGTTCCAAATTGCTCTCCAGAATGGTTGGATTCAGTCACAGTTCCACCAACAATGTATCAGTGTCCCAGTTTTCCTACATCCCCTCCAACATTTGTCATTTTCCTGTCATCTTAGTCAATCTGAGAGGTATGTAGGGGTATCTCAGAATTGTCTTATTTTCCATTTCTCTGATCAGTAGTGATTTGGAACACCTTTTAATATTACTAGAAATAGTTTCAATTTCTTCATTTGAAAATTGTCTGTTCATAAAGCTCTAACACACACAGTGACCACACCCGGTCCTTTGACCATTTATCAACTGGAGAATGGATTGATTTCTTATAAATTTGAGTCAATTCTCTATATATTTTGGAAATGAGGCCATTATCAGAACCTTTGAATGTAAAAAATGTTTTCCCACTTTATTGCTTCCCTTCTAATCCTGTCTGCATTAGTTTTATTTGTGCAAAAGCTTTTTAACTTAATATAATAAAAATTATCTATTTTGTGATCAATAATGATCTCTGGTTCTTTTTGGTCACAAACTCCTTCCTGTTCCACAGGTCTGAGAGGTAAATTATTCTATGGTCTTCTGATTTATTTATAATAGCATTCTTTATGCCTAGATCATGGACCCATTTTGACCTTATCTTGGTATATGGTGTTAAGTGTGGATCAATGACTAGTTTCTACCATACTAGTTTCCAAGTTTCCCAGCAGCTATTTTTTTCAAGTAGGGATTCTTATTCCAAAATCTGGGGCTTTTGGGTTTGTCAATCACTATATTGCTATAGTTATTAACTATTTTGTCCTGTGAACCTAAACTCTTCCACTCATTGACTAGTCTATTTCTGAGCCAGTAACAAATGGTTTTAATTACTGTTGCTTTATAATATGGTTTTAAGTCTGGTACAGCTAAGCCACCTTCATTTGATTTTTTTTTTCGTTAGTTCCCTGGACATTCTTGACCTTTTTTTCTTCCAGATGAATTTTGTTGTCATGTTTTCTAGCTCAGTAAAATAGTTTCTTGGGAGTTTGATTGGCATAGAACTAAATAAATAGATTAATTTAGGTAGTATTCCCATCTTTATTATATTTTCTTGACCTATCCAAGAGCACTTAATATTTTTTCCAATCTTGTAGATATGGCTTTATTTGGGTGGAAAGTGTTTTGTAGTTTTGCTCATATAGTTCCTGACTTTCCCTTGGCATATAGATTCCCAAATATTTTATATTATCGATAGTTATTTTAAATGGGATTTCTCTTTGTCTCTCTTGCTATTGGATTTTGTTAGTGATATAAAAAAATGCTCATGATTTATGTGGATTTATTTTATATCCTGCAACTTTCCTAAAGTTGTGGATTAATTCTAATAGCTTTTCAGTTGATTCTCTAGAGTTCTTTAAGTGTATCATCATATCATCTGCAAAGTGACACTTTGGTTTCCTCATTACTTACTCTAATTCCTTTAATCTCTTTCATCTATTATTGCCAAAGCTAGCATCTCTAACACAATATTGAATAGTAATGGTGATAGTGGGCAACCTTGTTTCACCCCTGAACTTTTTGGGAATGGTTCCAGTTTATCCCCATTACATATGATTCTTACTGATGGTTTTAAATAGATGCTACTTAGTATTTTAAGAAAAGTCCATTTATTCCTCTGCTCTCTAGTGTTTTTAATAGGAATGGGTGTTGGATTTTATCAAATGCTTTTTCTGCATCTATTGAGATTACCATTTTTTTTGTTAATTTGGTTATCGATATAATCAATTATGCTATTAGCTTTCCTAATATTGAACTAGCCCTGCATTCCTGGTATAAATCTTACTTCATCATGGTATACTATCCTGGGCATGATTTTCTGTAATCTCTTTGCTAATATTTTATTTAAATTTTAGCATCAATATTCATTAGGGAGATTGGTCTATAGTTTTCTTTCTCTGTTTTCATCCTACCTTCATCCCTTAATCTTGCTGTACTTTTCCCATAAAATTGACCTATTTTTATTTTACATGCATTACACACACATACATACACATATAAACATGTATGTCTATATCCATCTATCCATCTCTCTTTTCTCTCTCTCTCTCACTCTCTCTGTATTGTGTGTGTGAATGTGTAAACCTATTTATTTATAGATGTATGTTTCCAATGAGTTTTTAAGCTTCTTGAATACAAGAAATATTTTTCTTTTTTTATTTGTTTTGTAGCCCCTGTGCTTTACATTGATATGTAGAAGTTGCTAAATAACTTCCTATTAATTGATTAATAAAAAAAAGGTAGAGGTCACACAAACAACAGCAGTAGAAATGGTAGTAGTAGCAACAGCAGCAACCGTAGTAAATAATAGTAGAAGTAGTAGTAAAGATAGTGGTGGCAACAATAGCAGCAGTAGTAGTGATAAAAGTAGTAATAGTAATAGAAAATGATAAGTAGCAAAAAGAAGAAGGAGAAGGAGGAGGAGGAGAAGTAGTTGTAGTGATTTGGGCCAGATTTGAGTTCAAGAATCTAAGTATTTCTGATTCCTGACCTAACAATCCATCCTATCATCTAACTGGCTAACTAAATATTATGAGCTTAAAAATACCATCCCAATGCATATATCAAGGTTGTTACTTTGAAGGTCTCTTCAGATTCTTAAGTCCACAGCTTCACTTCATTGACTTCTCAATGTTCATGAAAATATTTTGTCATGGTTGTATGACAAGGAGAATTCCTAAGAGCAATCAAGATAATTTACACTAAGCACCTTTTCAGGAGAGTTATAATAATCTGTTCATATATGTTCTAGCGAAAAGATAATCTCACTAATAGTAAAAGGAAAAAAATTCTACTAAATAAGCTAATTTCATTTCTATTATTGACCTGTATTATAAATAAAAGTATATGTTTTACTTTTGTCTACTTTCATCTTCTCCACAATCTACCTGGTTAATGTGTGCCGAAAATATTATCAGAAGTAAAAGGGTCCATATAGGTAAGCTGAACAGGTTTTTTTTCCTTTCCATAAGAAGAGTTATGGCATCCTATTCCATTTATTATTACCATTATAAACATAGCACTTAATCAAATATATTTTACTTTTAGCTATCAGTTTGTCTATTATCATCAAACTTCTATATCTCACTGCAATACCAAACTGGAATGACTTAAAAACCTCAACTATGAATCTGTTGTCTAACATTCAGGTTGTCTAATGATCAGGGAGATATACCATCTGGGAATTTTTTATTTCAGTAAAAGCATTTCATAAATATACTTTACTAACATGGCAAAATATTAAGAACTACATCTGAGGAATAATAGATATCTTCATTAGATTTGTGATCTGTATTGATGAAAATATTTTCATCCTAAAAGTGCAAGTTCTTGAATTTTTATTTTTTGCTTCTATTTATTTTTCCTGTTTAAAATGTAATTGCGTGTGGGCAGTAACAATCCTAATATCAAAGAATGATAGACTAAAAGCTAGAACAGGCCACTGAAATCAGCTACCTCATTTTAATGATAAAGAAATTAAGGCCTAAAGAGGTTTAATAGCTTGCCAAAATTACAAAACTAGAAAGAATTTGAGGGAGATTTAGACCCTAGTCATCCTGCCTCCATGTCAAATATTTGATCCATTGCCCTATTCTGCCTCTCAAAAGATATATGCATATATGATAAACATCCATCTATAAATATACATGCACATATATATGACAATGTACATACTCTACATTAGCATATATGTAGATGATTTAAATGTATATCTGTTATCTATGCATATCTATAATGTCATATTCATTCCACCCATTCCTTTACCAGTCTAAAAGACAATACTGAGTATGCTGATGCTCCTGTATTTGGAGACTGAATAACGGCTTCCTAGCTAGGGATTTTCTGGAGGTTAACAAAATTCCTTTTCACGTTTTAAAGTGGCAAGGTAGGGCTAAAACCACAGCTGTTTGTCAGCAAGTCATCTTCACACTTCAAGTCTTTAACCATTCTAGTGATAATTAATCCCCCTGAAATAGGGCAGCTATACCAACCTTCTACACAATGTCTTGGATAGATTTGACACAGAGCACACATGAGGAAGGATAGAGGCTATCATTATTTATCAGCTTAAAAAATTCTGTCTTGTCTTAAATCTTGTGAAATTATTTATATGACAATCTGAAAATGCTGTTTGGACCATATCAACTTATAACCTGCTAAATACAAAAGGGGTTCATTGACTTTCACAACTGGCAATGGAAATCCACTTACGGCTAGAAGTTTGGCACTGGCTCCTTAAAAGAAGGAGAAAGAAATTAGGTCTAGTGGAAAAGAAACTGATATCTGTGAATATTTTTTCCTAAAAAGTGGAGTCAGAGAGAAAGGCCTTGAAATAAGATTTAATTAACCCAAAAGGTAAGAGATACAACTGCATACCCAAAAGGGATAAATAGCTCAGACTGTGAGAATATGGATTAAATCAAGTGCTTAGCAAGAAAACTACAAAGCAATATATAGATATTGATGGGGAAGAAAGCTACTTTCCACCACAGAGAATTCTTGCAAATATTCTCAAGATCATTTGACATCCCACTCAATTATATTAAGTCTATAACAGGTGTGATTGTTACCATCTATGTCTCTGAAAATGTCTCCCAATAAAGTATTCTTCCTTTCATATGTCAGAATGAAAACAACTACAGAGATAATGGAGGTCATGTATTTTCACTAACCCTATTTTATATTTAGAAAACCAAGGCTCACAAAAATAAATAAACAAAACAACAAACAAAAACACAATTTCCTGAAAATTGTTCAAATTATAGATAGCTAAAAAGGCATTACTTAAAATCAATTTCTGCCAATTTATCTTCCCTGGTTCCTTCTCTTCTGTTCTTTGTGCATTCTCTCACTCATGATTCTTTTCTAGTATCATCTCTATATAGATGAGTCAAGATGCACACTCATGTATATGTGTGAAACACATACTACATGTTTGTATCAAGCATGTGTATTTCAGTTCACACATATATGCAGGTGCACATATACACACTACACATAATGACATATCAGATACCCATATACATGTGCATACCCACATGTATCTATGTTGATGCATATACACATCTATAATTTATGTATATATATATATATATATATATGTATGTAGCTAATCTTCACAAATGTATATATATATGTATATATAATTCTTATGTATATCAGTATAAATTAACAAGTGCATTAATATACACATATGTACCCACAAATACACATAAAGAAAAAAAAGCAAGAGAAGAATAACAACAAAACCAACAAAAACAAGAGAAAAAAGAACAAGAAGGAAAAGAATGAGAACAAGAAAAAAAAGAACAGCAACAAAGAACAAGACCATGGAGAGGGAGGAAGAGATGAAGAACAATTAGGAAGGATTAGAACAAGAATAATTAGAAGAAGGAAGTATAAGAAAAAAGTGGAGAAGAAGGACAAAGGGAAAGAAGAAAAAGGAAGAGAAAGAGGAAGTACAAGAACAAGAAAAAGAAGAATCACAATCATTCTCCTGAACAATTTTGTGCCATCAGTTGTCTAGGATATCTCATGGATTTACCTTGGGCCTCTCATAATCAACTTTCCCCCCACATTGTTTATCTTCCTTCTTAAAGATGTCCTACTCTAAAATCCCCTAGTTAAATTGAAGATGTCATAATCTGGCCAGTCACTCAGGTTCATAATCTCATTGTCATATGTGATATTCACCTTTCTTTTATTTCCCTTAAAATCACTTGTTAATTGTTATAGATTCTACTACAAAATCCTCTCTCAATCATGCCCTGTTAACTCAATTGATATAAAAATCATCTTCATTCAGGCTTTGGTGTCTTTTTGCCTGTATTTCTATAATAGCATTTTTACATTCAATATTGTCTTCCTTGAATTCATTCTCCACTCAAGTGTCAATATATTATTGATAAAATACAACTATCCATGTTTCATTTATGTTCAAATTCCTTCACAATCTTCTCAGTTTCTCTAAAGTAAAAGAGAATCTTTTCATTCTGGAATTTAAGTTCTTCAGCAATTTAGCTCTCACTTATTCTTTAAGTATTAATTTTTACTATTTTCTCTCATGTATACTTTATTCCTGCCGATTGTGGAACTTGTTTTACTTGGGGGCATTTGAAATTTCATTTCTTATCTTTATAATTTTATATAAATCCTCCCCCATATCTAGTATGAGCTTCTTTTTTTATTTCTGCATTGTACCATCTTTTTATTCTATTAAGATTCATATTTTATCTACCATGTTGGTACTTCTTGGATTCTCCAGATTGTTAATATTCTCTCTCTTCTCAGATTACTTCATTTTAAATATATGTATATACCTTATCTATTTGTCCCATATCTTCCTAGAATCACTTTTTATGCCAGGGATTATTTCATTTTGATATTGGCATCTCTGATATCCTGTCTAATATCTTTCACATAGTTATTACTTAAATGTGTTTGATGAAACTAATTGGCACTAGATGAACCATCTATCATCAAGGTAAATATACTCAGTCTCTTTCTCACATGATGTCCTTTCAAATATTTGAAGAATGTGATTATATTTTCACTAAGGCTGTATAGGCTAAATAAATATTTAGAGAACATTTTCCCCCTCAAAGAACATTGTTTCTGCCTTAATGTCCTAGTTCTAATTCAAAGAAATTCTCCATTTTGCTGATTGTCTTTCTATAGTGTATCAGGAAAAAATTATAAGATACTACCATTGTGCTTTGACTGGAGGAGAGGATAGTTAGACATTCATGTACTGCATTTTGGAACACGTTTATTTCAATGAAGCTAGTAAACCAATACAATTATCTTACGTAGAATTAAAAAACTACAATCATAAGATAAAACTGATCCCACACCAGAAGGAAATAAATATCAATAAGTACAAAATATTATACTTTTAATTATTTAACTTATGCAATAACCTTAAGATAGAATTGGTCTCTTTTTCCTCACCCCTATATTTATATACTATATTATATTCTTTCTTTGTTTCTATATTATTTTTTCCATGAAATCATGCTGTCAGCACATTTAGGTATTACAGTGATAGGTGCTATATAAATATACACATAGACTAATAGAATAGGAAAATCTATCTTTTCTAGAAAATGTAAGTTTGACAGATTTGAAACTGATCATCATATTACTGAAACAACTAAAAACAGGTCAGAGAAAGAAATAGACAGACCTTAACTCTAACTGCTGATTTTTACTTGCAGAATTTTATAGGATATAGTGATGACCAAATAGCTTTCCCTTAGGAATAATGTCATTTCATAAATTATCAAAAACATTTTAGACAATTATTTCCACTGCCTCCCTTAATGGCTG
This sequence comes from Sarcophilus harrisii, assembly GCF_902635505.1. Classification (NCBI taxonomy): domain Eukaryota; kingdom Metazoa; phylum Chordata; class Mammalia; order Dasyuromorphia; family Dasyuridae; genus Sarcophilus; species Sarcophilus harrisii. Next base: position 68,444,783 of record NC_045427.1, read on the forward strand.
CTAAAAACAAAGAGATTCTATGTTGACCATTCTTACCCATCCTTTCTACCCTGGAGGATTTTTTCTCTCTGCCTGATACTGTCTAATGGAGAAGAAACAAACGGAGAAGAGATGCAGATGAATCAAAAATAGAAGTTATCACTAAAATATTGGCTGACACTCAAGACACAAAAAGTTCTCAATGGGTCAGAATGATGGGTAGAATCTAATAAAATTGAATTTAATGAGAGAGAATGTAAATGCCTATATTTAGGTTCAAAAACTGACTGTACAACTAGGAGGCATAATTAGACAACAGTTTGAGGAAAAAGTAAGACTTGGATTTTAATGGACTCAAGGATCATAACTAATCAATCATATGCTAAAACAATTAACAAGCCTAATTTATCTTATGCTACATATATAAAGGTGTGCAGTGCAACTGAGAGAGAGAAACCAATCCTATTGTATTCTATTATGATATAATTACATCTGAAGCACAAAACATATATCATGTTTTTGAAGGATATTAGTAAAGTAGGCTATGCCAAGAGGTGAGCAATTATAGTAACTATTGGATTAGATACTATGACATAAAATGAATTGTAGAAAGAACTTGGGATATTTATTGTGTAGAATAAAAGACTGGGAAGGAGGGAAGATTTCAGATGTTTGTAAGCATTTGAAAAGATGGAAGGATAGTTCTTAGTTTAGAAGGTGAAAATAGAAGAACTGTGCTTTTGGCTGGCAATAATGACAAATTGGAATATTTTAGGAGTTAGTAAATTCTTCATCATGAGATATTCAATGCAGACACAGGACCTTTGCCAGACATGTTGGAGAGAGAATTCTTGTTCAATTATTTGGAATAAATATTATTTTAGGAATTTATGTCTCTAAAAGGCTATTCTTTGAGACATTTGAGACATTCAGAGAAAATATAATTCTCTTTTCATTTATTACCTTTGCAATTGTACCGATCCATGGTGGCCCAGATTAAATGCAGCCTCCTTCAGGAAGATTTTTATTATTTCCCTAATATGCTAATATCTTGCAAGTTTTCATACTTTTAAAAATTATACTATTTTGTTCAATTCTATATTCAGGTTACTTTTGTACATCAAATCTTCCAAAATTTAAGTATTTTCACAGTTCTTTGATACATTAATATCAGACTTTATGAGTAATTGTATCTCAGACATCATTATTTATAATTTATTTTACTTTTTTCTCCAGTTAAATATAAGAATAATTGATATTGAAAGCAGCACAATATAGGTTATACATGTGTAGTTTTCAAAATATTTCCATAATAGTCATGTTGTGAAAGAAAATGTATACACACACACATACACATAAAAACCTCATGAAAATTAAAATTTAAAAAGTATGCTTCAATCTGCATTCAAAGATCATTAGTTCTTTCTCTGGGTATAGATAACATTTTTCATCATACATTCTTCAGAGTTGTCTTAAATCATTGGATTACTTAGAATAATTATGTCATTTACAGTTAATCATCTTACAATGTTTTTGCTACTTTCCACACAGTACATTTATTTCACTTTGTATCAGCCAATGGAAAATTTTCCAGGTATTTCTTTTTCTTTTCTTTTTTTTCTGATTCCTTTTTTAATAGCTTTTTATGTACAAAACATATGCAAGAGTAATTTTTGCAACATTGACCCTTGCAAAAACCTCTGTTTCAACTTTTCCCCTCCTTCTCTACACCCCCCCCTCTAGATGGCAGGTAGTCCTTTACATGTTAAATATGTTAAAGTATATGTTAAATACAATATATGTATACATATTTATGCAGTTATATTATTGCACAAGAAAGATTGGATTTAGAAAGAAAATAAAAATAACATGAGAAAGAAAAACAAAAATTCAAGCAAACAATAACAGAAAGAGTGGAAATTTTATGTTGTGGTCCATACTCATTTCCCAGTATTATTTCTCTGGGTGTAGCTGCTTCTGTTCATTACAGATCAATTGGAACTGATTTGGATCCTCTCATTGCTGAAGAGAGCCACGTCCACTAGAATTGATCATCATGTAGTATCATTATTGAAGTGCATAATGATATCTTGGTTCTGCTCATTTCACTTAGCATCAGTTCATATATGTCTCTCCAAGCCTCTTTGCATTCATCCTACTGGTCATTTCTTAAACAATAATATTCCATAACATTCATATATCACAATTAATTCAGGCATTCTCCAATTGAGGGGCATCCATTCAATTTCCAGTTTCTAGCCACTAAGAAAAGGGTTGCCACAACATTTTTGCACAACAGGTTCCTTTGCCTTCTTTAATATCTCTTTGGGATATAAGCCCAATAGTAACACTGCTGGATCAAAGGGTATGCACAGTTTGATAACTTTGAGTATAGAATGATTGGATCAGTTCACAACTTCACCAACAATGCATCAGTGTCCCAATTTTCCCACATCCCCTCCAGCACTTGTCATTATCTTTTCCTGTCATCTTAGCCAATCTGACAGGTGTGTAAGCGGTATCTCAAAGTTGTCTTAATTTTCATTTCTCTGATCAATAATGATTTGGAACACCTTTTCATATGAGTAGAAATAGTTTCAATTTCTTCATCTGAAAATTGTCTGTCTTTGACTATTTATCAATGATCTTGATTTCTTATCAAGAATGGCTTGGTTTCTTATAAATTAGAGTCAATTCTCTACATATTTTGGAGATGAGGCTTTTATCAGAACCTTTAGCTGTAAAAATGTTTTCCCAGTTTATTGCTTCCCTTTTAATCTTGTCTGCATTAGTTTTATTTGTGCAAAAGCTTTTTAACTTAATATAATCAGAATTTTCTGTTTTGTGATCAATAATGACCTCTAGTTCTTCTTTGGTCACAAATTCCTTCCTCTTCCACAGGTCTGAGAAGTAAACGATCCTATGTTCTTTTAATTTCTTTATAATTTCATTCTTTATGCCTAGATCATGAACCCATTTTGATTTTATCTTGATGCACGGTATTAAGAATGAGTCAATGACTAGTTTCTAGTGTACTAATTTCCAAGTTTTCCAGCAATTTCTGTCAAATAATGAATTCTTATCCCAAAAGCTGGGGTCTTTGGGTTTGTTAATCACTGGATTGCTGTAGTTATTGACTATTTTGTCCTATGAACCTAACTATTTTATAAAATAGTTTTAGATCAGGTACAGCTAGGCCACCTTCATTGATTTTTTTTTATTAGTTCCCTTGAAATTCTTGGCCTTTTGTTCTTCCAGATGAATTTTGTTGTTATATTTTCTAGGTCACTAAAATAGTTTCTTGGGCTTCTTATTAGTATAGTACTAAATAAATAGATTAATTTAGGTAGTATTATCATATTTATTATATTTGTTCAACATATCCAGGAGCACTTAACATTTTTTCCAATTGTTTAGATCTGACTTTATTTGCGTGGAAAGTGTTTTGTAGTTTTACTCATATAGTTCCTGACTTTCCCTTGGCAGATAGATTCCCAAATAATTTATACTATTGACAGTTATTTTAAATGGTATTTCTCTTTGTATCTTTTGCTGAAGGATTTTGTTAGTGATGTATAAAAGTGCTGATAATTTATGTGGATTTATTTTATATTCTTCAACTTTGCTAAAGTTGTGGATTATTTCTAATAGCTTTTTAATAGAATCTCTGGGGTTTTCTAAGTATACCATCATATCATCTGCAAAGAGTTATAATTTGGTTTCCCCATTACCTACTCTAATTCCTTTAATTTCTTTTTCATCTTTTATTGCTAAAGGTAGCATTTCTAATACAATATTGTATAATAATGGTGATAGTGGGCAACAATGTTTCACTACTGATTTTATTGGGAATGGTTCCACTTTATCACCCTTACATAGGGTGCTTACTGATGGTTTTAAATAGATGCTACTATTTTAAGGTAAAGTCCATTTATTCCTATATTCTCTAGTGTTTTTAATGGGAATGGGTGTTGGATTTTATCAAATTCTTTTTCTGCATCTATTGAGATGATCATATGGTTTTTGTTAATTTAGTTATTGATTTAGTCAATTATGCTAATATTTTTCCTAATATTGAACCAGCTCTGTATTCCTGTTATAAATCCTACTGGGTCATGGTGTGTTATCCTGAAGATGATTTTCTGTAATTTTTTTGCTAATATTTTATTTAAGATTTTTGCATCAATGTTCACTAGGATGATTGGTGTATAATTTTCTTTCTTTGTTTTCATCCTACCTGGTTTAGGTATCAGTACCATGTCTGTGTCATAAAAGGAATTTGGTAAAACTCCTTCATTCCCTATTGTTTCAAATAGTTTATATAGCATTGGAGTTGTGTTATTTAAATTTTTGGTATAATTCACATCTGAATCCATTGGGTCCTCTAGATTTTTTTTTAGGGAGTTGATTAATAACTGTCTAATGCTTCTTGCAGATCTCAGAACTTCTCCTTTAGGAATTTAGATGCTATACCAATTGGTGCATATATGTGTAGTATTGATATTGCTTCATTATCTATGTAAACCTTTAGCAAGATATAGTTTCCTTCCTTATCTCTTTTAATTAAATAAAATTTTGCTTGATCTGAGAGCAGGATGGCTACCCCTGCTTTTTTAACTCTCCCTGAAACATAGTAGATTCTGCTCTAGCCTTTTACCTTTTTTCTATATGTAACATGACTTTTATGGAATTGTTTTGTGTAGCTCTATAAGTGCTTTCTTTACAGGGACTGGAGTTGGAAATAAGGAAGAGAATCTAGAACTCAAAGTTTTAAAAACAAATGTAAAAATTGTAAGTGTAATTGGGGGAATACTATATTAAATTAAAAAAAAAACACTAAAGCAACAACAATAACAGCAAAAATCCTTTATTTCATTGAATTTCCCTTTCTCTCCTTAATCATTATACCCACTTTTATAGGGTAGGAGATTCTTGTTTTTTATTTTAGCTTTTTGGACCTCTGGAATATATTTCAAGTCCTTTTATAATTTATTACTTAAACTATTAAATCTTGTGTTATTATGACTATAATTCCATGATACTTGAATTGTTTCTTACTAGCTGCTTGTCACATTTTATTCTTGACTTGAGAAATTAACTATTTCTGGGAGTTTTCATTTTGGGATCTCTTTCAGGAAGTGAGTAATGTAGTATTTCAATTTCTATTTTACCCTTTGGCTCTAGAATATCAGGGTGGTTTTGCTTGAAAATTTCTTTAAAGATGATACCTGGGTTCCTTTTTTGGAGCAGACAGTCCAGGAATTTATAGATCATCTCTCTTGTATTCATATTTCAGATTAGTTGTTCTTACAATAATATTTCATTTTTTTTCTTTTTCTTCATCTTTTTAGTTTTGTTTCATTCTACCTTGATTGTTTATGAAGTCATTATCTTCCATTTGCACAATTTTATTTTTTAAGGAATTATGTTCTTTGATGAGCTTTTGTACCTCCTTTTCAATATGTCCAGTTCTACTTTTGAAGAGTTGTTTTCTTCAGTATTATTTTCTTATTCAGCCAATTCTACTTTTTAAGGAGTTTATTTTTCTTCTTCAGAGAATTTCTGTGCCTCTCCTTCCATTTGTCTAATTCTGCTTTTTTAAGGTATCCCTTTCCTCATTGACTTTTTGTCCTTCCTTTTCCATTTGACCTAGTTTGCTTTTAAGGTTTTATTTTCTTCAATGTGTTCGTGTGTGTGTGTGTGCATGTGTGTGTGCGTGTGTGTGTGTATGTGTGTGTGTGTGTCCTTTACCAAGCTGTTAACTTTTTTCATGATTTTCTTTATCTCTAATTTCTCTTCCCAACTTTTCCTCTGCCTCTCTTGCTTGATTTTCATAATCCTCTTTGAGCCTTTTCATGTACCTGAAAATTCATATTTATTTGGATGTTTTGTATATAGGGGTTTTGATTTTGCTATCTTCTAGTGTATATTTTCATCTTCCTTTTCACCACAATAACTTTCTAGTGGTCAGAATACATTTTCTTTTGTTTGCTTATTTTCCCAGCCTTTTACTTAACCTTTAACTCTTTGGTAAAATAGGACTTTGCTTCCAGAGTGAAGGGTATACTTTCCCAATTTAAAGAGTTTTTATGCAGTTCTTTTCAGAGATCCTTCTAGGGATATGTAAGCTTTCAGTTTTTCCAAGGTATTATGATTTAAAGAGAGGTCTGCTTACCACTCTCCTGGTCTGGTTTCTGGTCTATGAACAACCACAATCACTCTTTTTGGCCCCAAAACTATTGGCTACAAGTTCAGATATGCTAGTGCTCCTCCTTTCCCTGGGATTGTCACTCAGGACTACAATAGAGATTCAAGTATTAGGAAAGCAACAGAGTCCTGTCTTAGTGTTAACAAGGAGACACCTATAATCTCCTTCTGACCTCTTGTTTGCCAACCTTGCTCTCTGTACATTGAGAGTTTCTGGAAGCAGCCACTGCTGCTTCTAATATAATGCCTCCCAATTTACACTGAAGCTATGCTGGACTGAGCTGCCATGGGCTAGAGAATTGTTTTATTATCTTTTCATGAGCTCTCCTGCTTTAGAGTTTGTTTACCATTATTTAAAGGTGTTTGGGGAAAAGGTCAGGAAATTTTCTGCCTTTACTTCTCCATCTTAGCTCTGCCTCTTTATTATCTATAAGTTAACCTTCTGGTAAAGATTGTTTTTGAACTTTATTGATTGGCTGGTGAAGAAAAATAGAAATATGTTTATTTAGGTTGTTTAATTCTTAAGAACTATCATGCATGGAATTTTTTTCTTCCTATAAACAATGTACTTTCAAAAGCTCCAAAATTAATATTTTCTAAGTATCTCAAACAATTTCTAAGAAATAAGGGAGGGAATCATAAAGGACACTTTAATTACCCCGACTTTACATAGATGAAGTTAATATCTGATGTTTCTAATTTTACTTCTTATTTCATCTCTAGTAAACTTTCACAATAATAGTTTACACACACATTAATAGTATCTTTGATGGAAACAAGAGAATTGAACAAAAGGGGCTTTTTTACATATTATTTTCTAAATCAGAGATTTTTAATTTGGGTTGCATTAGAATTATTTAATGTATATATTTAAAATTTTTTTTAAATATTATTTGTTTTGGAGACAGCTAGTTGGTTCAATGGATAGAGCACCAGCCCTGAAATCAGGACCTGAGTTCAAATCTTGTCTCAGACACTTAACACTTCCTAGTTGTATGACCCTGGGCAAATCACTTAACCCCAATTGCCTCAGCAATATATATACAGATAGATAGATATAGATATAGATATAAATAAATAGATATAGATATAGATATACAGATAGATAGATATAGATATAATTATAAATAGATAGATATAAATATATACATAAAGATAGATAGATATAGATATAAAGATAGATAGATATTATCTATCTATCTTTCTATCTGTTTCCTTTGTATATCTCATTCCTTTGTATATCTCACAATAAGTGAGATACATTTGAAAGTATAACTGTAAGAACATGTCTACAAGACAATGCACTAAACTGCAAAATATTTTACTCTCTCACATACATATTCCACCACCACCACCATCACCACCTCTATAATAACAGCAACAACAACACCAAACCAAAACCAGACAAAACAAAGCAATAAAAAAACAGCAAAAGATAAATGAGAATACAAACCATTCTAGAGAATTCCTCATTTTCTCTGGAGCATGTATAGCAAATGGAAAAGTACAGAGAAAAAAGTCCTATTGTATTTATTTACCCAAATATATACGTGACATGAGAGCCTGATGTCATCCCATCAAACATAATAATTATGGTCCAATATATAGGATTCTTGTTTATTTAACCATAACCTGTGAACAAGAGGATATTCTTCGACATTGTTAGTCTATAAATCGTGTATTTCTGCTATCTATCTGTTAGTTGTTCCTTGGTTTTTACAACAAAAAATATTCATGCAATTATTTTTTCTTGCTCAATATTAGATTATATCTTTTATTCAATTTCTGCTATAAATTCTTTAATTTTAATATTTTTATTCTTATCATAGCTACACAACATTTTCATCAACATTTGGTGATGTAAAATTTTAATTCATTAGAGTTGGTAGATTTTAATGACTCACAATATGATACAGCTGAAAAAATATGGTCATAAATAAATAGTACTTTGTTTCAGAGAAAATTTGAAACCCTTAAAAGAATTTTTGAATTTTTTAGAGTCCCTTCTTTCTTTCTCTCTTTCCTTTTCTTTTATTCTAGACCCAACTCATTGTCCATTTATAATATTTGTCCAAGATTTAATCATTTATGTTTATGTATATGTACACAAACATATTTGCTCACATAGCTATATATTCTTATCACATATACATGTGAAGTACACGTGTGCGTGTGTATACACACACACACACACACTAATCCAATGATTCTTCATTGTATTTAAACTGGCTACATAAATTATATTGTCCAACCTGTACCCTACTAGGAATATTCCTTACAAAACTAATTATGGGTTATCTTTTTATAGCTCCAAAATTTCCAAAAATGGGAAACGCATTGGTTCTTCTCTAAGATTAAGAATGCTTATAATGCATTAGCATGAGAAATATGAGTTGTATTCCTGTTTAGGTGCTAAGTAGTTATAACTTCATTTTGGCTTCCATATTCAGCAATTTTTATATCTCTAAGGAAAAAGAATACTCTATATGCTGCTGTTCACATTCAGTGTTTAACAATGTCTATTGTAAGAAAGTTCTTCATGTCTAATAGTAGTCAAAGTTTATACTGATATAAATTTCACTATTTAATTCAGAGCATATTGATATTTTACTATATATTAAAATGGTTAGTCATTTTGAAATGTGTCACTTCCATTTTTGAATGTTTTATGCATTAGACTATTTTGAATAATATGCTTCACAAATATGGTGGTTTTTCAGCTTTCAAACCAAATGCTGAAACTAGGTACAATATTATCTTTTCTTTTCAAGGACAATTTTAAATGAGATGTCATATTGCAGAAGTGTTATCTTCCTGAGGAGAAGATTTCTAATAATGAAATAGAATGAGAAGCCATTCTTAGAGAAAGGAGTATATTCTTGTTGTTAAGTTTGGACCTCGTTTTATTTGAGACCTTTACTTTGGGCAAATGGTGGTTAAACTGACTAGTTCCATACATTTGTTTTCCTAAATAAGGCAAAAAGTCCAATTATAAATACAGACTTAAAATTTCAGAAGTGGAAAGAGACTGAGGTCATCTAATCTAAAACCATATGATCAAAAATGTTTTCACCAATATTCCAGACCAATGGTCTCTTTTTGAAGATAAAGTTGATAGAAAACCCACTGCATTATTAGGTATCTCTATTCAGTCTACAGAATTCTTAATTTTATTCAGTCTATCATTTATTAACTTTAGTTTTGTCTCATCATCTTTTACAAATAATTCATAATTCTTCTTTCTAGAGGTCACAGGAAATGTTCAGTTGGAATTCTAATATCAAGACATTAAGACTTAAACATACTGATTGTATCTTCGCTCACTTGCCTATTCCATTTAAATCAACTCAGTATTTCAATTAATTTTTATATATGTTCTATTCATTCATTTGTTCAGTTAATTTTTAAGAATTTAATTTTGTTTTATTTTGAATTTCATTTTGTAGTATCAAGGAGCTGGAAATTGAATGGATGCCCATCAGTTGGGGAATGGATGAACAAGTTAAGTTACATGAATGCAGTGTATTATTATTTTATAAGAAATGATGATCAGGTTGATTTCAGAAAAGCCTAAACAGATTCGTATGAACTGATGCTAAGTGAAGTAAGCATGTATGCCCAGTAACAATAAGATTATGTGATCATCAAATGTAATGGACTGTAATGGACTCTTTTCATCAGAGAAATGATTCAAGGCAATTCCCAAAGACTTTCATAGATGGAAAGATCCATCTGCATCCAGAAAGATTATGGAGATTGAATGTAGATCAAAACATAGTATATTTACCTTTTTGTTGTTGTTGTTGTTTGTTTGCTTGATTTTTTTTTCCTTTCTCATGTGTGCTTTTTTGTTTTGTTTTGCTTTTTTGGTCTTATTTTTCTCATTCATTATAATGAATATGGAAACATGTTTAATTTATATCTGATTGTTTGCTGTCTTGCTGAAAAGAGAAGGGGGAGAGATTTGGAACACGAAGTTTTGCAAAAGTGAATTTTTGCATGCATTTGGAAAAATAAAATGTTATTACTTATTTTAAAATTGAATTCCAAATTCAACCCCTCACCCACCCAATGAGAAAGAAGTAATATCACACCCATTTATAACATTTATTATAATTTTGCATGTCCCCCATAATCCTGTTACCCTTGATTTAATGTTTATATTTATTTAATATTTTCTCTAGTTACATTCAAAACAATTTTTGCATTCATTTTTAAAGTTTTGAGTTCTAAATTCTCTTCCTTACTCCATTCACAATTAAGAAACCATATGTAAAGTTATGTAAAGCCTTCCATAAAAGTCAAGTTATGAAAGAAAACAGATCTCCCAGCCTAACGAAAATTAAAAAAAAAACAAACTTCAAAAATTAAGTTAAAAAGAGAGAGACAAAGAGAAAGCAACAATGCTTCTATCTGTATTAAGACACAATCAGTTTTTTCTCTGGAATTAATAGAACTTTTCATCATAAGTCTTTCAGAGTAGTCATGGATGATTACATTACTGAGAATATCAATGTCATCTACAACTGGTAATCCCAGAACATTACTATTACTTCAGAAAACATTATAATTTTGATAGGTTAGGGATAAATTTTTGCACCATTTCACTCCTTATTCCAATGGATTCCTGTATCTTCTCTGCAACTTAGAGTTAACAGAAAATTTCCTAGACTACTAAAAGATTCACTTGTTCAGGATCATACAATTCATATATATCAGAGCTGGGAATGGAATGTAGTTCTTAGCTCTGTGGTGATTTCTCTGCCCCTTCACCATGATAACTCATTTTTCAATATCTTTCCTAAAATGTGTCCACCAGAACTAAATTCAGCGCTTTGAACATTTAATGATCAGTACACAGAGTAAGTCTTGTTGTTAATATCAAAATATTAAAATATAATCTGTCACTTACTAGTATTCTAGTTATCATGTCACACTTTTTTAAAAGCTTTTTATTTTGAAAACATATGCATGGATAAGTTTTTGACATTAACTTTTGCATAGCCTTGTGTTTCAGATTTCTCCCCGTCCATTCTCCCCACCTCCTCCTCTAGATGGCAAGCAATCCAATTTATTTCATACATATCAAAATATATTTGAAAACCAATATGTGTAAACATATTTATACAATATTCTTGTTGCACAAGAAAAATCAGATCAAAAAAGAAAGAAAATGAGTAAGAAAACAAAATGCAAGTGAACAACAACAGAGGGAGAGTATTATGTTGTATCACATCACTAATATTGAGTTTGCTCCTCACTTAAAACAAATAAAAACCAAAAAACCCAAAACACTTTTTTTATTTGAAATGTCATCTTGCCACAGTCCTTCTTAATTAACAGTTGTTCCTATTGAAAACAGGTAGAAGATTTAGAGATAAGTCATTTCTGCTGTCAAGATATTCTTCTATCACCACCAAATAGAAACAAAACTATCTATTTATCTATTTATCTATCTATTTGCATATCTACACATAAACATACATAATATATATGAAAATCATCTATTATGTTATTATAAAAGGTTTACCTTTCATAGAAAGAGCAATTAGTGAAATATATCATTCTAGATTCAAGTTTATTCAGCTAAACTATTGTATGTAATATTTTACAACAGAGATACAAAAAGTGGGTTAGGTAGACAACAGACAATCAGACAGAAAGATAGATAGACAGACAGTCAGACAGACAGACAGATAGATAGACAGATAGATGTATGAATAAGATGGTCTTAAATATTGTACTATTGATGTGGCCTTTTTTTCTCTACCATGAAGAATTTAATTCAGTTTTTCACTATGCATATTTATTTACTGCCAATATATAAATATGTTTACAAATAGAGTGAATATTAAGGTATGTAAGTTCCATATAGATAACTGATCTCTAATTAAAAATGCAATATTAATACAACAGTGTTAAAATGACATTAAAAAATCTTTTGTTGTTTGAAACATCATTTAGATTGAGTCTTATAAGTATTTTATCATCTTTGTGATACAGAGGAGAGAAAAAAAATTAAAACAACAGTATGAATTTCAAAATAAAGAGGAAGCCAAATTAAGATAACTTATTAATCATTTAATGGATATGGATAGACAGTTTGTTCATCTAATAAAATCTTTCCAAATGATTTAAACAATAATTTGGATTTGATATGTATAAAATGCTTAATACACTTCAAGGAAAGATAAAAATCAAATTAGAAAATGCAGGTCACATTGAACAAATTGATTAAAGCAACACTTATTTATATGCCTACTCTAGGTAAAATCACACTGAACACAAAACATGAAAGAAAAAATTTCTTATAAATATGCTAAGGAAATTAGTTCCATCCTGAAATCACAGATAAAAGAGAACAATATGTTTAAAACAATAAACACCTAGTTTTAGAACTGTAAAATAGGAAAATCAGATTTTGAAATTAACCTCATAAAAGAGGTTATAGAATATATTTCAGTTAGGATTGCATATTATTTTGGGGGTTTTATGTTTGGATTTTGTCTTTTTTATGTATTTTACCTACATTTATATTGACTTTAAATACACATTTATTTATGAACTATCTTGGGAAAGAAATATCAGAACAAAAGAGAAAAACCAAAACAGAAGAAAAAAAAAACAGAAAAAAAGTGAACTAGTATGTGTTTATTTATATTCAATCTCCATAGTTCTCTTTCTGGATGCAAAAGCTTGTAAAATATTAATAATGACAGTGCCTGCCATTCTTTGGTAGCAATAGTAAAATTAAAAGTTTACTGATATATTATTATCATCTGCAAATTCTATATTCTTTTCATAAATTCTTGTGTGAGATTTGAACACCCAGCATATTATATACTTTCATATTTCTTTGTTTCCCATATTCTTCAGCATGTCTTTAATTCACTTCTAACTCTATCTATTAAAATTTTATCCATGCTTTAAAGAACAATTAGAATTCTCTACCTCCATGAGACCATACCTGTCAATATTTAGATTTTTTTTTAATTTAATAGCCTTTTATTTACAGGATATATACATGGGTAACTTTACAGCATTAACAATTGCAAACCTCTTGTTCAATTTTCACCTCTTACCCCCACCCCTCTAACTGGCAGGATGACCAGTAGATGTTAAATATATCAAAATATAACTTAGATACACAATAAGTATACATGACTAAAACATTATTTGCTGTTACAAAAAGAATCAGACTCTGAATTATTGTACAATTAGCTTGTAGAAATCAAAAATGCATGTGTGCATAAATATAGGATTAGAATTCAATGTAATGGCTTTTAGTCATCTCCCAGAGTTCTTTTTCTGGTATAGCTAGTTCAGTTCATTACTGCTCCATTAGAAATGATTTGGTTATCTTGTTGCTGAGGATGGCCTGATCCATCATAACTGGTCATCATCTAGTATTGTTGTTAGTAATAATGATCTCCTGGTCTGCTTATTTCACTCAGCATCAGTTCGTTAAGTCTCTCCAGGCCTTTCTGAAATCATCCTGTTGGTCATTTCTTACAGAACAGTAATATTCCATAATTTTCATATACCACAATTTATTCAGCCATTCTCCAACTGATGGACATCCATTCAGTTTCAGTTTCTAGCCACTACAAAAGGGCTGCCACAAACATTCGTGCACATACAGGTCCCTTTCCTTCTTTATAATCTCTTTGGGATATAATCCAGTAGTAACACTGATGGATCAAAGGGTATGAACAGTTTGATAACTTTTGAGCATAGTTCAAACTACTCTCCAAAATGGTTGGATTCGTTCACAACTCCACCAACAATGAATCAATGTCCCAGTTTTCCACATCCCCTCAACAATCATCATTTTTCCTGTCATCATAGCCAATCTGACAGGTGTGTAGTTATCTTAGAGTTGTCTTAATTTGCATTTCTCTGATTAATAATGACTTGGAGCATCTTTCATATGACTAGAAATAGTTTCAATTTCTTCATCTGAAATTGTCTTTCATATCCTGACCATTTTCAATTGGAGAATGGCTTGATTTTTATAAATTGAGTTAATTCTCTATATATTTTGGAAATGAGGCCTTTATCAGAACCTTTGACTGTAAAATATTTCCCAGTTTATTGCTTCCTTCTAATCTTTCTGCATTAGTTTGTTTGTACAAAACTTTTCAGTTTAGTATAATCAAAATTTTCTATTTTGTGATCAGTAATGATCTCTGTTCTGCTTTGTTAAAGACCTTCTCCTTCCAGATCTGAGAGTAAAGTATCCTATGTTCCTCTAATTTATTAATGATTCATTCTTTATGCTAGGTATGAACCCATTTGACCTTATCTTGGTGTCGGCGTTAAGTATGGATCAATGCCTAGTTTCTGCCATATTAGTTTCCAATTTTCCAGCAATTTTATCAAACAGTAAGTTCTTATCCCAAAGCTGGGATCTTTGGTTTATCAAAGGAACAAAGTTGCTATATTTGTTGACTGTTTATCCCTTAGACCTAATCTATTCCACTGATCAATTAATCTATTCCTTAGCAATACCAAATGTTTTGGTAACTGCTGCTCTATAATATAATTTTAGATCTGGTACAGCTAAGCCACCATCATTTGATTTTTTTCATTAATTCCTTGAATTCTGACCTTTTGTTTTCCATATGAACTTTTGTTATTTTTTTAGGTCATTAAAATGTTTTTGGAGTCTGATTGGTATAGCGCTAAATAAATGGATTAGTTTAGGTAATATTGTCATCTTTATTATATTTACTCACCCTATCAAGAGCATTTAATATTTTTCAATTGGTTAGATCAGACGTAATTTGTGTGAAAAGTGGTCTGTAATTTTGCTCCATAAAGTTTCTGATTTTCCCTTGGCAGATAGATTCCTAAATATTTTATATTATCAGTAGTTACTTTAAATGGATTTCTCTTTAACTCTGACTGTTGGATTTTATGTATGATATATAGAATGCTGATGACTTATGTGGTTTATTTTATAACCACAACTTTTAAGTATGTGGATTATTTCTAATAACTTTTAGCAGAATCTCTGGGGTTCTCTAGAGTATACCATCATGTCATCGCAAGAGTGATAATTGGCTTCCTCATTGCTATTCTTATTCCTTTAATCTCTTTCTCAGCTCTTGTTCTATAGCTAGCGTTTCTAATACAATATGAAATAGTAACAGTGATATGGGCAGACTTAGTTTCCTCAGAACTTATTAGAGATGGTTCAGTTTTCTCCATTAAATATGATACTTACTGATGGTTTAAATAGATGCTGCTATTATTTAAGGAAAGTCCATTTATTCCTATACTCTCAAGTGTTTTAATAGGAATGGATGTTGGATTTTATCAAATGCTTTTCTGCATCTATTGAGATGATCATATGGTTTTATTGATTTGGTTATTAACATGGAATTATATTGATAGTTTTCTAATATTGAACCATACATTTCTGGTATAAATCCTACTTGATCATAGTATATTATCTTGGGATGATTTTCTGTGTCTTTGCTAATATCTTATTTAAGATTTTAGCATCAATATCGATTAGGAGATTGGTCTATAATTTTCTTTCTCTGTTTTCAGCCTACCTGGTTTAGGTATAAGTACCATGTCTGTGTCATAGAAGGAATTTGGTAGGACTCCTTCATTCCCTATTTTATCAAATAATTTATATACATTAGG
The DNA here is from genome assembly GCF_902635505.1 of Sarcophilus harrisii. NCBI lineage: Eukaryota > Metazoa > Chordata > Mammalia > Dasyuromorphia > Dasyuridae > Sarcophilus > Sarcophilus harrisii. The sequence continues at coordinate 68,460,626 of NC_045427.1, forward strand.
AATTGTTCTTTAAATGTTTGTAAAATTCATTAAATCCATCTGGTCCTGGGATTTTTCTTAGGGGTTGTTTAATTGCCTGTTCTATTTCTTTTCTGATGGGACTATTTAACATTTACTTCCTCCTCTGTTAGTCTGGAATCTATATTTTTGGAGGTGTCATCCATTTCACTTAGGTTAGCAGATTTATTGGCATAAGTTGAGCAAAATAACTCCTTATTATTTCTCAATTTCCTCTTCATTGGTGGAAGTTCTCCTTTTCATTTTAAGACTTAATTTCATTTTCCTCCTCCTTTTTCTAATCAGATTTACAAGGAATCATTATTTTATTGGCTTTTCATAGAACCAACTCTTGTTTATTAATTAGTTCAATGGATTTTTACTTTCAATATTTTAATTTCTCCTTTTAATTTAGATTTCAATTTAGTATTTGATTGGGGTTTTAATTTGGTCTTTTTAGTTTTTTAGTTGCAAGCCCACTTCATTAATCTTTTCTTTCTCTGTTTTATTCAATAAGCCTCTAAGGATATAAATTCCCTCTTATTACCCTTTGGCTGCATCCCACAAATTTTGGTATGATGTCTCATCATTGTCATTATCTTATGAAATTATTAATTGATCTTTAATTTGCCTTCACCAATCATTCTTTAAGATGAGATTGTTTAGTTTCAATTACTTTTGGTCTATTTCCCCTAATTTTTTGTTGAATGTAGTTTTTATTGCATCATGATCTAGAAAAGAAAGCATTTACTATTTCTGCTTTCTTGCATTTTAATTTGAGGTCTTTATGTCCTAATATTGGTCAATTTTAGATAGGTTGCATGAACTGACTAGAAGAAAGTATATTCCTTCTATCTCCATTCAATTTTCTCAAAGATCCAACATACCTAATTTTTCTAATATTCTATTTACTTCTTTATTTCTTTCTTATTTGTTTGTGATTTGATTTGTCTAATTCTGAGGTGCAAGGTTGGATCTCCTACTATTACAGTTTTGTTGTCTATTTCTTCTTGCAGCTCTCTTAACCTCTTTAGGAAGCTGAGTGCCATACCACTTGGTGCATATATTTAATATTGATATTGCTTCGTTGTTTATGTACTCCTTTGGCAGGATATAGTTTCCTTCCTTATCTCTTTTAATTAGATCAATTTTACTTTTGCTGATCTGAGATAAGGATGGCTACCCTACTTTTTGACTTCACCTGAGAGCAATAGATTTTGCTCAGCCTTTTACCTTTACTCTATATTATCCCCTGCTTTAAAGTGTTTCTTGTAAACAACATATTGTAGGGTTCTGACTTTTGATCCAGTCTGCTATCTGCCTCCTCTTTATGGGGAGTTCATCCCATTCACATTTATGGTTAAATTACTAAATCTGTATTACCTGCCATCTAATAACCCAGATTGTGCTTTACTTATTCTTGCCTCCTACCCTCTTTCCCCTTTTAACTTATGTGCCCTCTTGTATCACGATGCTTATCCTCTTTATAATCCCTCCCTCCCCCCTTTGGTCTTTCCCCTTCCTTCCCTTATTACTACTTTTTCTTTCCTTTTCCTCTCCTCGTTTTTAATGGGGCGAGGAGAATTTTCTCTAAAACAAATGTCAATTATTTTTCTTTGAGCCAACTCTGATGAGTAAGATTACACGATATTCCTCCCTCTCTAAGTTCCCTCAGATATGATAAGTTTCCTTACCCTCTTTGTGGGATGTGGTTTCCCTCTTTTTATCCTCCTTCCACCTTTTCTGCCATCATCCCTTTTCCATATCTACTTCCCTTTTTAATGTTATATCATGTACAATCAAATTTTACATGTATTTTTGTATATCACAACAGAAATACAATTCTCAAGAGTTATTTTACCTTTCTGCATCTCTTGAATTCTATTCTTGGAGATCAAATTTTTTATTTAATTCTGGTTTTCTTCAGAAACAAATGGAATTCATTTGTTTCATTAAATGTCCATCTTCTTCCCTGGAAGAAAATGCTCAGCTTAGCTGGTAGTTTATTCTTGGCTGCATCCCAAGTTCTTGTGCCTTTCATTATCATATTCAGGCCCTTCTTTCCTTTAATGTAGAGGCAGCCAGATCTTGGGTGATCCTTATTGTGGCACCTCAGTATTTAAATGGTTTTTGGCTGCTTGTAAAATTTTTCCTTAATCTGATGTTCTGAAATTTTGCCACAATATTCTGGGTTTTATTTTAGGGTTTCTTTCAAGAAGTTCGATGAATTCTTTCAATGCCTATTTTACCTTCTGATTCTATTACATCCTGGGCAATTCTCTTTGATGATTTCTTGTAAAATAGTATCTAGGCTCTTTTTTCATCATAGTTTCGGAAAGTCAATAATCCTCAGATTATCTCTCCTAGATCTATTTTCAAGTCTGTCGTTTAAATAGATAATTCATGGTTTTTCAGTTTGTCATTTTTTGTTTTGCTTGACTGATTCTTGCTGTCTCAATGCATCATTAGTTTCAATTTGTTCAGTTCTAATTTTTAAAGAATTATTTTCTTCATTGCTTTTTTTACTTCTTTCTGTATATGTCCAATTGAGTTTTTGAATGTATTGTTTTGGTCTGTAATTTTTTCCATTTCACTAATTTTTTTTTAGTAATTATTTTCTTTTCAATTCCAGATCCTACTTTCTTGCGTGTTCTTTGTCTTTTCAATTCACGTTTCCTACTTTCTAGTGAATTCTTTATTTTTTCAATTCACAATTCTTACTTTCCTGTGATTTTTTATTTTTCCAGTTCAAATTTGCACTTCCTGGAATTTTAGCTTTTCCTATTTGTATTTCAGGAAGTTGTTGCTCTCTTGTAAGCTTCTCTTTCCTTTCCCCATTTATCTTCTAACTCTCTTTTGAGACTTTTAATGGTCTCTTCTATGAGAGCATCATGTAAAGGAGGACAGTCTGATGCATGTTTGCTGTTTGAGGTCTCTTCAGGTTTGCTGACCTGCTCTTTTTCTGCACAGAAGCTGTGGATCGTTCTTTTCATCTTTTTATTCATGTTTTAAAGCCTTTAGGGTAGGTCTCCTAGGCAAGGGGGTTACCAGCTTCCTCTGCAGAGCAGGGAAAGATTTAAACCGATTTCTGGCTGAGAGGTATGGGAGTGCTCTGAGTAAGAGTTTTCCCTTCCCCCAACAGGAAGTGGATTCAGCACTGGCCAAGCTATCAAACTGCTTAGTAGGGCTGAGTGGATTAGCGATTGCCCTGGGCTAGAGACTAAGTGGTGAAAGTGTCACTGCCCCAAGCCGGAGCCTCTTGTGGGACTGTGAGTATTAGCAGCTGACTGCAGACCACAGACCGCCCAGAACTCTGCCCCAGTGTCTCTGCCCAATGCAAATTGGCCCTGGAAAAGTTCTATGGCCCCAAGCCGAGCTCCCTACTAAGCAGATTGGAGGCTAACCCGGGCTGCGTCCTCCTGCTGTGCAGGATCACAACTGCCCCAAGTAGAAGCCCCATACTGTGGGTTGGGGCTGCGGGCTTGTGCTGAGAACTGTGCTTTCACCCTCCGTTTGAGACTCTCCTCGGAACCTAATTCCTCTCCCTGTCTGCACAGATCTCCCCCCTGGCCCTGGAACCAACCTTTTTTGCGAGACTGCAGATTTTCTTCGGCTGGTGAGTTGTTCTACTTCTTATCTTTACGAATTGTAGCAGTCAAGACTATTTTTGAGGCTCGATATAATATTGATAAAGGGGGTAAGAGAAGAGCTTAGAAAGTCGCATGTGTCTTCTCCGCCATCTTGGCTCCGCCCCCCCATACCTGTCAATATTTATCTTCAAAGAACATTGTAGTCAAATTTCAAAAGTATAAAATCAAGGAGAAAATACTGCAAGAATCCAGAAAGTAACAATTCAAATATCCAGGAGCCATAGTCTGGAATATACAAAATTAGACAACTTCTACGTTAAGGGATCAATGGCTTAGAATGTGATATGTCAGAAGGCAAAAACATTTTAACCAAGAATCTCAACAAAACTAAGCATAATCTTAAAAATAAAAACTAACTGAACAAAACTAAGCATAAACTATCAGAGGAAGAGAAGGATATTTAACGAATTAGGGGACTTTCAAACTTTACTTATAAAAAGTCCAATTTTATTTTCATATACATAAAATTTGACTTTCAAATGCAATATTCAAGAAAAATTAAAAAGCAAACGAGAAAAATATTATTCAATAAGGTGAAACTGTTTACATCACTAAATTGGAAGATGATGCTTATAACTCTTAAGAACTATGTCTCTATGAAGACAGTAGTATAATCAAAATATAGATGTTTGTATAAGTTGACTTTGAGTATAAGTTGAAATTATATCATATGAAGAGTCAGATATGACCCATTAAATTAGAGAGAATAAAGAGAGGAAGTGGGCATTGGTTGAACTATATTACCATAGTTATTTGTACTTTCTTCTCAAAGATGACCATGAAATCAGAGAAGGAATGCCATGACATGCAAATGAATTTTATTTCAGAGAGAGTGGGCTGTGCAAAGTGATCAGACTCACTTTCTCTTCTGAAGCATCTGAATCCAGTGGCTAGATGTAGAACAATATGATTGTAAATTACCTGGATACAGTGGGAGATCTTAAACTTTTTAAGCTAACTCTTTAATATGTCTCAGTTTGACTGGAATCCTCTTTCAAGTCTTGTCAATGCCCATTGTGAGGTTTTTTGTGTCACATTAGAATTTCTTTTGTGTTAATGTTATACACTGAGTACCTTTCTACTCCTATCTCTTTGGGAAAACTGTAGTTATAAACTATCATTATCAAAATCTGAACTTTCATAATTTTGATTAAGCCATTTATAGACATAAAAATGTTCTAGGTCGCTACTGATTAGAGAAATGCAAATTAAAACAATTCTTAGGTAACAACTCATACCTCTCAGATTTCCTTTTAACAGAAAAAGATAATGATAAATGTTGGAAGGAATATGGGACTTATGCATTGTTGGTGGAGTTATGAAATGATCCATCCATTCTGAAGAACAATCTGGAACTATGCCCAAAGAGCTATAAAATTGTGTATATGCTTTAACCCAGCAGTGCCAAAGATAGTTTTCAACATACCAAGGAAATCATAAAGGAGGGGAAAGGATCCACATGTGCAAAAATGTTTGTAGCAGGTCTTTTTGTGGAAGCAAAGAACTGGAAAATGAGTAGATGCCCCTCAATTGGAAAATGGCTGAATAACTTGTGATACATGAAAGTAAAAGAATATTAATTTTGTATAAAAAATGCTGAAGAAACTGATTATGGAAAAGCCTGAAAAGATTTAATGAATTGATGCTGAGAGAAACTGGAAGAACAAGGAATACATTGTACATAGTAACAGAAGAATATGCAATGATCAACTATGAAAGGCTTGGTTCTGCTCAGTGGTTTAGTAATTCAGTGTAATCCCAAAAACTTTGGATAGAAAACACCATCTGCATCCAGAAAAAGAACTGTGGAGATTGAATGTAAATCAACACATGCTATTTTAACTTCTTTGTTTTTTTCCTCTCTGGTGTTTTTTTTCCCCCCATTTGTTCTGACTTTTTTCTCTCAGCATGATTCTTAAAGAAATATTTATTAAAAGAAAAAATAATTAAAAAAAAAAGACTGAAGTGTTAGTGAATTTTGCCTAAGAGATTTGGATGTTGATATGAGACAGTATAAGAAAAGGGTTATGGCATTTTCTCCCTCTTTGGAAGCCCTGCTCCTCTAATTTTGAATCTATTATGGACTATAATCATGGGCCCAAGCAGAAGATATCCCTTATTTGTAATATAATAGGTGTAGTTCCCCCTGGTGTTTGAAAACAGCATCATGTTTTTGTTTATTTTTTCTGTTTTTATTGTGAAATAAATTTGAAAAAATGAAATACAAATTTTTCCCCTTTTTCATCCCTCCTCTACTGAGTAAAAGCCAAACAAACATACCCATTATACATATGAAGTTATACATAACATATTTTCGTATTATTTGTAATAATAGTTTTTAATGCCAAAATAAAATTAAAGAGTTTCACATCTACTAAATTGGCAAAAATGACAAAGCATGACAAAATTCAAACTTGGAGGGCTTGTGGAATAATAGATGCATTAATACCTTGTTGATGGAATTTTGATATAGTACTACCATTTTGGAAATCAATTTTTTTTATTAAAGCTTTTTATTTACAAAACATATGCATGGGTAATTTTTCAAAGTACATTGTACTACCATTTTGGAAATCAATTTTTTTTATTAAAGCTTTTTTATTTACAAAACATATGCATGGGTATTTACTGCTGCAAAGTCTTTAATTCTAAATTTTCCCCTCCTTCCCCCACCCTGTCCCCTATATGGCAGGTAGTCCAATATACGATAAATATGTTAAAATGTAGGTTAAATCCAATATATATATATATATATATATATATATATATATATATATATACATATCTATACACATATCTTGCTGCACAAGAAAAATCAGATCAAGAAGGAAGGGAAAAAAAAACTGAAAGGAAATAAAATGCAAGCAAAAAACAACAGAAAGAGTGAAAATGCTAAGTTGTTGTCCACACTCAGTTCCCACGGTTCTCTCTCTACATGTAGATGGCTCGCTTCATTACTGTACAAGTGAAACTGGTTAGAATCATCTCTTTGTTGAAGCGAATCACGTCCATTAGAAATAATTATCATATAGTCTTATTGTTGCTGTTTATAATGACCTCCTGCCTCTGCTCATTTCACTCAGCATCAGATCATGTAAGAGGCTCTCCAATCCTCTCTGAAATCACCCTGCTGGTCATTATTTGCAGAAAAATAATATTCCATAACATTCATCTACTATAATGCCCAGGCTAGCTCTCTGGAGGGCCTCAGGATCAATCGGAGTCAGGATCAATCTAAGTCCTTGGTCTTCAGGGGGAGAACTAAAGGAAGCAGACAAGTGGCTTGCCAAAGATGAATTCTGGACTCTGGAATCTGGAATCTCCAGCCTCTCTCCTCCTCCTACTGAAGCCAAGTGATCCTGACCTCTCTCCCAAAGCTCTCCAATCCTTGCCTAAGATTACCTCACCACCACACATTTAGTGAGCACCAATGGTGAGGAAAGCCATCACATCATCATCTCATCTAAATATATGTATACAGAACCATTATCTCACATTGAATAGGTAATTTAGTCTTAACTGCTCTGTGGTCACAGATTCAAGTACACTTTTTCAGTTTCAGCCCTCTACAATATACCACAAATTATTCAGCCACTCTCCAATTGATGGGCATCTATTCATTTTCCAGTTACTTGCCACCTACAAAAAGGGCTGCAATAAATGACAATTTGCCTATGTGGGTCCTTTTAACTTCTTTAAGATCTCTCTGGGATATAAGCCCAGTAGAAACATTACTGGGTCAAAGGGTATGCACAGTTTGATAACTTTTTGAGCATAGTTCCAAATTGCTCTCAGAATTATTGGATCAGTTCATAGTTCTACCAATAATATATGTGTCCCAGGTTTCCCACATTCCCTCTAACATTGGTCATTATTTTTTTCTGACATCTTATGACAGGTGTATAGTGGTATCTCAGAGTTATCTTTATTTGCATTTCTCTGATCAATAATTATTTGGAGCACTGTTTCATATGACTACAAATAGTTTCAATTTCTTCATCTGAAAATTGTCTGTTCATATCCTTTGACCATATATCAATTGGAGAATTACTTGAACTATTCTAAATCTGACTCAATTTTCTATATATTTCAGAAATGAAGATTTTATTAGAACCTTTGAATATAAAATTTTTCCCCAGTTTATTACTTCTCTTCTAATTTTGCGTACATTAATTTTCTTTGTACAAAAACATTTTTTTAACTTTTTAACTTAATATAACTTTTTAAGTTAATGTAGCTTAATATAATTAAAATTATCTATTTTGTGATCAATAATGATCTCTAGTTCTTCTTTGGTTACAAATGCCTTCCTCCTCCACAGAACTGAGAAGTAAACTAAGTTATGTTCTTCTAATTATTTTATAATATCATTCTTCAGGTCTAGATCATGAACCCATTTCCACTTTATCTTGGAATATGGTGTTAGGTGTGGATCATTGCCTAGTTTCTGCCACACTAGTTTCCAATCTCCCCAGCACTTTTTTTTTTTTTTTTTATCAAATAATGAATCTTATTCCAAAAGCTGGGGCCTTTAGGTGTGTCAAACACTAGATTGCCATAATCATTGACTATTTTGTTCTGTGAATCTAACTTATTCCACAGATCAACTGCTCTATTTCTTAGCCAATTTTAAATAGTTTTAATGACTGCTGCTTTATAATATAGTTTTATATCTGGTACAACTAGGCCACCATCATTTGCTTTTCTTTCGATTAATTCCCTCGGATTTCTTGACCTTTTGTTCTTCCAGATAAATTTTGTTGTCATTTTTTCTAGGTTAGTAAAATATTACTTGGGAGTTTCTTGGGAGTTTTATTGGTATAGCACTAAATAAATAGATTAGTTTAGATAGTATTGTCATCTTTAGTACATTCACTTAAAGTATCTGAGAGCACTTGGTATTTTTCCAATTGTTTATAACTGCCTTTATTTGCATGGAAAGGGTTTTGTAGTTTTGCTCAGATAGTTCCTGATTTTCCCTTGGCAGATAGATTCACAAATATTTTATGCTATCAACAGTTATTTTAAATGGAATTTCTTTTTGTATCTCTTGCTGTTGGATTTTTTTTAGTGATGTATAAAAATGCTGATAATTTATGTGGATTTATTTTGTATCTTGCAACTTTGCTAAAGTTGTGGATTACTTCTAAAAAAACTTTAGTTGATTCTCCAGGGTTCTCTAAGTATATCATCATATCATCTGCAAAGATTGATAATTTGGTTTCCTCATTGCCTTCTCTAATTCTTTTAATTTCTTTTTCATATCGTATTGCCAAAACTAGTATTTCTAATACAATATTGAATAGCAACAGTGAGAGTGAGTTACCTTGTTTTACCACTGATCTTATTGGAAATGGTTCCAGTTTATCACCATTACGTATGATGCATACTGATGATGGAAAAGTCCATTTAATCCTATATACTCTCTAGTGTTTTTAATAGGAATCAAATGCTTTTTTGCATCTATTGAGATGATTTTTTTTGTTAATTTGGTTATTGATATAATCAATTATGCTAATAGTTTTCATAGATTTATTGTCATATTCTTAGATGAAATTATTGATTGTGACTATGATTTGGTCTTTCACCCATTCCTTCTTTAGGATGAGATTATTTAGCTTCCAATTAAATTTTGGGCTACTTTACTTTTATTGAATGTAATTTTTATTGGATTGTGATAGAAAAAAATGTATTTGCTATTTCTGCCTTTCTTCATTTTATTTTGAGATCTTTATGTCTTAACATATAATCAGTTTTTGTATAAGTCCCATGGACTGCCTAGAAGAAAGTGTACTCCTTTCTGTCTCCATTCAATTTTCTCCAAAGATCTATCATACCTAATTTTTCTAGTATTATATTTACCTCTTTAACTTTTTTTCTTATTTATTTCATGGTTTGATTTATCTAGTTCTAATAGAGCAAAGTTGAGAACCCCCACTGCTATCGTTTTGCTTCCTATTTCTTATTGCAGCTCACTTAACTTCTACTTTAGGAATCTGGATGCTATACCACTTGGTGAATATATGTTTAGTATTGATATTGGTTCCTTATCTATGGTACCCTTTACAAGATATAATTTCCTTTCTTATCTCTTTTAATTAGATCAGTTTTTGCTTTTGCTTGATCTGAGATCAGGATGGCTATCCCTGCTTTTTTTTTTTTTTTTTTACTTCACCTGAAGCATAACAGATTTTGCTCCAGCCTTTTCCCCCTTTACTCTGTATGTATCACTCTACTTTAAATGTGTTTCTTGTAAACAATACATTTCAAGATTCTAGCTTTTAATCCAGTCTGTTCTTTGCCTCTGCTTTAAGGTAGACTTCACCCCATTCCCATTTACAGTTAAAACTACTAATTCTGTATTTCCTGCCATCTTATTAACCCCAAATTATACTTTTCTCTTTCCTTTCCTCCTTTCCCTTCTCCCCAGTATTTTACTTATGACTCTTGCCTCAAGCAACCCTTTTCCTATAGAGACATTCCCCCTTTCTTATACCTTCCCCCTACTATTTCTGTTTTCCCTTCTAATTAGCATACCCCTTTGCTTTTCCTCTTTCACTTCCCACTTTTCTATAAGATAAGAGAAGTTTCTCAGTGGAACCAAATATGTAATATTTTTGAGCCAAATCTGATGAGAATAATATTCACACAATGTTCATCCCCCTGTCTTCTTTCCCTCAATTGTAATAGAGTTTTTTTGCCCCTTCCCGAAATGTAATTTCCCTCATTTTACCTCCATTTCCCTATTTTCAGCGCATCCCCCTTTCCACCTCTAGTTTCTTTTTTATATTATAACAGTAAAATCAAATTATACAAGCATTTTCCATATATACCCATAACAGAGATACAATTATCAAGAATTCTTTTTTATTTACCTTTTTATGCTTCCTTTGAGTTCTATATTTAGTTTAAATTTTCTTTTCAGCTCTGGGCCTTTTGATCAGAAATAAATGGAATTCTCCTGTTTCATTGAATGTCCATCTTCTTCCCTGAATGAAGGGTAATTTATTCTTGGCTGTATTCCAAGTTCCTTTGTTTTGGGAATATCAGATTCCAAACCCTATGATCTTTGAAGGTGGAAGCTGCTAGATCCTGGGTAATCCTAATTGTGGCTCCTTCTTATTTGAATTGTTTCTTACTGGCTGATTGTATTTTTTTTCTCTTGGCCCAATAGTTCTTAAATTTAGCCATGATATTTCTTGGAGTTTTAATTTTGGGATCTCTTTCAGGAGGTGTTCAGTGAATTATTTCAATGACTATATTACCTTCTAATTCTATGGCATATGGGCAGTTCTCATTGATGATTTCCTAAAAAATAGTTCCTGGGCTCTTTTTTTCATCATGGTTTTAGGGAGTCCAAAAATCAGTTGATTGTTCCTCCTAACTCTATTTTCTAGGTCAGTGTTTTTCCAGTGAGGTATTTTATATTTTTTTTTCTATTTTTTTCATTTTTCAATTTTTGGTTTTGCTTGACTGATTCTTGATGTCTCATTGAATAATTCCTTTCCATTTGTTCAGTTCTGATTTTTAATTAATTATTTTCTTAATTTACTTTTTTTTTACTTATTTTTGTAATGGTCCAATTGAATTTTTAAATGAGTTGTTTTGTTCTATGGATTTTTTTCCATTTCACAAATTCTGTTTTTAAGGAATTATTTTCTTTTTCTTTTTCACACATTGTATTTTTCAGGGAGTTGTTTTCTTTTTCCACTTTATCAAATCTATCTTTTAATGAGTTATGTACCTTTACAAACACTCTTGTAAAGTTTTCCTTTCCTTTCCTTATTTTTCTTCTAGTTCTCTTTCAAGATCCTTTTTAATTTCTTCTAGGAGAGCCTTGTGTGGTGGGAACCAGATTATATCATCTTTTGGGGCTTCAACTGGAGACAATCTTCTTTTATTCTCCTCAGGGTTTTAAATTTGTTCTCTTTCACCATAAAAACTGTCTATAGTGAAAGTTCTCTTTGTATTTTTACTCATTTTTTTTTAAAACTCTTAAGCTCTTCTTTTAGGACAGGGAAGGTTTTCCAAACTTCTTCTAAAAGAAGCTGCTTCCTGTAGAAAAGGCCAGGGCTGCTGGGGCAGTTCTGACTCACTCTGTGTGGTAAGTGGGCATGGCCAGGTTCCATGAGCCTTTGGCATATCGGGGTTCTCTATTTACCTTTTTTGTTTGTGTTGGGTGTTTTATAACTTCTCTGCTGATCTCCTGATTTGCAGCCAGGCTAGAGTAGCCAACACAGCTGCTGTAGATTCCTCCCTAGATTCTCTGCCCCTAAGAAGTCTACACCATTCCTGGACTCTGAGCTATCTACTTTAGTGTTTGTGGTCAGCAGCATGTGCTTGGCTGCCTCCCTCCCGTTTTCAATTGAAACAGACCTTTTCTGACTATCTTTGAAATTATCTTCTGCTGGTAATTTGTTTCACTCCTGATGTTTGGGGATTCTGCTGGTTCAGAGCTAATTCAGAGTCTGGATTTACTAATTGGTTTGAGGGTTGTAGGAGAAGGTCATAAAGAAACATATGTCCTCTTTTCCATCTTGGTTCAGCTGGATCTGAAAAACAATTTGTAATTACAAATATAAAGTGATTGAAATATCCCTACCTTTTAAACCAAAGACTCCATTATTGGAGTTTTAACATTAAGAATGGGATCAATAAACAAAAGTTCAAATACATGACACAATATTTAAATAAACTTTTTGTGACAGCAACGACTTGGAAAGAAAGTAGATGTCCATCAACTGGGGAATGGTTAAACACATTGTGGTACATGAATGCAATAGGATATCACTATTCTGCAAGAAATGATACATGTGATAAATTCAGAGAAGCATGCATAAAATTATATGAACTAATGCAAAATGAAGTCAGAAGAACCAAGAAAGAAAATATACAAGGTATAATTATGTAAATGGAAAGAAATACACATGTATATGAACACACACATACCATATACCAAAAGTAAATGCAAAAAAATTATAAAAATCAAACAGCAATATGAAGTAGAAATATGAGAAAAAAATATTCTCCTCATTCCTTCCTGGAGAAGGGAGGCCCATAAGTACTGTATGATGCAAATTGTTTTGGACTTTTTCAATTTATTCATCAGTTGTGCTAAGTTTATTTTTCCTCTCTAAAAATTAATATTTGTCATATGGAATGGCTTCTCTGGTAGAAGAAGGGAGAGGGAAAACTGAGATAGTTATGTTGATAGGTACATAAGAGAGTAGGAAATAATAATAGTGATCTATTGATTGAGAACCCAAAGATTCCAATTTCTGGGATAAGAATTCACTATTTAAGATGGCAGAAACTAGGCATAGAACAACATGCCATACCTCAAAGCAAGATTTTTTTAATTATACCTTTTTTGTTTTCAAAATATATGCAAAGATAGTTTTCAACATTCACCTTTACAAAGCCTTGTTGCATTTTTTCCAACCCCTCCCCCATACCTTTTCCTAAATAGCAAGTAATCTAATATATGTTAAACATGGACATTTCTTCTATACATATTTCTACATTTGTGATGAAGCACAAGAAAAGTCCAATCAAAAAGGAAAAAGAAGGAGGTGAAAGCAACCAAACAACAACAAAGGTAAAAATATTATCCTCTGATGCACATTCAGTACCTATACTTCTCTTTCTGTATGCAGATGGCTCTCTCCATCATAAGACTATTGGAAATGACCTGAATGACCTCAGTGTTGAAAAGAGCCACCTCCATCAGACTGATCATTGCTTAATCTTGTTATTGCTTTGTACAATGTTCTCTTGATTCTGCTCACTTCGATTAGCATCAGTTCATGGAAGTCTCTCCAGTCCTTACTGAAATCATTCTGCTGAACATTTCTTATAAAAAATAATATTCCATAACATACATATACTGTAACTTATTCAGTCATTCCCCAAGTGATGGGCCTCCAGTCAATTTCCAGTTTCTTGACAATACAAAAAGGGCTGCTGCAAAAATTTTTGTACATGTAGATCCTTTTCCCTTTTTTATGATCTCCTTGGCATACAAGTCCAGGGAAGACATTTCTAGATCAATGCGTATGCATAGTTTGATAACCCTTTGGGCAGAGTTCCATATTGCTCTCCAGAAAGTTTGGATCAGTTCACAACTCCAAAATCAATGTACTAGTGTCCCAATTTTCCCACATTCCCTCCAACATTCATCATTATTTCTATCATCTTAGCCAATCTGAGAAGTGTTTAGTGGCACCTAAGAGCTGTCTTAATTTGCATTTTTGTTGGAATCTTTACAAAGTGTTAAGCCATTGGAGTTGATTTGATCTTAGAAGAAGATATTTTGGGCCAGAACTTGAACTAGGTACTAAGTACAACTGATGGAAACAATGCTTGTGTTCACACCTCTAGAGAGCTCATAAGTATCTAAGTACTCAATGGAGTTCACAGTTTGGGAGATTCAGGGTCTAGAAAGAGATATCTCAATTCACAACTTCCTTAGGGGAGATATCCCACAATCCCGCTCTCGGAGAAGAAGCATAAATAGAGCACTCTGGGAGACCACTCGCCTCAGTTGGAGATGGAGAAGCCACGAGTCAGAGCTGGCTGGAGGCTGAAGGAAGCAGAGGCAGAAGCCAAGGACAAAGCTGCAAGATCTCTTGGAGCCAGGCAGAGAGAAAGGCCTCAACTAACCAGGCTAATTTGGAAGGAGAAATAAACGTTTGCATTTTTACCAGCTGGCTGCATTTTTGGAGTAATTATTTCACCTGAGACTAAGACTGCCTCCAGGAAAACCTCCACAGCATTTCATTGATCAATAGTATTAAGAGCATTGCTTTCATATGACTAGAAATGGTTTTAATGTCTTCATCTAAATATACTCCTTTATGTCTTTATTCAATTTTCTCCAAAGATCTACAATACCTAACTTTTCTAAAGTCCCATTTACCTCCTTAACTTTTGTCTTATTAATTTTGTGGTTTAATTTATCTAGTTCCTGGAGAGCAAGATTGAGATCCCCTACTAATAATTTTATTTTTTTGTATTTTTTCTTACATATCTCTCAACTTTTCCTCTAGGAATGTGCATGATATACAAATTTGTGCACATATGTTTAGTATTGCTATTACTTTATTTTCTTTGGTACTCTTTAGCAAGATATACTTTCCTTTCTTAAATCTTTAAATTAGATATACTTTTGCTTTTGCTTGATTTGAGACCCAGATCACTGTTTTTTTTTTTTTCTTTTTCTTTTTACCAATGTAATTTTAAAATAGATATGTGATTTAGACATAATGGGTGATACCATAAGCAAATTAGGGTAGGAATGGATAGTTTTCCTGTAAGATATATAAAGAAGCAAATAATTTAGGAGCAAGCAAGATATAAATAACACTAAGAAATATAAAATGGGTAATTTTGATTATGTTAAATTAAAAGGGTTTTGCAGAAATAAAACTAATAAAATCAGGATTGGAAGGAAAATGCAAAGATGGAAAACCATTTTTATAGCCAGTGCTTCTGATATAGATACCTGTTATGGGCCAGAACTCTGAACTTGAAACAAAGAGCTAAATAAGTGGAATTGACGATACAATGGTTATCTAGTTTATCATGGTGATTAATAAGTACTCTAAGTTCAGTATGATTGATTTACTCAGTGTGGAGCATATAAGCAGGAGAGGAGGAGCTACAGAAGAGAAGCTTTCAGAGGGCAGAGAAGACAAGCAGGAGATCAAGCTCTCAGAACCAAGGGCAGACATTCATTCAATCTTCAGTCAGGCCATTGATGGCAGGCTCTCCTCCTGCATTTCCCCCACTGAGACCAAGGCCAGTCTGAAAGGGTCTCCAGAAAACTGCCCAGCCACAGGAAGGAAATGATAAAGAATTTGGACTTTAACATCTGGCTTTTTTTGTGGTGATTACTGAACTGAAAGGAAGGCTGCTCCCAGAGACCCCCAAGAAAACAGAATCAGAGAACATTATAGATATCAATATGTGACTTATCACCCAGGAGAAATAGTAGCATCAGGTTTACTCATACAGAATCCTAATAAGCAATATGGTAATAGTCGCCCAGATTCTGATTCCAGATCACAAAATCCAGCAATTTACTGGACAGCAGCTGTAACAACTGACCGACCTATGCTCACAATCTATATAAATGGCCTTCCATTGGAAGGATTGGTAGACACTGGTGCAGATCAGACGGTCATTAGAGGTGCCAGCTGGCCCAGTCACTGGCCAAAGATTAAAGCAGACACCTACATGTCTAGTGTAGGAGGATCAATAGGAGCTGAAGTTAGTGCTGCCCCTATGAGATGGACTTTTGAAGATAAAACAGGAATTTTTACTCCTTTTATAGTTGAAAACATCCCCATCAATATGTGGGGAAGAGACATTTTACAGCAATTAGGGTTAAAAATGAGTACTTCGGTTTTTTAAGCAGGGCTGCTGTTGAAGGCCTGCCAACACTTTCACCTGTTCCTATCCAATGGAAAACTGATACACCAGTGTGGATAGAGCAGTGGCTCTTAAGTAAAGATAAAATTCAGGCCTTATTAGATATAGTACAGGAGCAGCTTGACCAAGGACACTTAAAACCTTCTCTATGTCCTTGGAATTCCCTATTTGTTGTGAAAAAGAAATCTGGAAAATGGAGGATGTTAACAGATTTAAGAAAAGTGAATGAACAGATGGAAACTATGGGAACTCTTCAGCCTGGACTTCCATCTCCTACTCAGTTGCCTAGAGAATGGCCTCTTTGGGTCATAGATATTAGGATTGTTTCTATTCTATCCCTCTGGATAAGAAGGATATGAAAAGATTTGCCCTTTCAGTGCCCAGCATTAACTTAGCTGAGCCTTATAAAAGATATGAATGGACAGTTTTGCCACAGGGAATGAAAAACTGCCCTACTATGTGTCAAATGTATGTTGCTGCTGCTCTTGCTCCAGTAAGAAACATTCCCAAAAGTTATGCTATTACATTACATGGATGACATTTTGGGATGTGCACCTGAGGAACAAATGTTAGAGGCAGTCTACAAAAGACCATAGAACACTAAGGAATTACAAATTCTACATAGCACCAGAAAAATTCAAAGACATGCTCCTTTTTCAATATTTAGGATATGAATAACCCTAAGGTGTTACAGTTCAAAAACTCTCCTTAAGAACAGAAAAGCTAAACACATTGAATGATTTTCAGAAATTGATAGGAGATATCCAATGGATGCGACCAGTGTTAGGTTTGACTACCTATCAGTTGCAACCGTTATATGACATTTTAAGGGGAGACAGTGCTTTAAATTCACCACGCCAGCTTACAAAAGAAGCTCAAGCGGCTTTGAGAGAAGTTTAACTGGCTTTATCCAATGTGATTGAAAGAGTCACTCAAAAACCCTTGGAAATATCAGTTTTTGCTACACAACAAGCACCACAGCAGTCCTTCATCAAGGACACAGTGTGATAGAGTGGGTGAACCTCCGGCACAACCAGAACAAAGCCTACACCCTACCCAGTGCTTGTGGCTAGAATTTATTAAAGGCCACCAAGCAGTACAATTATCTGGGATAAGACCTGACAAGATATACACCTTTTATACCAATACAAATTAATGTGTGTTGTGAGACCATCCCAGAGTGGCAAATTTTATTAGCGATGGCTCCAAATTTTTTACATGGGTCTCCATTAAAGATAACTAGACTATTACATAATTGGTGATGGACTCTTGAAGAAAAAATTTCTAAAGTTCCTCTTAAAGGACCAACTATCTTCACGGATGCATCCAAACATAATATTTGTGCTGTGTACTCTCATGATCTAACTATAAAGAGAGTAGTCAGAAATCCTTTTCAGTCCACTCAGCAGAATGAATTGTATGCGATCATTCTAGCTCTTACTTATTATCCAGGAGACATAAATATAATATCTGATTCGGCCTATTCAGTAGGTGTGGTACAAAGAAGTGCCACTGCCCAAATAAAATTTGCAGCCTCTAATATATATCAGCTCTTTAAGAAACTTCAAGAGCAAGTGGAGAAAAGCATCCAGGTAAGATCTATATATTACATGTCCATTTCTAGTGGACTTCCAGGTCCCATATTTGATGGCAATTCAAAGGCAGATAGCCTTTAACTTGTTGGTCAATACCCCTTTGTTCCAGAAGCTCAGGCATCTCATTCTAAATATCATCAGGCTGCTCAAGCTTTACGTTTACAATTTGGAATAACAAAGAGGAAGCTAGGAGCATAGTAAAATCCTGTACAGCTTGCCTTCCTTTCCACGCTCCTACACTGCCTCCAGGGAAGAACCCTCGTGGTTTGAGACCCAATGAAATCTGGCAAATGGATGTGACCCATTATAAATCTTTTGGTCGTCTGTCTTTCATCTACGTTGTGGTAGACACCTTTTCAGGATTCACTTTTGCAATACCAGCAGCAAAATAGACAGCCTGAGTGGTCACTGAATTCCTCATACAAGCATTTGCCATTATGGGTGTGCCACAAGCAATAAAACAGACAATGGTCCTGCTTATACTTCAAAACATTTGCAATTTTGTACAGTATAAGATTTTACACACACGGGCATACCTTTTAATCCTCAAGGACAGGAATAGTGAGAGGAGAAACAGAGATTTAAGACACTCCTCAAAACAAAAGAAAGGGGAGCCACAGGTAACCCTAGAGAACTTCCTAAATCTAGCCCCTTTTAAACTATTAATTTATTGATTTTGACAAAGATGCACTGGCTCCGCAGACAGGTTTAAACCCATCAGAAGGTCAGTGTTCCAGTGGAGCAGCTCCACTATCTTTAGATAATCCCAGGTGATGTGGAGACCCAGAAAAGTGGTGAATAGAAAGGACCAGATAGGCTAACTGCTTTGGGGAGAGGGTTTGCTTGTCTCTACAGGTGGAGAAGGAATCAGATGGGTGCCAACACATATTCCCTTGTCCATCCCAGAGAGACGGAGCAGACCCTTGAAACAAAGGAGAAGACCCAAGAAATATCGGGTGGTTCTGTTGCTGATTGTGCTCACCATTGAAAGAGGGTGGCAGTTATGGCGTTTGACTCATGGACATCAAAAATTGTTGGACTTCAAAACCCTCAGGAATCATTGATTCTCTGAGCCATAGGATCGAAATCTCAGGAATCATGGATTCTCTGAGACATAGGGACTCGAAAATCCTCAGGAATCACTGGATTCTCTGAGACATAGGGATTGAAAACTCTCAGAATCATTGGATTCTCTGAGAAATGATAAGACTGTTACAACACTTCAAAATCTTCTGGAATCATTGATTCCCTAACACACAAAGACTTTTGGGACTTCAAAATTCAGGGATCATTGGATTCCCTGACATGTGAAACAATGGACAATAGATTGGTTTTGAACATCTTGGCTGCTGAAGAAGTGTATGTGTGACTGTTGTTTAATACCCTCCTTCTAGGACTTCTGGTGATCTTTTCCAACACCATGTTGATTTATATTGTTTGTATTCCGCTACTTGGTGTACAATTCATGTTTGACACCACATCGAGACTGCATGACTGAGGGAGGGTCATCCCTAATAGCCTCTGCATTATTGCTAGTGCTTGTGTAATACCTCCCATGCTGATGGTTTGTGATAATAAGACCCTTCAGCCCAGAAACCCACTAGCAACCCCCATTTCCCTTTGTTGCTTTTTATCTCCTTCCTGAGATGTCAGGTGGGCATGATCATCTCCTTTTAGTGCTTTCACGCCTTTCCTGAGAGTCAGGGAGGCTGTGATCACCTCCTTTCGGTGCCTTTACCTCCTTCCTGAGGATAGGGAGGCTGTGGATCACCTCCCTTGGGCTCTGACCTCCTGAGGAGTCAGGGATTGCATGACCACCTGTGTTCTAAAATAAAAGAAAGGAGATATAATGGGCTGAGGTCCCAAGTACGTGAGGCTAAATAGTAATTGGGCTATATCTCTATTAATATACATGATTGGATAAAGAATGGTCCTGCCCACTCTCCGTGCAAGTCCTGATGTGTTGTATAGGAAATGAGATTTTGGTGGGTGGAGGCAGAGAGGGAGACAGGAAGAGAAACTGGGAGAGATTGGGCCTGGGTCGAGACCTGAGCTGCTGGTTGTGTTGCTGCTGGTCGAGCTAGCTTTACTCAGTTGCCACATTGCTATCGCCGATTCTCTTCCACCTCCGATCCTTCTTCACTGAGAATAAAGACTGACGATTTTCCCCTAACCTGAATTCCTGACTCCTGCTGATTTAAAAATACACGATCTTCACAGTGAAGAACATTAAAGAGTACATATAGAAGAAAATGCAGGACCATTGGATCTAGGATGGTTTAAAAATTTTACTGTTTTAGAGAATTAGATTAGAGACAAAAGGATCAATTAGGAGGTTATTGAATTTGTCAGCAAATGAGGTTCCATAATTATGGAAGTCAGATGAAATTGATATGTAATTTACAGGAGTTGGCAACTCCATGACCATATGGTTAAATGAGCATAAGACCTAGATCAGTGGAAAAATGGTGGCTATCTTGATAAAATAGGGAAGATTGAAAGGATGGATATTTTGAAAGTTGTAGTATAAATGAGCTCTATTTTGAATACATTTTTATTATTCCTATCTATTAATAGACTTGCCTACTTGGACCTAAGAGAAATAATTTTTGTATCATTTTCTGCTTTTTGTTTTCCATTTTTCATTACCATTATTAGTATTCTTGTCTCATTCCTGCTACTAAATTATTAACTCCATGAGGGCAATGTGTATGTATTATGTAAACTTTCTGTTTATATGTATATTTTAAGCTGGGTAAATATTTGCTGAATTGAACATAGAGAACACAGAAACAATACTCAATGAAATGTTGTGAAAGGAGCAGATTATTTTTTTTCTGTTTCTTTCTTACCACTTCATTACTTCATATGCTACTTCCCACAGCCTTCTAATAATTGTTGAACTAATAATCAAGAACTTTATTTACCCCCTTTTAAGTCCCACATAAAATCAATAGTGATGCTTAATTAACTGCCTCATTACACTTCCATATCTCTGGTCTTAATTACATGGGTTCTTTCCTTCTATATGTTATGCATATGGAATCATTCCAGCATTTTCCACATATGGAGATTGAACACTTCTAAAAAGATGTTCTGTTACAACCAACATGGTATTTGCTGCCTATTTGACTTTATATTCATTCTCTTTTCTTATATAAGGGGTTGGGATAAATGAAAAGAAGATTTCTGCTATTCCTTTTTTTGAAAGGGATAAGAATAAATTCCGCTTACTTGCTTTCACTTCAACTTAACAAATATATATTTTTAACTAACTATAATGCACAGACACTGTTCTGATTGCCCATAACTGAAAGATAAAAAAACAATAGTTTATCTTAACCCACCTTCCCAAGGAATTTATGCTCCCAAAGATGAATCTATTTGTACAATAAATGAGTTAAATACAAGATAGAATAATGTATTTTGTGGACAAAGGCAAGTATGAGAATGAGAAAGAGATAAAGAAATACTTGAGAAAGATCATATATTTAGAAGTGAGATGGATTTTAAAGGCCATCGAGCCCAATTTACTCATCTAGGAAGCCAAGACACAGCAGCTCAGTGTTACAATAGGTAGTGTCCTGAACCTGGAGCCAGGACAATTCCTCTTCCTGAA
The DNA here is from genome assembly GCF_902635505.1 of Sarcophilus harrisii. NCBI lineage: Eukaryota > Metazoa > Chordata > Mammalia > Dasyuromorphia > Dasyuridae > Sarcophilus > Sarcophilus harrisii. Next base: position 68,481,919 of record NC_045427.1, read on the forward strand.
TTAAAATTGAACCTCATACACATACTATATTGTGACTCTAGGCAAGTCACAGAATTCCTTTTACCTCAGTTTCCTCATCTGTAAAGTGATTAAGAGAAGGATATGTCAAACTATTTCAGTATTTTTGCCAGGAAAACCCCAAATGGGACCAGAAAGAGTTAGACACAACTGAACCAACTGAACAACAAGAACAATATAATGTATGGATAGGAGGGTAGCACAGAATTAACAGCACTAGATTTGAAGTACAAGGAAGTGAACTTGCATCCTATCTCTGATTGTTACTACCTGTATGATATCTGGTAAGTAAAATAACATCTATAGGCTTATTTTTCTCATCAGAATACAAGTGTGGGGTTTGACTGATTATTCTATCACATTTAAAGTAATTACTCTTTGGATAAATCAATTGGAACTGAGTATGAACAAAACTTGCATGCCTTTTTGAATCAAAGCCATTTTGTGAGAGATTTGGTCATCACCTAATCAACTTGAATAAAAGAAAAAAATAATGAACCAGAAAGAGAATATAAGAATATAAATAAAGAGAAAAAAAAGAATGATTATAAAGTGATGAATTATAAAAACAAAATAAAACAAAACACACCAGGAGCAAACAGTGAAAAGATGAAGAGAAAGTGAGACTTCTTGTAGAGAAGGGGTATATTGAGGAAGGTTCATTATTCTCTAGGTGTCTCAGATTTGAAATCTATAAGTAATATACCAAAAGAGCTATATTTTTAAGGAATGATGAAAGTCCAAAGAAAAGGGTTACTCTTTCACTACTTCTTTAAATGGCAAGCTACCCACAGACAAACTAACATAATTTATTTGTTTTTACTCAAATATTTCCAGTAATGTAAGTTTTACCTAAAATATGAAGAGGCTATAAATTAATTAGGGGAAAAATAGAGATATATAACACATATCTGTATAAACACAAAACCCCAGATATATATATATATATAAGCACAAAACCATATATATGTATACCTATATGTATAACAAATATGTAAATTATGGCAGAGAACCAATCTCTCCCTGAAAATTAAGAATTTTTCCTGAGATTCAGAGTAATTGTAATTTAATTTTTTCTTTTGAATACACAGAGAAAGAAAACTCATGTACCATAAGTAAAATTATATTATTTCTAGCCTTTATTAAAATAAAATTTTATAGATAAAATGAGATTGTTTAGTAGTATCACTAGTGATGTCCTTTACATCAATATAACTGTGATTCCATGTTCTTATATCATTTGTGTTCCTGGAAGCAAGGATCATCTTGTATCTTTGGAAGATTAAATTCAGGATCATGACAGATGTGATTTTTTTTTTATTTAATAGCCTTTTATTTACAGGTTATATGTATGGTTAACTTTACAGCATTAACAATTGCCAAACCTCTTGTTCCAATTTTTCACCTCTTATCCTCTACCCCCTGCCCCAGATGGCAGGATGACCAGTAGATGTTAAATATATTAAAACATAAATTATATACACAATAAGTATACATGACCAAACCGTTATTTTGCTGTACAAAAAGAATCAGACTCTGAAATATTGTACAATTAGCTTGTGAAGGAAATCAAAAATGCAGGTGGGCATAAATATAGGGATTCGGAATTCAATGTAATGGTTTTTAGTCATCACCCAGAGTTCTTTCTCTGGGTGTAGTTGGTTCAGTGACAGATCTGATTTGAATACCCCTTGATCACAGACCTCCTTACCTCTATCTCTACGAAACTTAGGATTTCTACTAAACAAAAGTCTCCTTTGTTCCACAATTTCTAGGATCACTACTACTGAAAAAGGAGTTTTGAATTAGTATATGCATAGAAATTCCCCTTCAAAATTTCTTTCACACATTCTAAAAACAAGAAACACCCTGTGTATTATAGTTTGAACTTCCTGGAAAAATATCAGTTTTCATTTACTTTTGTAAGCTAATTTTCCAAAGAGGATAGAATGTAAGATCAATCTTCCAACTTCCAACTACTAGTGGAGTCAACAGCTATTGCCTGAACTGAGAACATCACAAAGGCAGCAGCTGTCTTCCCTTGTTTAGATTTCTAGAGATTGATGGAAGTAAGACTTCCCACATGATATTCCACAGAAAACAAATACTACAACAGCTGTGCCACAAGAAAGAGCTGTAACTTTGGTTCCTTTGTTCTCTGAAGATGCAGCCATTTGTTTTAGTTTTTCACATTTGTGATTTAATGTCTAAATTACTTCAAAAAGTTGAGTAGTAGTTATTAGCAATATAGTGCTCTTTCCCACCCACATCATGGAAACAACAGACAACCTGGGAATTAAGAACATTATGAAAGGGGGAGAGGATCCCTGAAGCTTTCATTTTTCTTTTGGGTACTGGGTTTTTGAAGGTTGGGTCTTTCTTCTGAGGTTCCCACAGCAAATTGCTCCTGAAATAGAGCTATACTTATGTACTTTAGATGATTAGATTCCAACCTGGTAACATGATTGTTGTCTTTTATACTGGAGGAAGACAAAAATAACTTTACTATGTCAGAGTGAATTTGATAAGACCAATTTGAATTTGGAAGGCTATATCACTGGTCAGGCACAAATAGTCTATGTTAACATTTGGAATGGGGATGTTTCTAAATGTGTGCATCTCCTATTTCTTTTGAGTTACTGCAATTCTGGTTTGCTTACAGAGCATGATACTTTCTTTGATACCGGCATGTCATGCTAGGTGATCTCGTGCCAGTGTTGTCTCTCATGTCTCCTAATCAGTTTCAACGTTCTTCAGAGAGACTTTGAGGGTGTCCTATCACTTTTTCTGACTTCCATGTGAGGTCTTGCATTTCACATGTTGTCCATAAAATGATCTTTTAGGTAAATGTACATTTGACATTTGAGCAATATAGTCAGTCCATTGGAGTTACAACTCTGTCCAGTAAGGTTTGAATGCTTGACAGTTCAGTTTGAGAAAGAATTCCAGTGAATGATATTTTTCTTTCCAGGTGATTTTCAGAATTATGCTAAAACAATTCAACCAGAAGCAAGTTAATTTTTTGGCATGATGCTGGTACACTGCCCAGGTTTCACAGGCATACAACAATGGGATCAACTTAAGGGTTTGTAGACCTTCGGGTGGGCAAGCAGTCTAATACTTCTTTCACATACTTTCCTTTGGAACTTTGCAAACCTTAAGCTAACTCTGGCAATGTGTGTGTCAATCATATTATTTATATGTACAACCCTGGAGAATATATGGCCAAGGTAAGTGACTTTATCCACAGCATTCAAAATTTCTCCATTTGTTGTAATTGATAGTTTTATGTATGGATGGTGTGGTGCTGGCTGATGAAGAACCTCTATTGTCATGATGTTAATTGTCAGGCAAAAATTAGTACAAGAAGCCAAGAATCTATCCAAATCCTAATGCAACTCAATCTCAGAGGCTGCACTGAGTACACAATAATCTGCAAACAAAAATCATAGACCAACTATCCTACTCCACACTTCAGTCTTGGCTCATAGATTTTTCCCAAATTAAATGATTTATATAGCAAGATCCAAGAACTTAGATCTTCCCAGCTTTGGACTACAACCTATGGTATTCTTGGCACAAATTTTATCTAAGTATTCAGGAAACGTTGTAGTGAATCATAGAAATGGTTTCTTTTTAAATTCTATAGCAATACTCCACTAATTAATTCCATAGTATACTCCAGTAATGGATCAATCAGTAATCTGACTTCTCAGCTACAGTCTAAATGATTTAAACCACTCACCAAACAGAGATATAGAAGTTACGAGCACTTTTTCATGTCATGAACAATATGTGCATTTCATTCTATAAAAACCTTATCACATATCCTAATTGGAAATATACATATTCTGATTTGTATAATGATGCTCTATGTGCACATCTTATCTACTTTGTTGAAATGCAAACTTCTAATAGTAGACACATTTTTATCATTTTCATTATATCTAGTGTTAAGCATGCAGTCTTGAAACTTACTAAGTTTATAATTAGTGCCGAATTAATGAACCAATGAGTATACAAATAAAGCTTTTCTCACAGGAAATTCTTAAAAGTGATTTGGTCCAAGATGTTTTGAGCAAAAAGCAATATTGAGGGGAAAAAAGGGCATGTTTAGGTTTAGGATATGGAATTTGTTTCCTTTTTTTTTTTTTTAAACCACTGTACTAGAACTTAAGTTCTTAATTTTGAAAAAAAAATATATAGTAATATTAGGGTAATTATTAAGTTGGAGTATAAAGGGCCCCTCTGCATTTCCCTGAAATGCAAGAGTGTAATATATCAAAAAAGAAAAGGATTAAATATAGGCTCAAATTTTCTGGCAGATGGTCATAATGCACAGGGATTTTGTTTTCAAACTGTTCCTAGGAGGTACAAATACTTTGTTCTGACTCTGTGTCTGTTCAAGGTCTTGTGCTTCTTTTGAAGATTCAGCTGACTGTAATAGAAAATATAACTCTTGCTTTTTACAAGGGCTCATTTAGATGCAGTCCCTTTAATCACAAAGAATGTCAGGACTTCCAGTGTTTCCCAGGGCTGTCAAAGGTTAGCTGTGGCCAAGAGTGTTCATCTCTAGTCTTCCTAGAAAGGGCCATATCTCAGATACTTTATTTTAGCTATTCTGTCTTTCACTCTGACCCATTCCTTAGATTCCCTAATACTCTCATTTTTATTTGTTTGGAGAACTCCAGACCCTCATTCCTTTTTGAAGAACTTGATTTTCCTGCCTCATGAGAATTGAAAGCAAAGTAGTATGGTAGAAAGAACTTGAAATCTCATCCTATATAGTCAATTTTTACCTTATGACTATGGGCATGTCACTTTCCATAAAATGAAAGAGATGGACAAAGATGAATTTAATTCCCTTACAATTCTAAATCCCATAATTGTATTGCTTGAACTCAACCCTTTGGGACATTTGTCCTGTACCCAAAGTACCCTGGTCCTTACCTCTGCCCAGAACTAGATCACTGTCTAAGTTACTAATAATGACCTAATAAAAAGAATGTGTTGCTACTCCCATCTGTTTCAGAGCTTACTTTCCCAGATAGGGCCAAGGTGATAAGGCCAAGGGCCATGAAGATCATCTCACTATGCCAAAAAAAGGGAGAAAATTATATTCCTAAAGTTTCAGAATGACTATTTTGCCCAGCCAAATTATTGTAAATATATGGTGAATGAGATAATTGTTCTTCAACTTACTGGGATAGCTGTGGTTGAAAATGAACTTCAGGACACAGCTATTCCTCATTTTATTACAATGTCATTATATGATGTCTCTAAATGACAGTAATTGTAGCCATCCAAAGATCTTTTCCACCAACTTACAGTGGTAGTGGCTCCTGTCTAAGATCTCTAATGGAAGTAGGTAGGAAATTAATATAGACACAACTCCAATAAGATGAGAGCTCTAACTAAATCAGGATCATCAGGATTTTGGCCTAAGAACCCAATTTAAGGGACCCTCAAAGCATTTGGGAGGCAGCAAAGTGGTACAGTGGTTAGATATTGAACTTAGAGGTCAGAAGACTGATCTTCCCGAGTTTAAATCTAGCCCTCAGATACTTGAATAGCACTGTGTTGTTGGAGTAGTCCTTCAATCCTGTTTCCTCAGTTTCCTCAAAATGAGCTGGAGAAGAAAATGCTGAACCTCTCCTGTACCTCTGTGCAGAAAACTCCAAAGAGTCTGACATGAATCAAATGACTGGATGACAGCTAGCAACTTCTTCTCCCAACTCTACTCCTTCTCTAGAAGTTAGGGTTCAAGATGGAAAGGTGGTATCGTAAGCTTCTCCAAGGATCAAGCAGGTAACCTAGAGTCTCTATCTTATGTCTTCGGTGAGAATCCTGTAACTTCCCACAAGTGAGGGGATGTACCTCCTCCCTTGTCCCACTAAAAAGAATTCCAATCAATCAGTGTTGGAATATGTTCACATGAGAGTGGAGAACTTACACTGGCTTGATGAAGCAATTCTCACAAAACATGCCATTTTGATTAATAATTCAGTTTCTAGTCACAATTATATAAAATATATTTTTCTAATTTTAGTCCATTTTAAATGTATTTTGTTGTTGTTTTTAAATTCATGTTATAAATTCATTTCATATCTATTTTGGTATATATCAGATCATTTAGTGTTTACTATGGCACATGTGAGACCACTTTTGATTTGTTCTTGCAATTTTTCTCAACTAGAAAGTGCCTATTGATTTAATTATTTTTAATTAAGAAACATTTTCTCTCCCTACCACTCTAAATTAAAAAAAAAAGAGGCATCACTATAATGCATTGACAAAACTAATTTCTACATTTTATTCAAGTGTAAAAATATGTACCTCACTATACATTTTGATTTGAATGCCACATACTTCATCGTAGGTCTTCTGGAATCGTAGTTGTTCATGGCATCCTTCAGAGTTCTCAAATCTTTCAAAATTGTTGTTCTTTAAAGAATTGTTGTTGTATATATTATTCACCTAGTCCTGCTCACTTCACTCTGCATGAGTTCAAACAATTTCCTACAATTCTTTAAAAACCTCCCATTCCTCATTTTTTACAGCACAATAGTATTCCATTTCGTTAAAAGACAATAATTCCTTCAGCCATTTCTCAGTTGATAATCACCCCTTCAGTCTCCACTTCTTTGCTACAACAATAAGAACTACCATAAATATTTTATATATAAGTTCTTTTCACAAAAGAAAAAAAAATAAGGAAAGAAAATACCCAAACCTCATAAATGTAGAGTCCTATGATGGATTAGATTTTTTGGGACAAAGGATATGCACAGTTTAGTAACCCTTTAAGTTCAGCTCTAAATTGGTTTCTAGATTGACTAGATCAATTTATAACTCACCAACAATATATTAATATTCCTATTTTAGTGGAACATTTCATAAGCTTATTTTACTTTTTTTCTTTGCCAGCTTTGCTAATTTTATTAAATAGTAGAATCAGAGTTATTTTTGTTTGTATTTCTGCAATAATTCTTGATTTTGAGCATTTTTCACATGCATATGGACAGCATGAATGCCTTAGTAACTTGATCTATTAAAAAAAAAAAAAAAAAACTTGAGAAAGAAATGGCAAAACATTCTATTATAATCTTTGCAAAGAAATTCCTAAGTGAGGTCAAAATGATTAGACAGGACTAAACAATTCCATAACAAATATGTAAGTGCAGTTGAATACTAATTCATGTTTTAAAATGGTATGCTATGTTCATATTATTAGTTCTTTATTTCATTAAGAACACTTTATAATTTGATTTATGTAGGCTATGAGTGAACTATGGTATTTTCAAGATAGTTTACATATTTTGTAATAATTTTAATGAAATTGTTGAGTTGTAGAGGTTTGTTATATGTACTTAAAATAGGCAAAAGTAAAGTCTCAATTCCTTTCTTTGCTGATTATCCATGATTTCCAAAGTAATGTATTATATTCTTGCCAAAGAGGAAGAGTTGGGCTCTTATGCCTATCTCCATATCTTTTACTTATTTTTCATGTCATTGCTATTATACATTTTTTTAAAATTATGTCAAATAATCACACTTGTGTATTTACAGAGAAAATTCTATTATTTCTTCATTGTATGTAATCTGGCTATGAACAGTTAGGTACTACAGTGTGTAGAGCACTTGGCTTGAAATTAGAAACTCCTCTTCATGAGTTCCAATTTGGCCTTACATAAATATTATACTTTATCCAGATCTTTTGCCACATTCACTGATATAATCATCTATTTTGAATTATTATCATTATTATTATAGATCATGTTAAAAGTTTTCCTGTTGATAAAATATCCTATATTTGTGATATAAAGTCATTATAGTAGTAGTTTTTTGTTGTTGTTGTTTTCTGTAGAGGGCAGGAACTCTGAAAAGGTATACTTAAATCAAGGACAGCAGAGTTCTTATCCTTAAGCACTTACTCAGTATGAGAAAATGGTTCTCTAAACATACTTTAGGGTGATGGTGTAATGGTTGTTGTGATATAATCATAGTGAGGTATTTAAGAGCCAGCTCTGGCAACTGGGAGTCTCTCAGACACAGACACAGAAAAAGCTCTCAGACACAGATACAGATACAAAGAAGACTCTGGACTTCATCTTTGACCAATCATTCTCGTGAGTCTCCTGCCTCCTTACTCCTCCACTAAGATCAAAGACTCAGACTGATTCCGAAATCCTCCAGACAACTCCCAACATTACAATTTTCCTTTCTTTTCTATTATTTTATCTTCTTTCTTTCCTTTCCTTTCCTTTCCTTTTCTTTCTTTTTTTTTTTTAACAAATTGATGTAATTAAAAACTTATGAAACAATGTCTAACTTATTTTTATTTACTAATATTTCATTCCTTTTGGTCTTCTTTTGCTTAAATGTTGAAACAAAATGTTTTTGAGCAGAATATATTGCTCATTTAAAAATATTTTTAAAGCATTTCTATTAAGTGTCTTTTTAAAATTTTGAAAATTTCTCCTGTGGATTTTATGATAACATTTTTAAAGATTTTTAATTATTGTTCTCCAGATATATAAATACATTTATTTTTTGAATTGTTAATTTTGTTGGCTTATAGCTATGTTGGAGTTTGTTTAAGAGTTGTGGGCACCATCATCTTCCTCATCACCCAATCTTACAAACTAAATGTTATCTTTCACTCTTCATTTTGTGTTACCCCTCCTTCCTAGATTTCCAGTGGACTTCCCTCCTCCTACTCCCACAATTACCTGTTTACTAGTATCTGTTTACCCTGGACTTCTTTCTGTTTTTGTTGTTTTTTTAAAGAAAATGATCTCTAGATTCTAAGCATCTATACTGGTTGTTTCTCATAACTGAATATTCTTTCCCTCCTCATCTTAATCTTTTGTCTTCCAAATCTACTTTCAAGTTTCAGCTAAAATTCCACCTTCTACAGAAGACTCTCTTATAATGCTTATACCTTTTTTCTTTTAATCCTCCAATGTATCATCTTTCTCTCTCCCTTCCTTCCTCCCTCCTCTATCTCTTTTTCACTCTGTCTTTCTGTCTCTCTTGTTTTCATACTGTCTCTGTCTCTCATTTTCATTCTGTCTTATTCTTTCATTGTTTCTCTCTGTCTCTGTCTATATCTTTTTCATTCTGTCTCTCTGTCTCACTATCTCTCCCTGTTTTTCATTCTCTCTATGTCTTTGTCTCTTTTTCATTGTCTCTGTCTCTTTGCCTCTCTGTCTGTCTCTCTCTTTGTCTCTGTCTCACTCTCATTTTATGTCTCTCTTCTTCCCTTCTCTCTCTTTCTTTTTTTTAATTCTCTCTGTCTATATATCTTTTTCATTGTTTCTCTCTGCTTCTTTCTCTCTATCTCCTCATTATGTCTCTCTCAGTCTCTTTTTCATTGTACCTCTCTCTCTATCTCCCTGTCTTTTGCTATCTCTCTGTCTCTGTCTCTCTCTGTCTCTCTCTCTCCCTCTCTCTCTTTCTCATTGTTGAAAAGTTGTAAAGTAGAATCACTAGATTTTGAACACCTTGAGAGGAGGAACTGTGTTTTTTCTATCTTCATATTCCCAGGGCTTGGCATAGTGTATGGCATGAATTATATCTTTATTGAATGTGTATTGCCTAGATTTTTTTGTTGTTGTTGTTCTTTTCCTTTTCCTCCAGTCATTATACCATTTTTCTATAATGTATTATTTTATTTTTCATATTATATTATTTTTGTTCATTTAATTATAAATACATTTATCTCCCTGTTATTAGAAAATAAGTTTTATAGTGGATTCAAAATTTTAATCTGTTAAATTGTTTTTAAAACTTTCCCCATTGAGAGCTATGCTTTCGGACAATAATTTTTTTTAAATTTTTTCTCATATATTACTTTTTATTATAGTAAATTTATTTATTTTTAAAATACATTGCTTTATGAAACATTTTGGGAAGAGAAAAACCAAAGCAAAAGGGAAAAAAAAATTTGGGAAAGAAAAAAAAAACAGAAAAAAGAAGTGAACATAGCAAGTGTTGATTTATATTCAATCTTCTTAGCTCTTTCTTCTGGATGCAGAAGGCATTTTCTGTCCAAAGTGTATTGGGATTGCATTGGATCATTGAACCAGTGAGAAAAACCAAGCCTTTCATAGTTGATCATTGAACATTCTTGTTGTTACCGTGTACAATGTATTCCAGATTCTGCTTGTTTCTCTCAGCAGATAAATCTATGCATATAAATCTTGATTATGTAAATCTTTTTGGCTTTTCTATAATCAGCTTGTTCATTTTTTATAGAACAATAATATTGCAGTACCTTCATTTACCACAACCTGTTCAGCCATTCCCCAACCGATGGACATTGATTTCTTTTCCAATTTTTTTGCTATCACAAAAAGAGCTGCTACAAACATTTTTGCATGTGTTGGTCCTTTTCTCTCTTTTATGATTTCCTTAGGATACAGACCCAGTAATGGCACTGCTGGATCAAAGGTTATACACAGTTTTATAGCCTTTTGGGGCATAGTTCCAGATTGCTCTCCACAATAGTTGGCTTCTCTTATATATTTCAATTATGTTTTGAACCACTTGAGGATCCACAGAATTCTGTTTAATAAAAGTTTGTTTTTCTTCTCATTGCCTTATAATATTGTTAATGGATTTGTATAATCTCTTTGGTGATTAAGCATTCATCCCATAAAGTTTTGAATCATTTTTATTTATTTGTCTTCTTCTTCTTGTTAGAGTTGTTGAATTTTCCTCATTTGTTTATTGATGAATAATAGTGAATTGGGGTGTGGGGAGAGAAGTGGAAGAAACTTGACATATGTAAAATATTTAAGTTAACAAAAAATAAAATTAATCTAAGTGTTTTGATGTGCTTTGTGCAGTGCTTTAAAGAACACAAGGATGGGAGTGCAAATAAGCTGTCCATTCAGTTGAGAAAGTTTGGTCCTATGAGAGTACCATGTTGCTGACTAGGGAAGATGCACTTTTAAGGGAGGGAACAATCTATTCCCATAGAGAGGAGATGTATTTCTATGGAGGGTGATCTCCTAGGGAGGAGAGATGAACTTTAAAGAGTTACTTAAACTCTTATTTTAGTGGCCACCTGGAACTGCCCAATGTGCATGCCTAGGTTCAGAGAACATAAGAGATTTTTAGGTATACAGGTTCAGAGGGGAAAGATAAATTTGTTTTTAAAAAGATAGTACTTTTGGATATATAGCTGTATTACCTTTAAAATAGTACCATCAATATATTTTTTTCAAAGTCCAGTCTTATACAATGGATTCAATCCATGCACATTCAATAAATAAAATTTAATAAACCAAAACTTCACTACAGGACAGATTGTCATGAGTCTCAAAAGATCTAGGCTTTATCTTGCAAAATTTTCTCTCTCTCTCTCTCTCTCTCTCTCTCAATCTCTTTCTGTCTCTCTTCACCCCATGTCCTTGTGGATGTTTGCAATTGGTCAATTGGATGATTTGTTTTACTTACTTTTTTAAGAAATAATAATATTTATATAGCATGCACTCTATATCAGATAATATACTAAACATTTTACCAATATCATTATATCTTTATCCCTACAACAATCCTGGGGAATGAGTACTATTCATAATCTCCATTTTACAGTTGAAAAAATTGTGGCAGAAAAAAAATCAAATGATTTCTTCAAGGTCACACAGTTTTTAAGTGTCTGATACTATATTTAATTTTGGGTTTTCCTGGTTCTGGGCCTAATGCTCTACTGAGTTATCTAGCAGTTTCAAATTAGAATTAATGGAGACTGGGGAAATCTTCTAGTCTCTGCTATTGTTTGTCTTACAAACTCTGCAGTTACAGATACAGCTGCGGATTAGATCTTATTGTATAATAAAACATCGAAAGTAACATATAGGAATGCATACCTGTGCACATACATGCACACACACACACACACATGTTCCAGAATTACTTTTATAGTTGGATTTATTAAATTTATCAGAATCACAAAATACTTTCTTTCATCTTGGATTTGTTTTCAAATGAATACTCAGGCTGGCTCTTTATTTAATTCACCTTCCTTGCTTATTCCTAGTGGAAATTCAGTAAATGGAATTTCTTTGTGATTACTGGTCTGTTCAGTTTCTGAAAAGGGACTGAAGGGAAAACAATAAAGGGATGCTAAAATCGGAACTGCAGAAATAGAAATACTAAAGACAAGTCAAATGTAATTATTTTAGCAATGACTCTGAGAAAAGTAGAGTCATATTTGGAATAATACACCTGGTTATTTCAATCTAAACTTTAAAAACAATTAATCTGAAAAATACAATGGGGATTAGCCAAAAAGGTAGACAAATTCAAAGATTCAAGAACTTATTTTGTTTTAAGGTTCTAATCTTTGGAAAGGAGAAGATTGAAATTCAAGGTGAACTTTGTGAGGTATAAACAATTATGGAGATAATGGACAGAAAAGAATATGCAAAGCTAATAATAAATTAGGGCAACACAAAGGAGAAGAAACTTAAGCAGCCTGGACATGAAAAGAATTTAAACTTTCTTCATACAAAGAAAGCATTGGCTACATAGACCACACTTCAAGAGCAGAAACCAGAATAGAGGATTCAGTACTTTAGAACATTAATTGGATAATTACTTATTAGAAATAAAATATTACAAAATGTACTTATAAATTCTTGGCTAATTATACCATTTGAACCTCACTGAAAAAGATTTTCTATTCACATTAAGCCTTCTTAGGATCAGGTTTTCCCTTACAAATTACTTCTTATACATTGTCCTTTCCAAATAAAACCTTAAACTGTTTTTAAATCCCCTAGACAGAGATGACTTCTCAGCAATATTTAAATCTTTAAATAAAGTCTTCTAAAAAGTTATGAGGAGAATTCAGTTCAATAGTAGTGATTCAAGAGAAGTTTTCCAATGACTCTAGAAAAGATGTGTTCATTTGAGCACTTAAGGACCATATCTTAGGTTGATTGTACAGGAGAATCTTGTTCAAATACAGCTTAAATTAGATGACCTAAAAGATTCCCTCTATCTCTTAACATATTCTCTTTTGACTTTCTTTTTCATTAAGTGACAGTTGAACAACTTAGAATTGAATATCTCATGTGATGGATGTATCTTTAAGCATTCAGATAATACAAGTTTAGAAAAGAAAGAGTATTTTGGTTGTTGCTGTTGCTTATTCATTTTCAAAGAAGACTAATGACATAATGGAGTGACAGATTAACTTGCACATGAATTGGATTTAAAGAAGGCAAAATTATATAAATTCACCAACCTCACTCTTTCTCATAGAGTCATTAACATACAGGAGTAAAACAAAATTCCAAACAACTGGTGACGGCCCTTCATACAATAGCTTTCCTTGATGTCTTTCATATCTGACCAATCTCTGAGAGGGCTCTACAGTGCTCAGCTGCCTTCATGGCTCTTAGAATAAATTGCTCTCATCTGTCCATTGCATTTGGGGAGATTTTTACATGCAAAAGGGAGACCTCTCCCTAAGTAATTAACAGATTTAAGGTCTATTAGTTATCTTCAACCTGTTAGCTTGTCTACCAAGGCATCTTTTGGGGGTCACAGGTGAAAGTTTAATGACAAGTACACACCAAAGGGAAATGAGCAGCCCTGAAAAGGAACAGCAAGCCCACCAGAGGTTATAGTGTACCATGAATATCCCATACTTTCTGCTCCTATCTTTCATTTTATAAATGTGAAAATTTAGGCACAAAGCAACTTGTATAGTATGCTATAATGGAGTTAGATAATCCAGCTTTTTCCTGCTCTAGATTTCCACTGATTAAAATATTATTAATTTCACACTAGGTAATAGATGTGACTTTCTAGAGAGGCTTTCATAGACACCTTTATCAAAGTCATTTTATGAAATCTCATCCTTCTCAGTTTTATCAAGTTGGAAAAAGTTTAAGCAGTATACTAGTAATTAAACAGGGAACTTTTATTAGCATTGCTGACTGTGGGAAGCTTCATCAACAGAGGGCTATTATCTGAACAATGAAATTTCTAATCACAGTGATTCACCATCTTATATACTTCTAAGTTGATAAGTGAAGGGATAAACATTCATTTTTTTTAAAGAAAATTTTTAAAAAATAGATACTGAAGGGAGTTTTCTAATGAAAAATTTCAGATATAGTGCTATAGTAAGGTAGTTTGAAAGTTCTAAATATGATCCACAAATCAGAATATCTATCTGTGGTTTTTTAAATAAGCACAATGAATTCCCCTCTTCCGTCCCAGCCAACTGCAGCAAATGGGGGTTAAAGCTAATTCTCAGGGATCTCTAAATTTGGGAAACAAAGATTTGGAGAAACAGAGATTGAAGAAGCCACAATTCTGAGAGGAAACACTGAGGATCTAGCTCAGGAAATCACAACAGGGTATTTTGCTAAAATGGGGCCTGCTCAGGAAAGAGTTTATTTGGAGAGAGGTAATTATTTTGCTATCTACTTGAATTTAGCTAGTGCTAGAATGTAAATGCTAGACTCCTTTAAATATCAGTAACCTGAGGAAAATGCTTGGTCACACCACTACAAAAAACAATAACATTTTTTTTTCTCCCATAAGCAATAAGTAACAGACAAATCCATTAAAAAAAAAATTCCCCATTCCTTGATACACAGATCAAAAACTACTGAGTTAAATAGACTTTCCATACTGGTTTTGTTTTTGTTTTTGTTGTTGCTGTTGTTTTGTTTGTTTGTTTGCTTTTCCCAAAAACTTTGGGTTAGGCTGCTTTTGACAGGAGTGAGCCCCTGATTCAGGGATCAGATGACAAAGAGTCTGGGAAAAAGCATACTTTCCCAGACAAGCCTTTTCTAAGTTAAGTGGAGTTATTCAATTGGAGATTTTGGTCAAATCACCCTCCATTGATCTTTTTGGGGTAGCCAGGATCCTCTTGAGGAAATTCCAGACATGAAGAAAAAGGCCTTCAAAGTAATTTCATTCAATTGGCCATCTTGGTCTGATAACCAGCTCAAATTTCCCCCAGCTTCCCAGGCCAAGATTTGCTCATAAAATAAGTTTTGTTTGTACATTCTTTGCAAATTTACTTATTAAGAGATTTTCCTAAGAGAGAGCCTCTTAGTGAACAATAAAACTTCCTTTTGCCACAGATTTTGGGGTTAGTGAATTCTTTTGCATTTGGATCTGCCTCACTGAGCAGAGGGGATCTCTTCCCCCTTAATTCCCACACCTCATCACTTTGATAGTATGTTGAACTTCATGGAGCACTTTTTCAAAAAGAGAAAGCAGTACAAATAGAGGCCTAGATATACATGTAGATAGATATCAATTTAAGTACAAAGATTAGAAGGGTATATGACAGATTGATGTATAGATTGATAAGTAGATTTAAATCATTTAAATTGAGGGAAACACAACATTAAAATTAGAGATTAATTTAGAAACTCAAAAAGTATTTTTTCTCCATTCAAGTTCACAGACCCCCTGGAATCTCTTCTAAATCCTTTGTCGTTCTTGGGCCCTAAGTTAAGAATGCCTGTTCTGTGCTAATTACAGGATTAAGTAAAAAATCTCACCTTATATGTAAACCCATCTCAATTTCCTGTAATTCAAATATCTTCTCAATCCATTTTATTATCCTGTATATAACTTTTTTAATATGTTGTTTTAATATTGTCTCCACCATTAGATTCTGAACCCTAACACAGCAATCACTGTCTTCTGCTTTTCATTATAATATCAACAAAGTGCCTAGAACATAGTAGGGAATTATTGTAACCAGCCAATTATAGTAAGGGCTTCTTACCCTGAGAATAGTACCCCTGATCACCAATTTTTCCACCTTGTGATAGGCATTCCCTATCTGAACAATTTCAGAAACTTTGATAAAAGTTGATATAAAATTATGTATTACCATTTTACCAATTAATTACAATTTTAAACATAAAAGCATAGAAGGAACTCTGGGAATTCTGTGACAAAATCACTTCATTTTTTCTGCTATTGTTGTTCAGTCATTTTAGTCACATCTAACTCTTTGTGACTCCATTTGGAGTTTTCTTGGCAAAGATTTTGGAGCAGTTTGCCATTTCCTTCTCCAGCTCATTTTAGAGTTGAGGAAGCTAATGGAAAGAAGGTTAAGTGAATAAGCCAGGGTCACATAATTGGTAAGTATCAGAGGCCAAATTAGAATTCAGATCTTCTCTTCTCCAGGTCTGGCATTCTATCCCTCTGCCACTTAGTTGCACTACTTCCCCAATACAGATTCCTGTTCCTCTCCTCTATTCCTCACTTGCATTTTGTTTTAGAAATGATAAAATGTAGGCAAAAAGGTGGCAAGAGACTTTTCCAAGGTCTCAGTTACTGATTTTCAAAATTAACACTACAACCAGTATTCTGATTTTTGGCTCTTTCTTTAATTCAGATGGATGAGAAAGACAGAGAAACACATAAACAGAGAAAGAGTGAGAGAGAATAGGGGGGAAAGGGAGGGAGGAAGAAGGGAAAGATGTCTTACTAAAAGAAATACACATGTATACACAGACACACACATACATATATATGTATCTTACTAATTTATTTGTAGATATTTTTGAAAGGGATGATATTATTTTATTTTTAAATTTCTTTTATGTGTGATTCCTACCAAGGTAGTACATCCAAACTTTTATGAATATTGGAAGCAAGATGCCTGGAATACCAAAGTAGATGATTCAAAGATTAATATTTTATCCACTTAAAAAGAAATCTATCTCATCTTCTTCTTGTTTAAAAGTATCGTGTAAGCTCCTTAAGACCATTTTTCTCTTTTCACAGTTATTTAGTATATAGTATATTTATAATAAATGTGTAATTATTGAATTGAATCATTTCTTCTATTAATTTTTGATATATACTAGCAAGAAAAAAAAACTATACATACATATGTATATATGTATATAAACTACATGGTGCAAATAGCTTGTCTCTAAAACACATTTGAATAGTCACCGTTCATTTTTTATTGAATTTCTACTTTAGAAAAAACATAATGAATTGACCAGATTTGATATGTCTTTCTCCCCTGCCTCGCTTTCCAGTAGCTGGTTTGCCAACATTTTATTCCAAAGTATTATGGGAACTTCATTCATATAGCTGTGAAATTCATGAACTCCTGACCCCCCCCCCCAATCACATATTACTTATTTTAAAAATATGATGTTACTAAATTGCTCTTCTAGGCCACAGACAACCTATGTCCTAAAGCTTTATGCTTTATTAGCATTTCTTGCTTTCAATCAGAGAATTGAGTTGTGTCACTCACTCTGATGGCCCTCTCACCACTGTTATTTCAGTCTGTTCATTCTGTGTAGCAATTGAAAAAAACATAAAATGAAGTATTTTATTTTAAAAGCTCTGACCTGGAGTTGTGGTGGTTGACACTTAGAATAACATTTTATAATCTTCTATATAGTATCCTGGGATATTGTTCTGCTCCTCCATAGATATGCCAGAAATATGCAGGACCAAATTTAGTGCTTTGGAGTTTAGAAAACATTTTCCTCACAATTTGCCTCAGTTTAGAATTTTTAGGCTTCCATCATCTACTTTCTGCTTACTCTTCCACTCTTATTTCTTCTAATATTGCTTCATGCATTGTCTTTTCCAATCTAGCTATTCCCCCATAAATGTCTCCATTTCCATGCATTTATAGTTTCCCATTCTATGAACATATCTTCCTTACCTATGTTTCTTTGAATCTCCTGTTCATTTAATAAGACAACTCAGGTTCCACCTCCAATAGGTGACTTTCCCAGAACCCAGCAGCATACTAATTTTTGAAGTTATTTTGCTTATATTTTTAATTCCTTTTTTGTTTTAAGAATTCTACTTCACTGAAATGAAAAGCCCTAAGAAACAGAGATTCTGGGTAATTGATGATTAATTTATTATTTAGGGAAACTGGCAATAAAAAAATTGATAGCTAGTAGTTTATCTCAATAACTAGAGTCCACAATGGAGATGCTGAAAGCATTATTATTATTATTTTTTTTAAAGAGAATGTCCCTAAGGGAAAATCAGCCCTGAAAGGTAAACATTTAGGTAGAGGTAGGCTAAAAAGCAGTTCCCTCCAGCTAAGAAAATAACTTGATCATAAGGTTCCTCAGCCCAAAGAAATCTATACCTATCTTCTTAATTTTTTCTTTCATGAACTGGGTTACAATAAACACTAAGGGAGGAGTACAAGGATGGAGGCTCCTTTCCCTAAGATAATGACTTACTTTAATTGGATTCTGTTTATACTCTAAACAGAAATTTGGTCTCCTTAGGAGGTGCATTTCCAACCAAGATTAAAGAACAAGTTCCTTATGGGCTATGAATAATCTCATCAATCAGACTGACTTTAACAAGACCTAGACCTATATGAGGAAATAAGAGAAAAGCCTGGAACATAAATTAATAAGTGGTCATTAATATAATAGCATATTTACAGTTTCTCTCATCACAGGAGAATATAAGCTCCTTGAGATCAGTCACTATTTCCAGTTTTCCTCCTAAACCTGACACTCCCACCACTTCTCCATTGATCTAGAAGGAAATAATATCTTCCCAATCCCACAGCCTGGAGACCTTGATCTATCATTCTATCTGTCAGCTCCCATAGCCAATCTGTTGGCAATGCCAGTTGATTTTACCTTTGCAACTTCTCTCCAATAGTCTTCTCCTCTGATACTGCTACAACTCTGATACAAGTCCTGATTACCTTACACTTGTTATTTTAGAGAGCCTGATGAAGGGTCTACCTCTCTTAAGTGCCTCCCTATTCCAATTCACAGCTACTAAAATTATTTTCCTAAAACACAACTTCAATTATTCTACCCTCCTACTCAATAAACCTGTTAATCCCAATACAAAATCCTCTCTTTAATATTCAAAACCCTTTATAAGCTAACTCTTCTATAAATTTAGTGTTCTTGCATATCACTCCTTAACATAGTACTCTCTTTGATCTTCCTGAGTTTTCCACAATAAGACACTTCATCTATCAGCTTGGGGACTACTTATCTTCCTCATATGTACTTATTGCCTTGCCTGGTTTTCTTTAAAACTAAAATCCTATATTTTACAGGAATCCTTTCTCCATATCTCTTAATTCTATTGCCTTTTGCCTATTAATTATTCCCAATTTGACCCACTTCTAGCATGTCTGTATTTGTTTGCTATTTGTCTCTCCCCTTAGGATGTAAGTTCTTTGAAGGCAGAAAATGTCTTTTGCCACAGCATTTTACTCCCATGTAGTAAACATTTAATATAGTACCTGTCACACAAAAAACATTGAATAAATATGACATGAATTGATATGAATTGAAGAGCTCTGTAGTTTCTATAAATATCATGACAATTTTACAGATAAGTTAACTGAAACTAAAAGGAGTTAAGTGACTTCTGTAGTTACATAAAACTAGTCAATGTCAGATTAAGGCTTGAATCTATGCTTTTATAGTTCTAAGTCAAGTTCTTTCCATTTTATCACAAATTCTTGTGCCATAGTTCTCTTTTAATGTCCTGACCCAGTTTCCCTAATTATCCTATTTAGTTACTATGTCTCAGGTTATAACCATTCCCTCTTAATGTTTGATAGGATAAAGGTCTTATATCTTAGACCTTAGGCTATACTTATTCCCTCTTAATGTTTGATGGAATAGAAGTTTTTATCCATTTTAGACATCATTAGAATATCAGGAGCCTCTTCAGTACCTCCCATTACGTCATCCTAAGTGCCTCCCCCCAGTAGGTCATTCCCATCCAAGGTACCTCCTCCATTATGTCATCGTTCTTGTTACCCTATAAAAGAATCTTGTATCTGACATTCACTGCTGGATTCTTTGAGACAATAGTCTCATTCAGCCCTGGGACCAAACCATGGATCCATTGGTCCTAGTAAATCTCCCCATTAAATAAATTGTTAAATTGTTCTCTGATCTCTATATTGGTCAGTTTCTCTGGCATTACAAAATGTTCTCTTTTTACCATGTTATGTCAATTTTCTTTTTAACTCTTACAATGAATGGTGGTAATGGGTTGTCTTTGTTATTGATTTAAGAGTAGAAAGAACAGAACATGACTACTCCATCATTTTACAAATATGGATAAGTTTTTACTATTAATTTAAAGTCAGAAGATCAATATCTAGAGATTCCTTATCTTTACAGATTGCATTCATAGAATGAATAACACCTGAATTAGTATCAGTGGGATGAAATATAGTTAGAGCCTTTTTAACTTGTGCATATTCTGTAACTGACAAAATATGCTAGATATTTTGGAACTTAGCATATTGATGTTTTAATGAGTATACTATTTTCTTTGCTGAAGCCTATTCAATTAAGTTTTGCATATAGCCTCTTGCTAACCAGACAGGCTGAAACTTATAAGTGATGCTTGTATTTTTGGAGTTTGAATATGCATTAACTACTGTAAATCTAGGCTGGGGTATTAACTTGTTTGTTTTAGCAACAAAGCCTCTAATAAGTCATTCTGGGACCTATTGAAAGCACTATAAATGTATTATTATGCAGGAAACAAAATCTGTTCCCCATAAATCAACTTATAAAGACAAATTCAGTGTGTGTGTGTGTGTGTGTGTGTGTGAGAGATAGAGAACTCGGGCACATGAAACAAAGTTGTATGGAGTCAAACAATGGGACAGGGCTCAATGATGGGGGAGCAGAGAGAAAAGTCCTTGCCATTGCTGCTGAGATGATAAATATTGGGGGAGGTAGCAGGACAGGAATTGGACTAAGGGAGCTACTCTTTAATCTTCAAATTACTGATTTTTACTAAATAGACATTCACTTCAGTTTCTTCGACCATCCAAAGGAATCCAAGTACTATCCACGATCCCTAAACTTGAATTTAAATTTTGTACACTCACAAACTGGGTGACTTTGTTTAAATGACTTAGCCATTTTATACCTCAACTTCCTCAATGGACTTGGGGAAAAGGTGTATCAAAAAGAATTGATGATGGCATAAAGGATAGAGCACTATTCCTAGAATCAGGAAGACCTGAATTCAAATTTGACCTCAGGATCTTATTAGTTATGTGACCTTGAGCAAGTCACTTAACCCTAATTACCTCCAAATCCTTTTACCTCCCCCCCTCCCCCAAAAGAGGATCTGGATTTGATTTCAATTCTGTCACCCATTTCCTAGTTGTGTTACCTTAAATATGGTGCTTCGGACAGTCCCTGGAGCATAAAAGATTATTCAGAAATTAACAGACTGACTAATCATATCTTGTCTCTGTGCCTCTACTCCTGGAGCATAAAAGATTATTCAGAAATTAACAGACTGACTAATCATATCTTGTCTCTGTGCCTCTACTTCCATATGTATAAAATAAGGCAAATAGAATAGATGATCATTAAAGACCTTTTGATCTTTCATTTTTTAAAATTTTATTTAATAGCCTTTTATTTACAGGCTATATGTATGGGTAACTTTACAGCATTGACAATTGCCAAACCTCTTGTTCCAATTTTTCACCTCTTTCCTCCCACCCCCTCCCCCAGATGGCAGGATGAACAGTAGATGTTAAATATATTAAAATATAAATTAGATACACAATAAGTATACATGACCAAACCGTTATTTTGCTGTACAAAAAGAATCGAACTCTGAAATAGTGTACAATTAGCCTGTGAAGGAAATCCAAAATGCAGGTGGGCAAAAATATAGGGATTGGGAATTCAATGTAATGGTTTTTAGTCATCTCCCAGAGTTCTTTCATGGGCGTAGCTGGTTCAGTTCATTACTGCTCCATTGGAAATGATTTGGTTGATCTCATTGCTGAGGATGGCCAAGTCCATCAGAACTGATCATCATATAGTATTGTTGTTGAAGTATGTAATGATCTCTTGACCCTGATCGTTTCACTCAGCATCAGTTCGTGTAAGTCTCTCCAGGTCTCTTTGAAATCATCCTGTTGGTCATTTCTTACAGAACAATAATATTCCATAATATTCATATACCACAATTTATTCAGCCATTCTCCAATTGATGGGCATCCACTCAGTTTCCAGTTTCTGGCCACTACAAAGAGGGCTGCCACAAACATTCGTGCACATACAGGTCCCTTTCCCTTCTTTATGATCTCTTTGGGATATAATCCCAGTAGTAACACTGCTGGATCAAAGTGTATGCACAGTTTGATAACTTTTTGAGCATAGTTCCAAATTGCTCTCCAGAGTGGTTGGATGTATTCACAGTTCCACCAACAATGTATTAGTGTCCCTGTTTTCCCACATCCCTTCCAACATTCCGCATTATCTTTTCCTGTCATTCTAGCCAGTCTGACAGGTGTGTAGTGGTATCTCAGAGTTGTCTTAATTTGCATTTCTCTGATTAATAAAGACTTGGAGCATCTTTTCATATGACTAGAAATAATTTCAATTTTTTCATCTGAGAACTGTCTGTTCATATCCTTTGACCATTTAAACCTTCTGATCTTTCAAAGCATGATCCTATGGCCTAGAAATTTGCGATAATTTTTAGTGATGTGGGTACAACAGTTGATGTTTAACTCTGGCCAGTTCCTATAGATAAAACAAACAAACAATCAAACAAAAAAAATTATAAGGATCATTGCAGCCAAATGAATACCTCCCATTTTCCCAAAGTCTTTTGAAAAAGGGCTCTGATCTTTAATGGTCAACAGGATGAACAAATTTGAGTCTGCAGGCAGATAACTGGTCCCAATATTATAACTGCTAAAAACACAGAATGAAAGTAGTTGTTGGTCAGTTGGTCAGTTGGCCAGTTGTTGAGGAGTGAATAGTATGCACAGGATTATAAATGTCATTGAACCAAAAAAGAACAGTGCTCAGTAGGTTTTGTAATAAAATCTGCTCATTTTAGAGATAAATAAACTGGGACTACGTTTGCCTAATTGACATTTGTGGTTATCACAGAGGTAATAAGTGATAAACCATGTTCTGAATCCATATTTTCTGACATCAGATACTCTGCCTATTCCATTTTCCCATCAATTTAGATATTAATTCACTCTTCATTCTTATTATATAGAACCATGCTGAAAAAATGGATCAAATAAAACATTGTACTTACAATTCTAGTATGTTCTATCTGTGAAAGACCTGTGAAATAAAACTCTTAAAATGATTATTTAATTTTACTGCATGAGAAAACTGAGCAGAAGAGTGGCATGCTACTTCCCAGGATCAAGTGGCTAATGAATGAAAAATTCAAAGTTGAATCTAAGAATTTTAACCCATAATCTTTTGATTATTTCACTACAACAACAACAAAATAAACTTATTAGATGGTTATAATGGTTCATTAATTGATTTATTGAGGTAATGATGTCAGAATCTTTTTGAGGAATGGCCTATCTATGTGCTCTCAATGATAAAAAGTAACTGCATGTTTCATCACTGACTGAATTGCCTAAATATTTCAGTTGGAAATTCTTATGTACCCTATGATTGGTTTAGTCAGTTATAATTGCAATTTTAGCAAACTATCTAATACAGGAATACAAGGTTAGCAACCTTTCTTAATCACAATGTTCATTGTGCTATATAAGGGAAGGGATAGAATCACATTCTGGACTCTCTGCTGAATGTTTGCTCCTAAGGTTCCTACTACCTTTAATCCTTGAGAGTCTGCCCAGCCAAAGCAATCAAACATAGAGAACCAGGGTATGTGCATTCTCAATTAAGATACACATCCTACTGTATACCCAAGTTATTGTTGGAGCTGCAAAATAGTATAGGACTGTAGGTATAGATCAAGGGAGTCACATACACTAATGTGACTCTCAGTAATAAACTGTCTGACTCATAATTCATCGGGCATTTATGTTTGTTTTGTTTGTTTTTTCTGTGACTACATACATTATCACCTTGTAAGTTGATTTCACAAATTAATACAGTTAATGTGTGGTCTTTTTCTTGTGTAAAAGCAAACATAAAATCAAGTTGATAATATGCTGTTAGAGACGTCATTTCATAATTCATATAAAAAAATTAACAGATTACAATGTCAGCACTATTTAATAGTGCAATATGAGTCAAAAATATAAACTAATAAAGAAACATTAAGCTGATTTAGAATATATTATAAAAGTAATAATGGTTAGTAATGTTCATTTTATTCTTTTCAATTTGGAACAGAACACACCTTTTATATTATATCCAGTTCTGGGAAAACACATTTTAGGAAAGGTAATGAGAAGTTAAAGCTCATCCAGTTAGGATAATGAGAGGGCTGGAGACTATTAAATAAGAATCAGTTGAAAGAACTGCAGTTGTATAATTTGGAGGAAAGACTTAGGGGAAGAAGATATAAACTGAGCATATTCAGCAATATGAAGAGAATACTTAAGGAAGATCATGATAGCTATAGTCATATATTTGAAAGTTTATAATATTGAAGAAGGATTGTTTTGTTTTATCTCAAGAGACAAAACTATGAGTAAAATGTAAATGTAGGTTCTGTGTAAGAAACATTTGCTAACAATGTGATCTATTAAGAGACAAATGGTCTGATTCATGTATTTTTTTCCCCTGTTCTTTGAGGTTCTTCAAGTAGAAGTAGTAGAAAGACCTTCAAGGGAGATTGTAGAGAGGGTTATTTTTTAGATACAGTTTTTAGATATAGCTCATGTCTGAGCCTGAAATATGTGGGTCATACAAATCAACAATTTATCAAGTACCTAGTATATGTAGAATACCATGTAGATATTGGCATACATAGGAAAATTAGACTTAGCCCTATTGTCATGAAATTTTCAGTATAGTATGAGAATAAGCTTCAAGCATTTACAGCAATAATTCATAATATTATCAAGATCCAAAGTTGGAATGTGTGAACATATATACAGGAACAAAAACACTTAGAAAAGTGAGAAATAAGTGAGAAGAGAAAGAGTGTGATTTTTGATAAATGTATGAAGTGCCCATGGAGTTTGAGAAAATGAATAGAATTTTCAGGAGACTTTTTAAAAATTAGCTTAAGATAGCCTTAGCCTTATAGTAGAGTAATTATATTTTTTTAAGTGATGCAATCAAATGAACCTGTAAAATTGAAACTATTTACATACAAATATCCTTATTAATAAAAACAAGGAAAATGAATAAGACTGACCACTGGCAAAACTGACTCTAAAAAAAGCATTTTGTTCTGATTGAGTTACCCAGAAGCCTCTGAAATATTGCTTCATTCACACAATTTTAATCAGCTACTATTCTTAGGGGTTAAAGACCTTAGTAATATAAAAGGAGGTTTCACTTCAGCAAAGATTACTTAATCAATTTGAAATAGTTTCCTCTGAGTTCCTAGAAAGATGAACTAAAATCTGCATATCAGATAACAGAGTTCTATTAAAATCCCACTTTAACTATCCATTATGTCCAATTCCTGTAAACAACTTTGCCACCCTATGTAATTAATTTAGATCATTTGTGCATTAAAATCATTGATACTGACAATGCACAAGAGGTCCTTTTATGCCAAATGGAAACAAGATCCTGTCTATGATGTTGTCTTTCAAAATAGCATTGATGAATTTTAATCAATTGCCACATCTTGTTATTTCAACCTTTACGACTTCTCTTCTACTAAGTTTATTATTCACTTCAATTATTGCAATAAGCTTCAGCTTGGTCTTCTTGCTTCCCATTTCTCCTTATCCCAGATCATCTTCTTAGCAGCCTATAGGAGCTCTCAAAAGTATAAGACTGATTATATCACTGCTTACTCAATAAATTCCTCTTCTGTCTTTTTTCTGACTTTCTTTAGACCTTAAAATCAGGCCCCTTCTATGGCTGGAAAAGATTGGAACCTCCCTCTGAAACTTGGGCTTATTCACCCTATCACAACCCACTCACTATGATAAATCCTTCTACAATAACCCTCTTTCCCTTGCCTTAATTTACCTATTCGGGAATTCTTCCTAGAGTCTCCATTTGGTGGTGGGATCCAGGCCAACCTATGTTCATTCTTCATCTGACTCTATCCATGACTTCCCTGGTTTTCAAAATCATAACCATTTTCCTCCTTTATAATCTCTTCTTTTCAATTTGTTTGTTCTTTTTCCCCATTCTCTCTTTAGAATATAAACTCCTTGAGAGTAAGCACTGTCTTTTGGCTTTTAATTTTATTCCTGACTTACTAAAGTGCTTGAGGCATTGTAAATAATTTATAACTACTTACTGAGTCTGGTGAGGATATTTTACCTAGATGAAGAACATTTTTATTTTACTTTGAATGATTCCTGTATATACATCTAATTAAACCAAGGATTCTACTGACTAGGCATTAAAGATGGCATAACTGGCAAAGCACTGGATTTGACATCACAGGACCCATGGCTTTAGCACTCCCACTACTGATACAGGACATTTTGTAAATCAATCCTCCTGTTTTGATTTCAAATTTTTCATCTTTAAAATCACAATATTGTGTTCAGATCAGTTCCAGCTCTAATAACATTCAACAATTCTGTGAAATATAGCACTAACATTTTATGATTCTATGAAATACACCTGTTAGAAAACATGAATAACGTCCTGCCCACATTCCAAATCCCTTAAGTGTTACCTCTAGTAACTTTGCTAGGGATAGTCACAACTTTATCCATTCACTGCTGCTTTTTCAGATTGTCTTGACTCACCTAATAATACTGTAGTGCACTCTAAATAGCATCTGTTTTGGTCCATTTCCTCTTGCCATGTCCCATTTCTTCTGGATTTTTAGCCTATACTCCACTACCTACACCCCACTTATATACATCACTAATTCCTAATACTAAATAAATGTTCAGTACTACATACAATTGGAATTTGTTTAGTCACAAAGACTATGTTGTGTGTATTTAGCCAAGTTTCAATCCATCAGTCATTTTCTTTGTTGTCCTGTGTATATTTCCTCACCTCCTAGTGGAACAAAAACAATTTTTAGAATTACAAAGAATTTATTGTTCATTTTTAGCTTCCCTGCTCTCAAAGTGGTCAAATCTCACCTTCCCTTAAGCCTGCTGTCTATTCACTTTTCTCTGTAAAGTACTCAATGATAGCAAACATTAAGGTGGCATATGAGAACAAAGTATCACATTACATCCCCAAAGAATTTCCATTACTGTAACATAACAGAATAATTTTCCCTCTCTCACATGAAATACCACCTTAATATAACAGATTGGTTACTCCTTTCTAGAATTTTTTAACAGCTGTCAATCCAGCCATTAACTCTTCATATTAAAATTATACTGTACTAAGTAAAGCCAGAGAAGGAGTTACATAAATATGACAACAGTAATAATAGCAACTAGAACAAGTTAAAAATCATCTTTTTTCTTTACTTAAATATAAGAAACCAGAAAAGGTTATATGCACATCTAGTCTAAGAGGACTATTGAAGAAGAGAATGGTTTTTCAATAACTTTTTGTCTAGGAGTTTTTGTCATTCATAAACACTTCATATCCTATAGGTGTTTGATGAATTGAAGTATATTGAATTTAATTTAAGTTGTGTAGTGGATGTTCAAGATATAAGATAGTTAATAAATACCTGACCTGAGTAACTGGGGATCTGAGTGTAGAAGAGGGGTACTATCAGGTTAATTGAGCAAAAATAAGAATCCTAGTATGAATAAACTAGGATAATTAAGAAATGAGACCTAAGTGGATCATGCCATATGAAAGAGGTAAATCAAAGTGGAAGAAACTTGTGTCCAGGTCACATATATGGAATAGGCATAGGATGAAATCCCATTACTATAGAGAATGCTTGTTGATCAAAAAAAAAAAGAAAAAAGGAAAAAAAATAGCCTACTTTTGATAAGTTGAATGTAATGGCAATTATTTTAGGTTTCAAAACTTGAAAAGGATGTATCACAGAAGTTAGGTTCTTGATAAAAATCCAGTTTTTTTTTGTTGTTGTTGTTTTTTTAACTATTTCTCCCAAGATATTGGAGTAAGCTGGACATTTTGAGAAACTATATTTACAGTGACAAGATCATGAGTTAGAAGGTATAGTAAGTTCAGACTCTTTTGAGTGAATTGGACATTTTGGGAAACTATAATTAAGAAGACAAGATCAATAGACTTCTGTAAGAAGATGCAGTAATGAATTAAATACGACTCCCCTCACTAGAAAAGAGACCTCAATTAAGATGGAGAGAAACATGAAGCAGATTTGAGCTAGAGTTATCCAGAATTAGAGACAATTGGAATTGAGAACTTAAATGAGAGATAAATAAACTTTTGGGAACACTCTGAATAGTTTACACATAGACCATATTATAAATGATTTCTTATTATCAGACATGTCCTTCATTTCTTATTTTCAAAATAATTGCAGATCCATTATCTCTTTTATAAAATGTGAGGAAATGTACTGCATATAATCTAAATGATATAATTTCTTATCTTTTCTTCCACCCAGGCAACATCCATCCCTGTGAAATAATGCTTTTCAAAATTAATATCAATGGACGAGATCTGTAACCAGTACATATACTTAAATATTGAAATGCAATTGAACTCCAGATATTTAAAGTGTTTTAACTTCCTCTAAATAATAAGATGCTCATAGTCAACACTTCAAAAATAGCATCAAGAAAATATTGAGAAACAGGAATATCAGGATTCTACATCTATTTTCTGAGCTTTCTTTGTGAGAACTATTTGGAATATTTCATTGAATTTTAATATTTCATATATGCATGATTTCCTACTTACATATATCTATACCTATATTATATCTATATCCTCTATTTTAATGCATATTGTTGTTCCTTCATACCATGGATAAACAGACTCCAAAAATTATTGTAGTAGAAAACAATTCATCATCTGCAAGTTAACATTTTTGAACTAAACTGAATACAATTACTACATTAGTATGGTTTCAAGTACAATGATTTTTTTTATATAGGTAAGATTTTCCCAAGGATGTAGTTATACTACAATAATTTTAAAAATGCAATATAAAATCCACATCACAGTAGAACTTAGAATATACTTAAACAGTGGATTTTTGTTAATCTTTGAATAGGGATTTTAGAGATGTGTAATGAATGTCCATGGTCAAAATAAATCTCCCATTCATATTAATCAATAGTAAATTTTGTTTTTCAAAATGTCAAGAAAATGTGATTTTTTCTATGGAAAAATTCCCATTATTTATACAATCACAACTTATCTACAAAGTCGGAGATTTTATTAGAAAGTTGCCTGTTAAAATTTTATTAACTTATTAGAAGAACAAACATGGAATGTGACAGTATGTAATTATCACTAATACCTTTCATTAATGAGACATTCTACTGCAACATTTAACATTAGCAAAGCATTGCTAAACACACATTTAACACTTCCAATTTCATGCATTTTGTATTTCCTAACTTCTTTTTGCCCCATTGCCCAAGACATTTTCTCTATGTCTTTTGTAAGCTGCTCACTTTTTAAAGTGTTGTCCATTCACAACCATATAATTATCTTCAACCCTGGCGTGAATGACATTCCCAATATTGACTAGCTAAGGTCATTCAGAGAAGTTCATCACATCTTGGAAAAGGTTCTATTTATCCATCAGGGAAGCTTCATAACAGCATGCTCCAAGACTGATAGAAATATGAATGATTAGGGCTCAAATGTCAGCTGCCCCTTTCTCACTACATAAAAGAGGTAATGGAGTACATCCAGGAATATAACATACACGAAAAGGCTCCAAACTGAAAAGCTCAGCAGTTTTCATTATCTCTAAAGAACTAGTTAATGCCTTTCCCCAAGAGAAAACAACTTTTGATGAGACCAACCTAAGATCTGTTAAAAATCAATAAAGTCAGATTCTGTGCTCTTTGAATATGAAGTTGGTAAATGTAGAACAATAGGAAAAAGTCACATCAATTGCAGATGAATATAGAGCAGATAATGCATTAAGTTTGTACTTTTCTCCACTGCTTGAAACAACTCGCTTGAGTGTAAAAGCCAATTTACTGTGCTTTTTTTTTTAATTCCAGGAATGGAATTTTCATTTTGTGTCATATTCATAAAAATCTCATATATAACTCAGCAGGATATTCACATGTGCTTAGAAACAAATATTAGGTATGGGAATTACCTTTTGTACCATAAAGACAAAATTACTCACTGAGAAATAAGATTTTAGAAGATCTTCAGAAAGCAAAGAGGGAAAAAAAAAGAAATCCCATAGAATTTCTTCATAGGGTTGTATTGATGCATTGCTATACTTCCAATTATATTTTCCTCTGTGACTGCTTGGATTCTATCTACTCCCAGGAGTATGATAGAAGTTGTTAGATTTTAATGGAGATATGTTGAAAAAGGAGGATGGGGCAGGGTATGTGAGTTACAATTCTGATAGCTTTTTTTCCCTATCACATAGAATAAAAGTATTAATGTCTATAGTGACTATTAAAGACATTTGTTATTATTATTTTTTAATGATATTGCCTAACATTCAGAATTAAGGAAGGGAGATGGAAGCAGGGATGCTGTAGGCATTGAGTCTATCATGTGGTCCCTGAATGGGCCACTCATGTCTAAATCTCAGAGAATGTGTAAAGTTGGGACCTGGCATAGTAAATGGGGAGCACGGGGAGATTTGTAAAGGAGGTCTTCAAATTCTACACAGAATTTTATTATAGCAAATTGGAGTATAATATTAGGGCAAAGGGGTTGATGTTGAATCACTGGATAATCATTTGACAGCCTCTGTATTGGGATTTCTTTTGCTTTTTAAACATCTTTTCTATTCCAAAGAACTAGCAAGATGGAGTCTCTAGGGGCAGCTAGAGATGTAAGAACTACACCAAATGTGTCAGTGATAGATTGCATACACATATAGATGATTGGAAAAGATACTTGAAAAGCAGCACTAAGTAAAGTTGGGTTTCCATAGCATTGAATTATATTTCCACTTTAAGCAGTGACCCTTTGTATGTCTAAATTCTATGATCCTTTTTCTATATAAATAGATGATGTTTAGGCTCATATAATTCATATCTGAAAAAAATACTTGCTCAAGGTCAAATCATTAAGCAAGAAGCAATGCCAATTTTCAGAAGCATGGCATCTATTCCTAAAACTAGTGTTCTTTACATGGTAGTATATCTATCATATCATCATGTACAAGCCAACCCTAGAAGTATGTTTATGTTTGCTCACACCACTTCTACATCTCTCTACTACGCTTTGGATTAATTGCGTTTTGATTCTTCAGACATCCTGATGTTCATGATTTACAGCCATAAAGAAACACATTTAAAAAAAAAAAAAGTTTTAAAGTGATGACCTTTTACTTTAGCATCTGCTTGAGGTACTTGGAAACATTGTGACATTTCCCAAAAGTAATACAGCCATATCTCTTTTTACTCAACCATGGCTTTGGCAAAATAATTTCTAGTGTTATTCTTTGAAAAAGCAAATTTCCAAAGTTTGGGAAAAAAAACCCACAATCTTTTACAATAATAGGTGATAATCAATAAATTTATGTATATAGTATATCAGTCTTTCAAGGTAAAATGGCCCAGTAAGGATACATTTTCATTCTTGGTATAATTGACAAAAATGGCAATATAAATGTTATATAGTATATATAGTATATATATATATATATATATATATATATATATATAGTTATGTAGTATATATATATAAACACACACACACACACACACACACACAACTTGAGTAATAAAAAGAGTCTTTTAGAATAATTTTCGAGAAAGTGCAAAATAAATATAATTTATCTAATTTTATGAAGCAGTTAAAGTCTAATGAATAAAGGAGGAAATATAGGATGGGACAAGGAATCAGATCCCTATATCGATTGTGATTGACTTAAGTGTTTCCTGCCTGAAGATATGGAGGAGCTCACTCAAATTCAGTTCACTTGCATGTTATGGCATCACCTCTCTGATGCCAACATCATCTATCTTCAAGAATGAAGTATGAGAACAGAGTTTCCTTCTTTCTTTCTTTCCTTCCTTCCTTCCTTCCTTTCTTCTTTCCTTCCTTCCTCCCTCCCTCTCTTGGTATGTTGAGGTTCATGGCTACATTTCTTTCTTAAGGACCAGTGCCTTAGACCTAAATTACTCTACCTCTAAATGACTGGCCAACAAAAGATCCAAGGCCAAGATCATTTGGTCTTTGTTTTTTTCTTTTGGACTAGGTAAAAAAGGCCATTTTTTGCTTTATTTCTTTCTTACCTAGTCTTAATCTCTGACTGGATGATTGTCTCAATCAAACTGATATTTGTTAAAGACCTTAGTTTAGAAAGGTTAAGCCTCCCATTGGATCTAAGTTCATCTCCAGTCCTCCTGATCTAGAGAAAAAAGTGAGGCTGACTTTGCACAGTTTTCCTTCACTCAAATCCAATTCACCTGAAGTCATGGCATCACTTCCATGATCATGGTTGTCTTAGAGAAGGAAAAAAAAACTAAACCAGGAAAATCAATAACAGATCAAATTTCTAATCTAAGATAAAGTATCCTTCTGCTTAGGCTTGGGTAAGGGATATCTGTTCTTTATTTAGATTGTCTTAGCTGGGTATAACTTAGAAGTAAAAGACATAATCAAAGTCCATGATAATAGGTTGATTGTAACATTCACTCTCATTAATTATTAACCAATCAAAATTGATTGCTATTCCAAGGAACACTCATATGCTGTGAGCCTACCACCATGATTGTCTTTGGCATTCAAGGGTACCACAGACTTTCTTTTATTTAAATGCTACATTATTAATGAAATAACTATTTACTCAGAAATCACACTTTTTGAGCATTTTAAATGCCATATAAATTCCAAAAATGCCATTCATTCAACTATCATCTGTGACTCCCAAGAAACTATATAGCATATGCAATAGTGACCCCATGGCAAAACTTTTGAAACACAAAGTCTTACAAAAATGAAATGTGAAAACTGTATGTTTTACATGTATTTGGAAAAATAAAATACTATTGAAAATTAAAAAAAAGAAAACAATGTTTAAAAAGAAATAATATTAGAAATGAAATTATTTCATATGATAATCCAGTTGAAGATGTGACCATACCTTTGAAAAACTGAAATTAGGTTACTGGAATTAATGAAACACATGGCAGTGTCTCACAAGAGATTCTGAAACAAGACAGTCAATTCCAAAATTTACACACACACATACACTCACCCACCCACTCACCCTCACACCCCTCCCCACACCTAGCCAGTGTAAAACATTTCAGAGAAAGTTTTTCTTTAAAATATAAGTCAAATTCTGCTGAAGAGTTAACATATAATTAAGACATCTCAGGCTGAAGTTCAAAAACACATTTTTTTAGTAACAGGGTACCTGAATTCCTAAGAAAATCTTTGATAAATGAAGTTAGCTCTTTTTTTTTTTTTTTTTTTTTTTTTTTTTTTTTTGCTTACAATTGGAGGAAGATTCTTTAAACTTTCAATAACTATACCTGATGTTCCTTTCCAATTATTAAATCCTCATTCTTTTAAAATCTTGATAAACAAATCTAACTTCTATGTTGAGTGTCCCATATATTCTACTAATCTCTCTTCACCTATTGAAGTGGTCTGTCATTGCTCTTCCTCCATGCTTAACTCAGATCCCAGTTTCTCTGGCCTCCAAAATCTGAGATGTCTTGCTGATATACTGAGGCTTCAGCACAGTTGGCTTCTTAATGCAAATAACATTATTGTATTCCTGCTACAAGGATTCTAGGACAGGATTCTAGGGCCTCTTCTGGTTAGACTATCTCCCATCTCTGAAAGAAAAAAAAAAAAAATTCCTCAGCCTCTTCTACATACTTTTGATTCTTAATTTTAATTACCTCTCTGTAATAACCCCAAGATTGAAGCTATGTTCCAGAACAGAAATATAGATATAGAAACATAACTAGATTTTTATATGTGTGTGTCCTAAATTCCATTGAATTTAGCGAAATCATAGCTGGACAAAGCAGGACTGGTACAATTCAGCTGTATTTATTTCCTTTGTACTATATCTCATACTTCTCACCTGGAGATAATCCTGTAATACCTGGTTTCCACTGATTGTAAGATCAAATGCCAAGTGTCATCATAAAAAGTCTTTTTAGGTGCCATAGCTGTTAGTGTCACTCTGCACCCAGTGAATTACAGTATGTCAACTTTATACATTCATATGCATGTTAAATGTCTGATTAGAATTTAATATTTGTGAAGACAGGAATCATTTTGTTTCTATCTTTCTATCCTGATTACTTAGCATTGTGGCAGGCAAGAGGTAGTCAGGGAAAAAGTGTTTTTTAATTGATGGATTAATTAATTCACACTTTTCAGGTCATTGATGGAATTTCTTTACTAAGTATGAAATATATAATGATAAAATATGTTAAAGTGAGTCTTTTTAATTGCTATGAAACACAATTCTGCATGGGTTTGGGATCTCCAACTTTTTATCTGAGTCATTATCATTCTCACAGAATAGATTTTATGACTCAAATTCATTGAATATTTATGCACACAAACAAATATACATACATGTACATATACACACATACATGCACAAACACATATACACATAAACATATACAATGCATTGTATGCAATGCACAATACAGGTACACTTATGCATGCACATAGACATACATGCAAACACATATACAAACAAATACATGTTTGTTTTTGTATCCTTACATATATGTGTGTGAGTGTATATATATATATTTAGAGTCAAATAAGTCAATAAGACAGCCATCAATCTTTTTTTACCCTAGTCAATCTTTTCTCTATTTCCTAATCATAAAACCAGAAAGGCCTTTAAAATTATCCAGTATAATGTATAACTTATTATACATGTATTTTATATTCTCGCTAACAAGTTATCATAAAGTCTGAATTTGAAGATAACCAAGCGTAGGAAGCAGGGTTAATTAGTAAATAGATAATTTTTACATAGGATGGAATTTGTCTTTCTTACAATTTTGAACCATTCCCCACAACAGTTCTACCTTCTGGGGCAAAATTCACGTTTCTACCAGCAGATCCTTGGAAGATAATAAAAAAAACAACTAGAACAACAACAATAATGATAGTCATAGACAACTATAATAATATTTAAATTATACTTTATATTGACAAAATGTCTCTAAATATTTTCTCATTTCAATCTTCATAACCACTGTGTCATATAAATGTAATTAATATCCTCATTTTACAGATGAGGAAATGGATAATTCCCATTTTTTTTTTCATCTTTGGTAATTTCCTTCATGTGAAAAGAAATCTCAGTCTTTTAATCCAGATTTCTCTCATTAGTATCTTTTAGCAATCTTTACGAAAATTTTTGGTAGTTCAAAATTCTTTTTTTTTTCTTTTGATAAATTTGTTCATATGCTTGAACTATTGTGCATTAGGTTATTATTTTTGTTGTTGTTCTAATGTATTTAAATATGATCTCTGTGATCTTAGATTCTTGGAAATCATATCCTTCTCAGGAAAAGGTAATTGAAAAAGTTCTTATTATTTTATTTTGTTTTGCTTCACCAATTAGGAAATTCCCTTCTTGGCTGAGTTGCTTTTATTCATTGTTCATTGGGATTTTTTTTTCCTCTACTCAGAATTATGTTTAATATTCTGCGTTCTCCTCTATCCTTTATTTTGTTAAGAACTTTCCCTTTTGCTAAATATGTGAAATGTAACTAAACTGCTCAGTTCTAACTTTTGTTTGGTGAGATCTTTTATATGTCTCATATGCATTTTGATCAAAACAGAAACTTTTAAAATGCAACTTAATCTCAACTGCATAATATTTTTTGTGGCTACTGTATCCACTTAATTTACATTGCAGTTCTTTATCCTTTTAGTTGTCTGACACACAAAATCCAACAACAATATCCAACTTTTATAGACTCAAAAGTCTATAAAAGTACCTGTCTAGTTGGGCTTAAAACTGTTATCTTTTTTTAGAATCTACCTCAATCTAGCTTACATGCATAAGAGCATTCAAATTCAGCTGCAGATATCACAATCAATCGTAGATAACTGTCCACTCCATATGACTGATAGATTATTACTCAAAATTAATGGCAAATTTCTGGGTATATTTATGATTACAAGGAATTTTGCATCTGTTACCTATTTATAATACTTATGGATATGTGTTACCTCAGGAAGAAATTGCCAAAATGAGTTAGTCTTTAACTGCCACATTCTTCTTTCAAAAGAAATTCATTATCTAATTTGATCTTGTTACACCACTGTGAGATAAGGAAGATATAATTTTTTTCTCCATTTTTTCAGTAAAGGAAATACAATCTAAGAGATTAAGACATTTGTCCAAAGACATATAAATAGCTAGCTAGTGATAAAATTCTGATGTCTAGTTTGTAGGCAAAATTCTATCCACAGATTTCTTAGAATCATTTCTATGCAGTCTTTATACAAAACATGTCATAGCCCCTAAATTGCTGCTGTTGTGTAACAAATTAAAACTTCTCTGTGATATTAATAGCTCCCAGTTCAGAAAAAGTTACTAAATGCTGTCTCTGCATGGAGCAAGAAAAATAAATATTCATATTTCTATACAGCAATCAAGATGTTGATGTTAATATTAGAGCAATAACTTTAATTGTATTTCAGCAAACGAATAGCAATTAGGAAACCAATTATCTCATAGAAGCATGTCTTGTGCACAATTTTGCCCCGAAGGTAAGCCATGAGCTAAGTCAGCTTCTTGAATTTTAATATATAAATGTACACCTCCAAAATTATGAGATATAAAAATAAGCTTTAAAGGTGTTTTTAATTTTGCCCAAAATTAAATCACAGTCCCTTACTTTTGGAAGAAAATTATTTGCTTATCATTGAAAAAAATCATTTATTGTTCTACAAATGTTTCTGAGATGCAGATTAGAAGCACTTACAATATACCTTTGCTATTTCATTTGCAAGATCAAACTTATTTTCTGAAAAAATGAATTCAGTTAAATAGCATGAATTAAATGTTTAAAATGTGCCAAACAGAAAAATAGCTACTGTTTTCTTTTTGGCCGACCCTTTCATTTTATGTTTTTTATTTATTTCTGATAATAGCTTTTTTTTCAAAATATAAATGTGGATAATTTTCGACATTCACCCCTACAAAACCTTGTGTTCTAATTTTTTCCTCCCTTCTCCTCACTCCCTCCCCCAGTCAGCAAATGATCCAGTAGGTGTTAAACATGTGCAATTCTTCTATAGATATGTCCATAAAGATTATGCTGCACAAGAAAAATCAGAGTAAAAAGAAAAAAAAAGGAAAGAAAACAAAATGCAAGCAGACAACAACAAAAAGAGTAAAAATACTGTTGTTGTTCACATTTATTTCTACAGTCTTCCCTTTGAGTAGAGATGGTTTTCTTCATCACAATCTCATTGGAACTGGCCTGAGTCACCTCATTGTTGAAGAGAATCACGTCCATCAGAATTGACTATTCTATAATTTTGCTGTTGCCATGTATAATGTTCTTCTGATTCTGCTCATTTCACTTAGCATCATCAGTTCATGTAAGTTTCTCCAGGCTTCTCTGAAATCATCTTACTGCTTGTTTCTTACAGAACAATAGTATTCCATAACATTGATATACCATAACTTATTCAGCCATTCTCCAATTAATGGGCATCCACTCAGTTTCCAGTTTCTTGCCACTACAAAAAGGATTGCAACAAACATTTTTACACATGTGGGTCCCTTTCCCTCCTTTATAATTTCTTTAGGATATAAGCCCAGTATAAACACTGAATAACTACTGTTTTAAAGGAGCTCACAGTCCAAAAAAAAAAAATCCATATGTATACAACTATTTAAAGAAAAAAAGATATGTATAGGTTAAATTGTGGATAGTCTTGGGTGAAGGCACACTTAGCAGAAGATGGCCTAAATGAGTTTTTTTTTTTTTCCTACTGAAAGTTGAATTTTGTCTGAAACTTGAAGAAGCTAGTAGAACAGATGAAGAGGACGAAAGTTCTAAGTATAGGGGAAAGATATTGAAAAAGCTCATAATGGGGAATTAAAATATCTTGCTTGAGAAATCACAAAAGATCCAGTGTCACTGGATCACACAATACATGGAGGGAAGTATGATACAAAAAGACTGGAAAGACAAGAAGGGTATAGATTAGGAGCAGCTTTAAAAGCCAGATGATTTTTATTTAATAAAGTTCCCTAAAATTGTTAAATAGAAAGGTAAGCCTTATTCAGATTCCTGACATCTAATAATTATATAACCTATTTTTTAATGAATTATATCAAATCTCCATAACCTAGATGAGAAGTTCATTTTAGACAGGGACAATTACAATGGTCCAGAGGAGATTATTATCCTGTGGATAGAATTTCAGAAAGATATATAGAAAAACAAATAGAATATATCAATGAGTTTATGGCCTAACAAATTCTCAATTGTGAATTTAACCTTTAATATAGTTAAGAGCCTGTCAATACCTATTAGATTGCTATGACAAAGAAGTATCATCTATCTGCCAAGGCAGATAAATTCTTTGTTTTAATTATTAGAAAGTATGCTCCCTTTCCTTCTCCTTCTCCTTCTCCATCTTCTTCTTTCTCTTCCTCTCCCTCTCCCCCCTAATTTTGTTTTCTATTGTTTTGCTTACTTTCTCTGAATATCAAGTCTATATCTTTTCAATATTCTTTTATTGGTGTTGATTCTGCCTTTTTGGAACCAAGAGAAATAATTATATTTCTTCTTTAGTATGATAATTCTTTACATGCTATAAAAATTATCATTTATATTTTTTAGGCTTCTCTTCTATCAACTAAACTTAATGACAAGTTACATTATCCATTCCTTCAGTAGTATGATTTTAGTTCATTCTCCAATCTGGTCTCCAATTTTCAGACATAATCATGTAATAACTAAGAAAAAGCTTTTGGATTTTTAATATTCCAAAATTAATATATTCAAATATTAATAGCTATAAAATATATAACTATTTAAACTAAGTCAAAATTAAATCATTAACAGTGAGGGTTAAATTATTAACAGTCAAATGTTAAAATTACATTTGAATAACAAAACTGCTATTGATCTGAAGTCTGGTAAACCTTATACTCAGGATTAAGTTTATATAATCAACTTTGAGGTTCATCAAGAGACAGCCTTGTATTACTATACCTAATATTGAAATGCTCTTTTCTCACTTGGCTAGAGTATACTGGGTCTTCTCCAACATGCCTCAGTAAGTTCATTATTGTAATCCTCATAAACCAAAAATAGCTAATTAGTCTTGAGATTCCAAGATACTTACTACCTTCCGACCTGTTCTTGGAGGGTGGAGACATGAACTACAAAACCTTCTAGTAGAGTGTGTCAGCTCAGACATTTCATTTCTTACCTGACTGAAATACACTGGGACTTCTCCACCAAAATGCTGTTTTTTGTGCCTTTCTTTCACCCCTCATCTCCTTAGTATTGTCTTCTCTAATTAGATCATAAACACCTTAAGAATATATATATATATATATTTCTATCTATATATGTGTCTACTTATCTACGTATCTATATTTGTATCTCAAGTACTTTGGAGAGTGTACAGCATATAGTTGAAGCTTAAATAATATGTATTAATTCCTTTGGTTATTTTTAGAATCAGATATATTGGTTATAAATTGTGACTTTATTCTGAAATCTGCTCTATTTACATTGAAATAAAGATAACCTAGCAACTTTTGGCCAAGTTGAGAGTATATGCATTATTCTGGGGGATTACCCTGTGTTCATGACAGGATTTGGGGTTATCATCACTTTTTGTTAGGGTCCAAATTCACATAATTAGTCAAATTAACTTTCGCGATCACTTGCATGTTCACTTTCATATTTGTTCCCTTCAAGCAGAATATATTATAATTAAATTACACAATTAAATGTTTTGGGAAATCATAATTTCTCTTATTCTAACCAATAATACAGGTTGTATAACATTAGTGAATTGCATTCTCTCTTAATTTCCTCCTCAAAGAACCATTTTTTAAAATCAAAAGGCTGAAATCAGTCATGAAGTTTCCCATTTCTACCCCAAATGAACTCTTTCACTATCTTTTCAACTGTCCTGATCTCCAAAATATTCTTTCCCTCAGATTTCCTTAGAACAATTTATGTCATCTCTCTATCACTTCCTACCTTATATGTCTGGGTTGATCAAGTAAACCCAACAAACTTGAATGAGTTTATATATATGATCAGTTTGAAGGTTCTTTAATTGTGTTTTCCTGTGGAGAAAGTTTTTGCAAGTCACCACTGATACGTGGATACAATGACCTTGGATAACTGCAGAGTCCCAGTAATTTACAACTCATTTATTCCTCATGGAGGAGCAGTGATATAATTTCAGTGATTATATGTATATTAGTTGACTCAAAATAATTGAAATGAAAGCTAATCTTTTGTTTATGACTGATAAAAGATTTTAACATAATTATTATTATTGAGGAATATCATTATTTTACTGTATCATAAGAAAATGCTGAATAGCTAAATGCCTGAGTTAAAAGACAAAAGTATAGGCTTGATGCTCAAACATAGGTCTGGCGATCAGAAGAATGCATTACTAGAAAGAATGTAAACACTGGAAATCAGGAGATTTGGTTCTGTTTATTCATTCATCTGTGTGATTGTAGCGCCATTGTCTGGAGTGCCTCTATCTTGATCCTTAAAAGGAAGGTGCTGTCATTTCCTGACTTCCTCTTTAATTCTGCCTCTTAGAATTCATAATTTTCTCCAAGGATTTTATAAAAACTATCTTTTTCTAAAGACTTTTTTGAGAACCAACTCCACAAGTTCCTAGAAATTGCTCTGTATTAACCCTGGATATGTTTTTGACTGACTTCTATATGCATTGTAGAGTATAACCCCTTGAGGGAAGACTTATTTTGTCTCAGTATCCTTAGCTTTGCACAGTAATTATATAAAGCAAATAATAACTAGTGTTTTTAGTTCTTTAAGATTTGTTAAAAAACAAAACAAAAAACTGCTATATATTATTTCATTGAAACCCCACAACAACCTTATAAGAGAAGTGCTACTATCTAATTTACAAATATGAAAACTGAAACTAAGAGAGTTTAAGTAATTTGCTCAGGGTATGTGTTAGTACTTAATATATTTTTGTTGAATTAATAAATGATCTTATAATGTCCCCTTAAAATAAGATATTTTTAAGATTTTCTCTGTATAATTTCTTTCTTTTCTCTGTTTAAATGCCTTTGCTTTTGTTTATAGAAGTCTTTCTAGTGTTGTGCTGAGTATTTTTCTTAGTTTTTTGCTGGTTAGTAATAATCCTTGAAATCCATGCACATTGATTTATTAATTCATTCTTCAGTCAAAGGGCATGTATGTATTTCCCAGTTTTTTCTAACATTTAAAATGTTCCCCAACCTAGTTTGTGAATGAACTTTTGGTATATGCCTA
This sequence comes from Sarcophilus harrisii, assembly GCF_902635505.1. Classification (NCBI taxonomy): domain Eukaryota; kingdom Metazoa; phylum Chordata; class Mammalia; order Dasyuromorphia; family Dasyuridae; genus Sarcophilus; species Sarcophilus harrisii. The sequence continues at coordinate 68,523,383 of NC_045427.1, forward strand.
ATAGCTGGAATCTCAATCAATTGTCATGGCCTTTTAAAAACTTTATTTATATTATTCCATTTTGCTAGCAGAGTCTCTCAGTCTAAGAAATGACAGCAGCATGGACCCACACTTAACACCATATACCAAGATAAGATCAAAATGGGTCCATGATTTAGAAATAAAGAATGAGATTATAAATAAATTGGAGGAACATAGGATAGTTTATCTCTCAGACTTGTGGAGGAGGAAGAAATTTGTGACCAAAGACAAACTAGAGACCATTATTGATCACGAAATAGAAAATTTTGATTACATCAAATTAAAAAGCTTCTGTACAAACAAAACTAATGCAAACAAGATGCTAAGGGAAGCAACAAATTGGGAAAACATCTTCACAGTTAAAGGTTCTGGTAAAGGCCTCATTTCCAAAATATATAGAGAACTGACTCTAATTTATATGAAACCAAGCCATTTTCCAATTGACAAATGGTCAAAGGATATGAAAAGACAATTTTCAAATGATGAAATCGAAAATATGAAAGAGTGTTCCAAATCATTATTAATCAGAGAAATGCAAATTAAGACAACTCTGAGATACCACTACACAGCTGTCAGATTGGCTAAGATGACAGGAAAAAATAATGATGATTGTTGGAGGGGATGCGGGAAAACTGGGACACTGATGCATTGTTGGTGGAGTTGTGAACGAATCCAACCATTCTGGAGAGCAATCTGGAATTATGCCCAAAAAGTTATCAAACTGTGCATACACTTTGACCCAGCAGTGCTACTACTGGGCTTATACACCAAGGAAATACTAAAGAAGGGAAAGGGACCTGTATGTGCCAAAATGTTTGTGGCAGCCCTTTTTGTAGTGGCTAGAAGCTGGAAAATGAATGGATGCCCATCAATTGGAAAATGGTTGGGTAAATTGTGGTATATGAATGTCATGGAATATTATTGTTCTGTAAGAAATGACCAGCAGGATAAATACAGAAAGGCTTGGAGAGACTTACATGAACTGATGCTAAGTGAAATGAGCAGAACCAAGAGATCATTATATACATCAACAACGATACTGTATGAAGATGTACTCTGATGGAAGTGGATTTCTTTGACAAAGAGACCTAATTCAATTTCAATTGATCAATGATGGACAGAAGCAGCTACACCCAAAGAAAAAACACTGGAAAATGAATGTAAACTGTTTGCATTTTTGTTTTTCTTCCCGCATTATTTTTACCTTCTGAATCCAATTTTCCTTGTGCAACAAGAAAACTGTTTGGTTCTGCTCACATATATTGTATCTAGGATATACTACGACATATTCAATATATATAGGACTGCTTGCCATCTAGGGAAGGGGGTGGAGGGTGGGAGGGAAAAATAGGAACAGAAGTGAGTGCAAGGGATAATGTTGTAAAAAAAATTACCCTGGCATGGGCTATGTCAATACAAAGCTATTATAATAATAATAAAAAGAAATGACAGCAGAATCAACCAATGATGGAATAACAAAGTATCTAAACACGATGTGAAGATGTGTTAGAGGAAACCTGAGTTAGAAATTCTCTCACTCAGATGAAGAGGACTGAGTCAAATGCTGTGGAAAAAAGAGAGGGGTATTTCTGGAATAATGTCTCATTTCTGAAAAAGTGAGAGGATGTAAAGGATTATTCTCATACTGTTGTCATATAGATGAGGACCTCTCACATGGAAGCCAAGGAGCAGGAGATGGAGCAAATGATTAAATAAGGAGAGGGTAAATCCCAGAAATTGCCATTTACTACCATGAGGAAATGAAAGAAGTTGGTTTCGTTGGTACCCTTGAGTTGGATAAGTAGGTGACACAATGGATAAAGTAACAGGCCTGGGGCCAAAATGGTATGAATTCAAATATAGCTTCAATATTGACAAGCTGCATGACCCTGAGCAAATCATTTCTCTCTTTTGGCCTTCTTTCTTCATCTGTAAAATGATAAACCATTGCACTATCTTTGCCAAGAAAACTCCCAAAAAGGGGGTTCTGAAGAATTAAACATGACTGAAAATTAACTACACAAAAACAGTCTTGGGCATGTCCATCAATTGTGGAATGGTTGAACAAGTTGTGGTATGTTATTATGATGGAATACTGTTATAAGAAATTATGAACATAATGCTATCAGTAAAACCTGGAAAGACTTACATGAACTGATGCAAAATGAAATGAATGAAACCAGGAGAATATTGTACATATTAGCAACAATATTGTATAATGATAGATTTCAAATAACTTATTTATTCTAAGAAATATTATGCTCTAAGACAGCTCAAGAAACTTAATGATGAAAAGTGCTAACCATTTCCAGAGGGAGGGAGAAACTTAGTAGAGTCTCGATGCAGATCAAAAATACTTTTTAAAATTGTACTTTTCTTATTTGTTTGCTTTGTCTATGTTTTATTTTGCTACATAAATAATGTGGAAATATGTTTTTCATGACCACATGTATAAAATCCATATTTAATTGCTTGCTACCTCAGCTAAGGAGGAAAATAATTCAGAAACTCAAAGTTTTTAAAAATGAAAAAAAATTAAAAGTTTTTATACATAATTTTTAAAAGCTACTATTTATGTATAATTAAAAATACATTTCATGGAAAAACAGTGAAATCAATTTTATTTCTATGAGAAAACCAGCTCTCAAGATAATATAATTAGACTTTGAGCTTATTGATATTCCTGGAATAATACTGGCCCCCAGCATAATTTTAACAAGAATGTTAAGAAGGATGGAAGGAAGCTAGATAGTACACTGAACAGAGCATTAGACTAGACAAGCCAGAAAGATCTAAGTTCCCATCTTGCCTCAGATATTTGTTAGCTGTCTGACTCTGGGGAAGTCATTTAACCTGTTCATGCTTAAATTTCTTTATTTATAAAATGTTGATAATAACAGCATCTAATTGCCAGGAGTTGGGGAGAAATAAAAAGAGATATTGTAAAACTTCTTTGCAAAAATTAAAGTACCATGTAATGAAATCATCATCAGTATTATCATCATCTCTAATTTAATTTCTCTTCTAATCTGAGTCCAAAATAAAGTTGAGCTAAGATATGAATACTGCATCATTACTTGTTTGTTTGTTTTTTCTTTTTTTCCCCAAATCATCTATTTATTTATTTTGTATTTGTTTGGTTATATATGCACATTCTTTCCCCCCTATTTTCTTTTTACATATTTTCTTATCAATCATATTGGAAGAGAAAAGATTATAAGAAGAATTAAAACCACGAGAGAAAAATAAAATAGAAGAAAAATTTTTTTTTTAAAAAGTGAACATAGCATGTTTTGGTTTATATTCAGTTACCATATTTCTCTTTTTGAATGCAAATGGCATTTTCCATCAAAAGTTGATTGGGACTTCATTGGATCATTAAAACACTGAAAAGAACCAAATGTGTCAGAGTTGTTCACAGCATAATGTATTCCTGTTTCTGCTTGCTTCACTCCAGCAGTAGCTTGTATAAATCTTTTTCAGGCCTTTCTAAAATCAACTTGTTCATTTTTTTGTAGAACAGTAATATTCCATTACTCTCATATACCATAACTTATTCAGGCATTTTTCAATTGATGGGTATCTACTCATTTTCCCCATTCTTTGCCATCACTGTATTGATCTTGTGTGGAAGATGGTTATTACACTTTGTACATAACATGTGTTGGTAGATCATAAGTTTCTCAGAGACTTGAAGTATTACTCCTTTCCAGGATATTCCCTGTCCATTGAAGATGACTCTTCTGAAACCAATTCAAGGGTTGATGAGTCCCAACCCACAAATGGCATATCATATGAAGCCCTAGCTATTCCGCTCACTTCAATTGTAGCTTACTCTTTGGTTTATTCTATCTCTATTTCATATATCTTAGATTAGTGGACAATCACTTCTGTTCTCGCTCCTATTGGAATATAAAATTGTGATTAGAAACAATCTTTTAGATTCTTCTATCCCTGTAGTTTCACATGGTTCCTGATAAATAATAATTATCTGATAAATAATCCAAACATCTAGCTATCATTTATCATGACTACATCTATTATCTGTCATCTACTTATCTACCTACCTACCTATCTATAATCTATCTCTCTATCTATCCATTTTTCTATCTATTTATCTTTTATTGTATTTTGGTTTTAAATACATAGGTCTAGACCAGTGGTTCTCAAACTCTTTTTCTCAATATCTTTATGGTATTAACAACTATTGAGAATATGTCCAAAGAATTTTTGTTTATATGGGTTACATAATAGATATTTATCATAAATAGTATTAAAAAAACTAATTCTGAATTTGTAGACCCTCTGAAAGGATTGCAGAGACCCTCCAGGATTCATTGCACCACACTTTGAGAACCACTGGTCTAGACTATCAGACAATTTGATCTGTCACCAATTTAATCTGGAAAGTAAGCCACTGACTATACTCAGACCTTCTGTATATTATCAGTTTCTCCTTGTTGGGCAAACTGTTAAGAAATTTGGCTAGCAGTGGAAATGGTGGGTATAAGTCTAGGAAGCAGCATGGGGGTTTAAAGGTGAGAAAACAAGTCTAGGGTTGTATTTTCACTCCTAACTATTCTATTCTCTTTCCCCCTCCTCCCTAGTTTTTTTCATCTAGTTTATTTGTAGGCATTTCCATGGATAGATTGCTTTTGCTAATCTAGAGATAAAGATCATCACAGTCTCTTGATTTGCTCTCAAAACCTCTTTCTGGTGATTGCTGAACAACCTCTGCACAATCGTAAGTTTTAATTTCCCCTCATAAGTGGTGGATCAAACCGTTTTATCTTCAGCACATCTGTCAAATGCTTCATCTAATTTAGAATTTCAAGCCAAGACTGTGAAAGATTTCATTCTGCTATTGTTTCCAGCCAGTTTTTCAAAGGGGGATTTAAGTTGGCTCCAAGACAATATTTAAGACTCCTGATTTGTAGAAGCTTCTGTCTTTAAAATGCATCATTACAACTAACTCCTTAAAGAGGCCTATCAAATTGTGGATGATAGACAATCCAACAAACTCAGCATTATGTTACATGAAGAGCAACTCTCACTCCCTCACCCTGTTCTGTCTTGACTTCATCCATCCTGAGCAGTACAGCAATTCCATGAACTGTTCAAGCATAGTAAAAGTACAGATCCAAAGAATTATACCTACTTGCTTTTTACTGATTTTTTTCTCTCAAATTGCTGGGCATCTGCAATTCATCCCAAGTTTTTATGTCTTTTAAAATGAAACTAAGGTGGTCACCTGCTTTATAAGCTCTGTTAACTTCCAAAAGTTTGCTGCAGTTTGGTTAGAATACATATACTAAGGCATAGGAGGTTTATTTTTTTTTTTGGGGGGGAAGAGGTATTATTGTTTTTATTGTCTTTAAAACTCCAGTGTAAATACCACACAAGATCTCTTCATGGCATAAAAATGAATGCAGGGAGAATGTAGCTTACATTTAACTAATTGTGGATGCAATCAGCCAATTGAGTATACAATTAGATACTGTAATTAGCCTCTATGGTCATGAGACAGAGCAGAAAAATAAGAATTCTGATAGAGGTCCCTTTAAAGATTTAAGTCTTTGGATGAAATTACTGGTGAATGCAGTCAAGAGAATATAACCAATAACAGAAAGGCTAAAAGTCAATGAATTAAAAACTTTTTACAGACTAACCCTTTAACTGGAGGGATTTGAACCATAACATTGAAGAAAACTAAGTATGCTAATAATGGAGTTGCATTAATTTCAGGCTCGGTGGATAGCCTATGGAAAGGGAAAAAAGAATTAGATAAAAATCATATATAAAAATAACAAGGAAGCCAACTTGACTGAAATATATAATGTACATGAAAGGGAGTAATATGAAAATGAAATGAGTTTGAATTTAATGCAACAAGGCTACTATGTACCAGGCATTGTACAAGCACTTTACAAACTCACAGAATCATCATAAAAAAACTGTTAATTAGAGGGTATTATTGAGTAAACTGAGGCAGAAAGAAATTAAATGACTTGCCAGAGTTGCAAAACTAGTAAATGTGTAAACCTGGATTTGAATTCAGATTCTCCTACCTGTCTTATTCAGAAGCAATTTGCAGAAACCATAGGTTTCTGAGCAGTAGAGTGATTTGGTCAGATGTATGTTTTAAGAAAATTATTTTAACAGCCATGTGGAGGATAGGTTAGTAAGCCAGGTAGAGTTTACAATGTCATTGAGAGCAAGCTTCAGCAAATAAACAGAGAGAAACTCAAAAGAAGGAATGAGTTGAGCAGATCATGAAGAATGTGTATGACTTTAAGAGAAGATGGTTCAGATGACAGAGTGATAATAAAGTGTTATCTTATATATAAATATATATGTATATATATGTATAAGGTATTATTTTATAATGTCTTAATATGCAAGACCTCCAGAAAATTGGCTGGACTCTCTATGTCAATTTTTTTTTAAATTGCATGAGCATAGATTTTATTGCATGAGCAGGCATAGATGCAGTGCCATCTAAATAATTGAAGGGGATTCTGGAATATTACAAATCTACATGAATACTGAGTGTGTGAGTGAAGGATGGAATATAAAGGGAGAATTTTTTTTTCCTGGGGTGTTGCGATATGGGAGCTACCTGCCAGTGGCTGCTAGAGGTCTAATTCAGAACTGTAGAATGGATCTCTTCATGTGAAAAGATGATGATATAAGGAGACTGAGAGGCAGTTGCATTCTCTCACCTCTTACTGAGAAGCCATTGTGTTGTCTGACCTCTATCCTCTTCCTAAGTCTCCAATTTATTTCATTATCAGTCCACAAGCAACACCTGTGTCAGTAAAGGCTGCTTTGCAACTCCTTCAGATGTTATGATCCACAGCTGTGGAGGCTCTCAGAGAATTGACCTGCCCCTTCACCTAGGCATGTCCTTAACACTGGGGAATTAATTAAGTTTCTTTCAAAACTCTGCAAAGGACAGACAATAAGGATTTGAATGGAGGAAGGAAGTTTGTGGTAGAGGAAAAAGGGGAAGATGTGAAAGATGCTCTAGATGTACAACTGGCAACTGAGGATTAAAAAAAAAAAAACTGAGGATAATTACAAGGATGTGAACCTAGGTAAGTAGAAGGATGTCAGTGCCCTCAAGAGAAATATGGACATTGGCCATGGGAAGGGCATGTTTAATGGGAAAGTTATTGAGTTCTGTTTTGGACTTAAGTCAAAATTATGTTTGGAACACAGGCAAAGAAGGCTAACTGCCTATTGGGTGTTACTAGATTAGAAGTCAAGACATAAGATGACTCTAGCTTCTATAGTAAATCAGTCTAATATACATTTGCTTTCACCTGAGCAAATACGACTAAGAAATAACAGATTTTAATCTATTATTACACTTTTGATTTAGTTGAAGTAAAACAACTATATATAGATAGATAGATAGAGAGTTTTTTTTTCCTCTGCAAAGACCAATAGAGTCCAAATAAAGGGGGGAAAAATGACTTGTGGTCACAGACCTAGTCTTTATCACAAAATACAAAGTAGTATCTTCCATGATGAAACTATGTAATTTGATATTTATATAACATAGTGAAAGGATAAAAATTACATATATTAGCCAGTACCACTATTGTTTATCCAAAGTAATTTGTATACCATTATGGAATAGCCAGGAAATTATGAAGTTATTTTACACAAACCCTTCATTTTATTGATTTTTCTCACTCTTTAACTTAACTCTTAAATAGCTTTTAAATTATTGATCCACAATCATTTTATTTGAGCTAACCTCACAATAGATACAGCTCCAAACCTCAATATTATTCCTCAATGTTGACACTGAGTTTTATTAATCAATATAGAAATAACTGTTTTTTTTCTCCAAATTTTGCTTTCACATTAGATTAAAAAAACAGCATTTAAATGTTTGGACATTTCCTAGTGTAGAAAAGGGATTGAATTAAATTGTGTTAATTTAGAGGACAAGGACAGAAATATAAATTATAGAAAAAGAGATTTAAGAGAGGAAAGATTGCATTGAAATAAATGTCACCAAAAAACTTCTAGAAATCAAAGTTATTCAACTTTGTAATGCTTTAGAAAACCCAACATATCTAAAATATAGAAGGAAAAATAGAAAGTCTTCAATGAGATTCTGTAAAGTAAAATAATTGAAATCAAAAGTATATACAAGCTATGCACATCAATACATTTTCTTTGCTTTTGTTGTTGTTCTTGTCAAGTTCTTTGTTTTGTGTTTTTTGAGCTAAATTTAATTTGCTCAAGTTTTTTTGTTATTATTGTTATTGTTAATGTTATTAAAATTATCAAGTTCATAATGAATTTTAAAACACTGCATCAAACCCTTCATGGAAGTAGTTGTCTGTCTAGTAAGGCATATTGAAATAGAAATTGAAAACTAAACCGTACATGGATTTCTGTTTTCTGGGAAAGGTTACATTGGATAACCATCAGAGTAATGCATGAGTGATCATTTTACATGGTTTCAGTTTACAGTATATGTCTTTTTATGTTACATCAGTTCTTGTTCTTATTTTTGTTTTTTAAAATTTGTCCTTTAATATCTTATCCTATGGAATGAGAGAGATCTAAATTGAAGAGTATGGGAATCAGTTCCATTTATTAATAAAGATTTTTCATATAATTCTGTGTTTGAATTATGTCCTTCTCCAATGCATTTAATGAAATGATTTTTGAAGAATTCAACAAAATACGTAAAATAGTAGAAAAGGAGGCAAATGGTAATTTACAATCCAACTTTTTAAAATTACTTATATCCATTCATTTTGTAATATCAGCATAACAATTACTTTAATGAAATAGAAATATTTCTTTTTAAATTGACTTAATTAATAATTCAATTTATGTTAGATTGATTTTACTCTCTAATTTTCACTATAATAATAGTTTTGGGTTTCTATAATAGGACTCATAAGTCTGAAAGAAATGAAATTATTTAAAACACTAGTCTATGGATAGAAATTAAATGTGAATATATATATATATATATATATGGACATATTTGATCATTCAGAATTTACCACATTTAGTATAGGGCAAATATAATTATATTACATAATTAATTTTGTATTAAAATCTAATTATTTTATGAATGAGCTATTTTGAAAGTGTTTTGTATAAAAATAAATGCCTAAGAAAAATGGATTCATGTCTATTATTCTCTTTTACACTAAAATCTTTAGAGGCACTGATATAGGAAGATATATATATATATATATATAATTATATATAAAATTTTTCATATGTATTTATATATCTATATCTATATCGATATGTCTATAAATATATCTTTATATTCATTCATCTGTCAGTCTTCTAGGCATCCCTAATCTATAACCCTTTAAAATAATAACAAATCAGTAAGTTTAAAAAAAAAAACCCTTGCTACTGAGTAAAAACTGCTATTAAGAAGTTCATGAACTTTTAGGCAATGGGAAGACCTGCCTTCAGAAAAAAATTTATATGGAGAATATTTATCATTAATAAATAATTCAGGTTTGACAAACTCACTTGGTTTGCTATGTAAACCTTGTTTTCTTCCTTTAGCTTATAAATATGATACTAGAAGTAATTAAATGGAATGTATTGATAATTGAATTCATTTCACTTAAACAGATTTTTAATATCCAACTACATTATTTTGCGCATAGTGCTGAGACAATGCATATTCTAGAGAAGAAAATGCTCCTGCCCTCATGGAGCTCACATGATAGATGATATATAAGACATATGATTAAATAACTATGTTATAAAATATCACATGAGAAAATCACAAAGTGCAAAAAGTCATGTTTTCTTCCTGCATCCTTAATAGGAAAGTGTTTTGTTTGTTTTGTTTGTTTTGCTTTTTAAAGCTGGAATGAGAAAAGACTTTAAAAAACTAAAGATTGAGATTTTACAATAGCATTGCCACTGATACAAGTTAGGAACTCAGGAGAAAGCAAATTTGTCAAGTTATTTGTCAGTTCATCTCATTGTTGTTGAAGAAGGTCACATCCATCAGAATTGATCATCATATAGTATTGTTGTTGAAGTATATAATGATCTCCTGGTTCTGCTCATTTCACTCAGCATCAGTTCATGTACATCTCTCCAGGCCTTTCTGAAATCATCCGGCTGGTCATTTCTTACTGAACAATAATATTCCATTATATTCATATACCACAATTTATTCAACCATTCTCTAATTGATGGAAATCCACTCAGTTTCCAGTTTCTGTGGCCAATTATAATTTTAAAGGAGTCTCTTCAATTTTTGGCATACATCATTTGATCTATTCTGTTTTTTGACATGCTGTTTTTCTCAGTATTTTGTATTGCCTTTTCCATGCTGTTAATATCTTTTTTATGAGTTTTATCACTTTAATTTTTTCCTATTACCTCTCATACATATCTCTTATTTGAATTTTATAAATCATTTTCAGTTTTTTGAAGATTGTGTGTGTGTGTGTGTGTGTGTGTGTGTGTGTCCTTTGGATAAATAAGCCTTTTTCTTTGAAGGTTTGTATTTACCAACTTTGACTTTGTTGTTTTCTGGGATTGTATTTTGTTCTTCCCAGTCACTATACTACAAATTCTTTTTTGTTGCTTGCATGTTTTTCTAGCCTGATCCTTAACATTTTTGCTCTATATTAAAGCTGAGCTTTGTTCTTAAGATTGAGGGGAACTATCCTGAGATTCAGATGTTTTGTGCAGCTGTTTTTTGAAGCTAATTTTGGGAATCTGTAAATTTTCAATTCTTCAAAGGTGTTATGATTCAAGCAGAGGCATATTTAGTACTCATCTGGACTGTGTATTGGTATTTATGTGACCACAAGCATCCTTTTCTACCTTGAAACTACCCCTCCTCTGCAGGTATAAACTTTGATGAGCTAGTACTCCCCACCCTAAGAATGAAACCATGGGTTGTGACCTGAATCCAGATATAAGCAACTCAGCAGATTCCTGCATCTAGTCATAGCAATTAGGGTCCTTATAATCTCCTTCTGACCAGTTTCCCATCCCCTTACCATTTTTTGCCTAAAAGATATATAAGCTACTGTTTCAGACACTCATATAAGTATTCTGTTGCTTGCTTGTGCTGGATTGTGTTCCATTCTTTTTCTGGTAAAACAAATTTTTCCTGCTGTGAAGCCTTTAAAAACCATAACAGGGTGATCAAAAAATGATGAAAGGTATTTATTTGGGGTCAAAGAATTGAAATCTGTTCTGTCTTGCTCAGACAGGGAAGATTAGTGAAAAGACTTAAAGACAAAGGGGTAAAGGGACACAGGTAGATTTCACAGAAGTTTACAATTTATGTATTCAGAGTGATAGAAATTTCCTAGGGGGAGGGGGTGGAAACGAAGCACAGGATTGATTTAGACCACTTCTACCCAACAAAGAAAAGCCACTAAATGTGCCCCAAGCTAAGGTCACCTCTGAAGTTATGAGAATAAGCAAACTGTAAGAGCTGCAGAAGAATCCTTGGAGTTGTCTTTGTTCAGGTATAGGAACAGTCAGATAATGCTGGTTACATCAGAGATTCCCCAAAGTTTACGTTGGAATACAGGATAAGTAAAAATTGCTAGTCAGAACATCGTAGAGGTGCCCGAGTACTCCAGGGATTGATTTTGCTGACCTTCTTAGTTCTCTGTGCTTGGAAAATTGTATTATCCCATCCTTTTGTTGGTTCAAATGGTCCAGAATTCATTTTGAAACATTATTTAAATTCCTTTAGAGGAGAATTCAGGAGAGCTCAAGTGAATCCCTGCCTCTTTTCTGCCATCTTGGTTCCACCCTTTTGTATTCAACATCTTAACATCAGCTAATTTACCTTTATATTGTATGAATAAAATGAGTAACAATACTCATGAAATTATGGATCTCTTCAAGATATTAAAGAAAATAAATGACATAAAAGCATGTGTGTATATGTATATATGTGTTAGTCTATGAGGAAACCATTTGTATATATCTTTTCTTGCTTTCTTGTAAAAAAAAGCCAAAAAGTCATTTCACTAGAGTGATTTTTAACTCATTCATAAAACAATATAATTTTTTTCCAATTAGTTAATTCCAGTGAGCCTTCTTAATTAAGGACTGTCAAAATATCAGTTGTACTTGTACGTGTATGTATATGTATAAGTGCATGCATGTGTGACTTCTGGGGTACGCCTCCCTCAAAGTTGACCCAGGACTGGAATTCCAGCCATCTTGCCAGCAGCAAGGAGCAATAGCTCCCTAATTTCAAAGCGCACGCCTTCAGGATTCAAGCTGTTAATGTTTGCAAACCAGACAACCACCCTTAATGCTACTGCTGGTTTATTGACACAATCTCTTCATTTCCCACAGTTTGTAATTGAATCCCCCTACTGCTTAATTGGAAATAGAATGACTACACAACCAGATTTGAAACATCTTAAAAAGCTGGTGGGAACATCAGTACTCCCTTTGAAAAATAAAAATTATATCATTAGCTGAGTTAACTGAAGACTGGTGTTCTGGAGAATATCAGAAAATGAATTGGCATCAGCATTGCCTGTATCCCAAGCAATAGATTTTGAGGTGTCATTTTTGCACACAAAGCTCCCTCCCTCATTACAGATACTTACCTCTACAGAAAGTTAATATCTAAGAACATTTTAAAGGATATGAAGGAAAAATTAACTCTCTTCCTTCCTAAAATTTGTTTCATTGCACATATTCCAGAATATTTTGACACAGATTCTCAAAAAACCCAAATAATTATAAAATAGAAAATAGTGCAACATCTTATAATATGTTGCAATTTTATTTGACTATTATAGTTTAAACATGGATTGATGATATATATGCCTATGCAACTAACAGTGGAAGCTGGAGACCCAGAGAAAATGTTTCTTATTCACAGTTTCTTATTCATGTTTGCTACTCCTAAGTCCATATCCATAGAAAGAAACAGAAAAGTGAACATTTCCTATTAAAAATTAAACCCTCTTACTTCATATATGCAATTCAGAAAAAAATGTTTAAAGGTTACTTGATTTAATTTTGATAAATTAAAGGATTAAGTTTAATATGATATAGTGAACAAAATATTGTTCTTGGAATAAAAAAAATATGTATAATGAAAACCAATTATGAGTCACTGGATTCCACTGTACCTAGGCAACTCTCTCTGGAAAATTGTTTGTTTTTCTTCTGAAGTATACCAATATTACAATTGCCTGCTGGGGTCAGTTTGCAATTTCCTTGGTTGTGACTGATCAGGTCAATATAAGTTTGGAAGTCTCTAAAACTAGTCCAGCAAAAGTAGTCCATTAAACAGATATCTTTGAATTTGTGTAGCTCCATTTCTTTTGTTCTACTGCTATCCTACCTTGCATATAAAGTATGAAACCTTCTTTATTGCAGGCATGCCATGCTGGCCAGTCCTTTACAAATATCTATTATGTCTCACAATTGACTTTAAAAGTACTTGAGACTGGAGAGTGTGCTTATATTGCTTCTTCTCACCACTAGGAATTAGCTATTAAGTCCAGGTGGAACAATAATGTTTTCCTCCATTGGGGGAGGTGTTCACTGCATTTGTGAAATCATAATTCCTTTGGCATACCTTGTATGAAATTTAAATTTATATACATAAGTACATACTTAAATAGACATACTCATTTTGATGTATCTGATATGTAGAGACTTCTGTGGATTGATCCCTTTATTAATTAATTAGATTGTTGATTCATTCATTTCTTCATTTTGACAGGAGAAGAAGGAGAGGAGGAGCAGAGGGAAAACAAAGTGATAGCAAATATTGTCTACAGCAGTTGAATATTCAATGAATTCATTAATAATGTTTTTCATATTTCATGTTCTCAATGCAATTTAATTGTATTGGTGCGGTTATCCTTCCCATTAATAAAAATAGCAGTTTCTTGGTAACCATTTAATATTCTTTAAGAGTTTTTGTAGAAGAAAAAAAATGTATGTATATATATATATATATATATATATATATATATATATTCATTTAACTTGATAACAGCTACCTAGGTTGGTACTCTAAAAACACATTTCCTTCAGCAAAAGATGCATAATCAAAGATGTTGAAGGTGGGTTTTGAACAACAGACAAATAGATAATTGGCAAAATAGAATATTAGCTCATAAGGGAGGTACAAGGCAAGTATTTCACAATAGCTTGCGTTTCTTGAATAAAATAGTTTATTTTGTAAAGTGTTTTACATAAGATTTCATTTAATTCTTTCCACATTACTATCAAGAAGATGCTTTACATGGGTCTTTTCATTTCCATTATACTCTGTTTTAATAACTAAAACACTTCCGTATTAGTTATTTTATACAAGATTCAAATATAAGGGAGAAATGATAAAAATAAAGTGAAAAATAATATGCTTCATCTGTATTAAGCCAATATCTGTTTTTTCTCTGAAGATAGATACTATACTTCCGAAATAGTCACTGGGATTATTTTGGGTCATTGTGTTGTAGAGAATAGCCAAGTCATCCACCATTCTTCAGAAAATAATATTGCTATTATTTTCTATAATGTTTTCCTGATTCTGTTCACATCACCATGCATCAGTTATTCTAGTTTTTTTTTTAAACCATCCTCCTTATTATTTCTTATAGCATAATAATATTCCATTACAATGCAATAGCTTGTTTAGCCATTCCCCAATTGATGGATATCATTATCTTAGCCATCACAAAAGAGCTGCTATAAATAGTTTTGTTTTGTACAAATAAGTCCATTTTGGAATATAGACTTAGCAATGATATTGCTGGATCAAATGTTATGCACGATATTATAACTCTTTGGGCATAGTTCCAAATTTCTCTCCAAAATGGATGGATCAATTTACAACTACACCAAGCATCCAAGCATTAATGTCCTAGTTTTCTCACATTCCCTCCAATATTCAGCATTTTTTCTCCATTTTACTCTTGAGGAAACTAAAACCTAGAGAGGCTAATTGACTTGATCATGATCCAGTTTCAAAGACAGTTGTCATATATATATATATATATTAACTCTATATCTACCAAATATTATAATATGCCAAGCTTATTATCTTGTATAATGGGGGAGAAAGACAAATAATTTTAATAGGAGGGTCAGGTAAATTTTCACTGAAGAGGAGGATTATAATAGATTTGCATCTTTAAGGCAAGAGTACTTTCAATAGCTGGAGCTGATGGTGAGGATATTCAAAGTAGAAATAATGATTTAAACCAAGGAAAAAAATGTGCAAAATAACCACAAATCTAAGGAAATCATGTGCTGTACATAACAGTTAAATAATAGGAGATGGAGAAGAGCTAGTGTGATGAAATAGGATACAGTAAAAAAAAAAATAAGGTGGTGCAAGATTGTACAAGACTTTAAATACCAGTGTAAGATACCAGTGTAAGTCTTCATTCTGTAGGTTTGAAGAGTATGAAAAATTGTATTTTAATATAATTTGTCAAATTGGAAGAAATAAATTAAAGGTTGTGCTCAGGGTAAGGATAGGAAGAAAGGAGAAAGATTAGAATCCAGATAGATTTACCAAGCTACATAGAAGAAAAAGAAAAGTGGAGCAGTCATCTGACCCTTCTGATGCACATTAAAAAAATCTAAACTACAATTTCCAAAAAGTTATTATGTGGATTGTTTGAAGACACGCAGAAAAAAGTAACAATTAGCTTCTAAAACAGATCATTTCAATGATAGGTTTAATTTTATGTATTGTCTAAATTTTGGTCTTTGAAACTTCTATCTAGCATTTCTAGTTTTGCCCTCTTTAACCAAATATAACTAATTTAATCTCTGTTTTATATTGTAACCCTTCAAACACCTGAGTACAATGATCCTGGTCCTTCCTTATCTTTTTTTTTTTTTCCAGATGATATAGTCTAGTTGCTTTTACCAAGTGACAAAAAAATGGATTTGAGGCTTTTCAGCATCTTGATTACCCTTCTTTGTATAACTTCTTCTTTATCAATAATAGTCCTAAATGGTGGCAAGCAAAGGTGAATATGATACTCAAATCCTGGGCTAACAAAAATAGAAAATATAGGAGTTACAACTTTATTCTGAATGATTATGACATGTTTCTTTTAATTTCACTGTTGATTGTAGTGTGTGTGTGTGTGTGTTACAGCAGGGGATTGACACCATGAACTATTGAGGTTGTTAGCTTAAAATAATATTAAGCACTTAGGATGTTCCAACTCCTGTGCTTTTAGTCAAATTAAACTTTCAGTTCACTAAAACCTTCAATTTTTACTTGAAAACAATGTCTAAATGAACCTGTATCTTATAATTTTGGATCTGACTTTTAAAAATAAAAGTCAGGCATTTAATTCTGATTACATTTCAGTATTAGTTTCAGGACATTTCTTTATTTCCAAAAAGAAAAGCATTTAATTGCTACCTTTGTCATAGGTGACTTTCTTATGAGATACAAGAATTAGATATCAATGTATCCATTTCTTTTTTTTTTTTTTAATTTGATTGGTTTTGTATTCTTTAAAAAGGGGGATTATCATTCAATGGACAGACATCAGGCATAAGTTTATCAGGACTTCTGCATGAAATTGCAGGTTGTTGTTAAAGAACTGAAAAATTCCCTCATGAGAAAACTTGCATTTCTCTAAGATTGAGAATATAACTTAACTTTGAAAGGAGTTTCAAAGAGAAGCCTTTCCTTAGGGAATTACTAGAATGGAATAACTAATTGATGATTACAACATTTCATGTGAGAAAAAAACAATTTTCAAATGTTATCATTGGGAAAAAAGTCCAAATCAAATATATTTCCCATGATGATTACAATGAAAGCCTAGTCATTGCTTCATTGTGCCTTAGCACCTGCCAGTTTATCAAGGGAATAAAAAGAAATACAGAGAGAACCAACACTTTTGGAAGAGAAATGTAATGTATTTTCAGCTACAGTCAGAAACTAATCACAAAGCACATTTCAGATGCCTCATGAACTTACAAGAGAATGTTTGATTAAGTTTCAGTTAATGATAGAAGGGAATAGAATGGATGAAAAATTTGAAATATATTTTACACATTGAAAGTTGAAAACAACATTAAAATAAAGAGGAAGATTCTTTTAGTAGGTTTACCTTTTAATTCTGTTTTTCTGATTCTGCTATTAAAAAGAAAAACAACAACAATTTTGCATTCCTTATATGAGAAAGTAGCCCAAAGCAAGTCAGCAAGAGATTTTTCTTAAAAATGTGTTTCAAAAAACAGTGATTTTTACATAGTCATAAGTCTTCAAACACCATGTTTCTAAAGCATCAGAAATGAATACAATTCAAAGCATAATGGAGAGACCAATTCTTGGGAGTATGAGTTGGTCATAGTGCATTATGTTGAAGAAATTATGAGGGAGAAGATATGGAGGAAAAATTGTTAACAGTAACAGAAACACACACACACACGTAAAAGAAAATGGGATAATTAGTGAACAAGTACTCTATTGACATTGACCTCTCAAGAAAAAGTGTGAAGGAATGCTAGTACAATGGAGGTTGTTGTTGATGTTGAGTGTATCTGATTCTTCATGACTCCATGGTCCATGGCAAGGCAATTTACTCTTCACTGGGTTTTCTTGGCAAAGATTCTGGAGTGATTTGCTATTTCTTCCTATAGTAGATTAAGACAAACAGAGATTATGTGATTTGACCAGGATTGTACAACTAGTAAGTGTCTGCAATTGGTTTTAAACTCACTTTTTTTCTGACTTCTAAACCAGAACTGTATTTATTAATCCATTTATTGTTATATTTAATATTACTATATTATAGTATGTGGTAATAGTACTATAATATAGGATTACATAGTAATAATTATAATATTTAATAAATGTATATTAGATTTATTATAAGCCATTTAGCTGCCTCTGTGATGGACATAACATTTCTCAAAAATGTATGGAAGGATATGGACAAAATTATATGGTTTACAATTTGCAGTATTGTCATATCTCTATCAAGGAAAGCAAAGATGCATTAAACATTGGATAACCATATGAGGAATAGACCATTTGGGTATATTAATCAAGCAGCCACACTACTGAAAAAACAGGAAAGATGAGACAGAAAGCAGTACAAAGGTGTCCCTCTTGAGAAGATCATGCATCTGCTGGAGAGTGGATGAAGCACAGCCTATATAAAAACTGCTTTTGGACTTGGTGGTAGGAAACTGCTATTGTTGGATTCGATCCATGACACACTGTAGTGAAAGAGGAAAGTGTAGGGAGTATCAACAGAGATGAAGTTTCTGCTTCAAGCAAGATCACATGTTCATGGAACCAGTCCTTAAATTCCTTGCATTTCCTTCTTCTGTATGACTTTCCTATATCTTTTTACATCCTTTTGGAAAGATAGCTAAAGCCTACCTCAGGTACTCTTTTGATACCTATAATATACCTGTATGTATAGTGTAAGAGAGAGAGATTATATGTAAGCATGTGTGGATTGAATGTTTTCTTTTCAAGAAATAAAGTCATTTATCCCTAGTTTCAGATTATGTGGGGATGATACAAGCAGAAGTAATCACATTAAGGTTCATATTGTTATCTGAAATGTATATTTTGGGATTATGGGATCAGAGAATGAGAGAAGAAAGGGCCTGATTGGTCACTGAAGAACATAAGATTCGGAAATGGTAAATATGTACTTGAATTGGTTAAGTTATCTTAGAGGAGGGATTACAATGAGACATCTTTTAATCACAATTCCTTTATAAAAATCTGGATTATCTTCAAAACTACTTCATTTTTAGTACTCTGAATCTATCAGACATTTTACTTCATGCAATGAACAATCCCAAAACTGTAGGTTTTACGCTGAAGACTTTAAAAAAAATGTAAGAAATGATAAGGAATGATAGATGTGTCAGGATAGACAATATATATTATATATTGATTTTTATTTGTCTTTAGGAACCTCAGGATTAGAGGTCTATTCTTCTCTCTCTCCATAAAAGCTGTCTATAGTGAGAGTTCTTTTTAATTTTTTGCTCATCATTTTTTTAAGGGTTGAGGTCTGCTCTTAAGGAAAAGTAACAACAGCTGCTTTAGTTTTCCCTGGGGCAGTTCTGCTGATTGATTTCCAGTACTGGGTAATCATGGTCTGGTCTCCCCATTGTTCCCAGGCTCAGTAGTTTGCAATTTGCCATTTATGGCAAAACTGCCAAACCACCAGATTGCAAACAGAACAGAATAGCCTAAGAGGGTCATAGAGATTCCCAGGTGCCAGGAAACTGCAATGATTGATTCTCTTGTTTTCTTAAACTATCAGTTTAATCAAAATTTATCATGTGACATAATTATAATCCTAGGAATAATTACATAGAATACAAAATAAATGAAATAAGAAGCAATGGCCAATCTCTCATTTATTTCCTAAAACAATTTCCTCCCATAATCCTTACCCTAAGTGGTTATTAATCTGCTTATCCCTGTTTCTCATTCTGTCTTTTCAGGTTTGTAGGCTTAACATTAATGGATCATCTAAAGTATTAGACATGTTACATTTCGTGACAAAGGACCCATAACTGTAGATAACATTGTCTCTGCATCAATGAAGTCTAGAAAAAAATCACAAACTTTGATTATGAAAAATACTACTTCTTTTGATGCAGAAGGTTATGATGGTCACAGCACATCCCTCTTCCCTGCACTGTTTCCATTATATATATATATATATATATATATATATATAATTTCCTTTCTACCATTCTCTCTCCCTGTGGTATTTAACTCAAACATTCTCAAATTTATCACCCACACACAGACATTCCTTTGTCATAATTATATGACAATTGTTCATCACTCATATACCTGTGAACCCTTTAAAATTTATCTATACTTCCTTACAATACCACTCCACTTGATTTACTGAGTTTAGGACCATCATTTTCATCATCATTATTGTTGCCATCATCACAACAAACATTTATATAGCACTTACCATGTACCAGACACTGTTCTAAGAGGTTTATAATTATTATCTCATTTTGATCCACATAATTATCCAACAAAATAGATCATACTATTATTCTTATTTTATACATGAAGAAAATGAGGCAAATAGAAGTGAAGATTGTGAATGTCTGAGGCAAAATTTGAAGTAAGCTCTTTTTTAACTCGAGGTCTACTAATCTATCCATTCACTATCTAGCTGTCCAACATCAGTGGTTGAAGAACTGTAACTATCAATTCTCTTATCATCAAATGATTGAGCTTTTCAAAGGAATAGTCCAAAAACCTCATCACTCTTACTTCTAATAAGTAGCAAGGTAGAGACTCAGGTAATGCAGAAGAAAAAGCAGAGGAAAAAAGATTTAAAACTTGAAGAAATCTTTACGACTCATTATGTCTAAGCATCTTCATTTTATCACTTAAGAAAATGAAGAACAAAGAATGTAGTCAATGATAAGATGAGTGCCTATAGATATCCCTATGTGTTGCTTTTCTAAAGTTTCCAAGTACTGCTTTTCCCTTCTTAATTTATGGAATTCACAGTATAGAGATTTTGGCCTCTGGTTTTCTCTGATTTATATATGTATATCACAAGACAACATACATTAAAGCCACATTTATCTTTGTATATATACTTGAATTCTGAATTTTCATTGCAATCCTTGTCATGCAAACATCAATGTTTTCCAAGAAACTTAGAATGATTGAATTTTAGATTTAGATAGGATCTGCAGTTGAAATCATGATTATAAAGGCATCATCATTATAATCTACTTAAGTTGTCATCCAGTGACCTCTGAAAGATTCTCATGAGAATTTGTTGTCTTCCAAGATATCCTATTTTACTTTTATTTTTCTTATGATTGGGAAGATTTTCCAAATATTGAACCTATGTTCATTCCTTTGAAACTTTTAACTCCTAGCTCAGTCTTTGGGGCCAAACACAAGCTTGATCCCTTTTATATGATAGCATTCCAAGTAATTGAATGCAGTTGTCATGCTCTGTATATGTCTTCTGTTCTTCTAGCTAAATATTCCTATTTGCTTTGACTTGTCTTCATATGACATGTACTCAAGGTCTTTCAACAACTTATTTTCTCAATATCATTTCCAATCAGCAAAACTCAAACCTGAAAGTTATTTCATTGGTGGTAGGACCAGGACAGAGTATGGAGGGCCTAACTTCCTTCTTCCTAACAGCACCATATCTCTTAATTGCAATGACATATTAGACTATTGATACACATTGATTTTTCAATTTACTAACCGCCAAATGTTTTATCAAACAAAGATAAAATCCCCATCCTATGCTTTTCCCAACAAGCAAAAAGCAGTGAACAAATGCTTAGGTTGTATCAAGGACTCTATTATGAATTAGGAGTATAAGAGAATAGGATTTTAGGTGAGATAAAAAGAGAGCCAGGAGGATGAGACAAATCAGATAATAAATAGTAAGTGCCAAATACTGTACTAAGTGTGGGGATACAAAAAGAGACAAAAGATAGTCCCTAACATCAAAGAACTTACATCTAATAGGAGAGACTGAATGCAAACAAATGTATAGAAAGTAATATGAAGGATAACTAGTAAATAACAGAAAGAAAGCAATAGAAAGAAAAGGGAAAGGTTTCCTATAAAGGGTAGATTTTTAGTAGAGACTTATGGGAAAGTGGGAAGGTCAATCATTGGAGAGGATTCTAGACATGGAAAGCAGCCAAAGAACATGTCGAGAGACAAGAGATAAAGGGTTTTATTTGTGATACAGCCAGCAGGCCAGTATCACTGGATTAAAAATCATATTTCAGAGAGTAAAATATAAGAAAAGAGAAAAAAAACAGAAAAGTACTTACAAAAGGCCTTAAATTCCAAACAGAACATTTTATTCTTAATTATAGAGGGAATGATAAGTCACTAAACTTTACTGAGAAAGAAAATCATGTGTTTGAACTTGTACATTAGGAAAATCACTTTAGTGGCTTAAGAGATGATGAATTGGAGGCAGGAAGATCCATTAATAGGGTACTGCTATAATTCAAGGATGAGGTGATGAGATTCTGTACTAAAGCAGAAACCATGTCAAAAGAGAGAAGAAAGTAAGTGAGAGATTTTGCAAAGTCAAAATTGACAGCCTTGCAACTGTATCTGGGAGAGTGAAAGATAGTGAGAAATGAAAGATGAGTCTTAGAATGTGAACTAGGGAGAGTATGTCCTCTATGATAATAATGAAGACAGGAGGGGAGAAAAGATTAGGGAGAAAAGCAATGAGTTCTATTTTGAACATATTGAATTTAAGATATCTACTGAACATCCAGTTCAAGGTATCTGCTATGTAACTGATATGAGACTGCAGATCAGCAGAGAGTTCGATGCAAGATAGGGAGATGTGAGAATCATAAGCATAAAATGATCATTTAATTCATGGTTTTTAATGAGATCATGAAATAAGTAGTATAGAAGGAAAAACACACCGTCCTAAGGATGGAACTATAAGAGACTTCTATGATTAGTAGTATCCTTGGAAAGAGGATCCAAGAAAGAAGACAGAGAAAGAATGGTCAGATAGGTAGTAAGAGAACCAAGAGAAAGTGGTATCTTAAAAATCCAGAGGTGTGATGACTGCGTATTTTAAAATCAGCCAGAGTCAGGAATTCAGGTTAGGGGAAATCGTCAATCTTTATTCTTAGCAGAGATGAAGAAAGATCGGAGGAAGAAGGGAATTGGCAATAGCAATGTCAGCAGCTGAGTCAAGACTAGCTAGACCAGAAGCCACTCGACCACCAGCTACCAGAATAGAACCCAGGCCCAATCTCTCCCAGCCTCTCTTCCTGTCTCTCTGCCTCCACCCACCAAAATCGTCATTTCCTATACAACACATCAGGACTTGCACAGAGATTGGGTGTGGGCCATTATTTATCTAAGCATGTATATTAATAGAGTATAGTCCAATTACTATTTTAGCCTCATGTGCTTGAGACCTCAGTGCATCAACTCAAGCCTCAGCCCATTACACAGAGAGAATAAAGTAT
This sequence comes from Sarcophilus harrisii, assembly GCF_902635505.1. Lineage (NCBI taxonomy): Eukaryota > Metazoa > Chordata > Mammalia > Dasyuromorphia > Dasyuridae > Sarcophilus > Sarcophilus harrisii. The sequence goes on from NC_045427.1 coordinate 68,546,411, forward strand.
CAAGGAGGAAAAAACAATTCCCCGTGTTAAAAACTGCAAAGAAGTCAAAGGGAATGGAAAGTGAGGAAAAGATTATTGAATTTAACAACTAAGAAATCATTAGCAACCTTGGAAAGAAAGTTTTGATGGAAAGGTAAAGGAAGAATCCAAATTGTGAGGGGTTAAAAGGAAAGTTCAAACAACTATTTTAAATGGATTATTTGAGGATTTTAACTAAAAAGGCATAGGAGTTAAAAGACGATAGTAATAATCCAAAAAAACCGAATGAAGGTTTTTCTTTTTTAGAATGGAAGAGATATGGACATTTTTAGACAACAGGGATTCCAGTGAGGAGGAAAAAATTGAAAATCAGTGAAAGAGTGGAGATTTCAGAGGAGAAAACAAGATTGTTTGAACTAACAAAGAGACTAATTTGTCTTGGGAAGGAGAAAGGCCATTTCATTATATGAGACAAAGCTAAAGGAAGAAAAAGTAGCAGAAGGTATCTGTGTGATTAAAAAATGAAGAAAAGAGGAGAAGAGATACTAAGATCATGGTAAATGGACTCAATATTTTCTTTAAATTATGAGGCAAGGTTCTCGGCTAAGAGAGTTGGAGAAGGGAGTATCATAGGAGGCTTGAGCAGGGGTGAAAATATTTGAAAAAGTCACTAACAAGAGAGGGATCATGAGGTGATGAGAGGATTAGGAGAATAAACACCTGGACCTAAAGTCAGGAAGCCCTGATTTCAAACACACTCAGACACTAATTGTGTGATTCTGAGCATGTCACATATTGCTTTGTCTGATTCTCCTCATCTGTAAAATGAGTTGCAGAAGGAAAAGGCAAACACTATACTATATTTGCCAAGAAACTCCCAGATAGAGTCACAAAGAGTTGTACAAACTGAAAATAAACAGAACTTACAATTTTTCTATTCAATTTCATATTATTAATCCTGAAAGAATGATGGCATTAGGTGGACAGAAACCTTAACAATTTGAAGGAAAGAAATCAGAATAAGAAGAGGAAATGTTTTACTAATATGGCACCCTAGCTGTAGGAATAATAATGAAGCTAGCTGGAAAGGGATAGAGACCTTTATATACAGCCAACTTAACAATTCTAGTAAACGCTTGAGGAATGGTTAATTGTTGACTGGCTTAGTCTTTGGCAAATCTGAAATATGATGTTTTTAAGTAGCCAGAGAAGTAGCCTGAAAGCTGTCACTCAATTAATTATTGGCTTGAGAATTTAATCAAGTTGCATCCTAATGTAGTTTTTTTTTCCTTACTAAACAACAACAACAAAAAAATCTGAGTTATTATTGCCTAAGATATCTGGCATCTACAAGGAGATATTAAAAATTATAAACAATGAATAGATTGGGCAGTTGGAAGCCTCCTAATTTGGTAAGGCTATTTTGGCATAGTAAAATGCCTGACTCCCTTTTGACTTCTAAAAAATTCCCTATGAATATAGATATATTATTGAGCCTTTATTGTAGTCTAGGACTTTTTCATGAGCCAAATTCTCTTTCTTTTTGAGAGAAGAGGTCCTGCTGTTTGATACAGTTGTAGGAGGACAGGCAAAAAATAGCTTGTAACACCAAAAAATAATACCCTACTCTACAATAGTCATCTGTCATATGTTTTATGGTATGAAATTAGGTGGGGAGTAAGTTCTCAAATACTGTGTATCACAGAGCAGATGTATAAGAATCAAAAGGAAAGTCAAGGGAAAATGGTTACCGAGACAACAAGGCACTCAAGTCAACTCTGCAGCAGACTAATCATAAAATATCTCCAGAGGCCACTGTATAGCCACAAGCATATTCAAGAATGGAATCCTGCCATGGATGCAGATGTTGCTTCTGGTATAGAGTATGTATTCCAGGGGCTGGCATCTGCCTCCTGCCAAACACAACGTGTGTGGCCACATCTGTTCACTACAGAAAGTTAGCACATAATAAAAACCAAGGGAAAGGTGCCTGTAAAATAATTATTTTGCACATGCCTGTGGAAGACATTAAATATTAGATAACTTCTGTTAGTTATGGATTTTTTTTTTTACTTTCACCATTTGCTATCCATTCCTCACAATTCACATATGTCTATTTCTCAGCAATTTCCATTCTGTTCATCTGAGAACAATCTTGTTTGCAAATAATACCTGAATTATTTACAATCTACCTAAGTGTATTTGACAGCTAAAGAGAAAAAAAATCAAAATGGACTAGACTATCCAATTAATCCAATAAAATATAGCTATTACTTTGCTGCATTTGAAGTACAAGTGATATGCATTTGCAGTTTGAAATCCTACAATTAAATTACTAATACAGATGGAAAAGTGGACTGAAACAAGTCATTAACAAAATCTTTCTACTCTCCTCACTTAAAATAATACTGGTTTGGTGATAAACAAGGTGATCTCAAAGAACTGGATCAATTTTTAAGAGCGATATTGCCACGATTATATATATGTGCATACATACAAATGCATATGCAGATATGTCTATATGTAGTCATGTATGTACATATGAATTATATTTACACAATTAGTGAAGAAAATGGATAGGGGTGCTAGATTTAGGATTGAGAAGATTTCATGCCTCTTAACTAGTTTATATTTATATAGAAGATAAAAACATCTCTTTATTTCATAGAGCTGTTGTGAAGATCAAATGGGATAATACACACACATACACACACACACACACATAAATTTCAGAGTTCCCTCTACTATGAAGAATAAAATCCGTTCTTGCCTATAGATCTTGTGATATTGTATACACATCTTCCTAAAAGTTCAAAGTATCCACCTAGTGTATTGAAGACTTTTCTCACTTTCTCCCATTATCTTAATGATATCAGTGTTAAAGTAATAATGAAAGTGATGATGATGATAATGACTATAATAATTATTATTAATTCTATCATAGCAATACACATATTTGGCTCTTAAAGTAATATTTGAGATAAATGTAATGGGATTGTGGTGGTTATTTTACTTGTTTATGATTTTACAGGTGAGAAAACAAAAACAGAGAGAAAGTAAATGTTTGGTTAATGGTCATATTACTACAGTAATGTTTTTGAATTTGGTGTTTTTGACATTAAACTCTGTATTTAGCCTGCTATACCATTAAGAAGAAGAAGAAATATGAAATATTCTTATTTATTCATATGCAAATATCATATTATAGACAATCTTATTGGAAAAATTAAAAGTGATCTTCTGAAAGTTCTTTTCTCCTCTTTTCCTCCTATGCTTCCTTCCTATATCCTTTCTCCCTACTTCCCTTCCTCCCTTTTTCTCTTTCTCCCTTCCTTCTTTTCTTCCTTCTTTCTTCCTTTTTCTCTTTCTTTCTTTTGTTTTCATTTTTCCCTTTTTTCATAAAAATTAGGTATAAAGAAAATAATAAGTAAAGAAACTTATTATTTTTTAATTTTATTTTTTACTTCAAAAAATGGTAATATTGTTTAAATTTGGGTTTATTTTTTTTTTTAATTTAAATTTTGGAAAAAAACAAGAAATTTTTGTCAATTACTACACAATTTTAAAAAAAATTGAAATTACTTTTGTTTAGCTCATAAATTTAGGATATTTATTTCCTTAATTTTTTTTATAAATATTTATAAAATTAATAAAATTAAAATTTTCTTTCTTTCCCAAAAAATAAGGGCTAATTTAAAAACCCCCTCCTTTTTTTTCCCCTTTCCCTTTCTCCCTTTTTAAAAAATTAAAATTTGCAAGAAAAAACAAACAAAAACGTAAAATAGAGAAAACCCAATTAAATTAAAATAAACCAAAAACAAAAAAAAAAAAAAAAAAAATTTAAAAATTTAAAAATTAATTTTTAATCTTTAAAAATTTTAATAAACAAAAAATAATTCTTCTGCAATTAAAACCTATTAAAAATTTGGGAACCAAATTAGATAAACCCAAAATTTAAAAAAGAAAAAAAAATATTTTTTAAACTTTAAAAAAATTCAAAAAAAAAAAAAAAATTTAAACTCAAAATTTTAAAGGAAATTTAAAAAGGGAAAAAAAAAAAATAATAATTTAAAATAAAAATAAACATATTTAAAAAAAAAAAAAGGGAATAAAAAAATTTTTTAATTTTAAAAAACCCCAAGAAAATTAATAAAAAAAAAAAAAAAAAAAAAAAAAATAAAAAAAAAAAATCAAAATTTTAAAAAATTAAAAAAAAAAAGTAAAAAAATTTAAAAATTGAACTAATTAAAAAAAAATTGGCAAAAAAACCCCAAAAAAAAAAAATTTTTTTAAAAAAAAAAAAATAGAAAAGTAAAAACAAAAAAAATTTAACAAAAAAAAAAAAAAAAATTTTTTTAAAACAATTTAAATAATTTAAAAAAAAAAAATACCCTCCAAAAAACCAAATTCCCAAATCAAAAAATAAGTTTGAAAAATTTTAAAAAAAAAAAATAAAAAAAAATTAAAAAACTTTAAAAAAAAAAAACCCCCCAAAAATTAAAAATTTAAAAAATTTAAAAAGGGTTAATATAAATAAAAAAAAATAAAAAAAAAAAAAATTTTCTTAAAAAAAAAAAATACCCCCAAAACAAAAAAAAAGAAAAAAAAATTCCCTAAAAAAAAACAAAAACTCAAAAAAAAAAAAAAAACTTCCCAAATTTTTCCCAATTTCCATAAATTTAAAAAAAAATTTAAAAATTCCCCAAAAAGAAAAACCCAAAAAACCCCAAATACCCCATTCAAAATTTTTCCCCCAAAGAAAAAACCCAAAGGGAACCCCTTTTAAAACAAAAAACCAAACAAAACAAAAATTTTAAAAATTTCCCCCTTCCCCCAAACCCCAAAAATTACCAAATTAAAAAAACAAAAAAAAAACCCAATCCAAATTTTTAAACCCCAAAAAAAAAAAACCCCAAAAACATTTTAAAAAAAAAAAAATTAAAACCAAACATTTCTTTCCCATAAAAAAAATTTAAAAAAAATTTAAAAAACCCAAAACCTTTTCAAAAAATTTAAAAAAAAAACCCCCAAAACCTTTAAAAAAAAAATTTTTTAAAAAAACCCAAAAAACACAAACCCCAATTAAACAAAAACCCCCAAAAAAACCCCCCAATAAAAAATTTAAAAAAAAAAAAAATTTCAAAAAAAAAAAAAAAAAAAAAGCCCAAAAAAAAAAAAAAAAAAATTTTTCCAAAAAAAGGAAACCAAAATTTTAAAAAAAACAAAAAATTAAAAAAATTTTCCCCCCCAGCAAACAAAAACTTTTAAAAAAAAAGGAAAAAAAATTATAAATAACCCAAATTAAAAAATTTAAAAAAAAAAAAAAAAAAAAATTTAAAAAAGAACCAAATAAAACTACCAAAATTTTTAAAAAACCAAAACCAAAAAAAAAAAAAATTCCCAAAAAAAAATTTATTTAAACCAACAAAAAAAAAAACATTTTAAAAAAAACAAATTATTTTAAAAAATTTTTTAAAAAAAAAAAAAACCCCAAAATAAAAAAAAAACAAAAATAATTTAAAGCCCAAAAACTTTATTAAAAAAAAAAAAACCATAAAAAAATAAATAAAAACCAAAAATTCTTTACCCCCCCCAAAAATCCCTTTTTAAAAAATTTTAAAAACCCCCAAAAAACCAAAAAAAAAACTTAAAAAAAAAAAATTTTTTAAAAAAAAAAAAAATTTAATTTAAAAAACCCCAAAAAAAGGGAATTTTTAAAAAAAAAAATTTATTTAAAAAATAAAAAAAAAAAAAATTTTAAAAAAAACTTTTAAAAGAAAAAAAAATTTTTCAAAATCAAAATATTTTAAAAAAAAATTTTAAAAAAACTTTTAAAATTTTAAAAATTTTTTCCAAAAAATTTAAAATTTTAAATTTGAAAAAAAAAATTTTTAAAAAATTTTTTTTAAATTTTTTAAAAATTTAAAAAAAAGAAAAAGGGTTTGGGGAAAGGGAAAAAAATGGGAAAATTTTATTTTAATTTTAAAATTTTAAAACCAAAAATTAAAACTGTGATACCCCCCCCAAAGTGTTACTACTGGGTTATATCCCAAAGAGATTATAAAGAAGGGAAAGGGCCTTTTGCCGAATGTTTGGCAGCCCGGGGTTAAAATGAAATGAATGGATGTCCACAGTTGAGAATCTGAATAAATTGTGGTATAAGGGAAATTATGGTTCTGTTTGGGGAAACAGGATATTTCAGAAGGCCTGGAGGCTTTAAAGAACTGATGTGAAGGGGGAAAATAGGGGGGAATAATTCTTAAAAAACAAAACCACATACACCATTCCCAAGAGTAAAAATACAATTCAGAAGAACTGGGAATCTAACCCAAAAAAGAATTAAAAACCCTTTTTGATTTCCCAACCCTATTTTATCCACGCATTTTTATTTTCAAACAATTTTTAAAACAAAATTATTTTTCAGCAAAATAATGTTTTATTATATTTTATTATTTTAAATTTTTATTTAACTCCAGGGATTGTTTAGGGGGAATGGGGTGGGGTAAAGGGTGAAAAAAAAGAAATTTGGAAATTTTAAGCTTATTACCCTTATTTCCAAATAAAGTTTAAAAAAAAAAAAAAAAAACTGTGTACCCCCTTTACCCAGGCTATGGGAAATTTTTTTAAAGGAAAAAAAAAAAATGTTTTCCAAATTTTGGGTTAGCCCCTTTTTTATTAACCTGAAATAATATTACCTAAGAAATAAAGTTATAAAATTTTGGTATTCTGTTCTTAAAGAAAACCCAGGAAATTTTGAAAGGGGAATGACTTCACCGAGTGGGTAAAACAACCGGGTTTTTATTCTTCCCCAAAATCAGAGATGACCATTCTTGGCAGGGCCTCCCCAAAAAAAAATACTTTTACAAAGAAGAAATTCCCGAAAAAGCCTGGGGATTACAAAAAAACCCTATAAATTTTGCCCACCTCATTTTTTATTTCCTTAAAGAATTGACAATTTTCAAGTTGATTTTTTTTAAGAAAAATAACTTTTGGTTGAAAATTTGTTCTTTTTATTTTAATTTTTAACTCTACCATCCCCCTAATTTAAAAAGAAAAAAATTAACAAAATTTAATTTTTGCTGTAAAGACCCTGCTAACCTTAAAAATAAAACATTAAAAAAAAAAAAAAAAAAACTTTACTTTCCCCCAAAAAGCCTAACAGGGGTCTTCAAACTACGGCCCATGAGCCAGATGTGGCAGCTGAGGATGTTTATCCTCCTTACCCAGGGCTATGAAATTTCTTTATTTAAAGGCCCACAAAACAAAATTTTTGTTTTTACCAACATTCTGAGGGACAGTGAACTGGCCCCCTATTTAAAAAGCTTGAGGACCCCTGTCCCTAGAATATAGTATTCCACATCAAGCCTACACTGACTGTGGGTAGAGTCATCACTAATAGCCTCTGCGTTATTGCTATGTGCTTGTGTAATACCTCCCATGCTGATGGGTTTGTGCATACCTGCTTCTAATAAGACCCTTCAGCCCAGAAACCTGCTAGCAACCCCCACTTCCCTTTGGGGTTTTCATCTCCCCTCCTGAGATGTCAAGGAGAGCATGATCACCTCCTCTTTGGGGCTCTCACCTCCATGAGAAGTCAAGGATGGAATGACCACCTGTGTTCTAAAACAAAAGAAAGCAGGAGATGTAATGGGCTGAAGCTCTTGAGTCGTTGCACTGAGGTCCCAAGCATGTGAGGCTAAATAGCAATTGGACCATACTCTATTAATATATATGCTTGGAGAAAGAATGACCCTGCCCACTCTCTGTGCAAGTTTTGATGTGTTGTATAGGAAATGACATAGAGACGATTTGGTGGGAGAGAGGCAGAGGCACTGCTGGCCGGTTTCATGTCACAATTGTTCTCACTTCGTATCGCCATTCCCCTTCACCTCCACAAAGAATAAAAATCAAGCACCCTTCCTTATTCTGACTCTGGCTGATTCTAATATATTCTGGGTGCTGAGGCTCAGTCCTACAGTATAAAAATAGTGAGGCACCCATAAAGAATACACCTTTGTCAAAAGGTAACATTCAGATATAGATACTGGAAGCCTTGTCTGTCTTTTGAGAATGCTCACCCAGCTTTCCCTAAAAACAGCTCTTTGCTAGGCAAAATATTCAGCTTGGTTCCCATGTTATATTTAATTTTAAAGACAAGTGACACTTCTCTATACCATGATATATTATTCTCTCTAATGCCACTTCTTTCCTTGCATGATTCTCTCTCTGCAACTATTTCAAATCTTTCATATATCTGCCTACACTTGGATGGATTCATTGTATCCTATTTGTCCAATAGTCTGGTCATTATTTCTCACATATGCGATACTTCCTAGTTCTTCCTCTATTTTTATTACAACTCTCAAAACTGTAATTCTTTTAATAATCAACTGGACAACTCCCAAAATATTTTGTTATTTTCATACAGAGTTCCAGGGTCTTATAACTCTCAGACATTCAAATGTTGTTTCTTGTATGATATCATTTATCTTTTGCCCAATGGAAAAAAAAGAAGTATATTAGAAGTTGATTCAGTACTCATTCACATATTATAGGGTTAGAAGAAAATTCTTCAACATCTAGAAATCTATAAAAATTTTCTGGGCCTACTGATGGAATAATTCTGTCTACATCAAGTATCAATTGCTAGCTAAAGAAGTAAGGCAAACTGAGGGAAAGAAAGGTAATTGCATGTGTCATGAATACTTTAAACCTTATTTCTTTTCAGATCTCAGTGGAAATAGCCCAAGACCTTGAACCCAAGAACTTTGGGGATATTATTTCCCTCCCTCTCCTAAATAACCAGATCTGCTTCCAATTCAGGAAGCTTCAAAACCATCATTAAAGGGAGAACCACTGTGGAGAGTTGAGCACACCTTCCTCATCACTACTAGCTCCCAACATACTCACATAGATAAGAAGGGTTGTATTTAATGAATGGTCTTCGCAATTTTCCCATTTCACCACATTTCTCAAACTGGGATTAAAACTCATTAGTGCATGTATATGTCCACCTAAGCCAGTGTTATTTTTAATATACCTAATAGAGATTTTTAAAAGTTGTATGCTCAAAGCAGGCATTGGTGGAATCTGTCTGTATATGAAATGTCCATGCACTTTTTTTTCCTTAATCCAACAAGAAAGTTAGCAAGAACTGAGTATCTGGGAAGAGTAACAAAGGAAAATGTATATAATATAATCCCTTTCCTTTTAAAACCTTGTTTCCTTGGCTAGTGTGTACCCTAAAATAGTATGCAGGTTCAAGGGAATTCATGTTTGTATTCAAAATACCTCTTTCTGGACTTTATTATCATAATGTTAGAGTGGTTTAAAAGTTGTTAGAGTCATTGTTGATAAATTCCTAGCAAACATTCTGTTCCTGACCAAAGTCAGCTTCTGGGACAACATGAGCACAGGATGGTAAATTCCCTTTATTTTAGGACACATCGTTTCTCTTTGCTTCCCCAAATACTCAACAAATAATGTTATAAGCAATTCTAGCATGCTAAATATATTTAATATATAAAGAAGAAAAAATCACAACAAGGAGACTCCTTGTAGCACCTCCACTATCTGCAGTTCCCATAGTTCTTCTGTGGTCATGTATAGGGGAGGGAACAAATCATGAGGGACTAACTCCATTATAAATGAATTCTTTTTTCTAAAAATTACACCTCTCTCTCATCTTCCCAGGATTCCCTTTAGTCAACCCAGATCCTAAGATTCTCAGAATTTTTCTCTGAAAGATCTAGTGAAAGATCTGGATTTGGAATCGCTTATAGAATGAATGGATGGATTTGTGGATGACTAAATGGAAGACTGTATGAATGAATGAACAGAAAAGGAAAATGACAAATGTGAAGGAAGATGTGGAAAAATTGGAACATTAATACATTGTTGGTAAAATTGTGTACTGATTCTGCCATTCTGGAGAGTATATTAACTACTGGGTCTGTATCCTAAAGAAATCATAAAAAATGGGGAAAGAACCCACATGTATGAAAATATCTAAAGCACCTATGTTTGTAGTAGTAATGGGTTGGAAACTGTGAAGTTGTCCATCAATTCGGGGAGGCTGAACAAGTTATGCTAAATGAACATAATGGAGTACTATTGTTCTACAAGAAATAATAAGCAGGCAGATTTCAGGAAAAAAAAACAACCTGCAAATATTTAGATGAATTGAAGTGAGCAGAACAGTAACAGTAATACTGTGTGATGATCAACTATGATAGACTTAGCTCTCTTCAGCAATACAATGATTCAATATAGTTCCAGGACTCTAGAGAAATAAAGAAGGAGTCTGAATACAGATTGGAGCATACTATTTCACTGACTTTTGTTATTGTTTTTTTTTTTTATTTTTTGTTTTATATATTTGTTGTGATTCTTCTTTCACTGCATGACTAATGTGGAAAGGTGTTTAATATGATTATCTGTATAACTTTGTCTTGGAGAGGGGGAAAGGTAAAGAGGAAAAAATTTTGGAACTCAAAATCTTAAAAAAAATGTTGAAAACTATCTATATATTTTGGAGGAAAATGAAATAATACAAAGTATAAAAAAGTGTCACTTTTTGCTATTCCATGTGGCCACATTTGAGAATCCTTGAGAATCTTTTCTGGTTGTTTACGTTTCTTGTTTGTAAAGTTTAAATGAAAATGATTCTCTCTGCAAGGCAAAATTATAGTTAAAGTACAAAAATTAATCTTTTTTTTAAACTGAGAGAATTATGCATTGCTGAATGGATATTCAGCTCTATTTAGAACTTTAAATAAACTTTTTAAAAAAGGTCTATCTTTCCTCTGGAGCATATTGATTTATTGTCCACTGCAATTAAGATAAAGCACAATATGGAAAATAAAATACATGTTTAAAGAAGTTCCAAACTGATTTTACCACATGGGAAGAATGGTGAACCTAGGATGCAAACAACCTAGGAAAGGAAAAAATAGTCTGAGTGTAACTATTGCTCCACCACGAGGTATATTACGGAAGAAATGGTGACTGGAAACTATGGGATTTCCTCCTTCTTCACCCTTCCACTCTATAATTTTATTGTAGTAGTGATGGTCATTGGTATCCACAGCTAGGAAAAGTTACTTTTAGGGTAACTGTTTTGGTGATAGTGAACAGCTGTCCAGAACAACACAAATTACTTAGAAAAGGAGGGCCTTAACCTTTCTGGAGAGCAATTTGGGACTATGACCAAAAGGGTATCAAAATGTGCATACTTTTTGATCCAGCAGTGTTTCTACTGGGCTTATATTCCAAAGAGATCATAAAGGAGGGAAAGGGACCCGCATGTGCAAAAATGTTTGTAACAACTCCTTTTGTAGTGGCAAGAAACTGGAAACTGAGTGGATGCCCATCAGTTGGAGAATGGCTGAATAAATTATGATATATGAATGTTATGGAATATTATTGTTTTATAAGAAACAATTAGCATAATGATTTCAGAAAGGTCTGGAGAGAGTTACATGAACTGATGTAAGTGGAATGAACAGAACTAGAAGATCATTATACCTGGCAAGAACAAGATTATTCAATGATCAGTTCTGATGGATGTGACTCTTTTCAACAATAAAATGATTCAGACCAGTTTCAATGATCTTGTGATGAAGAGAGACAGCTGCACCTGAAGAGAGGATGGTAACTAAGCATGGATCACAACATTGCATTTTCACTCTTTTTGTTGTTGTATGCTTGCATTTTATTTTATTTTATTTTTGATTTGACTTTTCTTGTGCAGGAAGATAATTTCATTAATATGTGTGCCTCTAGTTAATTTAACATATATATTTACCAAGTTTAATGTAAAAAAAGAAAGAAAAGGAAGGGATTTTGAGATATGAGTATTTTGGAAAATAAAACTTTTTTAGGGACTGGAGGATTAATTTGTGATTTTGCATTTTAAGAGGTAAAGGCATGTTTTTTTTTGAAGATAATTCTACAATCATTTTATATTTATAAAATGCTTTAATCAACCTCACTTGTCCATAAAATAATTGGGATAGGGCAGGGCAAAAATCTATGATTTCAATGGTACAGGGAACTCTCTGGATATGGAAACTACCAATGCAGATAGCCAATTTCTCTTCAACTTATCATGTTAGAAAGTTGGCCAGAACACAAAGAAGTTTAGTAATTTGACCAGGGTTACACAGCCACTTTGTGTAGGAGATATAATTTGAACCTATCATGGTTCTGAGACTGGATTTTATCCATAATGTCATCCTGCATCAAATCTATCAAGTGATTAAATGCTTATGGTAAAGGCATATGTTTTTAAACATAATGAAAACAATATGATAACATCTAGCTCTGATTTTCTCCTCAATTTTAAACCTTACATTTACAGTTCCCTATAAATCATTTCTCCATGATAGCTTTTTTATTGTCTCTTACATGCCCATAGCATAACTTATCAAATCATTCATAGGCCAACTTTCCAACTTTGCTTTTGGTGTTACAGAATTTCAGTTTGGAAGGAATTCAAAGACCGTTTTATCTAAGTTGTATCTTAGCAATAATACATTTTTCTACAGTCTCATCCCCATATATATTCTGCTAGAGCCTTCTAATATAGAAGAATCTACCTCCAAAGGTACACCATCACACTTGTCAGTTCTAACTTTTAGAAAGTTTATAAATACATAAACAAACATATATGTATAGTTTATGCATATATATTCACATGCATACACATATAAACACATGAATGCACATATAAACAATCATCTATTTTTACATATACATACATATTTACAAATAGCCAGATATATGAGTGTATACCTGCATATATACATACATACACACACATACATATATACTTTTCCCCCCTTTACAGGTGGCTTAAATCTGCTTTTCTTATAACTTTCTTCCTCCTATTGTTTCTCTTTTATTTCTACTATAAGGGCCACAACAATATGTATATAATTCCTCTTCCATATGATAGTCCAAATACTTGAATATGGTTATTATGTGTCCCTATGTCTTCTCAAGACTAAATATTCCTAGTTCCATAATCATGTAATATGATTTCTAGTCCTTTCATACTGGGCACAATCCTAATGAGGTACTTCAGTTTTCTTTTCTTTTTCTCAAGATGAGGTCTTATTAGGGAATAAAATCAAGAAACTATAATTCCCCTCATTCTAGACATTGCCTCTGTTAATATAGAAAAAACAGCTGACGCAATAGATTAGCACAATGAATGTAAAACTGGATCTGGGATTAGGAAGACTTGTGTTCAAATCTTACTACAGACATTTACTAGTTATTTGACCCCAGGCAAGTAATTTAGCCTCTTTCTAAATTCCTCATCTAAGGATTATACTAAGTATTATACTTAGTATTATACTAAGATTATAATAACTTCAATCTGCTAGAGTGTGGGGATTAAATATATAACATATGTAAAACCATGTGCTAACCTTAAAGTGTCATGTAAAAGATAGCTAATTATTGTAGCAATAAGTTTTTTTTGTTTTGTTTTTTTCCTGGAATATCCCCACTTTATAGTTTAGAAACCTGAGACAACAGCAGTTAAAATAATTTGCCCAATGTAATACAGCTAACATAATGTCTGAGGCTGAATTTGAATTCAGGACTTCCTGACTAAATCTGATGCTCTGTCCATTTTGTAAATCTGTTTCTCTCTATAGTGATACTTGATCTACCATACTAATTCTGTTTTTTGTTTGTTATTTGTTCATTTTCTTTTGTTATGCTTCTTTTCTCTTTTTCTTTGATCCATACCTGTGGAATTTCTAATAAGTAAGACTTTCTTTACCAGTGCAGTTTGACAATTGTTTTGCAGAGTGATTCCTTAGAAAGTTTTCTGGGTAGTGAAAGACTAGATAATTAGCCTAGGATTGCAGAGCCATAATAAGAGGCAGAAAGCCAACCTCTTTTATTAGCTTCTGGGCTAGATTTTTATCCACTATGCTACACTAGTAATGCTGTTAAAAAAAAAAAAAAAAAGGAAATGAAATTATTCTTCAATAATTTGTTCCTTACAAGCCATACTGCCCATTAGAGATTACAATTTCCTATTTTAACGGCTCACAAAGTCCTTTAATTATTCCTTGAACTACTATTCTGTAACATATATATCACGATTTCCCTTATACAGTCATAAAATCTTTGTTATTTTAACTTTTTTTCTTCTTCCTTCATTCACTACTTTGAATTAATCTTTATACTATGTTTATTTTTCTTTTGAAATATCTGATTTGTCTCTTTATTTTTATTATAATTAATCTTAGATTTGTGGAAACTCAACATTTCATTGCTTGCAATAAGTAATCATTTTTAACTGATGCTTTGGCCTCCATCCTTTTCTATTCTGGTTCTATTCCATATTTTGATGCCAAATTATATCAGTATTCAAGGACCTACAATATTGTATTTATTGTTGTCAATAATACAGATTAATAAGAATTAAATCTTACTTATGTAATAACACTATATTTCAAAAAACTCCTTACACATGTTACATTATTTGATCATCACACTGACATTAAGAAATAGGTGCCATTATTCCCATTTTACAAATGAAGAAACTGAGAGAAAGTGATTTGTCCAAATTCACTAAGTTAATAAATGCCAGATTTTAACTGAGATCTTCAAGATTCAGATCTTATGAACTGTATCTCCTACTGCCTAAACTGATATCAATAGGAAATTGTTACAACAGAAGAAAAGTCAAATGTGGAAGCCAATATTTTGGTCATACAAGATTCTGTCTCAAATTAAACTAATAGATGTCACAGTGGATAGAGCACCAGCCTTGAATTCAGGAGGACCTGAGTTTAAAATTGGCCTCGGACACTTAATACTTCCTATATGAGCCTGGGTAAGTCACTTAACCCCAATTGCCTCACAAGCAAACATGCCATAATAAGCCAATTTTCAAATGATAGCTACAAATAAACACATAAAAATGTGTGTGTATATATGTGTGTATGTATGCATATGTACATATATGTGTGTGTGTGTGTGTGTGTGTATAAAATGGACACTTTACTAATTTCTCTTAATTCGTATATACTTCATTACTTCCAGTAAAATTGAAAATGCTTGAGGTCAATTTTCATATTTGTACCAAAAGCATTGATGCATTGCTATATACTTAATAGAAGATTAATAAATTCATGTTAAATTCTAGATGAATGAAGGTAGGAACTAATGAATTAATAATTATGATTATTCTATACATAAATACTATGCATCTGTTCCCAGTATCTGGAAGATATTCCAAAGTCATCTCTATTCTTAAAATCCTTAGATTCCATTTAAATTCTATTCAAACACCATCTTCTACCTCGAGGCTCTTTTGATACCATCACTACCCTCACTACTTTTAACCCTCCAAAAATTTTGTGGATATTTTGTGTGTGTGTGTGTGTGTGTGTGTATGTGTTTGTGTGTGTGTCTGTTGTGTCTGTGTGTGTGTGTCTATGCTGACACTTGGTAGAATGTAAACTTCTAGGGAAAAAAAAATCTCTTCTATTCCCCTTTGTATAATCAGTTTCTGGCACTAATAGATATTTAATAAGTCCTTCCTAATTTATTATTTAAATGAAGTCCAGGAGCATTGGCCAGAATTCAAGCTCCATTTCCAGAACCCATTATATAGTATCAGCATAGAATTAAAGGAGATGGTCATAGCTACATTTTTCTAAAAATTCTAATTTTATCATTTTGCTCTTCTCAATAATTATGCTATGAGCCAAGAAAATTGAGAATATTAATCAAATATTTTGTAATTGTAAAAAAGTGGAAAGAATAATCAATTTAGAGTTTGAATAATTTCCCTGATACTTACTGGCCACGTGCCTTGATTGAAGCATTTATCTGCCTTGTATCTCATATTCCTTACCCATAAAATGGGTATAATATCACGTGAATTATTTATTTAGTAAGTTTGCTGTGAAGATAAAGTGAGTTAATACATGTAAATTATTCTTTATAGCTTATTTTTTTATGAATAATAGTAATATAAACACTAAGAATATGTGACTTTTTGCTACATACATACATATATATCAGAAGCTCGGGATTAATCATTGGATTTCCTTTAGCCAGATTTATTTTGGCTGTTGACCACTATCATTCTCATCAAATATGGTCATTAGGTTTTAAATTATCCTTGCATGTGTGGTCATTTTCTATTGCAGTAGGATTTAAAGTTGTCTATTAAATTACAAATCAAATGTATTACGTTTTTCCAAGGACAGTTTTGTAGTTTACATTCAAGTTCTTTGATTGTACAGGATTAAGATGGGAAGAAAAAAACATTCAAATATATATATTTTAAGTTAACTTTTAAAATTTCTCAAAATATACAACATTCATTTCAACCTCAGTCAACTTAAATGTCCGAAACTGAAAATATATGGTTGATTTCATGTGCATGCCCTGATAGGGTCACATCTGAAGTTATGCTCAGTTGCTAGCACTACATTTTCGTAAGAACTCTGACAAATTGGAATATATCCAGATGAAAGTCAATAAGATGATAAGGGGAAAGAAAATGTGTTATATCGGGATTATGAAGAAATTGTGGCTATTTATTTTCAATAAGGACAAATGTGTGTTCAACTAAGAAGAGATTAGTCACCTTCCAGTTTTTAAAGGGTTGCCTTACAGAAAATAAATCAGACTAGTTCTGTCTGTTAGGAAGAGATGGGATAATAAGTATGAGTTGCACTGAAGTTTAATATCATTTTAACAACTAGAGATATGTACAGTTGGAATCGGGTACTTTAAGAAGGTTTCTCCTCACTTTAGATCTTCAGATAGAAATTAGTTTGGTGCTTCTTAGATTTCTTGTAGGTGAGATTCCTCTTCAAAGTGAAGTTGGACTAAACTATTCTTGTCTCATCCTATTATATAATGACATGACTACCTGTAATGGGCTGAGGTTTGAGATGATGCGCTGAGGTTTGAGTTGATGCACTGAGGTCCCAAGTATGTGAGGCTAAATAGTAATTGGGCTATACTCTATTAATATACATGATTGGATAAAGAATGGTCCCTGCCCACTCTCTGTGCAAGTCCTGATGTGTTGTATAGGAAATGACGATTTTGGTGGGTGGAGGCAGAGAGAGAGAGAGGAAGAGAAGCCGGGAGAGATTGAGCCTGGGTTCGAGACTTCGAGCTGCTGGTTGTGTGGCTGCTGGTCGAGCTAGCTTCTTGACTCAGCTGCACACATTGCTATCGCCGATTCTCTTCCACCTCCGATCCTTCTTCACTGAGAATAAAGACTGACGGTTTTCCCCTAACCTGAATTCCTGACTCCTGCTGATTTAAAAATACACGATCTTCACATTTGGCACCCAACGGTGGGAACCAAGGACTGAAGAAGTCTCCGGTGACCAGGAACTTGGGTGAGTATTGTTAATAGACAAATAAGGAACTTATTTTCTTAAAAACTAAACCAGTAATCTTTTTTTGGCTAAAATGGGACAAATGCTAGCTAAAGACTCTCCATCCCTGCCCCCAACCCCACCCAAGAGTGGTGCTATAGAAAGCATGCTTAAGCTGATAGAAATACATGGGTTACTTATAACTTGGGAACAGATAGTGAGATTTGTGGGTATATTAAACTGCATCTCCCCTTGGATCGTAGAGGAGGAGCAGATCTCTTGAGATAACTGGTCCCAGGTTGGACAAGAGATGTCCATGCATTTCAGAGAATGTGGTCCTCATTCAATTTCCATCGAGCTTTTTATTTATACAATATAGCACTAAGAAACCCTATCCCTAGAAGAAAGAAAAAACCTGTGGCTCCTACTCCTTCTCAAATTAGCCATGATATTAAGGAGGAAGACAGTGAAGAGATTAATGACCATATCCCCACAGGGCATGGAGACTTAAGTGAGCAAGGGTGTGGTGACCTTCACCCTCAGGAGGCAGCTTCAGCCCCACCCCAGGAGCAAGTGATTGACTCTCCTCCACCAACTCCACCCTCAGGGATGGAGGGAGGAGGGGCAGTGAGGGGGGGGCAGTGACAGCACCAGCACCTCCCCCCCAGCATCCCCAGTATCCAATTTTGAGTAGGCTGCAAAAGGGCTTAATGAAGGCCAAAGAAAAGGGCGTAGACATCCTGGAGCTTCAGCCACTTATCTGTCCTGTAATTTCCCAGTCTAATGCCTCAGGTCAACAAAGTCGAAGATAAGCCCCTTTTAACATAGAAATCATTAAAGATCTTATAAAGGCTTGCACTCTTTATGGGGCTACATCACCTTATGTTAAGATGCTGTTACAGAATTTGGCTTTTGAAATCTTGACTCCTGATGACTGGAAATCTATAGCAAGGGTATGCCTGGAACCTGGACAAAATTACATGTGGCTTTCTGAATATAGTGAGTTCTGTAGGATACAAGCCCAACAAAATAGTCAAAATGCTGTTCATGCTGTGATCACCTATGACCTGCTACAAGGTATAGGTCCATATGCAGACGTCACAGCACAGATTAATTATTCAGTAGCAGCATATGAGCAAATTGCTGCTAATGCTATCAAAGCGTGGGCTTCGATTCACAATAAAAATGACAAAGGTGAGGCCTTCACAAAAATAATGCAAGGGCCAGATGAGCCCTTTGCTGACTTTGTGGGACATTTGCAGACTGCTATCACAAGAACTAATGGGGAAAATCCATCAACAGATGTTTTAATAAGGCAACTTGCTAAGGAAAATGCTAATGAGGTGTGCAGAAGGATTATACTAGGACTGCACAAGGATGCTCCTTTAGAAGAGTTCATAAGACGCTGTGCCACAGGGGGTACAAATGCCTTTTATAGCCAGACTATGATGCAGACTTCCCAAGATCCCAACATGGATAGACAGGGTCCCTTCCGGCAAGGGACTTCTAGAGAGACACGTCAATGCTTTCAATGTGGTAAAGTAGGGCATCTGAAATCTCAGTGTTGGTATAGAGGCAGAGTGAGAAAACAGGGTGGGAGAACAAGACCCAGTATCCCATGTCCAAAATGCAAAGAGGCTTACTGGCCTCAGAATGTAGACAGGTTCAGAGAAGGGAGGGGGCCCACCCAGGGCCCCAGGCAAAAACACTTGGGGATGGGCACCAAGGTACCCAGAGAGGCCTGACGGCCAATACCCCAATAGACCAATCAGCCAGGAAGCCAAGATGGCAGAAAGGGATTACAAATAATCAGCCAGGGCAAACCTATGGAAGAAAATTATTACAATTAGGGAGAATAGAGTTTATGCAGCTGAGATAATAGGGATACCCCTGAGAGGGGAAATTTTCCCCTTCCAGCCTATGGATCCCTTGCCCAGGCGTAGGCTTACCATTTTACTTCCTGAGAGTACGTAAAAAATGTCCATCCACATACTGATTGGGAAATGGGGAATGTAGAAAATCCCAGTCACCAAACAGGGCAATTGTGACTTATCACCCAGGAGAAATAGTAGCACGGTTTACCTACAGAACCTAATAAGCCAAGGTGATAGTCACCGATTTGATTCCAAATCACAAAATCCAGCAATTTACTGACAGAGTGAAAACCCGACCGACCATGCTACAATCTATATAAATGGCCTTCCATTGGAAGGATTGGTAGACACTGTCAGACGGTCATTAGAGGTGCCAGCTGGCCCAGTCATCCAAGATTTGGCCAGACACCTACATGTCTGGTATAGGAGGACAATAGTAGTGAAGTTATGCTGCCCTATGGATGGACTTTAGGCAAACAGGAGTTTTTCCTTTTATAGTTGAAAAGTCCCCATCAATCTGTGGGGAAGAGAGTTTCAAATTAGGGGTTAAAAATGAGATTCAGTTTTTAACAGGGGGTTGGGCCCCAACACTTTCACCTGTTCCTATCCAATGGAAAACTGATAAAGTGTGGATAGAGCAGTTTCCCTAAGAAAGATAAAAATTCAGGGCCTTATTAGATATAGTAAGGAGCAGCTTGACCAAGGACACTTAAACCTTCTCTATGTCCTTGAATTCCCAGTGTTGTGAAAAAGAAATTAAAATGGAGGAGTTAAAGATTTAAGAAAAGTGAAAAAGATGGAAACAGGGGAACTCTTCAGCCTGGACTTCATCTCCTACCAGTGTGAGAATGGCCCTTTGGGTCATGATATTAGGGATTGTTTCTATTCTATCCCTCTGATAAGAAGGAAGAAAAGAATTTTTTTCAGTGCCCAGGTTCTTAGTGGAGCCTTTTAAAGATATGGGAAGTTTTGCCAAGGGAATGAAAACAGCCCATATGTTCAATTGAGTTGTTGCGTTTTGCTCCAGTAAGAAAACCATTCCCAAAAGTTATGCTATTACATTACATGGATGGAAATTCATTGAGTAAAAGATCACAATGAATCAGAAGGATGTTCCTAATTAGCTAATAGTGAGTTTGCGATTGGAATTTGTGACAAATGATATTTACTTAGAGAAATGGTTGAATAGGGTCACCTCATTTACCATTAATAGGGGTTAATTTTACTTGCGAGGCAACAAAGCTGTTCCTGAAACTTAATTTCTTTCTTCCTCCTCACTGATCCAAAGGACCTCACTTCTAATCACTTGTCTCTGGAGGAATGACTTGTTACCTATCTGACCAATAATTCCATCTGCTATGAGAAAGGTATACATATTGGGAATTTAGCAATTGATACTTAGTGAAAAGGAAATAGTCTGGGAAATTGCAGTTTTGACAAGTCTTTCAAGAATACTAAGCTTTTGGCTGCATGGCTGTCATATGAGTTAGCCTTGAAGGATAAAATTGAGAAGATCTAATTACTGAGTGGTATCCATGGACTTGCCCAGTGCTTCTTGGGGCCTACAGAGTTTGAGGACAGAACCAATCAAAGGATCTCCACTTTCAGGTCAAGTTCAGTGGAGGTATTTTGCTAATATCTCCTACTACCAACAGTTGTACCCATCACTGATACCATAAGTTAAACAACTAGATTGGAACCATTCAAAAACCATCGAAGGTTGCAGAATAAATTGATTAAAATACATTCACCATACTATTATGGGCATATGTTATTTTACTCAATGTCCTCTATTCCTGATGAAGTGGTCTCCTTCTGCCATTTGAAGCACTTTCATAAATTAAATGATCCTCAATCTCTTCCTAACTAGTAAAATATCACTCTCCAATTTCAAGGAGAAAAGATTCAACACCGACAATCAATAGTTTTGTTCTTATGCACTTGACTCCTGAGGGAGTCTAAGTGAGGCCAGAAACCCATATCTGTGATTAATCAATGCCACCTTGGGATGTTTTTCTGTTTCAATGGTTTCTAAAATCCAATCTCCAGAAAAACTTACCTAATAAAAATGTACATAATTTTTTGAATTGTTTTGTATATAATTCCAGTTGACCCTCTTTAGTCCTTTCTTATCTTTTCATTGGGATAGAATTACTTCAGCTTCAATGTCCTTGCCAGATCAGAGATTTCCATCTAGGTTGATGAGAAAATTTTCACCACAGATAACAGAGTTCCTTTCAACAGGGATTGTCCTTCTCATAAAAGTATTGAGTGACTTCCAGGGTTGGAGACAAGATAGAGCAGTACAATCAGAAAATAACTCGAGCACTCCCAATTCCCCTTAAAAACTATATGAAAGCAAGCCTATGAACAGAATCTGCCATAATGAAGCCATTCTCTAGCTCAACATAGTCTGAAAACTTCAAAGGATATCAGTTTCAAGGGGTTGAAAATTCTGTTCAGCTCAGCTCAGATAGATTCTGGGAAAGCCAGTGAGAGGGTCTTAATGACAACCAATCAGCTATTAAGAACCTCAGTCCTGGTTTAATAGACTAGCAAATCAGTGGGGCAGCTTCTAGTCCCAGCTCAGAAGGTAAGCTCTGGGAAATCGGGTTGTTTCCTGAACATATGAAGCAAAGCTTATCTTCCAAATACATGGGCTCCTGTGCTCAATGCCAAGGCTCAGAGCTGCACAGGATGTTTGGGACAGTGCCACTTTTACCTCAGGAGTACAATTCAATAATAAAAATAAAAAAAGAGGAAATACCAAAAGAAAAGGAAAGAAAATGAGCAAGAAATAGAAAATAAACTTGACCATAAAAAGCTACTAGGACAACAGGCTAGACCAAAACATAAACTTAGACGAGAACAAAATGTACATGGAAGAAATCTCAAAGAGTAATATAAATTGGTCTCAAGACTAAAGAAGCTTCTTGGAAATGCTCTTAAAAGATTTCAAAAGGCAAGTAAGAGAGGTAGAAGAAAAAAATAATAAAAGAAAAGAAAGATATGCATGAGAGGGTCACCAGCTTGGAAAAGAAAAAAGAAAATTTGTTTGAAGAAAACAACTTGTGAAAAAGTAGAATTAACCAAATGGGAAAAGAAATACAAAAGCTAACTGAAGAAAATCACACATTAAAAACAGGGCAAATGGAAACCAAATAATCTGTTAGACAGCAAGAATCAGTTAAACAAACTAAAAAGAATAGAAAAACATGCAAGAAAATGTGAACTATCTCATTGAAAAAAATAGCCAACCTGGAAAAGTGTTCCAAAAGAGAAAATTTAAAAATTTGCCTACATGAAGGCCATGACCAAACCAAGATCCTAGAGAGCTTTCTTGAAGAGATTATTAAGGAAAACTGCCACAATATTCCAGAAACAGAGGGGGAAATGCTTATTGAAAGAATCCATCAATCACCTTCAGAAAGAGATCACACAAGAAAAGCCCAAAATAGGGGGGCGGAGCCAAGATGGCGGAGAAGACACCCGCGACTTTCTAAGCTCTTCTCTTACCCTCTTTATCAATATTATATCGAGCCTCAAAAATAGTCTTGACTGCTACAATCCGTAAAGATAAGAAGTAGAACAACTCACCGGCCGAAGAAAATCTGCAGTCTAGCCAAAAAAGGTTGGTTCCGGGGCCAGGGGGGAGATCGGCGCAGACAGGGAGAGAAATTAGGTTCTGAGGAGAGTCTCAAACCGAGGGTGAAGGCACAGATCTCAGCACAAGCGCGCAGCCCCAACCCGCAGTACAGGGCTTTTCCTTGGGGCAGTTGTGATCCTGCACGGCAGGAGGATGCAGCCCGGGTTAGCCTCCAATCTGCCCAGTGGGGAGCTCGGCTTGGGGCCATAGAGCTTTTCCAGGGCCGATTTGCATCAGGCAGAGACACTGGGCAGAGTTTGTGGCCCTCTGCAGTCAGCTGCTAATACTCACAGTCCCACAAGAGGCTCCAGCCTGGGGCGGTGACACTTTCACCACTTAGTCTCTAGCCTAGGGCAATCGATAATCCACTCAGCCCTACTAAGCAGTTTGATAGCTCGGCCAGTGCTGAATCCACTTCCTGTTGGGGAAAGGGAAAACTCTCACCCAGAGCACTCCCATACCTCGGAGCCCAAAATCGGTTTACATCTCTCCCTGCTCTGCAGAGGAAGCTGGTAACCCCTTGCCTAGGAGACCTACCCTAAAGGCTTTAAAACATGAATAAAAAGATGAAAAGAACAATCGACAGCTTCTATGCAGAAAAGAAGCAGGTCAGCAAACCTGAAGAGACCCTCAAACAGCAAAATGCATCAGACTGTCCGCCTTTACATAATGCTCTCCTAGAAGAGACCATTAAAAGTCTCAAAAGAGAGTTAGAAGATAAATGGGGAAAGGAAGAGAAGCCTTCACAAGAGCAACAACTCCTGAAATACGAATTGGAAAAGTTAAAAAATTCCTCAGGAAGTGCAGGGAAACAAAATTGGTGAATTGGAAAAATAAAGAACTCTGCAAGAAAGTAGGATCTGTGAATTGGAAAGAAAATAATTCACTAAAAAAAAAAAAATTAGTGAAATGGAAAAAATTCCACAAAACAATACATTCAAAAACTCAATTGGACATATACAGAAAGAAGTAAAAAGCTATTGAAGAAAATAATTCTTTAAAAATTAGAACTGAACAAATTGAAACTAATGATTCATTGAGACAGCAAGAATCAGTCAAGCAAAACAAAAAATGACAAACTGGAAAAACCACGAAGTATCTACTTGCAAAAACGACAGACTTGGAAAATAGATCTAGGAGAGATAATCTGAGGATTATTGGACTTTCTGAAAACTATGATGAAAAAGAGCCTAGATACTATTTTACAAGAAATCATCAAAGAAAACTGCCCAGATGTAATAGAATCAGAAGGTAAAATAGGTATTGAAAGAATTCATCGAACACCTTCTGAAAGAAACCCTAAAATAAAAACCCCAAGGAATATTGTGGCAAAATTTCAGAACTATAAGATTAAGGAAAAAATTTTACAAGCAGCCAAAAAAACCATTTAAATACCGAGGTGCCACAATAAGGATCACCCAAGATCTGGCGGCCTCTACATTAAAAGAAAGAAGGGCCTGGAATATGATATTCCAAAAGGCACAAGAACTTGAGATGCAGCCAAGAATAAACTACCCAGCTAAGCTGAGCATTTTCTTCCAGGGAAGAAGATGGACATTTAATGAAACAAATGAATTCCATTTGTTTCTGAAGAAAAAACCAGAACTAAACAAAAAATTTGATCTCCAAGAATAGAACTCAAGAGATGCAGAAAAGGTAAAAATAACTCTTGAGAATTGTATTTCTGTTGTGGATATACAAAAGAATACATGTATAATTTGATTGTACTGATATAACATAAAAAAGGGAAGTAGATATGGAAAAGGGATGATGGCAGAATAAGGTGGGAAGGAGGGATAAAAGAGGAAACCACATCCCACAAAGAGGCTAAGGAAACTTATCATCTGAGGGAATTTAGAGAGGGGAGGAACATTGTGTGAATCTCACTCTCATCAGAGTTGGCTCAAAGAAAAAATAATTGACATTTGTTTTAGAGAAAATTCTCTCTCGCCTCATTAAAAATGGTGGAGAGTAAAAGGGAAAAGAAAAAGAGTAATAAGGGAAGGAAGGGGGAAAGACTCAAAGGGGGGGAGGGAGGGATTATAAAGAGGATAAGTATCGTGATACAAGAGGGGTACATAAGTTTAAAAGGGGGAAAGAGGGTTGGGGAGGCAAGAATAAGTAAAGCACATCTGGGGTTATTAGGATGGCAGGAAATACAGATTTAGTAATTCTAACTCGTAAATGTAATGGGATGAACTCCCCATAAAGAGGAGGCAGATACTAGACTGGATCAAAAGTCAGAACCTACAATATGTTGTTTACAAGAAACACATTTAAAGCAGGGGATGCATATAGAGTAAAAGTAAAAGGCTGGAGCAAAATCTATTATGCTTCAGGTGAAGTCAAAAAGGGGGTAGCCATCCTTATCTCAGATCAAGCAAAAGTAAAAATTGATCTAATTAAAAGAGATAAGGAAGGTAACTACATCCTGCTAAAGGGTAGCATAAACAATGAAGCAATATCAATATTAAACATATATGCACCAAGTGGTATGGCACTCAACTTCCTAAAGGAGAAGTTAAGAGAGTTGCAAGAAGAAATAGACAACAAAACTGTAATAGTAGAAGATCTCAACCTTGCACTCTCAGAATTAGACAAATCAAACCACAAAACAAATAAGAAAGAAATTAAAGAAGTAAATATAATATTAGAAAAATTAGGTATGTTGGATCTTTGGAGAAAATTGAATGGAGATAGAAGGGAATATACTTTCTTCTCAGCAGTTCATGGAACCTATTCAAAAATTGACCATATATTAGGACATAAAGACCTCAAAATTAAATGCCAGAAAGCAGAAATAGTAAATGCTTTCTTTTCAGATCATGATGCAATAAAAACTACATTCAACAAAAAGTTAGGGGAAACAGACCAAAAGTAATTGGAAACTAAACAATCTCATCTTAAAGAATGATTGGGTGAAGCAGCAAATTATAGATACAATTAATAATTTCACTTAAGATAATGACAATGATGAGACATCATACCAAAATTTGTGGGATGCAGCCAAAGCGGTAATAAGAGGGAATTTTTATATCCTTAGAGGCTTACTTGAATAAAACAGAGAAAGAAAAGATTAATGAATTGGGCTTGACAACTAAAAAAAACTAAAAAAGACCAAATTAAAACCCTCAATCAAATACTAAATTGGAAATTCTAAAATTAAAAGGAGAAATTAAAAATATTGAAAGTAAAAAAACTATTGAACTAATTAATAAAACTAAGAGTTGGTTCTATAAAAAGCCAATAAAATAGATAAGCCTTTGGTAAATCTGATTAGAAAAAGGAGGGAGGAAAATGAAATTAGTAGTCTTAAAAATGAAAAGGGAGAACTTTCCACCAATGAAGAGGAAATTAGAGAAATAATAAGGAGTTATTTTGCTCAACATTATGCCAATAAATTTGATAATCTAAGTGAAATGGATGACTACCTCCAAAAATACAGACTTCCCAGACTAACAGAGGAGGAAGTAAATTGCTTGAATAGTCCCATTTCAGAAAAAGAAATAGAACAGGCAATTAAACAACTCCCTAAGAAAAACTCTCAGGACCAGATGGATTTACATGTGAATTTTACCAAACATTTAAAGAACAATTGGCCCCAATGCTATATAAATTATTTGATAAAATAGGGAATGAAGGAGTCCTACCAAATTCCTTCTATGACACAGACATGGTACTGATACCTAAACCAGGTAGGCTGAAAACAGAAAGAAAATTATAGACCAATCTCCCTAATGAATATTGATGCTAAAATCTTAAATAAGATATTAGCAAAAGACTACAGAAAATCATCTCCAAGATAATACACTATGATCAAGTAGGATTTATACCAGGAATGCAGGGCTGGTTCAATATTAGAAAACTATCAATATAATTGGCATGTCAATAACCAAATTAACAAAACCATATGCTCATCTCAATAGATGCAGAAAAAGCATTTGATAAAATCCAACATCCATTCCTATTAAAAACACTTGAGAGTATAGGAATAAATGGACTTTTCCTTAAAATAATCAGCAGCATCTATTTAAAACCATCAGTAAGCATCATATGTAATGGAGAGAAACTGCAACCATTCCCAATAAGATCTGGAGTGAAACAAGGTTGCCCACTATCACCGTTACTATTTAATATTGTATTAGAAACGCTAGCTATAGCAATAAGAGCTGAGAAAGAGATTAAAGGAATAGAATAGGCAATGAGGAAGCCAAATTATCACTCTTTTGCCGATGACATGATGGTATACTAGAGAACCCCAGAGATTCTGCTAAAAAGTTATTAGAAATAATCCACAACTTTAGCAAAGTGGTTGTTATAAAATAAAACCCACATAAGTCATCAGCATTCTTATATATCACTAACAAAATCCAACAGTCAGAGTTACAAAGAGAAATTCCATTTAAAATAACTACTGATAATATAAAATATTTAGGAATCTATCTGCCAAGAGAAAATCAGAAACTTTATGAGCAAAATTACAGACCACTTTTCGCACAAATTAAGTCTGATCTAACCAATTGGAAAAATATTAAATGCTCTTGGGTAGGGTGAGCAAATATAATAAAGATGACAATATTACCTAAACTAATCTATTTATTTAGCGCTATACAATCAGACTCCCAAAAACTATTTTAATGACCTAGAAAAAATAACAAGAAAGTTCATATGGAAAAACAAAAGGTCAAGAATTTCAAGGGAATTAATGAAAAAAAAATCAAATGATGGTGGCTTAGCTGTACCAGATCTAAAACTATATTATAGAGCAGCAGTTACCAAAACTATTTGGTATTGGCTAAGGAATAGATTAGTTGATCAGTGGAATAGATTAGGTTCAAGGGATAAAACAGTCAACAAATATAGCAACCTAGTCTTTGACAAACCCAAAGATCCCAGCTTTAGGGATAAGAACTTACTGTTTGATAAAAATTGCTGGGAAAATTGGAAACTAATATGGCAGAAACTAGGCATTGATCCATACTTTACGCCATATACCAAGATAAGGTCAAAATGGGTTCATGACCTAGGCATAAAGAATGAAATTATTAATAAATTAGAGGAACATAGTATAGTTTACCTCTCAGACCTGTGGAAGGGAAGGTTTTTATGACCAAAGCAGAACTAGAGATCATTACTGATCACAAAATAGAAAATTTCGATTATACCAAACTGAAAAGTTTTTGTACAAACAAAACTAATGCAGACAAGATTAGAAGGGAAGCAATAAACTGGGAAAATATTTTTACAGTCAAAGGTTCTGATAAAGGCCTCATTTCCAAAATATATAGAGAATTAACTCTAATTTATAAAAAATCAAGCCATTCTCTAATTGAAAAATGGTCAAAGGATATGAACAGACAATTCCTCAGATGAAGAAATTGAAACTATTTCTAGTCATATGAAAAGATGCTCCAAGTCATTATTAATCAGAGAAATGCAAATTAAGACAACTCTAAGATACCACTACACAACTGTCTGATTGGCTAAGATGAGAGGAAAAATAATGATGATTGTTGAGGGGATGTGGGAAAACTGGGACATTGATTCATTGTTGGTGGAGTTGTGAACGAATCCAACCATTTTGGAGAGTAGTTTGGAACTGTGCTCAAAAAGTTATCAAACTGTGCATACCCTTTGATCCAGCAGTGTTACTACTGGGATTATATCCCAAAGAGATTATAAAGAAGGGAAAGGGACCTGTATGTGCACGAATGTTTGTGGCAGCCCTTTTGTAGTGGCTTAGAAACTGGAAACTGAATGGATGTCCATCAGTTGGAGAATGGCTGAATAAATTGTGGTATATGAAAATTATGGAATATTACCGTTCTGTAAGAAATGACCAACAGGATGATTTCAGAAAGGCCTGGAGAGACTTACACGAACTGATGCTGAGTGAAATGAGCAGGACCAGGAGATCATTATATACTTCAACAACAATACTAGATGATGACCAGTTCTGATGGATCAGGCCATCCTCAGCAACAGGATCAACCAAATCATTTCTAATGGAGCAGTAATGAACTGAACTAGCTGTACCCAGAAAAGAACTCTGGGAGATGACTAAAAACCATTACATTAAATTCCTAATCCCTATATTTATGCACACCTGCATCTTTGATTTCCTTCACAAGCTAATTGTACAATAATTCAGAGTCTGATTCTTTTTGTACAGCAAAATAATGTTTTGGTCATGTATACTTATTGTGTATCTAAGTTATATTTTAATATATTTAACATCTAGTGGTCATCCTGCCATTTAGGGAGGGGTGGGGGGTAAGAGGTGAAAATTGGAACAAGAGGTTTGGCAATTGTTAATGCTGTAAAGTTACCATGTATATATCCTGTAAATAAAAGGCTATTAAAAAAAAAAAAAAAAAAAAGGCCAACGTCAAAAAAAAAAAAAAAAAAAAAAAAAGCCCAAAATACATTGTTGTGAAACTACAAAATTATATCCCCTTTTAGTACCAAAATTGTAAATGCCATATTGTAGGATTATATATATATATATATATATATATATATATATATATATATTTCATTTTATGGGAGAGTTGCTCCCATTCACATTCACAATTATGATTATTAGCTCTGTATTTTTCTCTATCCTAATTTTTGCCTTATATATACTTTTGTGAAGGGAATAATTTAATCATTCAGTTGGGTATAAAAATTCCTCTAACCCTAAAAAGAAGGAGAAGGAGAAGGAAGAAAAAAAAAACTAAAAATCCTTTCAAATTCCATCTATGACACAACTATGGTTCAGATACCTAAATCATGAAAGGCCAGAATAGAGAAAGAAAATTACAAATGCAAAAATTTTAAATAAAATATTAACAAAGAGATTACAGCAACTTGTCAGCAGGAAAATATACTATGACTAAGTGGGATTTATAACAGAGATTGTTTGCTGGTTCAATATCAGGAAAACTATTACTATAATTTAGAAAAAATCAATAGAAATCATATGATAATCTCAATAGATGTAGAATTTTTGACAAATTATAGCACCAATTCCTATTTAAACCAGTAAAGATCATAGGAATAATGGGAGATTTCCTTAAAATAATAACCGCAATCTATCATAGACACCTAGAACTGCATGTCCAAAACTTAACTCATGATCTTACCCCTCCTAAGCCCTCTTTTGTCCTAATTTTACCATCATGGCAAGAGTTCCACCATCCTGCTTGACTTCAAACATTGATTTCTAATTTTTTCTCTCCCACCCCCTTGCCAATATTTGCCAAGTCTTATTGATTCCACCTTCCCAACATCTTCCATATATGCTCCCCCTTAACTCCTCTGATATTGCCGTAACTCCTCCCTTTGGACCTGGATTATTTTATAAAACAGCAGTTATCAAAATCATTTGATATTGACTAAAAAAATAGGGTGGTGAATCAGTGTAATAAATTAAATTCACACAACACAATAATCAAGACCTATAGTAATCCAGTATTTGATAAACCCTCAAAATTTAGCTTGTGAAATAAGAACTCACTATTTGACAAAAATTGCCAGACAAACTGGAAAATGATATGTCAGAAACTTAGCATAAATCTACATCTCATACTCCATTCCAAAATAAGACTGAAATGAATACATGATTTGGGTATAAAGATTAATACCATAAATAAATTAGGAGAATAAGGGAAAATTTACCTACCAAATCTTTGAAGAAGGGAGAACTTTATGACCAAAGAAGAACTAAACAACATTATAAAAGATAAAATTGATAACTTTAATTGCATTAAATTAAAAAGGTTTTGCACAAATAAAACTTACAGAAGAAGACAAAAAGATAGTACAAAACTGGGGGGAAAGTCTTTACAGTCAATAATATAATAATCTCATTTCTAAAATATGTAAAGAACTGTTTCAAATTTATAAGAATACATGTCATTCCTCAGTTGACAAATGGTAAAATGATATGAATGCACAAATTTCAAATGACAAATTTAACACCCTCTATAGTTTTATTTATTTATTTATTTTGTTTTAATAGCCTTTTATTTACAGATTATATGTATGGGTAACTTTACAGCATTGACAATTGCCAAACCTTTTGTTCCAATTTTTCCCCTCCTTCCCCCCACCTCCTCCCCCAGATGGCAGGATGACCAGTAGAAATTAAATATGTTAAAGTATAAATTAGATACACAATAAGTATACATGACCAAACCGTTATTTTGCTGTACAAAAAGAATCAGACTCAGAAATATTGTACAATTAGCCCGTGAAGGAAATAAAAAATGCAGGTGGGCAAAAATATAGGGACTGGGAATTCAGTGTAATGGTTCTTAGTCATCTCCCAGAGTTCTTTCTCTGGATGTAGCTGGTTCAGTTCAATACTGCTCCATTGGAACTGATTTGGTTCATCTCATTGCTGAGGATGGCCAGGTCCATCAGGTTTGGTCATCATATAGTATTGTTGTTGAAGTATATAATGATCCCCTGGCCCTGCTCATTTCACTCAGCATCAGTTCGTGTAAGTTTCTCCAGGCCTTTCTGAAATCATCCTGTTGGTCATTTCTTACTGAACAATAATATTCCATAATATTCATATACCACAATTTATTCAGCCATTCTCCAATTGATGGGCATCCACTCAGTTTCCACTTTCTGGCCACTACAAGAAGAAACCCTCTATAGTTATATTAAAATGGTCTATCACTATTGATTAGGGAAATGCAAATTAAAATAATTCTGAGGTATCACCTTATACATCTCAGATTGACTCAGAACACAGGAAAGATAATGATAAACATTGGAGGGAATGTGGGAAAACTGGTTCCATAATGCATTGTTGATAGAGTTATGAAATGATCCAACCATTCTGAAGAACAATGTGGAACAATGACCAAAAAGCATACCCTTTGACTCAGTTGTGTTATTATTGGGTCTGTATCCCAAGGAAATCTAAAAGAAAGGAAAAGAACCCACATTTGCAAAAATATTTTTGCAGCTCTTTTTGTGGTAGCAAAAAATGAGAAAATGAATAGATAGCCATCATCTATGAAGGTAATGGAATATTATAGTTCTACAAAAATTGATGAATAAGCTGATTTAAAAAAAGCCTGGAAATAGTTATATGAATTGATGCTGAGGGAAACAAGCAGAACTCTAATCCATTGTATGCAATAACAACAAGATTGTTGCAATGATCAACTATGTAAGACTTGGTTTTTCTCAATGGTTCAGTGATCCAAAGCAATCCCAATGGACTCTGGATAGAACATGTCATTTTCATTGAGAAGATCTAAGGTGATTGAATGTAAATCAACACATGATGCATTTACTTCTCTCTCTCTCTCTCTCTCTCTCTCTCTCTCTCTCTCTCTCTCTTTGTGTGTGTGTGTGTGTATGTTTATCTTTTTCATGGTTTTTCTTTTTGCTCTGATTTTATTCTCCCAACATGATTAATCAAGTTATGTGTATTAAGAATTGTTGGAATCTTTACAAACTGTTAAGCCACTGGAGTTGATAGAGACAATAATTATCTAATTTGGCATGGTTCAATATGATTGATTTGATCTTAGGAGGAGATATTTTGGGCCAGAACTTGAAACAAGGTACTAAGTACAACTGATAGAAATGATGCTTGTGTTCACACCTTTAGAGAGCTCATAAGTATCTAAGTACTCAATGGAGTTCACACGTTTGGGAAATTTCAGGGCTTTGTATGAGATGTCCGAATTCACACCTCACTTGAAGTTCTTAGGGCCAGAGAGCACTCTGGGAGATAACCCAGAATTCCTCTCTCTCCAGGAGGAGTTAACCTTTGGGAGATATATATATATATAGATATATATATGAATCTCTTAGAGCTTGAAAGAGTTACTTGGGAACATTCCCAGGGGTTGGAGAGGAGTACTCTGGGAGGAAGCCTACAAGTCCTATCTTCGAGGCAAGAGAGATTCATTGCATCTTCCACCTTGGTGCTGGTTGGAGGCTGAAGAAAGCAGAGGCAGAAGCCAAGGACAAAGCTGCAAGAGGTCTTGGAACCAAGCAGAGAGATAGGCCTCTGAGCTAACCGGGCTATATTGAGGGACACAATAAAAGATCTGAACTTTTATCACCTGGCTGCGTTTTAGAAAAAGAACACCAACAAAGAATAAACAAATTTTCTAGAAAAAAAAGCTTTGGAAGAACAAAAGACTGTATATAAAGTAGTGGTGATGAGACTCCTTTTTATTAGCATGAAGATTTTATAATAGAAACTCCCTATATAACTATAGTGGATATATATTTGTGTAGAAAAGAGTCTCACAAGTAATTTTTAGTCACCATTTGTGGATAGGAATCTTTTTTTAAAAAAACATTTTAGTTGAAGTTGGAAGACTAGAGTGGCTCTTTCATAGAGAACTCTATATGGAACAAGTTTTTTGTTTTACTTGTTACCCTGAGGGACATGGAAATTTTGTTGGATAAGCCACAGAATATTGATTTGTTAGCAGTGTTGGGAGAATCTTGGTTATTGACTGACATCTGGACACTTTGCATGCAGAAGGTTTATGATCTTTTATCCACTTTATTGTGACTCTGATGCATGATGAAGAAGTGTGTAATATTCTTCTCTAAAATGCAATATTCTCTTGTTGGGGGTTTCTTGGGGTCTCTGGAGCAGCCTTCCTTTCAGTTCAATAATCATCCCAAATGCAGCCAGGTATTAAAGTCCAAATCCTTTATTGTCTCCTTCAAAGTCTTGTCTCCTTTCCCGGGGCCTGGTTAGCTTTCTTAGAGGCCTATCTCTCTCCTTGGTTCCAAGAGCTTAAGCTCCTGACACCTTCTCTGGCTTCTGAATCTCCCCAACTGAACCCTGGTTGAGGCTCCTAGCTTATATATGTTCTCTTAAAGTTGTGAATCTTGTAGAACTATAGTAAGTACTAAGTACATGTACTGAACTAGAGAACTGTTAAGCACCATGTTAAATAAGATAACTATTGTCTCTATCAATTCCACTGACTTAGTACCTTGTTTCAAGTTCTGGCCCATAACAGAAGTGACTACACTAAATGTGTCTGCACCTTAGCTGTGGTCTTAATGTCTCTGAAACTTCAAACTACTCATCACCACCATTTTATATCATAAAAATTATCCTACTATTCTAGAAGTGTCATTATCTTTACTTTTGTCTATTAGTACTGCTCTGGCTCACTGTCATTGTATATAAGGAAAGTCACCCTATGTAGAGTAGATAATTGAGATCTTAAGCTTGGAACCTCTGAAGGAAAGAAGTAAAAACTTAGGATACCTGTTTGTTTCCCTTCCTCTTCCTTTCCTCCTTTTTCTTCTATCTCTCCTCCCTCTTTTCTTTCTCCCTTGCTACCCTTCTCCCTCTCTATTTCTGTCTTTCTCACCCCCTTCTCTCCTTTCTTTTCATTGTCCTTTCTGCCTCTCCCCATTCCAACATCCCTCTCCCTTATCACTTCTCCTTTTCACTCTTTCTTCTCTTATCCCCTGCTTTTTCTGTCTTCCTCTCTTTTCTCTGCCATTTTCTTTCTGGTAACTCATTTTCCCACTGCTGTTTCATTGTCCCTTATATTGGCCATGTCAAAAGATTTATATATTAAAATCCTGGAAAGAAGTTAAGCTGTAAATTCCTCTTCATGATACTCCTTGTTTCATTGTGTAGTACTTCTTCCCCTCAGTGGAGATTGATTTTTCTTAAAAACCAACAAAACGGTCCAAGATCCTGATTGGCCAGAGCTTCCTTTAATGCATCTGGCCTTCATTTCTTCACCACACTTCTCTGCCATACTAGATTTGGAAAAAGGGGGAAATGACAATTATCATCTCTGCATCCTAGCACATGAAATGGTGGAGAAAAATGAGCTGAGAGAAATATATGACTAAATGGATGTAGAATAGGACCTGAGGCTTTGAGAACAAAACCTTCTCCTTCCCCAGATGGACCTCTTTCTCCCCCACTACTCTCCATGATAACTGCTTCTCCAATTTTCCCTCATACTCCCCCATACTCTCATCATGAAGTACTCTGAGACCACTGGGAAGAGTATGATTCTTGAAAGTTAATATCTTGATTATCACCACTGGGGGTCAGACACAAGGTGTCTCCCTCTTCTGCTTCAGGTCAATGGAATCTTGAGGTTAATAGAACTCTTTTGAGTCTGGCCTCTTGGATGTCAGTATCACAAATCACATTCAGTTTGTATAGATATTTGGTCTAAAAATTGTTCACACATTGAATTGGGTAACTGTAACTTGGGTTATTTCAGAAAACCATGACAATCAGTTCTGATTGCTACCTTGCCTAGCTAACCTGATCATTTCCCATATGAAGAAGAAAGGAATCATATGTAAAGAGTATAAAGGCCATTGTAGATTTCATGGATTCCCTTAAAGTGTCCGAGGAAAATAAATTTAATTTTTTTCACTGTTCATTGATTTATATGTATCTCATTAGATTCCAAGCATGATAGTAACAGCAGACACTGAAGACCACATTTAGTTTTCATGGGTTCTGAAGAAAATTTACTAGGTTTATCTGGAGTGACAAGAGGAAATGGCACATATTTCCACAACAGGTCTATGGGAAATCAAAATAATTAATATGACTCTAAAAAACAGAAGTGCTATAACTCCCACTGTAGTTTCTAAAAGTACTCCTGAGCATTTGGAGTGTCTCTTCAATATTATCAATTCTCAATTCTGGATATTCCCTCTCTATTTCTAGCCTAATGAATAGTGACCAATAGCAGTTCTCTTTAGCCTTGTAGAATAAACTGTCTTTAACAAAAGGATATTTGCTTTGAAGATTCATGTGTAACAAAACCTTAAGCATATCTCTCTAATCCTTCAAAGATATTCTATTATTAATGTCCTTATATCCCCTTAATACTCATGGGGAGTCATTTCATTCAGTCCAACTTCTCTGCAACCACATTAGATGACAAAACTAATGCTGTGGGAAGCTGGATGTTGATCTGTGTGATTTCAGACTTAGGGAGAGTGTGGATAGTAAATGGCAGAACCAGGATTTGAACCTATACTCTCACTTCAAATAAAGCATTAGAAGCATGGGATTTGTTTTTTGAATCTTATCTGAACTTCATCAATCTATCATCATTATTCAGAGTCCATTCCACCTTTTATCCTATTCATTGTCTCTGTGAAACTGATGTAGATAAAAATCAGTGAAAGGAGAAAGCAAAATGAGTAAGAATCTAAAGTTCCATCATTGTCTTTTTTCTTTTTTTTTTTTTTCTATCGCAGTTGATCTATTCAGAAGTTGTCATTTTGTTCTCTTTTGCCAAGGATACACTGTAAAGTTTGTTTTCCTTTACACAGAACTCTAAACAAGGGTACCAGAATCTTATTTTTATTTCTACAAATGTGCTTATTAATACACCAGTAAAATAGTAAAAGATGATCAGACAGTTTTTAAAATATAAAACTAATTTATTTTAAATGATTTTAGATTCCAGTGGAGATGAGAGAAAAAGATACTATGTAAAACTTGAAATAGTTAACTCTGAGACATTGAATGACATATAGAGTCAACGTAAATATTAAATATCTAATGAAAAAGCATGATGCTGTCATTGATTGTGCAAACTCTTGGTTTAAATCTGCTTCTTAGTGAAAATAAATCCAAAAGGGAAAGTTAAAAGAGTCATTTTATAATGAAGTCAAAGAGAGGTGAATGCAATGACTGATTTTTTTCTTCCTCTATTCATGCTATAAAATGTATGACTTTTCTCAAAAATTGTTAATTTTTCCACTTATAAGTAATGTTTTAACATTAATTTATTTTTTTTTAATTTTTGAGTTTTATACTCTTTCTTCTCTCCTTTTCTTCACCCTCAATGATAAGGCATGCAATTTGACATAGAATATGTATTGTTGTTGTTATGTTGTTTTTCAGTCTTATCTAATTCAACATGACTCTATTTAGGATTTCCTTGTTAGAGATTCTGGAGTGGTTTCTATTTTCATCTTCTGATCATTTTTACAGGAAAGTAGGGGAAACAGAGTTAAGTGACTTGTTCAAATTCAACAGGTAATATGAATCCACATTTGAACTCATGAAGATGAGTCTTTCTGACTGTAAGTTCAGACCACTATTTACTGAACTACCTAGCTTACCATTAATATATATATAT
The DNA here is from genome assembly GCF_902635505.1 of Sarcophilus harrisii. Lineage (NCBI taxonomy): Eukaryota > Metazoa > Chordata > Mammalia > Dasyuromorphia > Dasyuridae > Sarcophilus > Sarcophilus harrisii. The sequence goes on from NC_045427.1 coordinate 68,583,411, forward strand.
GTTTTATCAAATTTGTAATCAAATATTAGTTGTATATTTATCTATAGTCTTAAAAAAGTTTATTTTGTTAGAAACACTATGTAAGTGAACGATTGGGAAATATATATACACTATTTTATCCAAATATTTCAATCAAATATGTTTTTTATGATAGAATTAGTAGATGTGATATATAGAGAGAATTAAGCTTTGCAAAGAATTTTTCCATCTATTTTTGAAGAATTTTACATTTTTACAATAACTCTGTCAAGTATGTGTTATTATTATCCACTTTTTATTTCACAACAACTTCTTACCAGGATCTCTTGTGTTTTTTTAGTTGAGAAATGTAAATGTGAACCCCAGTGAAAGAAGAAATGACCTATTTTGATGTGTTAAGAATATTTTTTTCTAGAAAGAATAACTCCTTGAGGAAAAACATTTCTTGCCTATGTACTAGTACAGCTTCCCAATTTGAGGAGTTATTTTTGTTCTTTTTTCTCCTTTTTTGCTATACATTTCTAATATCACTGTCCTTTCTCACACCTCCCATATTTCATGTAACAAAGCCAACTATTCTTCTGAAATTCTACAGTAATAAATGCCAAAAAATTGGCGTGTATGCCTCAAACAGAAGAATTCATGAGGATTTCTTTTTTTTCTCTCTCTCTAGAATTTCCTTTTCTATAATGTCATTTCCCCACATAATTCAAATAGTCTAATCAGTGGAGGAAAATCAGAGTCAGAAAAGAACGGAAAAATACTTTATGTCATATGTTTGTTCTTCCAAATTTTAAATAAGGAAATTAGGTCTCTTGAAATTACTGCAGAGGAATATAATAAATGGTGAAACACTCAACCCTCAGGAACACTGAGCATACATCTCCCTGTCTATCCATTTAGCTCTGATGGGATCATCTTTATGCTCTAAATTTCAACACTGCTTTGGTTTATATAGCCCTTATTTTATACAGATTTGAATCATATCTTTTTAAAAAGTTGTCATCTAAATATTTCAGAATTTAAACTGTTACCCTGAACATTAGACAACTCTTTCAATCCCTTTGAATTGAAAGTCATTAATCCAAATGCTTATTTAATCAATAATGTGTTAAACACACAGTGAAAACAAATCAATATTCAGTTATCTGAAATCTTGTTCTTGGAACCTTGAAACTGTCCATATTTTAATGTATCACTGTGCATCAAACAGATTATCTCATATCACACTGCTGTTTAATATTGAATTAATTCAAAAATCTTTTTCAGACAAACATGGATCCTCCAATTCATATTTATAAAATCATTTTTTTTTGTAAACTAAGTATGTGTGTTACTTAATAGTATCTTTTTCCAATTACATGTAAAGATAGATTTCAACTTTAACTTTGTAAGTTTTTGAGCTTCAATTTTTCTGATTCACTTTGTTCCCCAACACAGTAAGCAATATAATATCGGTTATATGTGTACAATCATGTTAAATATATTTCCAAATGACTCATGTTGTAAAAGGCTCAGAACAAAAAAGAAAAACACAAGGCAGAAACAAAGTAAAAATAATAGGTTTCAGTGTGCATTAACACTGCATAGTTCTTTCTCTGCAAGTAGTCAGCATTTTTCATCATGAGTTTTTTGGAATTAACTTGGATCACTGTATTGTGGAGAAGAGTTAAGTCTATCATAGTTAATCATCACACAATGTTGCTTTATTATGACTAATGTTCTCCTGCTTCTGCTGACTCATGTATGTCTTTCCAGATTTTTTTTTCAAATTTGACATTATTAATTATAGAACAATAGTATTCCACTACATTCATTTACCACAACTTGTTCGGACGTTCTTCAATTCATGTACATCCCCAAAATTTCAAATCCATTACCACCACAAAAAGAGCAATTATAAATAATTTTGTACACATAGGATTTATCCCCCAATTTTATGATCTCTCTGAGATACACACCTAGTAGTAGTATGGCTGGATCAAAGCATATATAGGACTTTATATCTCTTTGGACAAACTTCCAAATTGCTCCCCGAAATGTTTGCATCACTTCACTCTGCCAACAATGCATTAGTGTTCCAATTTTCCCACATCTTCCCCAACATTTATCATATTTTTCTGTCATAGTAATCAATCTTATAGTTGTGAGGTAATACCTCAAAGTTGTTTTAATTTGCATTTCTCTAATAAGTAGTGTTTTACAAAAATTTTAATATGATAATAGGTAGGTTTAATTTCTTCATTAAAAACTTCCTATTAGTATATCTTTTGATCATTTGTCAATTAGGGAATGACTTGTAATCTTATAAGTTTAATTCAATTCCCTGTATATTTGAGCAATGATAACTTTATTAGAAACATTGACTAAAATTATTTGCCAACTTTCTGCTTTCCTTATAATTTTTAGTTGTTTTACTTGAGCAAAATTTTAATTTCATATAATCAAATGATCCATTTTGCATTTTATAATGTTCTCGATTTCTTGTTTGATCATATATTAATATGATTCTCTTTTCTATAAATATGACAGATAAATTGTTCTTTGCTCTCCTAATTTGTTTAATGTATCACTCTTTATGTCAAAATCACATACTCATTAATGAATGAATTTTCTCAATCCCTCACTGCTTCTATTATCTTTCTCCTTTCATCCTGTCCCTCCTCAAAAGGGATTTGTCTCTGACTGCTGCCTCCCCCAACCTGTCCTGCCTTCTGCCACCCCCTTTCTTATATTATTATCTTCTTCCTTTCTTGTTATGCTGCAAGGGAAACTAGATTTATATACCCAATAGAGTTTGAATTTTTTCCCTCCTTGAGTAAATTCTGTTGACAGGAAGTTTCCTTTGATCCTCAGTGTCCCGCCAGTCTTCCCTTCCTTTGTAACATTTTTTTCATGCCTTTTTTATGTGAGATAATTTATCCCATTTTCCTCTTCCCTTCTCCCTATACTCTCACCTTTTATTATATTTTTTATTATATATTAATTTTTAAAGATATCATCTAAGTCAAAAGATATGAACAGACACTTTTCAGATGACAAAATTAAAACTCTCTATAGTTATATGAAACAATGCTCTAAATCACTATTGATTAGAGAAATATAAATGAAAAGAACTCCAGTGTACCACTTCATACCTTTCAGGTTGGCTAAAATGAGAGGAAAAGAGTGATAAATGTAGGAAGGCCTATGGGAAAACTGGAACACTAATTCATTCATTGGTGGTGAGATTGTGAAGTGATTCAATCATTCTGGAGAACAATCTTGAACCATACCCAAAGGGCTATCAAATTGTGTATACCCTTTTATCCAGCAGTGCCTCTTCTGGGTCTGTATCCCAAAGAGATCATAAAAAGTGAAAAAACTCATATGTGCAAAAAATGTTTGCAGCAGCCCTTTCTGTAGTGGCAAGGAACTGGAAACAGAGTGGAAGTCCATCAGTTGAAGAATGGATAAATGAATCATTATATATGAATATCATGGATGATTATTATTCTATAAGAAATGATTAGCAAGATGATTTCAGGAAGGCCTAGAGAGACATACATGAACTGATGATGAACCAAGAGAACAATGAACACAGCAACAAAATTAGGTGATGATCAACTGTGATGGACATGGTTCATGATTCATATCAATTCCAATAGACATTATGGAGAGAGCCATCTACATCCATAAAGAGAACTATGGGGGCTAAATAACAATATAGGATTTTCACATTTTTAGTTGTTGTTTACTTGCTTTTTTTCTTTCTCATTTTTCCCTTTTTAATCTGATTTGTGTGTGTGTGTGTGTGTGTGCATGATAAATATAGAAATAAAATTACAAGAATTACACATGCTTAACCTATATTGGATTGTTTGCTATCTAGGGGAGGGGATAGGAGAGGGAGAAAAAAAATATGGAACACAAGATTTTTCAAGAGTGAATGTAGAAAAATACCTTTGATGACTGATGCCAATTCCAATAATCTTGTGACAAAGAGAGCCATATACACCTAGAAAGAGGACTGTGGGAGCTAAATTTGGATCACAACATAACATTTTCACTTTTTTTGTTGTTGTTCCCTTGCATTTCATTTCTTATACATATAGTTTTTATCTAATTTCTCTTATGCAGCAAGAGAATTGTATAAATATATTTATACATATTGGATTTAACATATATTTTAACATGTTTAACATATATTGGATTGCTTGCCATCTAGGGCAGGGGATGGGGGAAGGAGGAGAAAATCTGAAACACAAGGCTATGCAAGGGTCAATGTTGTCAAGTTATCCATGCACATGTTTTGAAAATAAAAACCTTTAAAAAAGAAAAAAAATCTGAATATATTTTGAAAATTAAAAATATTAACAATATAAAGATATATCATTTAACTATTTATTAGAAAAATGCAATTTAGAATAATTCTGAGGTATTATTCATACTTATTGTATTGATTAAATGTATATAGAAAATATCCAATGTTGGATGGGAGATGGGAAAAAGAAGATATTAATGCACAATTTGTGAATATTCATCTCATCTTACTGCCTTCTATCTATCATTCTAACTTTCTTAATAATGAGAAAGTTCTTATGATTGCAAGCATCATCTTCCAATGTAGGAATGCAAATAATTTCATTTTGTTAAGTCCCTTGTGATTACCCTTTTACCTTTCTATGCCTCTCTAGAATGTTGTATTTAAAAAACTGAATTTTTATTTAGCTCTTGTCTTTTCATCCAGAATGTTTGAAAGTACTCTTTTTCATTGAATATCCATTTTTTCACCTGAAGGATTATAATCAGTTTTGCTGTATAGATGATTCTGGGTTATGATCCTCGCTCCTTTATCTTCTGGAATGGTGTATTCTAAGCCCTCCAATCCTTTAATGTAGAAGTTATTAAATGATGTTATTCTGACTGTGACTCCATGAAATTGAGTTGCTTCTTTCTGGATGCTTGCATTGTTTTCTCCTTGACCTGGGAGTTTGGGAATTTGGCTATAATATTTCTGGGAGTTTTTGTTTTGGTGTCTCTTTTAGAAATTGATCAGTGGCTTCTTCCAATTTCAGTTTTAACCTCTGTTTCTAAATACCAAGGCTTGATAACGTCTTTAAAGATGATGTCTCAGCTCTTCTTTTGATCATGGATTTGAAGTAGTTCAGTAATCATTAAATTATTCTCAGAGCCTATTTTTGAGATTACTTGCTTGTTTGTTTCTTTGGTTTTTCCAATGAGATATTCCACATCGTCCTCTTTTTGTCATTCTTTTAGTTTTTTTTTATTGTTTATTGATGTCTCATAAAGTCATTAGCTTTCATTTGCTCATTTCTAATTCTTAAGTAATTGTTTTCTTCAGTGAGCTTTTGTATCTCCTCTTGTCATGTCCTGTTCAGTGAATTTTCCTAACTCTTCCCATTTGGACAATTCTGCTTTGTAAGGCATTCCTTTCCTCACTGCATTTTTATACTTCCTTTACCATTTGATCTAGTCTGTTTTTGAATGTATTATTTTCTTCAGTATTTTTTCTGTTTCTCTTCCAGGATGTTGATTTAGTTTTCATGAATGTGGCTCATTGATATTTGAATGATTTCTTTCTTGTAGATTAAAGTGTTTTTACGTTGGTCTTGATAATTCTGGAATTCTTCAAAGATACCAATTTGAAATCTTTCAAAAGAGAAGGTGTATCTTTCAAAGACTATTTTACCATCTGGTTCTTGATTACATATGGTTATTAATTATAAAGAAAATTTACTTTGATAATTTCTTGACAGATGCTGACCAGCCTTTTAATGGATAAAAGCATTCATGTAATGCCATAATTCTTAAATTCTCTCTCCTGGATATATTTTCTAATTCAGTTGTTTTTCCAATGAGGTATTTTAATTTTTCTTTTTTTGTTGTTGTTCATTCTTTTGATTTTGTTTGATTGATGTTTTTCTATGTATTATAGATTCATTATCTCTACTTTCTCAGTTCTAATTTTTAAAGAATGATTTTCTTCCATATGCTTTTGTACCTCCTTTTACATTTGGCCAATTCTACTTTGAAAGAAGTAGTTTTCTTCAGTTTTTTTTTTTTTTTCTTTTTCACATTTTATAGATCCTATTTTTAAGGAGTTGTTTTATTTAGCTAACTTTTGTGCTTCCTTTTCCAAGTTGTTGATTTTTTTTTAGAATTCTCTTGCATAATTCATTTACTTCCCCATTTTTTCTCCTACTTCTCTAACTTGATTTTTAAAATACTCTTTGAACTCTTTCAAGAGGACTATTTGAGCTCAATACAAATTCATATTCCTCTTTGAGGTTTCACATGTGGGCATATCGATAGTGTTGTACTCTTCTGGGTATTGTGTGGACTAACTTTCTGGAGGATCTCTGGATGGGCCTTGGTCTTTAGGTAGAGAAGTGATGAAGGTAGGAGGGCCACAACGAGGCTGCTCAAAGATGGAATCTGGAGTCCGGAATCTCAAGTCTGAAGTCTCAAGTCTTCTCTGTGTCTGTGACTGTGATTCTTCTTCTGTGTCTGTGTCTGAGAGAGACTCAGTTCGCAGTCTTCTCAGCCCTTAAAAACCTCAATAAGATTATATCACTACAAAAACTAAGCACATGCCAAATTACATCACCTTCACATTAAGTATAAGTCTAGAGAACCACACTGAGTAGGTGCTTATCTATAAGCACCCTGCTGTCCTTGATTCAAGTGTACCTTTTCGGAGTCCTGAGTGATCTCTGCTCCTGGAGAACAAGAGACATCTCAATCTTTTTGTGCTATGAGCCAGGTGCCTGGTTACTGGCTTTATGTGCCAGCTGATGATTCCTGGTTTATTGTGATGGAGTTGACTGGTCTGCTGAGTTCTAGAGAAGACAATTTGCCTCTTCTGCTGAGACTGTAGATGTCACACCTAGCCTGCTGTACTTCTGCCCCCTTGCTTCAGTGGCCCACTGTGCTAAAGCCATGTGGCCTCATTTGTTGACCTGTGCTATGTCTAAGGATCTCCTGCTGTTTGCTCAGACACCACATGGCAATATTATGCTCGCTTTTTGCAAAAGTGATATATACCTTTCCTGATGTCCTTCTTCTTTTAATATTTATATATATTTTATTTAAGAATATAATTCATAGAATTACAAATACATTTTGTCATAAAATACAGTTATAATAATTGTATAAATGTTTAAATGTGTATATCTATGTGTATCCTGTACTTACATGTGACCATAGGCTTAGAGGAATATAGATTTAGTACTGGAAACAACCTTAGAGGTCAAACCCCTTATTTGATAGATGAGAAAATTCAGGCCCAGTAAGGTTAAGAAATTTGCTCAAAGTCACACAGCCATTAGTGGCAGTTAGAATTCAAATTCCTCTGATATCCAATCTAGCATTTTTTCCAGAATATTATGCTTCTGTCCACCCTTCACTCTTTATTTTTTTTTATTTAAATAACTTTTTATTGACAGAACTCATGCCAGAGTAATTTTTTACAACATTATCCCTTGCACTTACTTCTGTTCCAATTTTTCCCCTCCTTCCCTCCCTCCCCTCCCCCAGATGGCAAGCAGTCCTATATATGTTTAATAGGTTAAAGTATATCCTAGATACTATATATTTGTGCAGAACCGAACAGTTCTCTTGTTGCACAGGGAGAATTGGATTCAGGAGGTAAAATTAACCCGGGAAGAAAAACAAAAATGCAAGCAGTTTACATTCATTTCCCAGTGTTCTTCTTTGGGAGTAGCTGCTTCTGTCCATCCTTGATCAATTGAAACCGAGTTACATCTTCTCTTTATCAAAGAAATCCACGTCCATCAGAATACATCCTCATATAGTATCCTTGTTGAAGTATATAATGATCTCCAAGTTCTGCTCATTTCACTCAGCATCAGTTCATGCAAGTCTCTCCAAGCCTCTCTGTATTCATCCTGCTGGTCATTTCTTACAGAACAATAATATTCCATAACATTCATATACCATAATTTACACAATGATTCTCCAATTAATAGGCATTCATTCATTTTCTAGCTTCTAGTCACTACAAACAGGGCTGCCACAAGCATTTTGGCACATACAGGTCCCTTTCCCTTCTTTAGTATCTCTTTGGGGTATAAGGCCAGTAGAAACACTGCTGGATCAAAGGGTATGCACAGTTTGATAACTTTTTGAGCATAGTTCCAAATTGCTCTCCAGAATGGCTGGATGTGTTCACAATTCCACCAACAATGTATCAGTGTCCCTGTTTTTCCACATCCCCTCCAACATTCTGCATTATCTTTCCCTGTCATTTTAGCCAATCTGACAGGTGTAATGGTATTTCAGAGTTGTCTTAATTTGCATTTCTCTAATTAATAGTGATTTGGAGCATATTTTCATATGGCTAGAAATAGTTTTAATTTCTTCATCTGAAAATTGTCTGTTCATATCCTTTGACCATTTATGAATTGGAGAATGGCTTGATTTCTTATAAATTAGAGTCAATTCTCTATATATTTTGGAAATGAGGCCTTTATCAACTTTTGATTGTAAAAATGTTTTCCCAGTTTATTGTTTCCCTTCTAATCTTTTCTGCATTAGTTTTGTTTGTACAATAACTTTTGAATTTGATATAATCAAAATTTTCAATTTTGTAGTCAATAGGGATCTCTAGTTCTTCTTTGGTCATAAATTCCTTCTTCTTCCACAGGTCTAAGAGGTAAACTATCCTATGCTCTTCCAATTTATTTATAATCTCATTCTTTATGCCTAGATCATGAACCCATTTTGACCTTATCTTGGTATATGGTGTTAAGTGTGGGTCAATGCCTAGTTTCTACCATACTAATTTCCAATTTTCCCAGCAATTTTTGTCAAATAATGCATTCTTATCCCCAAAACTGGGGTCTTTGGGTTTGTCAAACACTAGATAATTAAAGTTATTGGCTGTTTTGTCCTTTGAACCTAACCTATTCAATGGAATAGGTTAATCTATTTCTTAGCCAATACCAGATGGTTTTAGTAACCACTGCTTTATAATATAATTTTAGATCTGGTACAGCTAGGACACCTTCATTTGATTTTTTTTTTCATTAATTCCCTTGAAATTCTTGACCTTTTCTTTTTCCATATGAACTTTGTTGTTTTTTTTCTAGGTCATTAAAATAGTTTTGGGGAAGTCTGATTGGTATAGCACTAAATAAATAGATTAGTTTAGGTAATATTGTCATCTTTATTATATTTGCTCACTCAATCCAAGAGCATTTAATATTTTTCCAGTTAGTTAGATCAGACTTAACTTGTGTGGAAAGTGTTTTGTAGTTTTGCTCATAAAGTTTCTGATTTTCTCTTGGTAGATAAATTCCTAAATATTTTATATAATCAGTAGTTACTTTAAATGGAATTTCTCTTTGTAACTCTAACTGTTGAGTTTTGTTAGTGATATATAAGAATGCTGATGACTTATGTGGGTTTATTTTGTATCCTGCCTGATGTCCTTCTAAGTTAATATATATTAAGTTTGAAAATTAGTTCACTCCATCTTGTGTAGGTTCTATTGCTCCAGAATAAATTTAAAGGTTTGATTTTCTGTTGTTTTGGGGAGAGCTCAGGCAACTTCTTATCTTCTTCTTTCCATCCTGATTGACTCTGTCTCAAGTATTTTTTAAATGAATTTCAATATTTTATATTTTTCCCAATGCTATAATAAAATAGCCACTTCAGCATTTATATAGCACTTTATGGTTTATAAAGTGCTTACCAATATATTTTCATTTATTCCTCAAAACAGGTTAGGAATTATTATTGTCATTCTTTAAAGCTATATAAATTAAGCCTGAAAGAGGTAGACTTGCTCAACAAGTCACACACATAGTGTGGATTTGAACTTTGTGATTCCAGGTCTAGTACTCTATCCACTATGTCATCTAGCTATAACTCTAGTTAGTCAAGATAATTTTGGTTCCTGACTCTTATCTAAAATGTTAATTGGTATTCCTTAATTTATGTTGTACTAATACAATGAACTCATTCTCTATCTATTTCTTTGGAAAAAATCATTGATGATTAAGATAAAAAGTACAGGACTCAGCACTGACATTGAGATTTTTCTAGCAATTCTGCAAAATTTAACAAAAAAGAAAACAATTATTATGTTATGACTAGTTATTGGTGAATATATTGTACCTCCTTGTAAACCCAGCTTCCTTTTTCTGGATGTTTTCTCTCTCTTTTATGAACCATTCTATAGAATTTCACCAATAAACAAACTCAAGCTTATTAGCTTATATTATCATTATGGCCATTTAACGTTTGAAGAAATTGAGTCCTAATGAACACAGAGGCCTTCCTTTGACTAAAAAACTGTCAGGTGTTAGGACAATGACTTAAACTCAAAGAATATAACTCTAATTGTGGTACTCTATCCCATTATCTATGATGAATATATTTACTGTTAATATAGGAGCAAATAGGCTGTTATATGGTGAGTGAAAAGAAGAATCTTCATGGTCTTCATGGTCACTGAAACTTCAGAGATCTAAGTTCCTTCCACAAAATGAAGATATTTCCATTCATTGATCTAGGTAAAGAAATAGCAATTTTAGTGTCAGCCTTAATGTATTAATTTTAGCTCTTAAGTTCTAGGTCTACAAATTAGATCAATAGTAGAAACATCAAAATACAGTTCTGCAGTTAAAGTTTTCAATTTCACAAAAGGAAGATTGACCTAAAAATTAAGAGTTCTCACAAGATGGAAAGTCAAAGGAAAAAAAGCTAATAAATTCCTAAGTAGAAGTTGGAAAATGGTTTATTTGAGATTTGATGAAAGGAATTATCCTCAGTTATGGTCTGTGATAGTTTTTTGATCCTTTTTAAGAGGAACAATAACATCATGTGATGGTATCTTGACATGTTGTGAATTAAATGTAACTGAGGTAGCATTATACAAAGTCATTAAGCTCACTATCTCTTCGTGAATCATGGTAGCCCAGTGAAATGCCAAAATCAGAATAACAGATGATGGGCTGGGATGCAGTGGATTATCATGAAATTTTTGATGACTGACCAACTTCTAAACTCTCCATATCACTTGCTTGAATCATTTTCATGCCCATTGGAACAAATTTTTCTCATTCACCAATTACACCAAGAGGAGTTTTCACATGCTTACCTCGTATTTGGGTTTGAAGACTGTCAGGTACTCTTAAACTGGTTTAGCCCAACTACAAGGGGTGAGGATGCCAAGAGTAGACAAGTGGCTTTGAAAAGTGCTCAGTAAACTCTCACACCAGAGATGCTAGTACTTTCGATAGTCCCATACACTATAGTTTGGGATAAGAGTCCCTTGCAACTCAAGATGTTAATACTTAGTGTCATCTAATAAAACTAGAGAAGGAAAGATGTACAGGGAATGATTACTAACAAAAAGAAAGATGAAAATAGCTTCAGAAAGAAGGTGGAAAGAACAGAAAGAATTCATGCCAGGATAGGAACATACCTACATTAATTAGTCATCCATTCAAATAGTTATAAACCTTGGCCTTTATTCTTTCAAAATGACATAGTCCCCTAAGGAGTATCCAGAACTATGTTCATGGTAGGAGCAGGATTTAAAAAGGTTCATCCTTGTCATTGTGGAATTAAATCTAATAGTGAACATACATATACAATTTTAGAAGGATCACAACCATGATTAGATCCATGCAAAATGCTCAAATCATTCTAGCAGTTAAGAAGAAAGAGGAATCACTCCAGTGGAAACAGAATACTACTCAATTAGAAAATTAAATTCAACATTTATTAAGTGTCTGTTGATTTCACAGTTTTTAAATAGGATCTAGTCCTATTTTGTTATTGGAATACTGTATTATTGATTTGGTATATAATTTACTATATCATATAGTAAACTCCCAACTGGGAAAACTGACTCTGTGCAGATCTGCATCCTTTATGCAATTTATGCTATTAGAGAAAAATTAGGGAACTGAAATCATGGATGACTTTCCCAGGATCAATAATCAGTATATGTTAAAAAGGGAGGAAGTAAAAGTTTGTCGGACCTAAGAATTTAAGTGTAAACAATAATCTTTGCCTTCAGAGAGCTACTAATCTATCTGGAAGTATAACACATTTATATAATTAAAGCAAATTAAAAACAAAATAACAGACTAAGACAAATACTTTTTTTTTTTCTATTTGGGATTTAAGGAAAGAAAGACAATTTCTTTTTGGAGAGATCATGACAGACAACAATGGCAGTATAGCACCTGAGTTAAGTTATATACATATATATGTTATATAACATATAAGAATGTTATAAACATATGTTGGTAAAGGAAGGTATACCAATCATGAACAAAAATTATCTCTAAGTAACTTTGATATTTGGAGATAGATAAATCCCGTATCTATTTTTAGGGTCATATCACAAAATACCCTATAATAAAAAAAAACAGGAGAGTGTTTTATGTTTTTAATACTAAATTTAATACTGAGTCACTGACTTTTGTTGCATGATGGATGACTGTTAAACCTATTCTCTAAGAAAATCATTTTGTAGCTTTGTGGATGGTGGATTATAGTTGGATACTGATTTAATCAAAGTGAATATAATTAAAGAAATGCAAATTTGTGGAGTGGAGGATGACATTGAAGCTTGAGAACCTTGGTGATTGGATGATGATATCCTTAACAATAATATTCAAATTCTGAAAAGGACTGGGCATAGGAAGAAAATCTGTTTGGAATTTTTGATGTTAACATGACTAAGTAGCTTTCAATTTCATATGTTCTGTAGGAAGTTTCCAATATGAATTAGAGCTAAATCTGTATCTCTATTTCTAGAGTATTTAGCATCCATATCTACATATAGCAGAAAGATGAAGATTGAGAAGATGCCATTAAATTTGGCAAGTATATATCACTGGTAAAATCAGAACAACGTTTTTCTTGAATGCATTTATGACTTTTTGTCAGGGAGATACACCATCCCTGCCTTTGTATTTGCAGTAGGCACTGATTATTATTCATTAAGTTGAATAAGGAAAATAATTTTAAATATGACAGTGGACATATAACAATATTTACTGGATACAATGAGACTTGGCAACAAAAGAACTGAGTTGAAATCTTGCTTCAGATATTTACTAGTTGTGTGACCTCTTAGCTTCAGTTTCCTGGTGGATAAAATGATGATAACTGTACCTATGTTAGATGGTCATTATAAAGATAAAATAAGATAATACATATAAAGTGTGTTGAAAATAATAAAACACTGTGCACAGTCTCTATGAATATGAACTACTCTGATTTTTGGCACTGAGCTCAGAGTCATGAAAATTTAATATTTTTTATGTTGTTGATGCACAATCTTTTCATCTGTAAAATAGGCATAAGATTACTTTCTCAGCCTATTTGCTAGTTTGTTATGGGGAGAGAGAAGTACTCTAAGCTACAAAAGTCTATAGAAATGGGAACATTGTAGTACTCTTTTAAAATCAAGGGAAAAGATAAAAACACTGCTGTTTGGTAGGCAGCTCAGATATCACTATTTTATCCATAGTCATGCAGTGATGATTTGTTTGGATACCAGCCTATTTGGCTTAAGCGGACAGAACACAACCCTGTTTAATAGATTAAAGTTAGACTCCAGCATCAAGTTAGCCTCTGACCAATTGGCATGCAATAAAAAGCCCCTTAGTAAAAGTTAATTCTAGTGATCAATCAAGGCTGAGTTCTCCTGAGCATCCTAACTGTGAACTAAGATACTGGTGAGGAAAGATTCTCCTAATGCTATTATTAATCAGTGTGTGAAAAAGCTAGCGTTTTCCAGAATGAATTCTATGGAATTTTCATTTGGGTGATAAAGTCAACACCCCTTTGCAATAGAAAGAATTCATCAGTATGATGGAAGAAAGAAACTGACTCTTGGCATTTCTTAAAGACAGTTCCTCTTTCATGTCTCTGGAATAGTGTGGTTCCTGGGGCTTCTAGGTATGATTGGCTACTTCAGTGGAAATTCCTCAGAGCCACCTCAGTCTGCCAATGTGTGAATAGTGTAGTTGTTAAATGTAAAACCTGGTAATAGTACCATTAGTACTGATAGACAAGATTTTGTCATTTTTCAGGGGAAAAAGTCATTTGTAATGTATTATGTGTAAGGTGGGGAGAGGAAAACAAGCACTGTTGCAAATTGCAATCATTTGACAGCTGCTCACTAAGCAATACAACATTAATTTTCAATGCTTCGCACATGGCTGAGTGGGAGATCCCTTAATCCCAAGCCCCATTCCACTCTTACCTCATTCCTTCTGCCCCTTCTACAATGCTCTGTGCATTCATTGGCTATGGTGCACTTAATTCCCACTCATTATTGTCACAGAAGTAAAAACTGAGGTTAATGCAGATTTGCTCTCCTGGGACATGTTAAAATGGATTTAAGGTTTTTTATTGTAAGACATGCTTTAAGAAGTATTTTTTTTATCAGTTACTAGGGAAAAGAGAGACAGAGACACATACAGAGAAGTGGGGAGAGAAACAGGGAGACTCCGTCTTCTTAACAGAGACAAAGACAGAGGCAGAATTAGAGACAGAGATACAGAGAAAGAGAGACAGAGAAAGAGGGACAAAAAGAGACAGAGACAGAGATAGATAAAAATAAAGGAGGAGGAGGAGGAGGAGGAGGAGGAAGAGGAAGAGGAGGAGAAGGAGGAGGGGAGGGAGGAAGAGAGGAAGAGGGGAGGGGAGATGGGGAGGAGGAGGAAGGGAGGGAGAAGGGGAAGTGCAGAAAAGAAAGGAAGGAAGGAAGGAAGGAAAGAAGGAAGGAAAGAAGGAAAAAAGGAAGAAAGGAAGGAAAGAAGAAAGAAAGAAAGAGAGAAAGAAAGAAAGAAAGAAAAGTAAGAGGAAGGAAGAAAGGAAGGAAGGAAAGCATAGAAAGGAGGGAAAGAAGAAGGAAAGAAGAGGAGAAGGAGGCAGGCAGGCAGACAGACAGATACAGGGAGTGAAAAACACATGAATAAAATGGCTGTATATTCTCATATTCTACATAGTTTTTCTCAAAAACCTAGAAATTAGTTTCATCCTTTATAAATGTACTTAGTCAAATGAACCTATTGGTGGGGCATAATAACAGAGTGAATGTGATTTGGAATCAGAGTTATCTGTGGAGCACCTGTGAACAAATTCTCTAGGTTTTACTTATGCCACCATGATCTCTTTGTTGTTATCTTACTACTCCCAAACCAATGAATACCTTCAAAGGAAAGGGAAAGGAATTTCTCTCTTCAAGAAGCTCTTTGCTTTCCAACAAAACAAACTGTGTTATCTTGCTTTTCAAAGTCTAATAACTTGCTTGGGGGGAAAAACTGATATGAATATAGAAAGCTATATAGCTTTCTATATTCATATCAGTTTTTTTAATATAGTTTTCTGTATTCATATCAGAAAACATAGGAGTAACCTAACAGCACAGAAAAGAAAGCAATAGAGAGTATAAAGTTGTAAAGCAGTTATTATTTGAGATTCAAATCTTCATCCAATGATCCATACCAGAGAATGAACAGTCACCCTGTTGGTTAGACAGTTCCCATCCCCTTCCTATCCAAACACCTCTGGCATCATCAATGGCTTTTGATGCCATTCCAGAGCCACCTAAAGCATTAGTTCTAGGAAGTATATTATGATATTGGCAGCCCATACCAAAATATACCCGCCATTGTGTATATACCCATTACTTAGAGCCAAATGGTGCCCCAAGACATTTATATGTGACTTCAACTGGGAGTTAATTATGAATATTTTAAGACAAAATTGGCCCTGGAGCAGCATGCAAGGAAAAGGAAGCCAAACTTATCTTTTAGCTGTTAATAGTGAGATGTGTTTCTTGGCAGTTGTGAATTCTGAAAACAGAAGGTTTTTTTTTTTAACTCCCATTGAAACTTATCATTATTATAACTAAAAATAAGGAAAATTATTCTCAAATCTTTTATCTACCCATGTGACTGATATATAGTAAAATATGAATTATACATCTCATCAAATAGAAAAAATAAAAACAAAAGGAGGATTGAAAGAAATGAAAACAGAAATATCCTTTTGCTAAGTTATGAGTTATATGCTTTTAGCTTCAGATCTGCAGCAATCTTTTTTTTCCCCCCGCTGCACTCAGAACTCCTAATTTAACCAAATAAAATGATCAACATTTAAAAATTTCAGTACCCTATATCCAGCACTGATAATGTCCAATCAAATGAATATTTATTTTTTAAATGTTTACCATGTACAACAAAATAAGAGATCAGATATTAAAAAAGAAGAAAGAAATACAAGGGTTCCCTCAAGAATCCAATGTTTTTTCTACAAGTGTAACTTTCTGCCATAACAAGGGTTCCAGGTATATGTCTAATGTATTATTAGAGATTTATAGACAGGAGTACTAAGAGAAAATAATGGCTTCTGCTCACCCTTGATATTTTTCATGGTTTCCCAACTCATATCTATAATCTTCTCCTAAAAAAGCTCCCAATGAAAGGCATAGGAGCTCCCTTTTTCCATATCTTTTGCCTTGAAGCTTATTCCTGTATCAGCTAGGTCAATTTGTCATTGAACTTATTTGCCTCCAGTCTCAGTTATTCATTGATCAGGGAGACTAAGATTGGTTTTGGCTACAATTAGATTAAATCAGTCAATAATATTTCATAGAAAACTTACTTTCTGCCAGGGACTATATTCTGGGAATATATAATAAAAACAAAGGCATTCTTTGCTTTCAAGAAGCCTATATTCTAATGGGGGAAGTAATTGGTGTATGATGCAATATTAATAGATACATAGGAAATACATACAGAATAGATGGAATGAAATATTAGAGTGGAAGCAATTAGCAGCTGAGCAGAAAGTGAAATTCTATTTGAATAATGAAGAAAATCAAGGATTCTAAAATGAAGATCTGAGAACATGAGGAAAGAACACTTCAGAGACTGAGAGTAGATGATGAAGGTAGACAGGCAATACAGAGACACAGAGGTGGGTTATAGGGTATCAACTGCACATAAGAATGATTCAGGTTCAAAAGAGCTTTAAAAGAAAAATCAGCCTTTCTTTACCTGCTGAATGAATATGACTTAGAAAACATTAGATCTCAGGCAGAGAGATCATCTAGAAAAAAACTGTAATAGTTAAAGAGATTAGCACTTGGACTATTGTAAACTCTGTGAACATGGAGAAGGGTTTGGATACTAAAGAAGTAAACATAGTAACAAGAGTAGGCATTTGAAGGCATATATTGAGTGAATGAGAATAAGGAATCAAAAATGACACTGAGATTGTTAATATAGGGGACTGGAAGGATGGTGACAGACTAAGAAATAAAAGGAATCTTTAGAAGATGAGTAGATCTTAAGAAGAGGAGGAGATATGATTAGGTCCATTTTGAACATATTAAGTTTGAGATGCTTGTAAGAAATCCCACTGGAAATCTTTAATAGACAGTTGGTGATTACTCTCTCTCCCATGCTATCTGATTCAGTACATGTAGCCTTCTTTCTATCCTTCAAACTTGGTACTATATCTGACATCCTTATGCACTATTAATTTTCTGTTCACAGAAGGAAGAAATTAAAGATTAAATAAGCACCTACTATGTGCTAGATGTTGTGGTAAGCACTTTGTAAATATTTCATTTGTTCTTTGCAACAACCTTGAGAGATTGGTACTATATTGGTATATATATTGGTCTATATTTTATAAATGAGAAAAGTTTGAATGATTTACACAAGATCACAAATCTAAAAACTGTATTGGACAAATTTGAATGCATGTGCCTCTGATTTTAGGTACAAAGAGCTATCCATTTTGATATCAAACTGTCCCAGTTCTGAAAATGTACTTTCTCCTTAAATATATCTCATAGAATGCCTCTTTTGCTTTAAGATGCACATCAGGTATCATCTTCTAGATAGAACCTTTTCTGTTGATTCCTCTACTGCAAATTATTAACTTCCCTATGCATCTATTTAAATTTATTCACTTTATATTTACTTTGTATATATGTTATGTATGCTTGTTTATGCCATGAGAATAAGTTCATTGCCAGTATTGAGTTTTTTTTTTTCTTTCTGTGTACTTTTATCCCTATTGCAGTGCATGGTACATAATAATCACTTTACACATATTGTTTGATCAAAACTTCAATGCGTAGATCTGTTGTCTTCTTTATAAAGAAGACAGCTAAATTTATGGGAGCTAATAGGACCATTAAGTGAAACAATTTTCGATACTGCGGTATTTTCTCAATTGACTCAATGCATCATTTTTTCATCAATTAGAGTAAGTTATGTTGCTGTCCCACATAAAAGGAATTCTCCATCTCTCACCCAATTCCTAACAATTAGATAAAAGTTGGCCTTAATGACTACTAGGGCCCTATTTCTGGTAAATTGAGCTGGATAGTGAAATGACTCCATTGATAATAAAAATGGGTCCCACCTTCTGGTTATCTTGAAGAATTTTGTTTTGGAGATCAAGCAAGGTTCCATTCTGAAGTAGAAATTGCTAGTAGGCACATTCATCCCTTAAAAATGGAAACAATTGAATGTTAAACTCTACCAAAGTAAAGGTGGATCCAAGATGGGAAAATAAATGCAGGGATTCACCTAAATGCCTCCCTCCCCAATCCTCTGCAAATACTTTGAAATAATTAATCTATCAAATTCTGTCTTGGCAGAACTCAGAAAAAGAAGGAATGAAACAATTTTTCAGCCCAAGACAACTTAGAATGTCAGTTAAGAAAACCCAGGTGTCATGCCAGCACAGTACTGATCCATGCAAATTAGAAATCACTAAATCAGGAATAGCAATGGCTGTCTAGATTTTTCAATCCATAGGCAGTAAGGGAGTTGAACAATTGATTAAAAGGAGATTTCAGAGATCTCTTTGCTAATACTGAGGCAGGACTCTGTTATTTTGCCCATACTCAGATCTTGGTTGAAGTCTTTGGGTGGCAGTTCCAGGGCAAGGAGCAGCACTAGTACACCAGAACTCGAATAGCAGAAGCCCTCCTTACAATTCCAGGGCTGAAAAGAGTGCACACTCGTGTGCTTATATACAGCTCAGAGCACAGGCCTCCCCTTAGGTCATACCACTTTAGGAGAACTGAAAACTTACAGGTGCTTAGAAATATCTCTCAAAATAGCTACAGAATATCCTTGAAGCTTGGGACAATGCATGCTTCACCCTGGAAACAGAACTCTACTTTATTTTTTTTTATTTTCATTTGTTTTATTTTTTTAAGACAGAATAAGAAAAAAGAAAAACAGAAAAGGAATAAAAGACAAAATAAAACAAGATAGAATGGAAATTGTCATGGGTGAGCAGGACATTGGGGAGAATTCAAAATATATAATATTAAATATCAATTCAAGAAAGAATATATAATAGTAGAAGAAATTATATTAACAAGTATCCATCTTTTTTCTTTTCTTCCTTGTAGGTTGTTCTTTTGTCCTCTGCTGTGCGGTTTTTTTCTTCATCTTTTTTCCCCCTTTCATTTCCCCTTCCCCAACTCCCCAAAAGCAGCTTTTAGTTAAGCAAGGATATATAGATATATGCAGACCCACATATCTTTTCTATCCCTGCTGATTCTTTGCCTTAATTCTTTTCCTTAACTTGCCTTGATATTATTAAACTCCCCCATTCATGAATCCCTTCCTTGTCTTCTTCCCCTATACTTGACTTCCCCCTCCACCTATCTCTCTCCCCTTAATTTTTTATAGATTTTGGAAGGTGCTATATCCCTCTTGGTATATAGTTATAGATAAATATATATATATATATATATATATATATATATATATATATATATATATATATATAGAGAGAGAGAGAGAGAGAGAGAGAGAGAGAGAGAGAGAGAGAGAGAGAGAGAGAGAGAGAGATAATATAGTTGCATATTTAACCTATTCTCAATGTGAGTTGGTTTTCAGAATTGCAAACACTTCTCCCCCCCTGTAATGGCTCTGCCTATTCCTCTACTGCACCTCATTTTTATAACATAATTACTGGATTTTTACCTTAACTCTGTCCAAATATTTTTTTGAGCTACCTTATTGCTGATGTCAATCTTAAACATATGGTATATATTTCCATCTAAAAAACAGATAATTTGTCCATGTTAAATTAAGTTCTATTAAACTGATCTTTGATATTAATTCTTATATGTTAAATTGTCCATTGAATTTGGGTTTGATTGATAGAAAGTACTGAAAAGCTGCAGGTTCACTGAATGTCCTTTTTTTTTCTTTGCTTCTTTTTTTGTTTTGAATGCAGGAAAGATTTATTTTACATTCTTACAAGAATGGGTACCTAGGTAAAGTTGACATTCCTTTGAAATATCAAACATCAAAGGCTGAATTTTATTTTCTTTTTTAAAAATTGTTTATTATTATAACTTTTTATTTGCAAGATATATGCATGGATAATTTTCCAGCACTGCCAATTGCAAAACCCCTTATTGCAATTTTTCCCCTCCTTCCTCCCACCCTCTCCCCCAGATGCCAAGTTGACCAATACATGTTATATATGTTAAAGTATAAGTTAAATACAATAGATGTATATATGTCCATACAGTTATTTTGCTGTACAAAAAGAATAGGACTTTGAAATAGTGTACAATTAATCTGTGAAGGAAATCAAAAGGCATTTTATTTTCTATCCTGAAGAACAAGTTGATCCCCTGGTTCCCCATTAATTGGATGTTACAGAAATGACAGGACATGAATCTTCATCCCTCATGACATTTTTTCCTAATACAATATTATGGACAATTTTGCCAGATATGATATGTTTGGTGACAAACCTAGTTATTTGATTGCTATTATATATGCTTCCAGGACCTCTGGTCTTTTATTGTAGCTGCTAATAAACCCAATACAATTCTAATTGTACTTCTGGCACATTTGAATTTTTTTTCTTTCTTCTTTCAAAATTAAGTCTTTGGTTTGTGGATTTTGAAATCTGGCAATAACATTCCTATGTATTTTCCACAAAGGATCTCTTTGAGATGGTGATTGGTGAGATTTTTTCTATTTCTATTCTGCTTTTATGTTCTATGTTTATCTAATTTTCTTGGATTATTTCTTGCATGATTGTATCAAGGTTCTTTAATTTTTTTTTTTGACCATAGCTTTCAGGTAATCTAATTATTCTTCTATTTTTCTTCCTAATCTGTTCTCCAGATGTGTCATTTTTCTTATAAGATGTTCACATTATGTTCTATTTTTTTCATTCTTTATATTATCTTTTGCTATTTCTTGGTCTCTTATAGTTTCACCAGTTTCCCCTTGCCCAATTCTAACTTTTAAAGAGTTATTTTCATCTTTGAGATTCTGTATCTCCCTTTCTAGTTATGTTTTTTCATAATCATCTTGTATGTCTTGGATGTGTTTTAATCTTTTTTCAGGTTTTCCTCAATATCACTCATTTGATTTTTATATTCTTTTTTGAGTTCTTCTATAAATTTTCTCTGGGCAGGGAGTCATTTAACATTACTCTTTGGAGTAGAAAAAAAAATATGTTAGTGTCTTCCTCTGAAGATGAAACTTGGTTTTCCCTATTTCCATAGCAAGTTTCTATGGCTGGATTCTTTCTTCTTTTCTTGATCATTTGTTTTTAATGAAAGTTATTAGTGTAAACATCTCTAATTCTGGGATAGGGGATGGTTCTTCTATCATCACTTTAGCTCTCTCCTCTGACTTAGAACCCTGAATCAAGAGCTCTACCTTTCTATAAAAGCCTACAGTTGATAGTGTCTCTGCCTGACTGCCTCTGCAACCCCTGGGTGTAAGGTTCTGGTAGGTTTTCTGGAAGCCTTTGGACCAGTCTTTGTTTCAGCAGAGTAATTTCCATGAGAATAGCCAAAGATAAAGTCGAAAAAATCTTTATTGTCTCCTTCATACTCTTGTCTCCTTGCCTGGAGCCCCAGCCAGCTTTCTGGAGGTCCTTCAGAATGCATCTTGGTTTCCGGGGGGAGACAGTAGGACCACCATGATGATCTCTGTCTTGAAGTCCCCGTGAATCTGAGAGTTTGTGTTCCAGCCTCCAGTCCTCTGTCTTCCCCGAGTATGTTCCAGTCTCGCATGGTGATGGGAGATGGAAGGAATGTCTAAGTCCCAGGGCTTGTGCTCCACCCTCCAGCCACCAAAAAGGTGGGAGATGAAATGAATGTCTCTGGCTGAGTTTGTCCCAGCTAATATACTTTATTATAATTACATCATCATAGGTGTGAATCTTGTAGAATAGGTATCAATCTCATAAAACTATATTAAGTACTAAGTTCACGTACTGAACTAGAGAACTATTAATCACCATGCTAAACTAGATAACCATTGCTAAACCATTAATTGCTAACTATTAATAACTATGCTAAACTAGATAATCAATTCCACTGAGTTGACATATTGTTGGAAGAATCCTTGCCTCTGTATATTTCTCCAGAGTTCTGGTCCATTACATTATGCTGGTTCTATAAAAAACAAAGTTCTAGAGCTACCAGGTAAAGAAAAAAAATACTGCTAGCAGGCAGAAAGAAACTTCAAGTATCATGGTGTCATAGTTAGGTAAAAATAAATTTAGCAGTTTCTATATCAAAAGATTCAGAGATCTTACAATGTGTTATCCAGAGGACAAAGGGGGTAGGATTACAACCAAAAATAACTTACCTAGCAAAACTGAGTATAATACTTCGGATTAAAAAATGGATATTGAATGAAATAGAGGACTTTCAAGCATACCTATTAGATTGGCTAATGGGACAGAAAAGAAAAGTAACAAACTGTGGACAGATATGGAAGAAATTAGGTAATAATATATTGTTGGTGGAGTTGTGCACTCATCCAATCATTCTCTAGAGCAATTTAGAAGTATGCCCAAAGGGCTCAGCAAATAGGAAAAAAAAAAGAAAGAAAAGGAACTATGTGTGCAAAATATTTATAGCAGCTCATTTATGTATATAAAGATAGGAAAATGAAGAATTGCCTATGAATTGAGGAATGGCTGAACAAATTATAGTGTGTGGTTATAAGGGAATACTAATGTGATATAAGGAATGATGAGCAGGATGTTTTCAGAAATAAAAAACAAAAACAAAAAAAACTGGAGAAATTTCCATGAGCTGATGCACTGTATACAAAGTAACAGCAATATTGTAAGCTGATCAGCTTTAAATGGCTTAGCTATTTTTACAAATATAATGATCCAAGACAACTCTGAAGGATTTATGATTAAAAACAAACAAAACAAAACAAAACAAAACAAAAACAAACAAACAAACAAAAAAACACTACCCAGCCCAGAGAAAGAACTTATGGTATCTGAATACAGATTGAAACATACTGTTTAAACTTTATTTTTCTTGAGGTGGATTTTTTTTATGGTCTGTGTCTTCTTTTGGTACATTACTATTATGAACTTTTTTTTTCATATCTACACATATATAATCTCTATCAAATTACTTGTCTTCTCAATAATGGGCAATATGGGGAAGGTGAGAATCTTGAACTCAACATTTTAAATACGAATGTTAAAAATGTTTTTACACAAAAATCTTGAAACATTAAATATTAAATGAACACTTCCAAAGTTTCCTAGACAACAAATCACTGCAATTTTGGGAATGAGGCTATGCTAGTAAACCAAGTTTTCAGTTAAATATGAATTCAGAAGGAAAAGAGGGAAGACACATTCCTGTCCCATGAGATAAAATATCATCTCCAAACTGAGAGTCAGCTCAGAAACTCCATAATTAGAATATGATTCAGTAATCATTCAATATATGAGACCCTTAAATGATGTCAGATAGTACAATTTCAGCCTTGCAATAATGCCTTTATCTAATTAGTTGTTATCAGTTTGATAAGACCATCTTAATGCTTACTGCTAAATTCTGCTTCATATCTATTCACTTCTCCAAAAAGAATGACTGCTTCTCTCCATTTCTGTATCTACATTTTTTTCATTCCCTTCATCCTTCACACTAATTAGCAATTAATCACTACCTAAAAGAATTGAAAGTTATACTGGCAGACATTAATCTATAGGTTCAGCAAATAGAGTGCAATGCTTGGAGTTAAAAAGAACCAAGTCCTAATCTAGCTTCACATACTTATTAGGTATATGACCCTGAGCAAGTCACTTAACCTTTGCCTGTTTGTTTCTTAAATAATAAATTAAAGATATTAATAGCACTTACCACCTAGGGTTTTTGTGAGGATCAAATGAACTAACATTTCTAAAAAACATTCTTCTTTACATTGGCTGGCATATAGTAAATGCTATTTAAGTCCTATTCCCCTTTATTCTACTCTTGAGGCTACCAATAGCAAAATATAAATACACATAGGAAAAGTTGATGTTGATTTTTACTTAAAATGTACATATCAATTTTAATAGCACTGCTAGAAAGATTAGGTAGAATATATTAAATTTGGGTCCTTAAAAAAAAAAAAAAAAAGCATAGGGGCCTCCTGGTTGAAACATGGATTGCCCTCTAAAAGTCATCCACCCCTGACCCCTTCTCTATTGGTAATATGCCTAAGCAAGATGTTTCAGCTTCAAACCAAGACATTAACAAGATTGGATAATGATCAACTTTAATAAACTTGACTCTTCAACAATGTGGTGATTCAAGGCAATTTTAGCAGATTTAGGTTAGAAGTATGATCTGCATTTAGAGAGAGAACTATGGAGACTGTGGATCAAATAATAATATTTTCATCTTTTTGTTGTTGTTTGCTCATTTTGTTTTCTTTTCATTTTGTTTTTTTTCCCTTTTAATCTGATTTTTTTTTTTTTGGCACAGCATGATGAATATGGATATATATTTTGAAGAATTTCATATGTTTAACCTATATCAGATTGCTTGCTGTCCAGGGGAGGGTAAAGAAGGAAGGGAGGGAGGTAGAAAAATCGGGAATGCCAGGTTTTGCAAAGGTGAATGTTGAAAACTATCTTTGCATGTATATGGAAACATAAAATACTATTAAAAGCTCAAAAAAGATAAAATAGATAAATGATTTAGGGGAAAAAAGGGGAGATTCCTGCTTTTTCCATTGGTGAATTCTTCCTAGAGTTACCATTTTGTGAAAAAGTTCAAGTCAGTCTTCATTCCACTCCAACCATTGTTGTACTTCTGTACTTCAAAACTATAATCTCAGACTGGATACTTATCTCTACTATTTATCTTAAACTCACATCCTCATTAGAGTATACACTTCTTGAAAGCAGAGATTGTCTTTTTTTTTTTTTTTACATTTATTTGTTTCCCTATTACTTAACATAATGTCTTGCAAATCTTAATTAATAATTATTTCTTTCCTTCATCTCCTCCCTTTTTTTTTCTCCTAAATTTTTCCTTTTTTTCTTCCACAGAAGGTTCATAAAGACTTAAGCCTCTAATTCCCAGTCCTGTAATCATTCCAAGACTTAATCATTAACAAGATACCTCTTCTTGGTCTACTGAGACATTCAAGAGTTAATACTCTAAAAATAAAACAAAAAATATTTCCTTCAAAATTTTGTACTATATATTGTTTTTCCTTTAACCAGAAAACTTCTCAAAACAAGTGGTCAATATTAGCTACTACTTTTATAATAAATATTTATTAAGTACCCACCATTTATACTTACAAAATACTAGGGATATTAAGGTAAAAGAGTAAATGATCTGTTCTTTTAAGAAACTTATGGTATATAATATGGAAATATATATATGTATATTTTATTTTAGCATTTGTATAAACTACAAGTATGTCTTTGGAAGAGGAGAGGGGAGTGAGAGAGAAAAGTGTGGAACTCAAAATCTTATAAAAATGAATATCTTGACATGTAACTAGAGGAAATAAAATATAATTAAAAAAAAAAGAAACATGGTCTAATGGAAGAAAAAAAATCACATACCTGTATTGGCATATAGAAAATAGATACAAATGTGATTTTTTAATTTTTTACTTGCTTTCACTTTATCTTATTTCTCCTCACCCTCTTATTCCATAATCTTTTTTATTTTGATCACTTTCTCATATATCTCTGACAATACTATATTCTCAAAGTATTCCAGTGATCTCCTATATGCCAAATGCAATTTTTCTTCAATCCTCATTCCTCTCAACAACTTTGGAGCATTTGATATGCATAATCAAAACAGTTTTCTTGAGAGTTTTTTTTTTTTTTTTTTTTAACCAATTTCCATTCCACTTGGCCACTGGCTTTCCTATTAGATGACATTGTCTACTCTCACTTTTAGGTATTTTTTTTCATAGCACCCCAAGATTTTATCCATTACTTTAGTCTCTTTTCTCTTCCCTTCATCATCTTGCCAACTCTACTGATTTCAATTATCACTTCTACTAGAAGAATACCAAATTATATTTGTCATCTCTAGTTTTCGCCTGATCTCTGTTCTTCAATTTCAAACTTCATGCTGGATATCTCCCTCTGCTGTCCTATTGGCATATTAAATCAGCATGTCTAAAATTGAAGTCATTACCTTCCAGCTGTCTAAACAAATTCACATTTTAATATATTCCATTGTTGATCACTGTTACACTAGTCTCTTTGTCATTTAATTTCAAAAATCTTATCTTGGTTCTACTCTCTCCATTATGTTCCCCAAACTATTAATTGCTATTTTCGAAAAGTGACATCTACAAAATATCTCTCAAAATTTCCCCCCATTTTTCACTCTCACTGTTATTATGATCGTGATATATTGCAATAGCCTGCTAATTGAGACACTGCTGAATGGTATAATATAAAAAATATTGGATTAAGAATCGTAAGATAATAAGATTATATAGTTAGATCTGAAAGAGACCAAAATAACTTTTTATAGATGAGTAAATTAAGGTCAAGAGAGGCAAAGTAGAAAGGACAAATAAATTTCTGAAGCTGGATTTGATCTGATATCTTCCTGAATTTTGAGGCATTTAGAGACATTAAGGCCTGAAAAAAGGTCTGTCTTGGAAGAAGAGGAGCAGGGAGATAAAGGCACAAAGGAGATCATATAAAGAAGTGCAAAATATCTATTACAATAGAAAAAAGGAAGGCGAGTGAGCATTGTTTGAAGTTTGACCTCATCAATTTTGCCTTTAAGAAATAAACTTAATCATTCAGTTTGCTGTAGAAATTTGTCTAACCCTATAAAGAAGTAGTAGGACAAAAGAAAGAAAAGGGTGGGGAAAGCAAGAGAACAGAATAGAGGTGATAGAAGATAAGGTAGTGAGTAAAGTGGATTAAAAAACACTTCTAAAAGCCAGGCGAGGAATAAAAAGAAATAAAGAAGTTAATAGGGTGAATTAAAAATAATAATAAAGACAGAGCAGAAAGAGAGAACAAAGTATATACACAGGGAAGAAAACAGGAAATACTGAGATGGTAATAATAACTGTGAATGTGAATGGTTTGATTTCTCCCATAAAACAGAAGCAAATAGCAGAGTGGATTAAAAAACAAAATCCTACAATATGTTATTTCCAAGAAACACATTTGATACCGAGAGACACAGACAGACTAAAAATAAAAGTCTGGAGCCAAAATTATTAAGCTTCAACTGAAGAAAAACAAAAGCAGGAGTAGCAATTCTGATCTCAAATAAAGCAAAAGTAAAAAT
Source organism: Sarcophilus harrisii (assembly GCF_902635505.1). NCBI lineage: Eukaryota > Metazoa > Chordata > Mammalia > Dasyuromorphia > Dasyuridae > Sarcophilus > Sarcophilus harrisii. Next base: position 68,611,006 of record NC_045427.1, read on the forward strand.
AGATCCTATTAAAAGAAATAAGGAAACTACTGATAATATAAAATATTTAGGAATCTATCTGCCAAGGGAAAATCAGAAACTTTATGAGCAAAATTACAGACCACTTTTCACACAAATTAAGTCTGATCTAACCAATTGGAAAAATATTAAATGCTCTTGGATAGGGCGAGCAAATATAATAAAGATGACAATATTACCTAAACTAATCTATTTATTTAGCGCTATACCAATCAGACTCCCAAAAACTATTTTAATGACCTAGAAAAAATAACAACAAAGTTCATATGGAAAACAAAAGGTCAAGAATTTCCAAGGGAATTAATGAAAAAAATCAAATGATGGTGGCTTAGCTGTACCAGATCTAAAATTATATTATAGAGCAGCAGTTACCAAAACTATTTGGTATTGGCTAAGGAATAGATTAGTTGATCAGTGGAATAGATTAGGTTCAAGGGATAAAAGTCAACAAATATAGCAACCTAGTCTTTGACAAACCCAAAGATCCCAGCTTTTGGGATAAGAACTTACTGTTTGATAAAAATTGCTGGGAAAATTGGAAACTAATATGGCAGAAACTAGGCATTGATCCATACTTAACGCTGTACACCAAGATAAGGTCAAAATGGGTTCATGACCTAGGGCATAAAGAATGAAATTATTAATAAATTAGAGGAACATAGGATAGTTTACCTCTCAGACCTGTGGAAGGGGAAGGTTTTATGACCAAAGCAGAACTAGAGATCATTACTGATCACAAAATAGAAAATTTCTGATTATACCAAACTGAAAAAGTTTTTGTACAAACAAAACTAATTCAGACAAGATTAGAAGGGAAGCAATAAACTGGGAAAATATTTTTACAGTCAAAGGTTCTGATAAAGGCCTCATTTCAAAATATATAGAGAATTAACTCTAATTTATAAAAAATCAAGCCATTCTCTAATTGAAAATGGTCAAAGGATATGAACAGACAATTCTCAGATGAAGAAATTGAAACTATTTCTAGTCATATGAAAAGATGCTCCAAGTCATTATTAATCAGAGAAATGCAAATTAAGACAACTCTAAGATATCACTCACACACCTGTCAGATTGGCTAAGATGACAGGAAAAAATAATGATGATTGTTGGAGGGGATGTGGGAAAACTGGGACATTGATTCATTGTTGGTGGAGTTGAAACGAATCCAACCATTTTGGAGAGTTTGAACTATGCTCAAAAAGTTATCAAACTGTGCATACCCTTTGATCCAGCAGTGTTACTACTGGGATTATATCCCAAAGAGATTATAAAGAAGGGAAAGGGACTTGTATGTGCACGAATGTTTGTGGCAGCCTCTTTGTAGTGGCTTAGAAACTGGAAACTGAATGGATGTCCACTCAGTTGGAGAATGGTTGAATAAATTGTGGTATATGAAAATTATGGAATATTACTGTTCTGTAAGAAATGACCAACAGGATGATTTCAGAAAGGCCTGGAGAGACTTTACACGAACTGATGCTAAGTGAAATGAGCAGGACCAGGAGATCATTATATACTCTAACAACAATACTAGATGATGACCAGTTCTGATGGATCAGGCCATCCTCAGCAACGAGATCAACCAAATCATTTCTAATGGAGCAGTAATGAACTGAACTAGCTATACCCAGAAAAGAACTCTGGGAGATGACTAAAAACATTGAATTCCTAATCCCTATATTTATGCACACCTGCATCTTTGATTTCCTTCACAAGCTAATTGTACAATAATTCAGAGTCTGATTCTTTTGTACAGCAAAATAATGTTTTGGTCATGTATACTTATTGTATCTAAGTTATATTTTAATATATTTAACATCTACTGGTCATCCTGCCATTTAGAGGAGGGTGGGGGTAAGTGGTAGAAAAATTGAACAAGAAGTTTGGCAATTGTTAATGCTGTAAAGTTACCCATATATATATATCCCTGTAAATAAAAGGCTATTAAATAAAAAAAAAATAAAATAAAAAAAAAAAGAAAAGAAAAAAAAAAAAAAAAGAACTTACTGTTTGATAAAAATTGCTGGGAAAATTGGAAACTAATATGGCAGAAACTAGGCATTGATCCATACTTAACGCCGATCACCAAGATATAGGTCAAAATGGGTTCATATGACCTTGGCATAAAGAATGAAATTATTAATAAATTAGAGGAACATAGGATACTTTACCTCAGACCTGTGAAGGGGAAGGTCTTTATGACCAAAGCAGAACTAGAGATCATTACTGATCACAAAATAGAAAATTTCGAGTATACCAAACTGAAAAGTTTTTGTACAAACAAAACTAATGCAGACAAGATTAGAAGGGAAGCAATAAACTGGGAAAATATTTTTACAGTCAAAGGTCTCTGATAAAGGCCTCATTTCCAAAATATATAGAGAATTAACTCTAATTTATAAAAATCAAGCTCATTCTCCAATTGAAAAATGGTCAAAGGATATGAACAGACAATTCTCAGATGAAGAAATTGAAACTATTTCTAGTCATATGAAAAGATGCTCCAAGTCATTATTAATCAGAGAAATGCAAATTAAGACAACTCTAAGATACCACTACACACCTGTCAGATTGGCTAAGATAACAGGAAAAAATAATGATGATTGTTGGAGGGGATGCGGGAAAACTGGGACAATAATGCATTGTTGGTGAAGTTGTGAACAAATCCAACCATTTTGGAGAGTAGTTTGGAACTATGCTCAAAAAGTTATCAAACTGTGCATACCCTTTGATCCAGCAGTGTTACTACTGGGATTATATCCCAAAGAGATTATAATGAAGGGAAAGGGACCTGTATGTGCATCGAATGTTTGTAGGCAGCCTTTTGTAGTGGCTAGAAACTGGAAACTGAATGGATGTCCATCAGTTGGAGAATGGTTGAATAAATTGTGGTATATGAAAATTATGGAATATTACTGTTCTGTAAGAAATGACCAACAGTGAAATGAGCAGGACCAGGAGATCATTATATACTTCAATAACAATACTATATGATGACCAGTTCTGATGGATCAGGCCACCCTCAGCAACGAGATCAACCAAATCATTTCTAATGGAGCAGTAATGAACTGAACTAGCTTTGCCCAGAAAAGAACTCTGGGAGATGACTAAAACCATTACATTGAATTCCCAATCCCTATATTTATGCACACCTGCATTTTTGATTTCCTTCACAAGCTAATTGTACAATATTTCAGAGTCTGATTCTTTTCTACAGCAAAATAACGTTTTGGTCAGGTATACTTATGTGTATCTAATTTATATTTTAATATATTTAACATCTATCTGGTCATCCTGCCATCTAGGGAGGGGTTGGTGGGGGTAAGAGGTGAAAAATTGGAACAAGAGGTTTGGCAATTGTTAATGCTGTAAAGTTACCCATGTATATATCCTGTAAATAAAAGGCTATTTAAAAAAAAAAAAAAAAAAAGAAAAAAGAAATAAGGAATGAAAGTACATCTTGATAAACTGTACCATAAACAATGAAGTAGTAACAGCACTATATGTATATGGACCAAGTGGTAGAGCAGCTAAATTCCTGAAGAAGATTTTAAGCCAGTTACAGGAAGAAATATATAGCAAAACTATTCTAGTGGGATACCTCAACCTTCCCCTTTAAGGATCACATAAATCAAACCACAAAATAAACAAGAAGGAAACAAAGGAGGTTAATAGAATGCTAGAAAACCTAGATATGATAGACCTGTGGAGAAAATTGAATGGGGACAGTAAGGTGTATAACTGTTTCCCAGGAGTACATGGCACCAAAAAAAAAAAAAAAAATGACTATATATTAGGATACAAAAAACTCACAATCAAATACATAAAGGCAGAAATAATAAATGCTTCCTTTTCAGATCACAAAGCAATAAAAATTATATTAAATAAAGGGGCAGACCAAAAATCAATTTGAAATCAAGTAACTTAATTCTAAAGAATGAGTGGGTCAAAAAAATCGAAACAATCCATAATTTTATCCAGAAGAATGACAATAATGAGACAATATATCAAAATCTATGGGATGAAGCCAAAGCATTTCTTAGGGGGAAGTTTTATATTTTTAAATAGTTACATGAATAAAATAGAGAAAGACGGATCAAGGAATTGGCCATGCAACTAAAAAAAACTAGAAAAAGAACAAATTAAAAAAAAAAAACTCAATTAAATACAAAATTAGAAATTCTGAAACTCAAAATAGAGATTCATAAAATTAAAAGGAAGAAAAATATTGAATTAATTGATAAAACTAAGGCTTGGTTTTAAGGGGGAAAATGACTAAAGAGATAAATCTTTGGTTAATTTGATTATAAAAAGGAAAGGAAAAAAAAAAAACAATCACCAGTATCAAAAATGAAAAATGAAAAAAATGAACTTACCACTTATGAAAAAGAAATTAAAGAACTAATTAGGAGTTTTTTTTCCCAACTTTTTGGGCAGCAAATCCAATTATTCAACCAAAATGGATGAATATTTAAAAAAATATGAATTGCCCAGATTAAGTGAAGAGGAAATAAATTACTGAAGTAGTCTCATTTTAAAAAAAAGAAATTGAAGAAGCCATTAATGAACTCCCTAAGAAAAATTTCCAGGGCCAGATGGAATCTCATGTGAATTCAACCAAACATTTAAAGATTAATTCCAAAGTATGTGAACTATTTGGAAAAAAATAGTTAAAGGAATCCTGCCAAATTACTTATAATACAAAATATATATTACTGCTAACTAAAACAGGAAGAACCAAAACAGAGAAGGACAATTATAGACCAATCACCCTCATCAGAATTGATGCAAAAATTTCAAATAAAATATTAGCAAAGAAATTACAACAACTTATCATCAGGATAATACATTATGAACAAGTGGGATTTATACCAGGAATGCAGGGCTGGTTCACTATCAGGAAAACTATTACCATAATTTACCATACCAACAACAACAGTAATCATATGATAATCTCAATAGATGCACAAAAGCTTTTGACAAAAGAGAGCACCCATTTTTATTAAAAACTCTAGAGACCATAGGGATAAAAGTTTTCCAGTATCTATGGAAAACCAAAAGCAAGAATTATTTATAATGATTAGACATATTTTCAATAATATCAGAGATGAAACAAGGATGCCCATGATCACTCCTATTATTCAATATTGCACTAGAAATATTGGCTTTAACTATAAGAAAAAAAAATCAATTAAAGGGATTAGAGTAGGCAATAGAAAAGGAAATTATTACTGTTTGCAGATGATATTATGATATATATAGAGAATCCTAGAAAATCTTCCAAAAACCTATTGGAAATAATTAACAGCTTTAACAAAGTAGCACAAGATAAAATAAACCCACACAAATCATTAGCATTTCTAAGTATTAATAATGTTCAAGCTAGTTCCCTGGAGGACCTCAGAATCAGTCAGTCAGGATCAATCAAAGTCCTTGGTCTTTAGGGGGAAAAGTGAAGGAGGCAGGCAAGCTGCCATGCGGCTTGCCAAAGAGGTATCCTGAATGCTGGAGTCCAGAGTCTCCAGCCTCTCTCCTTCTTGTCCTGCAACCAAGTGACCCTGACCTCTCTCCCTCAGACTTCCAATCGTTGCCTACAATTACCTCTCCACTACACATTCATCAAGCGCCAATCATGAGGAGAGTCATCACATTATCATATCATCTAAATATATGCTTATAGAGCCATTAGCTCACATGGAATAGATATTTAGCCTTAAGTGCTCTGCTGTCTGATTCAAGCACAACTTTTCAGAGTTTCAGCCCTCTACAGGTATTATTGACAAAGCCCATCAGCATGAGATAGAAAGAGAAATTCCATTTAAAATAAATATATGCAACATAAAATATTTGTGGCTCTACCTGCCAAGATAAACCTAAGAACTATATGAACACAATTATAAAAACACTTCTCACACAAATAAAATAAGATCGAAACAACTGAAAATATATCAGTTGTTCATGGCTAGACTGAGGTAATATAATAAAAATGACGATTTTATCTAAATTGATCTTCTTATTCAATGCCATACCAATTAAAGTGTCAAAACATTATTTTATAGAACTAGAAAAAATAATAACAATATTCATCTGGAAGAACCAAGTGTCAAGAATATTAAAGGGATTAATGAAAAAAAATATTGTGGCTGTAAGAAAATAGTATACACAATGTATTTCATTGTGTATACTTTACCTTGTTCTTTATTCACACATATATACATATATATAATTTAAGTTTTCTTAGAATGCAATAATTTTTATTATGCTTTTATACAACAATATACTTACCTATTTCCCAATCTGTGGGCATCTAATTTGTTTACAAATCTTTGCTATTACAACAAAAATGCTACCATGAATATTTTGAGGTGAAACATTTAATTTTTTTAAATCATTATCTTCCTTTAGTTATTTGCCTAATAGTGAGATCTCTGAATCAAAAGGAATGGACAGATGTCCATTTTATGTCCACTATAAGTCAGTTTTTTAGCAAAATACAATAAGATTTATTGTATAAGAAATTATTCTTCAAAGTGATTGGACCAATTTTCATTTAAACTAATAGTCTTTTTGTACTGCTTTCTATGTTTCTATCTTAATGTAATCTATCAATTTGCTGAGTACGGGATGGAACCACAGTTATTTCGATTTTCATTTATCTTGTTAGTAATGATTTGAAGGAACCTTTCATATGTTTGCTAATAGTGATTCTTTTCTGAGAATCTATTTTCATATTTATTCACCATTTTTCTATTGGGGGATGATTTTTAGGATATTTTTGTTTCATTTTTTCTTTTAAACTTGGGTATCAGTTTTTTATCAGTGATATTGATGCAAAGATCCTGTCCTCCCCCCAAATGAGCACTTCCTTCTTATTCTAGTTATGTTGATTTCTTTTTTTCCCCTTTTTCAAATATAAAATAATTTAAATGTTTTTTGAGTCATGAAAATTGGGGCATCCTTTTCAAAGAACTTGAGCAATTGGCTCCTGAGACTATTTTCATTTAATTAGACTTGCCATCTTTTGTGTTTTGATCAGAGAAAAAAATTCCTATACTTTTTGCTAATCAAAAAGCACAATAGCTGATATTTTAAGAGGTTACTTAGAGTCAACAAGCATAGTGCCAAGTACATAGTAGACATTGGCAATTCAATGACTTTCTTCCTCAATGAGAGACAGAATAGAGGTAGATAGGCAGGATGCTATATTAAGTATTGCTACAGGTAGAGATGATGTATGTATAATATGCACAGCTTCTATTAAAAAGTAAAGGTTGCCTAGAAGAAATTTGCAACCTTCCATTTTAAGAAACTACCCTATTTGCTAATTGATGTTTTTCTTGTTCTTGTTCTTCTTCTCTCCCCACCTTTATCTATGTCCTATGCATGCATTTTTTAAAATGTAATCTACCATGTGTGAGAGGGAATAAGTTATGTTCAAATGTCACATATTTATGTTCTCTGCAGGAGAGAGACAGAGATAGATACAGAGAGTCAGAAACAAATTGAGAGAGAGAGAGAGAGAGAGAGAGAGAGAGAGAGAGAGAAGAGAGGAGAATAAAGATAAAACCAAAGCACCAATAAATCAATTCAGTCTACTGAAATATCTAAATACCTGGAAGCAGTGATTAGAAAAATGAATGGTAGCATAAGGAGATGTGAGTGTGGGATTACTATAGGTCCCAGTGAAACTATGCTGTGAATGAGGATTGAAACATTCCATTGCAATGTCTTTGTATTTACTATAGGTTGAATAAATTCCAAATCAGTTTTGTCATATAATGGCAAAAATCTGATCTGTAATATATCTTGGCATCCATTATAATTTAAATGAAGTATGATGAAAGCAAAAAAAAATTGCTCAATATTATCTCAATGAATAGCATTTTTGCACCACATCACACAATGAAGACAATGAATGAAGTATTTTTCCCATTTTTCATTCTAAGTGAATAACAATTTCATATTTCTTTCATTTCAGTGTTCAAGTTCAATTATTGCAAATGAGCATTCCTCAATCCCACCCCTTAAAGCCAAATAGCTGGTCTTGACGACTTTAAAAACCAAACTAATTATTGCCCAGTAATGAAAAGCAATGCAAGGTAGTGAAGAATTGTGCAATTGAATCAAAATTATGTAAGGAGATGACATTGGTTGCTTTGAAACATGAATTTTTAGTTCCCTCTGTAAATGAATGATTACATGGGATGAGAGTAATTGCCTCAGTACTGAGTGCAGCTGTTATTTATGTCATGTTATTTATAAGACTGATGTGCATAATGTTCTTCCAGCCATACTGTAAATTAGAACAAACTAGGAACATATTATCAAAGGGCACTTACAGGAAGACATTTTGGCAGTCTTGGCACCACCAATTTTAATAAGAAAGAAATGTTTCCTTTGTTTATCATAAAAGTGGCTTTCTACCCAGAGAATCTAAATATACCTTAAAGCCAAATCATTAATTCAATAATGAGGGATAGGGCAAATTAGTTATTTAGTTAGCTATTTCTGAATCAATATGGGTAATTAATTTATCTAAGAACATCAACATTTGATGTAAAAGAGCAGCTAGTTCTTGTTTTTGTGCTTGCTTCTGATCACACAGCTATTAGGTTTCAGACAGAGACATTGAATGTACATCTCCTGGACCTGAAGTACAGATCACTATCTACTAAACCATATCAACTCTTGTCGTTTTCTTAGAATTTTGCCTACATAAGAAGTGGGGAGTAATGTGAAAATTGACTGGATAGCTAGCTAAAAATGGGTACAGTGTAATGCAAAAGTGAGATTTTAGGGGGATTCATGGTTGTGTTATTTGGAGAGGTAGGGGCATGCAGGAGCCAGTGCTAAACAAGAACCATTGTTAAATTTTGTCTCATCATTTATATCTCAGAAATTGGCAAATGCTCCAAACAAGGGCTTGTTTTATTAATTGTATAGATTTATTGAAAATTAACCTTAAAGGTTGATGGTATACTTTTATTTTCTTTTTTCTTATTTTTCTTGAAGTGTCCAAGTTGTTTTAAAAAAAACATAAACCAGAAAAACAACAGGGAATGTGGACATTAAAACTAAGGTATTAGGAATTTGGCAGACAACTACAGAACCAGAGTTAGAGTTACCCAGGGTTGAAATAACATTGCTTGTGACACAAAAACAACACTTGTGAAAGTGATGGTGATTTCTTAGTTTTTTGTTTTTTTTTTAATGAGAGGAGAATAATAAAACAATGTAAAAATATAATAAAATATTTAATATTTATTTAGCACTTTAAATCTTATAACTTCAAAGTTGAAATATATCATCTCATTTGATAGTCACAATTACAGTGTAAGGTAGCTATTAGTTTTTGTGGTGTTCTCTTCTTTTGTAAAAAATGATCGTTCTCTGTGGGCAGGTTTCTTGGGGAGGTTTTCTGGAGGCAGCCTTAGTTTCAGTTCAAAGTAATAATCACCTCAAATGCAGCCAGCTATTAAAATCCAAACGTTTATTTTCTCCTTCTAAGTCTTGTCTCTTTCTTAGAGGTCTATCTCCCTCCTTAGTTCCAAGAATTCTTGCAGCTTGTCTTTTAGCTCTTCCAGCTTCTGCCTCTAGCTCAATTCTGACTTGTGGCTTCTCAATCTCCAACTGACACTCCCCTCTCAATCTTTTTAACTGAACTCTCCTGACTGAGCTCAGCAGTTTTTATGCTCTTTTAGAGGTGTAAACTCAAAGGTTTACTCCTCCTCTGAGAGTGGGATTATGGGAGGTGTGAATTTGGATATCTCATACTGAACCCTGAAATCTCCCAAACCTGTGAACTAATGTATGAGCTAATGTGTGAACTGTCAAAAGTGTTACCTTAAGCATTGTTTCTATCAATATTAGTGACTTAATACCTTGTAAGGATTTGCTCTAATGTGTGAACCAATAAGCATTGTATCAATTCCATTGAGTTAACACTAGGATTCTAACAAGTTTTAGTCTTATTTATGGGTGAGAAAAATAAATCATAAAGTTTAAATTACTTGTCCAGAGTTCCATAACTCATGAGTACCAGAGGAGGGATTTTAACCAACTCTTGCTGGAGTCCAGGGTCAATGATCTTTCTGGTGTACCAGACTGCATGAATTAGACCTAAAGTGTGATGGAAGAAAGAAAAAATCACAAAGTTAAATCAAGATATAAAGGCATGGATTTCCCTTTCAATCACAAGGAACATAAAGGCTTAAAATCCAGTTAAATAATTGGTCTATATACAGGTAAATTTTATTTTACTATAAATAGTCTTTTCTGAGGAAATAATTTGTTTTGTTTTGTTTTTTGTTTTTAATCCTGTTTTCACACAGTGGGGAAAACAATGAAGAGAATACCTACTCTATGTTTAATTTCATCTTTGGTAATATGCTTTATAATTATAGCCAGAAATTCTCTTTGAGGGAAGTGACCTTGAATGGTCCTTTTTTTCTGTTATCTGACCATATGCATCAACTATAATTAGAAAGTGTGATTATTTAAAATCTGTGCATCTAGCTAGACAATACTTCACTAGCATAATGATTGCAATAGAGATTGGGATCATAATTAATGAGAATAGTTTTTTTTTTTTTTTATATAATTTTCCCTTTTAGTCAGATGTTCTTAATACTTGTTTAATGTTAATTTTGATCCTGAGTCTCAGTATAGATTACCTCACTCTAAGAAGCAAGTTCAGATGGATTATAACCTCTTAACAGGTTTCATTTACTAAATATGTCAGTTCTTTAAAGAGAGAAAATATACCTTTCTTCATTTTTGTGGCACTTAGCTCAGTTCTAACACATAGAAAGGTGTTTTAATATATACTTGTTTATTGTCTGACAGTTTTTGTGTTAATTGTTAGGAATACAAAGGAAAAGAAAGCTCTTGCCCTCAAGAAGCTTCTATTCTAATGGGAAACATATGTTAATGAGTTTAACCAACTTATACCTTCAGTATATAAAAGGGAACCTCAGAGGAGAAAATTAATACAGAATACAGGAAAGAGTAAACATATTTTGCAGAACATGGCCTATGATCTGAGTCTTATAGAAAACAAGGAAATCTGAAAGGGAGAATTAGGAAAGAAGAAAGTCTCAGAATTGGACGATATTTTCAGATAGAAATACAAAGGCAGAAAATGGAGCATTGTGTGTGAGATAGTTGGTGTACTGCCTTGATAGTATTTAAAAGAGAATAATACACAAGAAAACTGTAAAGGAAGAAAAGGTCAGATTGTGAAAAACTTTGAATAATCAATAAAGGAGTTCATATGACATAAAAGGAAATCGGTAGAGATTTCTCAGTGGAGGAATGGGACAATATGATAAAAAACATACTTTGAGGGAAATCACTTTGGCAGGTAGGTAGAATGTAGTTTAGGTTGGAAAGGTGAAACTCAATGCAGATAATTATAAAACCTTGGTGTTGGATTCAATGTATATATAAGTAGTAAAAATGTGCCTAAGCTAGTTTATATGAAAAAAACCTAAAAGCTTTACTAGGCTATCAATTCAGTAATAATAAAACTAATGATTAGTAAAACAAAAACAAAACAAAAAAAAAATAACTAGGCAAACATAGATTAAGAGGTTTACCCAGAGTTATATAGCTTTTAAGTGTCTTAACATGGTTTCCAATATGCATCTTACTGGGTACAGGCTCACTTCTTTATCTACTCCAACACTTATCTGCCTATGTGATGAGTCAAGAGAATATTATTAAGCTAAAATGGTTCATGTGATTAGTATCATTAAATGAAACTTTATTGTCCAGGACAATGTGGTGGGAGTGATACCTTTATTTCACTCTGTGTTAGCTCAAGCACATATAGAGGAGTTACAATTATTGAGTCAATAACTGACTCTTTGAGACTTCCATCCATTGTTGCTATTAATATTCTATAATGCCAGGAAAATTAGATTAGGCTCTTATTCCATGTTACAATTTTTCAAATCTATATAGATTTGGTTATATTCCTCCTGAATCTTCTCTCCACTAGCCCATATCTTCACAGTTCCTTTAAGGGAACAGTATATGGGCCCATTTCTCTTTTCCTCCTATACTATTTGGTGATAGCTTGATACTCTTGAATTTAATTACCTTCTCTAAACTGATGGTTTTCTAGACTGTTGTCCAATGATTTCAGTCCTGACTGACTCTTTAGGTAACCATTTGAGGTTTTCTTGTCAAAGATACTAGAATAGTTTACCACTTCTTTCTCCATCATATTTTACAGCTAGGAAATTGAGGCAAACAGGGTTAAGTAGCTTTCCCAGGGTTACACAGCTAGTAAGCATCTGAGGCCAGATTGAAATTGAAGATAAATCTTTTTGACTCTAATACTAATGCTCTATCTATTGCACTACCTATTTCCCTCTCAAATCTAGGTCTCCTCCCCTGATGTTTTTATCTTACATCTTTAAGTCCTCTTGAAACTCCTCAAATCAGATCCTAAAACAGAACTCATTGTATTCCCTTCTTAATTCCCTTATCTCCCCTTAAAATTTCAATAATGCCATCAAGGACACTACCTTCCCTCCAATTCCTCTGGCTCACAATCAAGGCATCCTCCTAAATTCCTCACTATCTCTCAGTCTTATCTAATCTGTTCTCAGAGTGCCAATTTCAACCTTGTAATATCTCTTGAATATTCTCCATTTTATTTTCTAACACTGCCAGCATTTTGTTATGAGCCCTCATCACCTCATACATATGATAATTGCAATAACCTGCCTGCAATTGTCCCTGCTTTAACTCATCTTCCATTGACCAGTCAAAATGACTTTCCTTGGTGTTTTGGACCTTGTCATCCATCTTGCTCCACCATTCCTGACACTTGCTCAGTAAACTTTAGGAATTTCCAGTCACTCCAGGATCAAATTCAAATTCTACTTTTTGCTTTTCAAATGTCTTATATAGTTATCCTTTCTACATCTTGGTGGTTAGGGGCACTGTACTTCCATGACCTTCAAATTTTGCATAAATTATTTTGGCTCTCTATAATAGAGAAAACTGATTTTTTTTTTGCTTTTATGACATATTTACAGCATACCATTACATGCATATAGTATATAAAATTGGGGTTGATATAAAATTTGATACTTAAATTGTTTTAATCATAATAAGTTCACTTATTTTTATTTTTAATAAATGAATATTTATTTACTTTTAATATACATTGCTTTATGAATCATGTTGGGAGACAAAACTCAAAGTAAAAAAAAAACATGGGAGAGATACAAGAAAAAAAGAAAAAAGAAGTGTACATGACATGTGTTGATTTATATTTAGTTTCCTTAGTTCTTTTTCTAGATGTAGATGGCATTTGCTGTCCAAAGTCTTTTGGGATTGCTTTGAATCACTGAATCAATGAATCACTGAAAAGAAACAAAACTTTCATAGATCATCGCACATTTTTGCTATTATTGTGTACAATGTACACTTGATTCTGCTTGTTTTGTTCAGCATCAGTTCATGTAAACATTTCCAAGCTTTTCTAAAATCAGCTCGTTCATCATTTTTTATAGAACAATAATATTTCATTACCTTCATAACCACGACTTGTTAAGCCATTCACCAGTTGATGGACATCCATTCCTTTTCTAATTCCTTGCTATCACAAAAACAGCTACTAAATGGTTTCCTTGAGACAAAGACCTATTAATGGCACCACAGGGTCAAAGGGTATGCATAGATTTATAGCCCTTTGGGCATATTTCAAGATCACTCTTCAGAATGGTTGAATCATTTCACAATTCCACCACCAATTCATTAGTGTCCCAGTTTTCCCATATATCCTACAACATTTATCATTATCTTTTTCTATTATCTTAACAAATCTGAGAGGTATGAAGTGGTACCTCAGAGTTGTTTTAATTTGCATTGTTCTAATCAATAGTGATTAAGAAATGGATTTACTTTCATCATCTGAAAAGTGTCTGTTCATATCCTTTAACTATTTACCAATTGGAAAATGATTTGTTTTCATATAAATTTGATATAGTTCTTTGTAGATTTTGGAAATGAAACCTTATTGAGAAATACTGGCTGTAAAGATTTTTTCCTAGCTTTGTGTTTCCCTTTTAATTTTATTTCTGTTGGTTTTATTTGTGCAAAACCTTAATTTAATGTAATCAAAATTGTCTGTTTTATCTTTTATAATGTTCTCTAGTTCTTCTTTAGTCACAAATTCCTTCCTTCTCCAAACATCTGATAGGTAAATTATCCCTTGTTCTCCTAATTTGTTTATGGTTTCATCCCTTATGCCTAAATCATGTATCCATTTTGAACTTATTTTGGTAAGGGGTGAGAAATGTAGGTCTATGAGAAGTTTCTGACATTATTTTCCGGTTTTCCTAGCAATTTTTGTCAAATAGTGTATTCTTATTTCAGAGGCTGGGGTTTGGTGGTTTATCAAATACTAGATTGCTATAGGGCTTGATTATTGTGTCATGTATATAATCCATTCCATTGATTCATCACTGAATTTCTTAGCCAAAACTAAATGGTTTTGATGACTGTTGCTTTATAATATACCTTTAGGTTTAGGACTGCTGAACAGCTATCTTTTGTATTTTTTTTTCATAAATTCCCTTGATATTCTTGACCTTTATTCTTTCAGTTGAATTTTGTGTTCTCTAGTTCTACAAAATAATGTTTTAGAAGTTTGATAGGTACGGCATTGAACAAGTAGAACAATTTAGGCAGAATTGTTATTTTTATTATGTTAACTTGGCTTAGCTATAAACAATTGACATTTTTTCAATTGTTTAGAAGTGAATTTATTTCTGTGAGAATTGTTTTGCAATTGTTCATATAGTTCGGGAATTTGTCTTTGCAGATAGACCCCCTAAGCATTTTATTTTGTCTACAGTAATTTAAAAAGGAATTTTTCTATCTCTTGCTTATAGGTTTTGTCAGTAATATGTAGAAATGCTGATTATTTGTGTGGGTTTATTTTATATCATGCACTTTTGTGAAAGATGTTAACTGTTTCCAGTAAGATTTTAGAAGATTTTCTAGGATTCTTTAAGTATATCATCATATCATCTGCAAAGAGTGAGAGTTTTATTTCCCCATTGCCTATTCTAATTCCTTTAATTTATTTTTCTTTTGTTATTGTTATTTCAAATAAAATGCTGAATAATAGTGGTGATAATGGGCATACTGGTTTCATCCCTGATCTTACTGGGAATATGTCCAACTTTTCTCCATTGCAAATAATGCTTGCTGCAGGTTTTAGATAAATACTGCTTACTATTTTAAAGAAAGCTCCCTTTATGCCCATGTTCTCGAGTGTTTTTAATAAGAATGGGTGATGTATTTTGTCAAAAGTTTTTTCTGTATATATTGAAATTATCATATGATTTCTGTTGTTTTTATTATTGATATGGGTGGTTATAATAGTTTTTCTGATATTGAACCAGCCCTCTATTTCTGGTATAAATCCCACTTGCTCATAGTACATTATCCTGCTGATAAATTGCCATGAATTCTTTGCTAATATCTTATTGAAAATTTTTGCATCAGTTTTCATTAAGGATATTGGTCTGTAATTTTCTTTCTCTGTTTTGGTCCTTCCTGGTTTATGTATCAGCTTCATATTTGTGAAATAGAAGGAATTTAGTAGTACTACTTCTTTACCTATTTTTCCAAATAATTTACATAGGATTGGAATTGATTCTTCTTTAAAAGTTTGGTAGATTTCACTTGTGAATCCATCTGCTCCTGGAGATTTTTTCTTAGGGAGTTCATTAATTACTTGATCAGTTTCTTTGGCTAAAATGGGACCGTGTAAGTGATTTATTTCCTTTTCTCTTAACCTAGGCAATTTATATTTTTGGAAATGTTCATCTATTTCGATTAGTTTGTCATGCTTGCTTCCAAACAGGTGAGCAAAATAGCTCCAATTATTGCTTTAGTTTCTTTTTCATTGGTGATAAGGTCAGCCCTTTCATTTTTGATGCTGGAATTTTTTTTTTTCTTTTTCTAATCAAATTAGTAAAAGGCTTATTTATTTTGCTAGTTTTTTTTTCAAATCTTAATTTTGTTTATTAGTTTTCTTAGTTTCTATTTTATTAATCTATCTTTTGAGTTTCAAAATTTCAAATTTGGTTTTTAATTTATTCTTTTTCTAGCATTTTTAGTTGTATGCCTAATTAATTTATCTCTTCCTTTTCTATTTATTTATGTAATGATTTAGAGATAATAAAATTTCCCCTATGAACTGTTTTGGCTGTATCCCATAGGATTTGGTATGTTGTCTAATTATTATCATTTTCTTGGATGAAATTTTGGTTTATTTCTGTGATTTATTGTTTGACCTACTCATTCTTTAGAATTAGAACATTTAACTCCCAATTATTTTTTAGTCTATCTTTCCTTGGGTCTTTATTGAATGTAATATTTATTGCATTGTTTTCTGAAAAAGAAGCATTTATTATTTCTGCCTTTTTGCATTTGATTGTGCAGTTTTTATGTCCTAATGCATGGTCAATTTTTGTGCAGCTTCTGAGAAAAAAAAAAGTGTATTCATTTCTCTCCCTATTCAATTTTCTCTAGAGGTATATCATATCTAAGTTTTTTTAAGATCCTGTTCATCTCTCTAGTTTCTTTCTTGTTATTTTGTGATGAAATTTGTCTGATTCCTACAGGGGAAGGTGGAGGTCTGATTCTTCTCTAGGAATTTGCCTGATCTACCACTTAGTGCATACACATTTAATATCATTATTAATTCATATTAATGGTACACTTTATCAACATATGCTTTCCCTCCTTATCTCTTTTAACTAGAACTATTTTTATTTTTGCTTTATCTCATATCAGAATTGCTATCCCTATTTTTTTCTTCAGCTGAACCTATACATAAATTTTATACATTTCTGAATTTCTAAACATTTTTTCCTGTGTCATCTGATGACATTAGTGTGTCATATATGACTTTCAAAAAATTCCCCAAAAATTTCAATTGATTTTCTTATGTTGATCCATGATAAAGGATTTTAGAGATGGGGGAAATAATGTTGTATAGAAAATAACAATAATCCTTCCCGTCTGATTTTGCAGTGTTCTTAAAACTCAATCCTCATCATGTACTCTTCAAAATAGTGACACAAGCCTTCTTGTTCCATAAACAACATACTCCACCTCCTTACTTTGGAATTTTCTCTAGGTGTGGTTCATGCCTATAATATTTTACCTCCCTGTTTACTGACCTTCCTGCTTTCCTCTATGTCCCAACTAAAATTCCATCTATTAAAGAAAGCATTTCCCATTCCAATTAAATTCCTGTAACTTCGTTCTGTTAATCATTTCCTATTTCTCATCTGTATATGTGTATGGCACAAATATATATATATATATATATATGTGTGTGTGTGTGTGTGTGTGTGTGTGTGTATACAAGGAGACAGGAAGAGAGAAAGAGGGAAAGGGAGAGGGAGAGAGAGAGAAAGAGAGCTTATTTGTAAATTTGTATTTGCCTGTTGGCTTTCGCATGAATTATAAGCTCCTTGAAATAAGGGACTATCTTTTACCTTTTTTTGAATACATAGTGATTAGCACGATTATGACACTAATAAAATATGACAAAATTTCAGATGTCCTCATCCAAATCCATCCACTTTTTTTTTTTTTTTTTTTTTTTTTTTTACATATTCTACTTTGCTTACAAGTTTCTGCCACTGGAACCTAGAATAGAATGCCACTGCATTCTGATTTCTCCATAGAACCTGAAGACTTCATTTTTTTCATTATAGTGATGATGCTTGAAATACCACCAAAACTTCCAGGACACACATTTGGTCTTTTGTCTTGGCTAAACTGCTCAGCATATTTTTTATTGATGGTGGTAGATTTTGAAAATAGCCTATCGAGTCATCCCATTCACTTCATTTGTGAGAAAAAATGTGTGCATACCAAAACAAAAATTGTGAGAGATTGAATGTATTTCATATCTCAAAATATCTTACTTAAAGCCACCTAAACTTTTCTAAAAATATAGTTCAAAGTATCATCACTAAAGAACAAATCAGGACCACAACATTAGATTTTACATAATGTCTTCCAAAATGTGCAACAAACATTACTTCATTTATTCACATAATAAATTTTTCACAGAAGTAGAGTGGATCACTATCTCCCACAAAGAAAATTCTTTTGTCCTGGTTTGTTGACTTAAAACAATAATTCCAACAATCACTGATACATTGTTAACATATCAGATCCTTCCTGATAATCCATACCCCCAAATATTTACTTCAAGTTATGAGCTATACAGATCCCTCTAAAACAAATAAGGACCATGATAGATTTACATAGGGTGTTCCAGATTGTGTGACAAATGTTAGTTCATTTATCCTCATAAAATTTTTGTCATAAAACTAGAGTGGATCACTAGCCTCTATAAAGAAAAATACTTTTGTCTTGGTTTGTTGGCTTAAAACAACAATTCAAATAATCCATGATACATTTTTAACATAATAGATTCTTTCCAATAATCCATCCTCCCCAAAATAAATTAACTTCTCTATAATTTGTCAGTCACCACATTGTAAAAATTGTGGAACAAATTACTTTTTAGCCACAATATATATTACATATAAAGAAGCAAAATTCAGTCATCTCCCTTTTAAGTTGACATGGAGTAAACCTGAGAAATAGACAAAGGTAGAATGTTGATTAGGAGAAGATAAAGGTGAATAAAGTACTTTGGACAAATAAGCAAAAGGATAGAAAATAAGGAAAGCGACATATAAGAACTAAGAGGGCAAAAAGAGAAGTAAGGAGAAAATGTAACGATACATAAGTGGGAGGTGTAGTGTGTGGAGAAGACCTCTTTGCAATACTTGTTAATCATTCCTTATGCAAATTTAAAAAATTCATCATAAAAGTGCATATGTTTTTCTTGTTTAATAATCTTTCTCCATTCAACTTTTTAATGCCTTTATCTTTGCAATGATAGGAAAATAGAAGTTGAATTATATGATAATGGTAATAAAATCAGTAGTCATTATTCAGAATTTTCTATGGAATTGTAATGCTAATGAAGAAGTCAATTTTTAGAAATGTTTGACCTCACCATAATGAAAGATGAGTAAACCAGATTGCATTGCCCTTTCAAATTTTGCACTTGAATATATATCCTAAGAAATTCAACTCTTTCTAAATGACAGATCTAGCAGTAGGCCAATAACTTTAGTTTAAATTCTAAAGTTTCTTTTGCTATAATAAGCTAGACTGAGTTATTTAAGAGCATTAACGTTATATAAGTATAACATATAAATAATTGAATTATTGAAATGGAGAGGTGATTTTTTACTTGTCAAACAAAGTTACAACTACCCATCATTGACTAATAGAATGCATTGGATAAGTTATTTTAGGGTCTGATGCTCATCCTCTTATTAGTGAAATGAAGAGTTTACATAAGATTATCTCCAAAGTTCCTTTCAGTTTTCACATAAAATGACACTATAAGTTCCCACTACTAAATTTCACAGAATGGAGTTAAATAGGGGTGCTATGATGATTCAACTACAGGCAACATTTATTTAAGTGCCTGCTATGTTTCCAGCACTCTATAAGGCATTAACTAGTCAAAGAATAAAATAATACCTACTCACAAGGAATTTTTATTCTAATGGTGGAGAAAACAAGAACAAGAACAAAAACAAGAACATTATAAAAATATAGTTTAACATATAACAAGAACAAAAACAAGAACATTATAAAAATATACAGTTTAACATATAAATAATTGAATTATTGAAATGGAGAGGTGATTTTTTACTTGTCAAAACAAAGTTACAACTACCCATCATTGACTAATAGAATGCATTGGATAAGTTATTTTAGGGTCTGATGCTCATCCTCTTATTAGTGAAATGAAGAGTTTACATAAGATTATCTCCAAAGTTCCTTTCAGTTTTCACATAAAATGACACTATAAGTTCCCACTACTAAATTTCACAGAATGGAGTTAAATAGGGGTGCTATGATGATTCAACTACAGGCAACATTTATTTAAGTGCCTGCTATGTTTCCAGCACTCTATAAGGCATTAACTAGTCAAAGAATAAAATAATACCTACTCACAAGGAATTTTTATTCTAATGGTGGAGAAAACAAGAACATTATAAAAATATACAGTTTAATATTAAATTAATTAAGTCCAAAATCATATAAAGTACTTCAATATAAAATGATTTGGGAAAGAAGACACTAGCAGGTGCTTAAATTTGGAAAGATTCATGCAGAAAATGGTGAATGACATGTTTTAAAGGAAGGGAAAAAACTCTCAAATAGATGTATTACAGATTGTATTTCAGAAATGGTTGGTAGTTATTATAAAGATACAAAAATAGAAGATAGAGTGCTGTATATGAGGAATAGATAGAAGGTCAGTTTGTGTGGATTACGAAGTATGCAATGAGGAGTAATGTTCAATGAAGCTGGAAAGAGAAGTTGGAGCCAGATTTTGTGGGGACTCTAAAAAGTGAAATAGAGGAGTACTTATTTTATCCTAGAGACGATATGAAGGCACTGGAATTGATTAATAGGGGACTAGCATGGTCACATTGGCACTTAAAGAAAATTACATTGCCAACCACATGGATGATGGACTAAAATGAAGAGAAACTTGAGACAATTAGAAGACAAATAGAAGGCTACTATAAAAATCTAGTTAAGAGGGGGTAGGGGTACAGGGGAGAATGTGTAAAAGAAGGCAGTACTTTTGTGAATGGAGTAAAAGAATTACATGCGACACATAATGTGAAAGTAGACATATAATGATTAATCAGCTCATTGAATGTTGTTTGTACTTTTTCAAAGAGAACTGATCACATCACAGAATGTTTCTTGAATTATACCTGAGTTGGACTTATTAAATCAGGCAGTTTCATAAAGCCATTAATCTCACTTTGTCTACCATAGTCTTTGAAGTCCAATGGCAGAACAAAAATCTAGATGACTGGTGATGATCTGATATTCAGTAGATGCCCTTACCATCTTTTAATGTTGAGTACCATGTCATAGGAAATAGAGGAAATTAACCAGAAAATGGGATGACTAATATCCATGTCATGGTAAGATAGTTTGAAAAATTGCATTGAATCATAGAATCAATATTAGAGAAGGTCCTGAAAATATTTTCTCTATGATCATTTCCATGTCTTTTGGAAAAAAGAACTATGACTATTTTTGTTTAGAAAAAGAGGACAGAGAAGCAATCAGTAGAAATCACAGAAAGAAAAATCAATTTTTTATAGTAAAAACAATAAAATCAAAGAAAATAATGAAAAAATTATATATATCATGTCTCCTAACCAAAATTCTTTATTACAGTCTAAAAATAGACAGAGATGACCATGGCCTAAGAACCTAAAAAGGGACTTTTGTTTGTATGTGCTTTGACACACACAACCTGTGCTGTATTTAACTGCTGGAGGCATTATGTTCCTTCACTATAAAATTATTAATTTAAGTATCTTGATTCCTCAGATTCCTTCAACTTTTAGAACTATGATCCTATGTTCCTCTGCTCTGTGAAATTCCTTCCAGCTTTGGTATGCCCTACATATATTCATTCTTTTTTTTCATTTGTTGGTTTATTAATTGATCAATTGATTAATTGATTTATGGATTTTTATAGGTATAATTGAAAACCTTCAGGTTTCTTCCTTACTGTTTTCCTTCTCCTCACCTCCAAAACTCTCCCTCCTATTAGGACCATATTTCTTTTTTTTTTTCTTTACTTTAAAAAGCACTTCAATATGACCTGTAAATCTGGAAAGCAAGAATTAAAATAGAAATGTGTAAATTTTCTTCCCCTCATTTTTTTAAAATCTAGCTTGCTTTCTAAACAATAATTTTGATTTCACATTTTTATTTTACCCAAGCTTAACAGAGACACACATCATTAGGCATGTATATCTCCAAACTCAATCTATTTATTATAAGGGTTTAAGAAAAAAATTAAATCTCCAGCATACACCTTCAAGGAAGTATTTGTGAAAACACATTTGATGGCTCTAAATGTATCTGTATTGATGGGCTTTCCAACTACTTAATGTTTTAAGGTAATTAAACCACAAAACCTCATTGAAGTAATGTTTAGGGCTGACTTAAACCCTTAAAAGCCATTAGCTCTTAACTGCCAAGTTGCTCTGAGTCTCAGGCTGCATGAAATTGAATCATATTTGAAGGGTTTTACAAGCTAGTGGCAAAAATCATATAACCCCTACAGTTTTAAATCCCTCATCCAATACAAGTGATATCTAGAATGAGGAAATAATTATGAATGCAAAAGAAGGAAGGCTTTGAACTTGATTTTGTATCCTGTGTTTTTCTTGTCATCTTTAGCTAATTAACTCCACTTAACTTACATAGTTCCCTCTAAACTAGAAATATTTTGGAGCAAGACACTTATTTTAACTTTAGGTATTCAAAAAGGGGGATTAAGATACTCATTTAACCAAGTTAACTCACTTAACATTAATAGTTATGACTTTATAATAACAATAACTGACATTTATAAGCTTCTTTAAAGCAGTTTACAACCAATATATAATATGCTTTCCAAACCTTGAAATTTTATATAAATAGGAGCTATGCATTATTTGATTTTGCAAAATATTTTATATATTAAGCTTGTTTGTTGTTGTTGTTGATTTTATATTACAACCATTTTTAGATTACTCCAAACTTTTGAGAAATCTTTTTTCTAACCAAAGCATAACAATTAAGTAAAACTAAAAATACAGAGACCCCCCTTCTCAAAATGCATGAAACATTATATATCTGTATTATCCCTCATTTTAAATTTTCATTAAAATAAACAAGAATCTATTTCTTCTGCTGCCTCCTCTGGAAAAAAAAGTAAAAATGTTCTCATGTAACAAGTATGATACATCTAGAAAAACAATTTCCCTCATTGGCTATATAGAAACACATTCATTTCTCATTCTGCAAAATAGATGAATGGTATGTTTCATCTGAACCTCAAAATTAGTTCCATTTTACAGATGAGTTGAGTGAGGCCCAAAAATTTTAAAGTATTTACCCATGCCTATAGAACTTGCAAAAGTGTGAGGCACAAAATTGAAAGAAGGTCTCCCTTTCTCTAAATTCAGCATCCTTTGCATTATTCCTTGCAGTCTTTGCAGTTTATCACTGCATGAATATAGTTCAGAAAACACTCAGGCTTACATTCCCAAGAAATTCAGAGAATTCAATCCCTTTTAAAGTCAGTCTTCTGTCCTGAAAAATCAAGAAGTATCCCCTATACTGACAAATCTTTCCAGGATGGTATTACAAATGAACATTGACTATTCTAATATATGCAGAATTAAAGAATCTGAATTGGAATGTACTTCAGGAACCATCAAGTCAAACATGAACTCAAGAAAAATAACCTTGAACATTTTATATATGGTATTCTAGGTTTTATTAGAAAATAAGGATTCCCCCCATTGTTTCCTAATGTTATTCATTGATACAAAGTTCCTTTGTGCACTTATAATCCCTATTGCCATGGAAAGTCTAATAAGTATCTTTTCAACATAGAAATAATAGAATATTACCTAGAATTTATATAGGTTTTTAAGTTACATGTTATCTGATTTGATCCATAAAACTCTGTGAAGCAGATGTTATCTTCATTTATTTATTTATTTTGGTATGAGAAACTGAGGCTGAGAAAGATTAAGCAATTTTCTCAGGATCATATAATTAAGTATTGGAGTAGCATTTGACCTCAGGTCTCCCTTACTTCAGGTATAGCATTCCATTCACTGTATCACCTAGCTAACTTCCCCTACTTGGTCTTACTTTTGCTCTTTGGGGGAAAAACAAAAAAACAAAACTATCTTCTTTTCTTTTTTTGAAACATTAGAGATGATTGTCATGTTTCCCTCCATTTATTTTTGGTTTCTTTTTCTTCAGACTAACTACAATCATGGGATTCTAGTTTTACAACTGGAAGATATTATGAGACATTAAGTCTCAACTTCTCATTCTACAGGTGAAGAAACTGAGATCCAGGAGGGAAAGTGGCTATCTAAGTATCCATCACAATAAGTAGCAGAGCAGTGAATCAGACCCAGAATCTCTGACAAAACTACTTTGGAAATTGTTTTGCTCCAGGAAGATCAATATAGGGAAACTTCATCATCTTACAAGATCAAATCAGCTTTAGTGATCACATGTTATCATTACTCTCAGCCCCTCTGATTGGAAGGTGGGACCATGATCTTCCAAATCTCCCTTTAAGAAAGAGGCTCCAGATAGACATCACTTCATTTTCCAGTTCAATGCTCTACTTTGGAATTTCTCTGATTTCTCACATCAAGTACTCCCTCTCCCCATCTACCTTTTCTGCTTACTTTTGTATATTGTCCTTACCATCCTATTACATTGTAAGCTCCTTAGGACTGTCTTTTCTTTCTTCTCCTTCACCCTCTTATTTGTATCCTAGTACTCAGCAGAGTGCTAGAACAGAATAGTCACTTAACATGTTTATTGAATATTTATTTATGTTTTATCCAGAAAGTGTTGCTTTTATGTTTGTTTGTTTGTTATTCCTTTAAAATGTATCCTCTTGATATAGTCATCTCTCTGTGGTACAACACAATTCATATGTGACATTGCCCTGATTTGAATAGTAAGGAAAAAAATGATTTGTGATTTTAAAAGTGGCAATACTTGTAAGCCACAACTATCCCCAGTGCAAAACCAAACCAAATAAACAAACAAATCAATAAATAAATAAAATGCAAGCTGAGCTTTTAATGTAAAAGGAAAATTCTCTATGTTTGTGTTACCACCTCAAGAAAACAAAGTTGTTATTGTTTATTAATTAAATGGTAAACATTGATAAAATAATTTAAAAAAACACAAAAACTTATAAACATATCAATGGAAAGAGGTATAAGCCTGGAAAGGATAAGATCTAATCTCAAATGAAGTATTATGATGATTCAAAATCTCTTATACAATATCTCTGTTTTGGACAATTTTTTATAATCTTTTTGTAAGGCTAAGATCAATAAGACCTAAAAGAAGGATTTAGTGGAGTAAGAGAATTTTTCTCCTTTGAACAGATGACAAAATGGGGAAGAAATACCCTATATTAATTAATTCTATTCAGTTGAATCAATTCAATATTCCTTAATTATCTTTGACACTATTGTATTTTTTGTTATCCAAAAAGCACTTTAAATGGACTTTAGCCATGCAAAATCATTCATTTTAACACTAACTTGCTTGCACAGAGGTCAATTTTTGATGTGCTAAGACAAGTAAGATAAAGTTTATCTAGGTTTAGAATTGCCTCATATAGGAATGCAATGAAATTTGTGGTTAGCAAAGCTTGTAGATTATGATTTTATAGAAAGCTTTCCTAGCTATAAGATACATTCAGCATATGTTAAGAGAAATTTACATTTTAAACATTTTTTCTCATTTGTTACATTTGTACAAATTTGGGTTTCAGGCAAATGAACTGACTAAGGAAACAGAAATATCATTAGTAGCTGTGGAGTTAAATTCCAAGAAGGGCAATATTCTGGGCTCCTTCTGGAAACTACCTGCATGAGCTCAATTTGTGGTCAGATTTGATATAACTTCAGTTAGGAACAAACCAATTGCAAAAATGTTAGCCATCTTTTCAGATGAGAGCCAATATGTGGATGTAGGAAAATGTTGCCAGCAAACTGAAATGCATTACAGAGAGAAATTCATAACATTACTAAATCACATATTGAAAGCTGAAATATTTAGTATGGCTGCCTCAGCTAAGCTTTGTAAGGCTGGCTACGTTTTGAATCCAGAAATTATAGTAAACATTTTAAAATTTGATAAAACAAGATGTGGTTAGCCAAGATCCTGTCCCTTTCATTTTTAAACACACTCTGTAAGGTAAATTTAATCCAGTCCATTTCTTACTAGATAATGCTGAACTCATTAAAATTCAGTTTGGGAATGCGGCAGGGTTTCAATTTTGTTCGGAAGTGTCCTTCCTTTCAGTATATTTCTTTAGCTAAATGCAGTGTGTATATTTCTTTCCAAAGAATAAACAAATTCCAAAATCCGAAAGTTTGAGTTGTGTTCAAAACTCCCAACTCATGATTATTGAACAGATTCTACACTTGGCAAGATATTCCTCTCCTTTCCTAATACCAGCTGCTTTCCTAGTCTACCAGCATTTCCAAATATTTTATCAATAAATAAATCAGAGTAGATTTCCTTCCTTTTACATATTTGTACTTCCAGCCTGACATTTTCTATTCTTCTGTGACATATAATAATTGGGGATAAAAGGGTTTGGCATATGAAAAAACACAAAAATCTTCTGGCAAATAGCTAATTTATCATTTTGATCTACTTCCCAAATCTTCCTATGTCTCGCTTTTTATCCTTATACCATTTCCTCTTCTCTTATATAAATTCTTAAGTCTTTGCTCTTCTCTTTAGTCTCTCTCACCACTTTTCCTCATTCCACCTTCTAAATCAAACTTTATTATAGGAAATTTACAATGCAGTCATACATGGAGGTGGATAGATAAAATATTAAATGATTACAATGTGCCAGGAAGTGCTGAGAAGACAGATTCATAGAAGTATGACTGTGTCAAAAGAAGGTCTGGAGACATAAAAAGAAGACCAGGAGAAGAAGTGAAAAGCACAAGGAACATATGTGGAATGGCTCAGAAGAGACTGAGTTTCAAGCAAGATAAGGTAAAAGTTCACCTCTAGGATTAGGAGAAAGGGTAAGGAGAAGTAGATGATGAAGATGATGGTGCAAAAGTAGGCTGACAATTGCCAGGAGTTCGAATGAAGCCCTGATTCTATTTTTTCTTTTAAAAATTAATCATACAAACTGTAATTATTGGATGTTAATAGGCTTTAGCTTCCTTTGTGGCTGTTGGAACAATTTGCTCTATTGTTGTTTCTGCCAAGAAAAGTCTTCATTCTTTCTTAGGTAGACATCCCCCCAACTCACCAGTGGGTTTGCATCTTGTCGGTTGTTCTCACACAGGTTTAGCTTGTGTAGTCACTGCACATGCTACAACTATTAGGAACCACATCTAAGAGTTGAGTGCCACGCAGGTGCCAAAGGTGTCCCTGAAAAGGGTCAGACAAGACCTCTTACTAGAAGTGCTAGCCCTCCTTGAATGCTTCATACACTTCTGTATCGTCTACCTACTCAAAGTTGTTCCTTATTACTTCAATTTTATACGTATGAAATTGAATATTATATATATAAATATAAGTATATAATTGAAAAATTTCCTATTTCTGTTCCTGTTGAAATATGGAAAGATAGTAAAATTTGGGAATCATGCAATTGATGAAGGGTTTGACATAATAATAGGAAAATAATAATGAATGGTTTGAAATAAACTTGGGAGGTCCAGAATAGAGATTTCAGGGATCATTGGTTTGTCTTATGCCATGTAACATTTTTAATTTGCTTGGATAAAAGCATAGTTGACCTTTTCATTAAACTTTTGTGGTTTCTAGTTCTTGATTTAAAATTTTCTGTGATTGGAAAGCTGAGTCCCTTACCACATGAAATTAATGATACCAAAATCATTGGTCCAATTCCTATGTGACTTTTTCAGCTTAAATCCATCGATCAGCAGTGATCATCAACTATCTCCTCACTCTGCCTTTCCTTCTATGACTAAAAACAGGAATTTTTAAATGTATATTTAATATAAATGTATCTTCTTCAGAATATTTATCTGTGGTAGCCTGTTGGAAAGACAAAAATATTCATAGTAAAATAAAATGTATGCAAAAAAAAAAAAAAAAAAAGATTTAATTAACAGTGGAGAAAGAGATATCAAGATAATCAGTTAGGACAAAAACAAGATATGGGTTTGGACATTAAGAGATAAGAATCTAAAAGTCCACTAATGATATTAAAAATATCATTCAGATATTAAAGACAAAACTCAAAATTAAAACATTTCAAAGCCATTTAAATGAATTTAAGTAGTTAGTAAATACATGAATACATAAATATGTTCAAGAACATATTATTTGCAAAAGTACTGTGTTAAGTTACAGAGAGACAAATAGATACCCATCACTTAACATATTACTTTTGTTCTTTTGATAAAGGATGGGTATACAAATGGAAAGGCAGCTATGTGATGCAGTGGATAGAGGGCCAGACTTGGAGTCAGCAAGACTCATTTTCCTAAGTTCAAAAATGATCTCAGGCACTTATCAGCTCTGTGAAAATGCACAAATCACTTAGCCTTTTTTGCCTCAATTTCCGCCTATGTAAAATAAGTTTTAGAAGGAAATAGCAAACCACTTTTGTATTTTTCTGAAGAAAATTTCAAACAGTCACAAACCTCAAATTGCAGAAAATACCCAAAAAACAGCATACAATCATAATATTAAGCCTGTTCTTTTTCATTTATTTTTCTTTTCTGTAGAAAGAATCTATATGGGACATTTAGGCTACAATTTAAGCATGAAGACCCAGTGATCTTTAGGTTGTAGTAGTGAGGTAGAGTAATATACTTTCTTCAGTGTCATTTTCATTGATAAAAACTACATACATTTTCAATGTCAAAACTTTTTATTCTACCCAATGACTTTAGTAGCAATAAAGTACTTTTCTGGATTTCCACTTAATGTGGTTTCTAATGAGTTTGGAGGTGCAACAAATTCAGAGGAAATTACCACTTACAGTCTCAATCAGAATTGCTCTACTATACAATAACTTCAGTGATTTGGATTGGAAACAGGGATAGGAAGGAGATGCTGTTATGCCTCAGAATTATGGTATTGACTGTCTTTTGGTAGAAATTGGGCAACAATATCATCAGTGATAGAAGGGATAGTCTGCATCTCTAGAGGCTGCTTTGCTGGGTAATGGGATGGGGGCAATGTTGGCAAAATTCTGCCCTAGTCTACCATTGTCCATGGTCAAAAGAAGAATGGAGTAGTCAATGAGTTCCCCAAGTAATTTTAAAAATATTTTTATTCATTTAGGTTATACATGTACATTTATTTTTAACATATTTCCATATGAGTCATGTTGGGAGAGAAAGAAGAAAACAAAAGAAAAAAATTTAAAGAGAGAGAGAGAAAGAGAGAGAGAGAAGAAGAAGAAGAGGAAGAAGAAGAAGAAGAAGAAGAAGAAGAAGAAGAAGAAGAAGAAGAAGAAGAAGAAGAAGAAGAAGAAGAAGAAGAAGAAGAAGAAGAAGAAGAAGGAGAAGGAGGAGGAGGAGGAGGAGGAGGAGGAGAAAGAAAAGGAAGGAAAAGAGAGAGGGGGAGGGAGGGAGGAAGGGAGGGAAGAAAGAAGAAAAAACCAGAAGCACAAAAAGTTGAAAACAGTATGCTTCCATAGTTCTCTCTCTGAATATGGATGGCATTTTCTATCTAAACTTTATTGGAACTTCACTGGATCATTGAATTGCTCAGAAGAGCTAAGTCTATCACGATTGATCATCACCCAAATTTGCTGTTGATATATACAATGTTTTATTAGTTTTGCTCACTTCATGCAGGATAAGTACATTTAAGTTTTTCCAGGCTTTTCTGAAATTAGCCTGTTCATCATTCCTTATAGAACAATAATATTCCATTACTTTCATATATCATAACTTATTCAACCATTATCCAATTGATAAATATCTGCCCATTTTCCAATTCTTTGTCACTACAAAGAGAGCTGCTATGAAACTTTTTGCACATTTGGGTTTTTTTCTATTTTATTATCTTTGTCACTCAAAATTCTAATGAAATCCTAGAATACATGGTACCTAAAGAAAAAAAATGATTTAATAATCATCATCTTCTCTCTCCTGTCTTCCATATGACTCAAAAGTCAGTCAATAAATATTTATTAAGTACCAATTATATTCCAAGAAATATGCTAAGAATATATACATATGTATGCATACACACATATAAGATAAACTGGAATGAATCAATAGAGAAAAGGTACTAGTATTAAAAGAGAAGAGGAAATGCTTCCTATAAAAGATAGCATTTTGACTGGCATTTGAAGGAAATCAGGGAAGTCAGGAATTGAAGAATAAAAAAAGTGTGGACACAATGTAAAACTGCCCGAGGTTTTAAGATGAAATGTCTTATTCAATTAACAGAAAGGAGACTAG
Organism: Sarcophilus harrisii; assembly: GCF_902635505.1. Taxonomy (NCBI): domain Eukaryota; kingdom Metazoa; phylum Chordata; class Mammalia; order Dasyuromorphia; family Dasyuridae; genus Sarcophilus; species Sarcophilus harrisii. The sequence goes on from NC_045427.1 coordinate 68,641,173, forward strand.
TGCAACTGGATCACAAAGTATATTGGGACAAAAGAGTATAGCATAAGAATATTAGAAATGGAAGTGGTAATAAGTTTTTATGACATTTGAATACTAACCAGATTTTTTTTATTTGATCCTGGAGGTAATAGGGTGTACCTAGAATTTATTGGGTAGGTATATCTTCAAACATTATTAAACTTGAGCTTTAGGGGGAAATAAAAACACAAACAAATCAAAACAAAAAATAAAAACAATACTTAGGAAGGTGAAGTTTTGGACTGAAATGGAGAGAGACTTATGACAGGGCAACCAATGGGGATGATATTTCAATAGGCATTTAGAATAGGCATTGAGAATCCTCTATAATCTGATTCCAATTTATCTTCAAAAACTCATTTCCTAATGTTACCCTTCAAGCATTCTAGTCCAAATAATGCACTAACTTTTCTCTGTAAATAATACCCCTTGTTTCTATTTTTACAAATTTTCCTTCATATCTGGAATATCCATCCTCTAAGAATGCAGTTTAAAGTTTATTTCAAAACACAACACATGCATCAATAATAATTTGTTCTTTCTTGAAATTATTTATTTGTTTCTGCACATGCTGAATTCTCCCAGTAAATGTAATCTCCCTTGGGACAGGGATTTTGTCTTTTTTCTTTTTTAAATTTTCTGTCTTAATTGATTTGCACACAATCTTGTGAATAGAAAGCACATAATAAGTGTTTGTCAAATTGAAGACTTAGATTTGTTCTCCTTGTCACTGAGGATTTGATAAAAGATGGAAATTATAGAGAACTGGATTTTAGCTGGATATAAAAAAAACACTATATGATAAGAATTGTTTACAAATAGAATGGGGCTGTCTTATAAAGTATTCAAATGGAGACAAACTGAACATTCATCAATAACATTATATAGGGAATTCCTGTTCAAATTTTAGATAATCTCAAAGCTTCATTCTAATTATAAATACTGTGATTCTGTCAAATGATTTTTTCTCCTCGTCAGAAAGAGCTAAGATATAGTCTACATAATTAAATAATAGAAAGATGAAACAATAGAGTGGAACTGGGTTTCTGAAGAAGTTGGTTAAGAGAAAAAGAAAACAAAAAAAGAACCTCAGATCTTAGAGGGTGAAGGGATAAAAAAGGCTTTTTCTCTACTAGGCCCAAGGGCAACTGAGTTAAGTCATGACTTCTAAAAAAAAGTTGAAATTGGCTTTTCTTGAACTTTCTGACTCTGTAAGCTTCCATCCCCAAGTGAAAAATATCATATACAAAACTCATATTTATTCTTTCCTCACATGGGGATTATGTTCCTGCTAGAAAAGTTTTACTTGTAAGAAAGGAAATGGTTAATATACAAAATACTCAAAAGTATTATAAAGAAATTCTTAAAATCTATTTTTCTTTCCAAGAACTTAAAGACTTCTGGGAATCATGGTATTACTATTGAAAAGATATTTCACATGAAGCTCAAGTCTGTGCCATTCCCAGCATCTCATTGACTCTACTCCACATAGGAAAAGCTCTTCTTCCTCATGTCTACTTCCTACCTTCTAAGAAGCTTTCTTTCAACTTCTTCTTCTTACTTTTTCAACTCTCAGCTGAAATTTCCCTTTCTATAAGATGACTTTCCTGATCCCCTTAAATACTATATTTTTCCTCTATTCATCATTCCCAATTAATATTATGTAGAGCTTCTCTGAATTCAATTCTTTACATTTTTTCCTCCATTAGAATGTGGGTTTCTTGAATGCAGATACTGTGTTTTGCCTTTCTTTTGATTACCAGTACTTAGTAAGGCTTCTGGTAAATACTAGACAGTTAATAAATGTTCATTCATTGACTGACAACTTACAACAACTTACAAAGAGCAAATATTCTGGACAGCTAGATATAGTTTTGTTTTTCATCATTGTTTCAGCTGTAAGCATTCTTTTGGAAATGCTCATTCTTTCCTTAGGATGACATCATCTCACAAAATACTTCCTTCCTACCAGGCAATAGGAATTGAATTCAGGAATCCTGAACCCACCAGTTTCCAAGCTGATAAATATCCATTTATTTCTCTTATCTCTGTATGTATTTATATGAGAGTGTGCCCTGAATATAAGGGAGTTTGCTTGCATCTCCTATTCTTAATAGACCATTTCTGTAAATCCTTTAATAAACACTAACTGAAGCATGGATGATACATTGTTAATGAAGAAGTCCACCATTTGAGAACAGGAATAAAAATAAACCCAATCCTTCATAATTATTCCAGAATCCTGCATTTCTAATTGAAACAACAGATGCATTATAATATCTGACAAGAAAATTTTTGGGGAAAAATTAGTATCTTTCTCAAGAAATCAACTATTGTTGTATACAAATGGTAATGTATCAAGAGTAGTACATTCTTCTAAGGAGCTGATCCACTGATATTAGTGGGACCTAGGGGAAATAGCACTGAAAGAAGTATTACAATTGGAATATTGACAGTTTCTAAATGTGTAGATGAAACTGGCATTCTTCAGTCACTTCCTGAACTCTCCTCTATCACTTTCACTGTGTTACTGGCTATATTTCTATCTTCCAGTAAGTTCACTTCAATCGTATTCTTTCTCCAATTTCCCTGTTCACCAGCAATTACTAATATTTGGTAAAAGTCAAGGATGCCACTCAAGGAAATAACATAGCTATTTTCTTTAATGGTCTTCTTGAAGGAAAAAAAAAGTATTTATGAGGTATTACAAATTATTAACTTCTTCTGAGGTAAAGAGACACCTTCAGATAATGCCTGATTTTTGTGTTGTTTCCTTAAGAATGACTGAGCTGTGAATAACAATCATAGAATCATATTTGTCATTTACAAACAAAGATGTCACAAAAACCTGCAAAATTCATTCTTTGGGATGTTTTCATTAAGGAGAAGGGTTATGCTTATGATAGGAATGTATGAGTATTATTTATCAAATGTCAAAAATAAAGAATTACAGCATTTACCACTGATTCTGTTTATTAAGTTGCTCAGCATGATGCAGTTAATAGTCATGAAAGACAAACACACACACACACACACACACACACACACACACACACAACTTGAGTGTGCAAAATGACCTAGAATAGTACCTATTATGGTGCCCAAACTTTTTTTTTTAATATCCATGGGGTCATTTTTTTATTAGTCACCCTTCAAGGAAGGAGACTTTAAAAGCAGAACAGTTTTCCACCTCTCTAGCCTCTCCCATAATGTAAATACAGGATTATGATTCACAATTTATGGCATTCTCACTGTGTATCTGGGGCATAAAGAGAGGGCTCTATCTCATCTTTGGCTGTATTTTCAAGAAGAAAATACATCATAAAAAGGAAAGTGGGTCATGTTATTTGCCCCCAAACCATCTTATCTTGGCTCTGCATTCATTATCCATACAACAAAAGCACCACACTTTGTAGCAAGGAAGTTATTAGGGGAAGAGTCTATCTCTTCCCTGAGAAATGAGCGCATGTACAAATGATATCGAAAAATATATATATTCTTTAAAGATCATGGTGTCCAGAACAGAGAAACAAGCATAGAAATAGACATAGAAGTAGGAAACAAGGAGGTAAGTGAAAGGGTCAGAGCATATGAGTGAATAAAGTGAGGGACTTATGAAATGGAGCTGACATTGGTCCATATGTTTCTATATTCAGTACAGATCAAGAAATCTTTATTAAATCTCTATAATAACATTCTTTTCCCCTTGATTATTTGTTTTTCTTCTTCTGGGAGGATGAAGATTCCTCCAGGATCAAACTTCCTGGACAATTGAGTACAGTTTCATGAAGAGAAGATAATATGTTGTAATTCTAATTAAATACAAAAATATCCACAGATTGAATTTATGAAAATATTTGTTTGGGGACAAATGGTTAAACTTGTTAAAGTTACTTGTTAAAACAATAACTAGTGGTTTAAATTTAAATTCTGGAAGCCAAAATTGAAATGTTCAAAGAAACCATAATTTCATTTATCTTAGGCTCTTATACTTAATCTTCAAATACAAAGTAACTTCTTTAAATAATGGAATCTCAGATTTGGAAAGGATCTCAGAATCCAAACCAAATCTCTAAATGAATCTTTTTAGCAACAGCCCAGATCAGTGGCATCTCTTCTCTACTTCAAGACTTTTAGTAATTCAGTCAATCCACATTTATAAATGCTTACTGTGCAGTTAGCTTTGTGATAAACCCTGGGGATATTAACAAAAAAAAAAAGAAAAAAAAATCTTTGTTCTCAGAGTTCACATTCTCATGAGGGGAGGAAACTTAAAAACAACTATGTACAAACAAGATATAGACAGGATAATTTGAGGAGAGTATCAAGGGAAGGCACAAAGGATAAGGAAAGTGAAGGAGGGAAAAACTTAAGGGAAGACAGAGAAACTAGGAAGTAGAAATAAGAAGTAAGACAGTTGCTGGTATGGAGAAGAACCAAAGAAAATGCTGTAGGTAGAAATGAGTATTGTGTGCAAGGAACATTGAGAAGAACAATGGAAGTAATGTTTAAGAATATTAGGAACATAGGGTGAGGTTAAGTTATGAAGAGTTTTATAAATCAAATTTATTTGATCCAAGACTTAACTGAGAACCAGTGGAGCTTTCTGAATAGGACAGAGTAGATGATACCATCAAATCTTTAGGTTATTAAGGAATTTGACAATTTGAAAGCTGAGAATGGAATGGAGTGGGGAAAAACTTCATACAGAGAAAGTAACCAGGCATGAAAGAATTGGGGTCTGTACCAGCCTGGTTCCTGTGTCAGAGGAGATAAGGGGACAAATATAATAAATATTACAAAGGTAAAAATGTCAAGACTAGATGGGAAATTTAATAATTCATTAAACCACAGATTTTAAACTTTGAACTCTGATGGATGGTATAGGTTCAATCTTAAGGACCTCTGTCTAACAAAATTCTTTATGGATCATTTTGTTTCTATGGAGCCTTTTCCTGGAAACATAAGAATCTTATTTGTGTTACTCATTTTGCTCCCTCACTCTTTGGTCTTCCATCTCCAGTCACTGAGGCCAACAAAAGCATCAGCCATAGAGCTAGGCTTATTATTATTATTATTAGTAGTAGTAGTAGTAGTATTACCAAAGACAGTAAAGAACAAAGGGAAACTTAATTCTGAACTCCTTTAAAATAATTATTATTTTAGTTCTTTTGTTTTTTTCTGATGATTTTAGTCATAGACTCTGAAAGAGAATTTAATGAAATAAAAAAGCATTTAAAGGAGTCCTAGCATTTTGAGTTAAATCCAGGACCTCAGGAAAGTGAAATGCTAATAACTAGCATATACTTAGTTCTATAAGGTTTGCAAACTAATTTACCCATTGATCCTTCCAACAATTCTGGGAAGTAAATGCAATTATTATCCCACTTTACTGGTGATAAAAATGAGATAGGGAGAACTTAAAGATCATAAGGCTATGAGTACTACCTAATGAGTATCTGATAACAGAATTAGAACTGAGGTCTTACTATGATAACTCTCTGTATGTTTCTTCTTTCCCCCTCAATTTTGCCTGCACTTTTTTTTTAAGCATTCTGTTAGTTTATGTCTCTTCCTTGAAGACTGACTCTGAAGCTTACATGTTAGCCACAACACATTTCAAGTTATCATAGCAACCAAAGCTCCTGGCCCTATTTTTAAAGGGGTAGTAGTGGAGGAGATTGATCTCTTTTTCTGGCCTTAGCTGTCTTGACCTTCTCAGAAACTTTATTTTTCCTCTTCACCATATGAACCTGGGACTTTTTTTCTATCCCTCCCAGGAGAGAGAGAGAGAAATTTCCATAGTTCTTAGAATAGCTTGAGACCTTTCAGTATAAATCCTCTCAGAAAATGGCTGCTATTCTAATAATTGAATGCATTTTGAATTTAGTATCATTCAGTGTAATCACTCTCACCCTTAGCTGTTTCAAAAAGATGAGCATGAGATGGGGCTTATTTTTTATTGATCTTATATTAATACAGAACAATTCCTTTTCCAGAGGGCTTAAATTTTTGTTGTGTCTTGTTTGTGTTGTCTAACAATTTCACCATTATGTTCTCTTTTTACATTAAAGGATGACTTCAATAAGCACGGAACTGTTAAGATTTGTGACTGTGCCAAGGGATTTTTGTTCAAAACACACAAATTCTGCTTAAGGTTTATTTAATGTAGAAAATTCCTGAGTACTAGATTCATCTTATAAGACATACCCATAAGCTACTTTCTTTAATAACTAGTTTTTATGCAATTTATGCAATAAGTATTAGGTCAATGATACTAAAATTCTTTGTAAGGGGCAAAGACATTAAAATCAATAATAACCAAGGGCAACTGTGATCCTAGTCATGTAAGATTAGATTCAACAGAAAGAGTTTATGAGCATATTTAGACAAATATTATCCCTATTTCCAGATAAGGAAATTAATAATTAAAAATCTATAAGGTGTAACTTTTTCCTGGGTGTCATTTCTTGTCTTGCACTAAGGCAAGGGTTTTGAATTTTGGGTCTATAAAGAAACAAACAAAAAATCATAGTGGTATTATGAGATGATCATTTTCCTTTGTAATCTTGTTATATTTATTAATAAAATTGTTCTAAGGAAGGAGTACCTGGGCTTTACTAGACTGCCACAAAGTCGATCACACACACACACACACACACACACACACACACACAGACTGACACACAGACATACATAAAACATATACTCCCAAAAGGTTAAGAACCTCTATACTAAACCAAGATTTATCCCCTTCTAATATGGTCTTCACTATTATTTTTCAAAAGAATGAACAATTATTTTGTGATGCATGGAGTAGAGAATCTGAATTTAAAAAGCTCATAACATGTTTTTTACTGAGTTTATTTATCTTTAAATATCCTAAAGGTTTATGCATGGAGGCTCATATATATCTATTTTTTTATCATTTTAATAATTCTACAGGAAAGAGAGAAAGGCAAACAGGTTATTTTAACTTCTGATAACTCATTATTTCCTACCCTTCCCCATAAGTTAATTCAGATAATTTATAATAGAAACTATTGATTTGAGTTTCTCCCTATGTTATTTCACAAAGTCTGACACCCAAAGAAAATGCTTTGCTATCCAAGAATTTATATATATTAGCCTGACTTAAAGTTTGCGTTTCCATATTCTGAGTTATGAAAGAAAATAGATGTGGAAATCTAAGTAATAATAAATAATAAACACCATGCTGTGTTTTTATACATTGATATATATTAAAGAAATTAATATGGCAAGATTATTTAGTAGAATGACTTCATATTATGGGGACTATATTAATATTCTATCAAAATAGTCCAGGTGAGAATCTAATGAGGCTTTGATATATAATAGTATTCCGAAGAATATATTTGGCACATTTTCCCTCCAGGAAGTATTCTTCTGCTTACTAGGATTTCAGCATTTGTGTTTACAAAACAAATGTATGCATTATCATAGTCTAAGCAGTAAAACAAGTACCCCTACACCACATTTAAATGAACTAAGTTACATAAATTGTTGTAGAGATTTTGTATGAAAATATAATGTATACAGAAAAGAAGCCAGACTAAAAAGGTACACTAATGTGTTACCTATGGTCAACAGGACTTTCATCATAATGAAATAGACGCTTTCTATTCTACCTTATTTTCCACAGCATCTTTTCCCAAATTATATGTTTCATCAAGTATCAAGCAGAATCTCTTATCAAGGTTCTCATGACACAGCTCTCAGGTGATTTAGCTCCTTTCTGCCCAATTACCCCTTATCAATATCCTTTCTATTTGTTTTCATCCATAGCACATCTACTGACACCCTTGGGTATTCCCCAAAGGTTTTATTTTTTTCTGGATGTTTTTCTCTTTTTGAAGTTATGGAAATAAAGTCCAGAGATTTTTAGGAGTTCCCAAGATCCTTTTGGAGAATCTACAAGGTCAAAATAATTTTCATAATGTTAAAATGCTCTGACTTCTAATATGATAAATATTTCTCCCTCTCTTTCTCGTTGTTTCTCTCTCTGTGTGTCTGTTTCTCTGTCTCCTCTCTCTGTCAGTGTCTGTTTCTGTCTGTCTTTTTCCCTCTTTTCTGTCTTTGTCTGATATCTCCCCATTTTTACATCTATTTGTCTCTCCTATCTCTGGTTATATGTATTGTTTTATGTATTTATGTATGTATGTAAGTGTATATATGTGTGTGTATACACACACATACAAATTGATGGATGGATTTATGCATGCATGTTTCCAAAATAAACTTGGGGATAGAGGGATTCTCAGTAATTTTAAAAGTCTAAATAGATCTAGAAACCAAAACAGTTGAGAAGCATTGCTCTAAATTATGTCACTTGGTGATTTCACCATATTCCCTAGTTTCAATCAGAGTTGTGCTAGAGACAGCTCTTAATAGTGAGTTTTTTGTTAAATTTTCAATCTGAGCCTTTATCCCTTAAAAATAGGCAATTGGTGCAAATCAGGCCTTGAGTTAATAGTTTATCAATTTTCCAGATAACAAAGTCATAAAGAAAATGCTAACAGTTCAGACAAAATTTAAAAGTGTGTCATGTATTCATTTGGGGGGAGATAGGGTGAAGGGAAAATAATAACATACCATTTTAAATTTTTTTTTGTTTTCTGTTTATTAAAAAAAAACAGAATAGAATAATGGACAAAAAGGAAAATAAAACAAAACAAAATAAAAAGTTGTCATATGTCTAGCAGAATATCAGAATATATTAAATATATTAAATTTTCTGTTCAAGAAAAATTATATAGTAGAAGAAATTGCATTCTTTACTATCCATCTTTTCTTTCTTTGTTTGTTTTAATAGCTTTTTATTTATTTTTTTAAATAACTTTTTATTGACAGAACCTATGCCAGGGTAGTTTTTTACAACATTATCCCTTGCACTCACTTCTATTCCGATTTTTCCCCTCCCTCCCTCCGCCCTCTCCCCAAAGATGGCAAGCAGTCCTATACATGTTAAATAGATTGCAGTGGATCTTGGATATAATATATGTCTGCAGAATCGAACAGTTTTCTTGTTGCTCAAGGAGAATTGGATTTAGAAGGTATAAATAACCTGGGAAGAAGAACAAAAATGCAAGCAGTTTACATTCATTTCCCAGTGTTCTTTCTTTGGGTGTAGCTGCTTCTGTCCATCCTTAATCAATTGAAACTCAGTTGGATCTTGTCTTTGTTGAAGAAATCCACGTCTATCAGAATACATCCTCATAAAGTATCACTGTTGAGGTATATAATGATTTCCTGGTTCTGCTCATTTCGCTCAGCATCAGTTCATGTAAGTCTCGCCAATCCTCTCTGTATTCGTCCTGTTGGTCATTTCTTACAGAACAATAATATTCCATAACATTCATATACCACAATTTACTCAACCATTCTCCAATTTATGGGCATCCATTCATTTTCCAGCTTCTGGCCACTACAAACAGGGCTGCCACAAACATTTTGGCACATACAGGTCCCTTTCCCTTTTTTAGTATCTCTTTGGGGTATAAGCCCAGTAGAGACACTGCTGGATCAAAGGGTATGCACAGTTTGATAACTTTTTGGGCATAGTTCCAAATTGCTCTCCAGAATGGTTGGATGTATTCACAATTCCACCAACAATGTATCAGTGTCCCTGTTTTCCCACATCCCCTCCAACATTCTGCATTATCTTTCCCTGTCATTCTGGCCAATCTGACAGGTGTATAGTGGTATCTCAGAGTTGTCTTAATTTACATTTCTTTGATCAACAGTGATTTGGAACACTCTTTCATATGAGTAGTAATAGTTTTAATTTCACCATCTGAAAATTGTCTGTTCATATCCTTTGACCATTTATCAATTGGAGAATGGCTTGCTTTCTTATAAATTAGAGTCAATTCTCTATATATTTTGGAAATGAGTCCTTTATCAGAAACTTTGACTGTAAAAATGTTTTCCCAGTTTATTGTTTCCCTTCTAATCTTGCCTGCATTAGTTTTGTTTTTACAAAAACTTTTCAATTTGATATAGTCAAAACTTTCAATTTTGTAGTCAATAGTGATCTCTAGTTCTTCTTTGGTAATAAATTCCTTCCTCTTCCACAGGTCTGAGAGGTAAACTATCCTATGCTCTTCCAATTTATTTATGATCTCATTCTTTATGCCTAGATCATGAACCCATTTTGACCTTATCTTGGTGTACGGTGTCGTGTGGGTCAATGCCTGGTTTCTGCCATACTAATTTCCAATTTTCCCAGCAATTTTTGTCAAATAATGCATTCTTATCCCCAAAACTGGGGTCTTTGGGTTTCTCAAACATTAGATAATTAAGGTTATTGGCTGTTTTGTCCTTTGAACCTAACCTATTCCATTTATCAACTAGTCTATTTCTTAGCCAATACCAGATAGTTTTAGTAACCGCTGCCTTATAATATAATTTTAGATCTGGTACAGCTAGGCCACCTTCATTTGATTTTTTTTCATTAATTCCCTTGAAATTCTTGACCTTTGTTTTCCATATGAACTTTGTTATTATTTTTTCTAGGTCATCAAAATAGTTTTTGGGAAGTCTGATTGGTATAGCGCTAAATAAATAGGTTAGTTTAGGTAGTATTGTCATCTTTATTATATTTGCTCGCCCAATCCAAGTGCATTTAATATTTTTCCAGTTAGTTAGTTCAGACTTAATTTGTGTGGAAAGTGTTTTGTAGTTTTTCTCATAAAGTTTCTGATTTTCCCTTGGCAGATAGATTCCTAAATATTTTATACTATCAGTAGTTACTTTAAATGGGATTTCTCTTTGTAACTCTGAATGTTGGATTTTGTTAGTGATATATAAGAATGCTGATGACTTATGTGGGTTTATTTTATAAGCAGCAACTTTGCTAAAATTGTGGATTATTTCTAATAACTTTTTAGTAGAATCTCTGGGCTTTTCTAAGTATAGCATCATATCATCAGCAAAGAGTGATAATTTGGTTTCCTCATTGCCTATTCTTATGCCTTTAATATCTTTCTCAGCTCTTATTGCCATAGCTAGCATTTCTAATACAATATTAAATAGTAATGGTGATAGTGGGCAACCTTGTTTCACTCCAGATCTTATTGGGAATGGTTGCAGTTTGTCCTCATTACGTATGATGCTTACTGCTGGTTTTAAATAGATGCTGCTGATTATTTTAAGGAAAAGTCCATTTATTCCTATACTCTCAAGTGTTTTTAATAGGAATGGATGTTGGATTTTATCAAATGCTTTTTCTGCATCTATTGAGATGATCATATGGTTTTTGTTAGTTTGGTTATTAATATGGCCAATTATGTTGATAGTTTTCCTAATATTGAACTAGCCCTGCATTCCTGGTATAAATCCTACTTGATCATGGTGAATTATCCTGGGGATGATTTTCTGTAGTCTTTTTGCTAATATTTAATTTAAGATTTTAGCATCAATATTCATTATGGAGATTGGTCTATAGTTTTCTTTCTCTGTTTTCTACCTACCCGGTTTAGGTATCAGTACCATGTCTGTGTCATAGAAGGAATTTGGTAGGACTCCTTCATTCCCTATTTTGTCAAATAATTTATATAGCATTGGGGCCAATTGTTTTTTAAATGTTTGGTAGAATTCACATGTAAATCCATCTGGTCCTGGGGATTTTTCTTAGGAGTTGTTTAATTGCCTGTTCTATTTCTTTTTCTGAAATGGGACTATTCAAGCAATTTACTTCCTCTTCTGTTAGTCTGGGAAGTCTAAATTTTTGGAGGTAGTCATCCATTTCACTTAGGTTATCAAATTTATTGGCATAAAGTTGAGCAAAATAACTCTTTATTATTTCTCTAATTTCCTCTTCATTGGTGGAAAGTTCTCCTTTTCATTTTAAGACTACTAATTTCATTTTCCTCCCTCCTTTTCTAATCAGATTTACCAAGGTTTATCAATTTTATTGGTTTTTTTCATAAAACCAACTCTTAGTTTTATTTATTAGTTCAATAGTTTTTGTAGTTTCAATATTATTAATTTCTCCTTTTAATTTTAGAATTTCAAGTTTAGTAATTGATTGGGGGTTTTTAATTTGGTCTTTTTCTAGCTTTTTAAGTTGCAAGCCCAATTCATTGACCTTATCTTTCTCTATTTTGTTCAAATAAGCCTCTAAGGATATAAAGTTTCCCGTTATTACCGCTTTGGCTGCATCCCACAAATTTTGGTATGATGTCTCACCGTTGTCATTATCTTGAGTGAAGTTATTAATTGTGTCTATAATTTGCTGTTTCACCCAATCATTCTTTAAGATGAGATTATTTAGTTTCCAATTACTTAATAGCTTTTTATTTACAAATTATATGCATGAGTAATTATACAGCATTGACAATGCCAAACCATTTGTTCCCATTTTCCCCCTCCTTCCCCCCACCCCCTCCCCTAGATGGCAGGATGACCATTGCATGTTAAATATGTTAAAGTATAAATTAAATACAAGATAAGTATACATGTCCAAACTGTTATTTTGCTGTACAAAAAAAAATCGGACTCTGAAATAGTGTACAATTAGCCTGTGAAGGAAATCGAAAATGCAGGTGGGCAAAAATATAGGGATTGTGAATTCTATGTAATGGTTCTTAGTCATCTCCCAGAGTTCTTTCACTGGGTGTAGCTGGGTCAGTTCATTACTACTCTATTGGAAATGATTTGATTCATCTTATTATCCATCTTTTCATTGCTCCCTTGTGAGTTGTTCTTTTGTTCTCTGGTATAAACCTTTTTATTTTTACTTTATTCTTTTTATTCCTCTTTCTTCTTTCTTCTCCCCCAAGCAGGCACAGTTAAGCACATACACCTGTATTTAATAGATACATATAAACGAACATATCTGCACATAGGGATGAACACACCTGCACACAGACATATACACATATACATGTACACATCTACATTCACATCCATCAAAAAATTCACTCAAGATACATAACTATATACACATATGCATAGAGCAACATCCATACATAGCTACATACTCAGACACATACATATACACTCATTTCCCCCTATGTAAATATGCATATTACATTGACTGATGTATGTAGATTTCTCTCTCGTTTCAGTCTTTACATTTGACTTTGTTTAAGATCAATGATTTCTAGTGCTTTTTAAAATAGATTTCACATAATTATTTCCACATAAAAACACATACAATTTGTCCATATTAAATTATTTGAGATTAATCTTGAATTTTTGCTCTTATATGTGGAATTTTCTATCGAGTTCAGATTTAGTTGATAGAAAGTCTTGAAAATATGTAAATCTGTTAAATGTTGATTTTTTCATTGAATATTATGGGCAATTTTGCTGGATATAATATTTTTGATAACAGGCCTACTTCTTTTAATTGCAATCACATATAATTCCAGGATTTGTGGTCTTTTTTGTGGTTGCTAATAAGTCCTGTGCAATTCTAAATGCAGCTACAAACTATTTGAATTATTTTTCACTTCTTTCTTGCAAAATTTTCTCTTTAATCTGGAAGTTTTGAAATTTGGCAAGAATATTCCTATGTGTTTTCCACAAAGGTTCTGGTTCTCTTTTTACTGGTGATTGGTGGATTTTTTTTTTCTATTTCTACTTTCCCCACATACTCTATCACTCCAGGGAAATTTTCTTTGATGATTTCTCACATTATTGTGTCAAGATTCTTTTTTTTTTTCACAGTTTTTAGGTAGCCCAATTACTCTTATATTTTCTTTTCTTAATCTGTTCTTCAAGTCTCTTCTTATTCTCATATTTTATATTGTTTTTTGTTCATTCTTTTATATTGTTTTTTATTTTTAATTTCTTGGTATCTTACAGCTTCACTGGCTTCCCCTTACTCAATTTTGATTTTCAAAGAGTTATTTTTGCCTTTAAAAATCTGTATCTCCTTTTTATACTTAAGCACCATTTTAAAAATAATTTTATTTTTCTTAGTTTTTGTACAAACAAAACTAATGCAGACAAGATTAGAAGGGAAGTAATAAACTGGGAAAATATTTTTATAGTCAAAGGTTCTGATAAAGGCCTCATTTCCAAAATATATAGAGAATTAACTCTAATTTATAAAAAATCAAGCCATTCTCCAATTGAAAAATGGTCAAAGGATATGAACAGACAATTCTCAGATGAAGAAATTGAAACTATTTCTAGTCATATGAAAAGATGCTCCAAGTCATTATTAATCAGAGAAATGCAAATTAAGACAACTCTAAGATACCACTACACACCTGTCAGATTGGCTAAGATGACAGGAAAAAATAATGATGATTGTTGGAGGGGATGCGGGAAAACTGGGACATTGATGCATTGTTGGTGGAGTTGTGAACGAATCCAACCATTTTGGAGAGTAGTTTGGAACTATGCTCAAAAAGTTATCAAACTGTGCATACCCTTTGATCCAGCAGTGTTACTACTGGGATTATATCCCAAAGAGATTATAAAGAAGGGAAAGGGACCTGTATGTGCACGAATGTTTGTGGCAGCCCTTTTTGTAGTGGCTAGAAACTGGAAACTGAATGGATGTCCATCAGTTGGAGAATGGCTGAATAAATTGTGGTATATGAAAATTATGGAATATTACTGTTCTGTAAGAAATGACCAACAGGATGATTTCAGAAAGGCCTGGAGAGACTTACACGAACTGATGCTGAGTGAAATGAGCAGGACCAGGAGATCATTATATACTTCAACAACACTACTATATGATGACCAGTTCTGATGGACCTGGCCACCTCAGCAAGGAGATCAACCAAATCATCTCCAATGGAACAGTAATGAACTGAACCAACTATGCCCAGAGAAAGAACTCTGGGTGATAACTAAAAACCATTACATTGAACTCCCAATCCCTATATTTATGCCCACCTGCATTTTTGATTTCCTTCACAAGCTAATTGTACAATATTTCAGAGTCTGATTCTTTTGGTGGGGGGTAAGAGGTGAAAAATTGGAACAAGAGGTTTGGCAATTGGTAATGCTGTAAAGTTACCCATGCATATAACCTGTAAATAAAAGGCTATTAAATAAATTAATTAATTAAAAAATAATAATTTTATTTTTCTTGAACTTTTTTCCTCAATGTTGCTCATTTGATTTTTTTTTTTTTAGTTCTTCTAAATTTTTCTCTGGACAGGCAGTCTTTTAACATTACTCTTTGGGGTAGAAGAAACTTGTTTAACTTGTGTCTTCTGAAGATGAACCAATCTTCCCTATTCTGATAATAATTTCTTATTTTAAAAAATTTATTTATTTTTAATACACATTGCTTTAGGGATCATGTCATGTGAGATAAAAATCAAAACAAAAGGGAAAAATCATGGGAGAAAAAAGAGAAAACATTAGTAAACACAGCATGTGTTGATTTGCATTCAATTTCCAAAGTTCTTTTTCTAAATGCAGATAATGCCTTCATCCAAAGTCTATTGGGATTATTACTGAATCACTCTGAAGAAGCAAGTCTTTCATAGTTGATCATTACTGTGTACAATGCTTTAATGCATTCCTGGTTCTGCTTGTTTCAGTCAGCATCAGTTCATATAAATCAGCTTGTTCGTCATTTTTTATAAAATAAAAACAATCCATTATCTTCATATACCATAACTTATTCCACAGTTCTCCACTTAATGGGGATTTTCTCATATTCCAATTCTTCGCTACCACAAAAAGAGCTGCATATGTGGGTCAGCAATTCTGATCCCAGAGAAAGGAAAATCTGGAAGCAATCCTTTATCAGGGACTTAAAGGGACTTAAATACTTAAAGTATTTAAGGGACTTTACCACTCCCTTAAATACTTCAGTATTAGGTTAAATTATTATTTTTTTTACATTGGTCCTGCCTATCCATGAATAATCAATATTTCTTCAATGATATCTGATTTTATTTTCAGGAAAAAAAAGGTTTTTTGTTTGTTTTTTAATAATTGTGTTTATATAGTTCCTGGATTTATTTGAGTAGGTATATTCCCTGGTATTTTTTATTATCCAGAGTTATGTTAAAGGGGGTTATTTCTTATTATCTCTTTTTGTAGGGTTTTTTATGATTTATAGGAATGTTGATTATTTATGTGGATTTACTTTACATTCCATTACTTTGTCAATTTTTTTCAGATTTTTAGATGAGTCTTTGGGATTTTCCAAATATATAATCATGATATCTGGAAAAGGAAATAGTTCTATTAACTCATTCCCTATTATATGATTTATTTCTATTGCTATTGCTAAGATTTCTAGTATAATATTGCATAATATTGGTGACAATGGGCATCTTCTTTTCAGAGCTGATTTTAATATGGTCTTCTATTTTATTGCCATTGCAAATAATTCTTTCTTTCCTTCTTTCCTTCTTTCTTTTTTTTTTTTTTTTTGTATACCTTAATAATTCAAACTGTCAAAAGAGGAAGAATGATCTGAGGAGATATGATATTCTCAGTTGCCATGTATCAAGAAATCCTGAGATAATCAGTTATCCTTTATGTTGAAGAGGGCTCATAGATATAGAAAGAAAATCATTGGGATTGGGGTCACATACTTATTTCTTCATTTTTACTGATTATTCCTTACTTTCTAACAGGTCAAATTATAAACTGTCATAAAAGGATAGGTTTATATGGTTGTGGATAAGGAAAATTAAGTGGAATAGACTATATAAATCAACACTGCTGAAATTGCATAGGATTTTAGAAAGATATTTTAAAAATCATGTTCATGCAAGTTCACATTCACAGCTTCTACATGTATCTTATTACCTTAAGTAATTATTTAAATGTTATATTAAATCTGATAACTGTGACACAGTGACATCAGCTTTTAAATCATATTCTTAAAAAAGAATGGTGTAGAATGTTTCTTTGCAACCACGAGGTAAATGTGAATGTCATTCAGTGGTCTTTTTCCCAGTGAGTATCAGGCCAACATCTTAATAAAATACAATTTGGATCACATGTCTATCACTCATTTTCTTGTAATTTTCCAAGAAATTAATTTTATCCACAATGGTGCTGAAAACACCATTACAACCTTACTAAAAAGTCTAGGGTACTGAGCAATGGAAGCAGGAATTTAACAGCTGTAGACAATCCCCTACCTATTCAGTGGTTATTTTCAGTTAACTGATAAAAGCAGGAAGAGCCAAAATGTTAATCTGCATTTACTATGCTACCTATTCACTAATGCAGCTTTAGAACTTATGGTGAAATGGGAAAAAAAATCAATCAGCTGAGACTTTTCTAGAGGTGTACAATGACTTTCAGGTACTAGTATTGCTGAATGATTTCTTTGAAAGGGGTTTGTCTATCAGTATAAGAAATGAAAATACAGTTAATGCAAATAAGCAATGAACAAAGCTCTATTGGTGACACTGAAATTATTGAACAAGCATATAAAACTGTTTTGTTTAATTTTACTTTCTGGACATTTTTCATAGGACAGCTAGGTGGCCTGAATAAAGCACTGGGTTTATATTCAGCAGTCTTCATCTTCCTCATCTCTAATATGACCTGAGTCACTTACAAGCTGTTTGATCTAGGGCCAAAAATAGAAACTATAAACTTTGTTTAACAAATTAAGCACATTCACCACAATTATTTTTAAATCATTTTACTTATATAAAATATTTCTAGACATTGAAAGTGCATCCACATTATACATTGTGTTTCTTTCCCAGGATCTTACACAATGCCTTGAGAATTAAGTACCTGTTTTATAAATATAAATGACATGGAAAATGCTCCAAATCTAAATCCTCATGCAGCATGAAGAATGACTCTGATATGATGTCCATTCCTCTTTTACGCTCCCTGTTAAAGGACATCAAGAAGTTGGCTCATTTATGCCAACCTGTTCTAATCCTGACATTTTACAAATTAAATAAGGAAATTGGAAAAAATCTTAAGGAACAGTATAAGGAGAGTAGAGAAGCTAGAGGCCATGGCAAAGAAAGAACAAGTTTAAAGGATTGTTGATGGTGAGTCTTAGACTTGGTAGTATTTTTTTTTAATTCCATAACAGTGCAATAAAAAGATAATTGTACATGAAATACAAGTCAACTATGTACAACTTGCTATTCCTTTCAAATATTCAACAAGATTATTGTATATTTTTTTCTTTTTTGTTTTTCCTTCCCTGTGCGCTCAACAGATGAGCACCATTAGATGCAAATAAATGTACATTTGTGAGTTTGTTTGAAACTGTATATGTAAAATTACTCTATACATATTTCATATTTCTATTTATCAGTTCATCTGTAGTTGCAGATAGTATCTATTTTCAATGTCTTTTAAAGTTAATTTGAGTATTTATAACTTAATTGTTCAAAGCATTTGTTAAAACAATATTGCTATTATTGTTTAAAATATTTTTTTGGGTCTGCTCAGTTCATTCTTCATTATTTCATGTCATTTCCATACTTTTTTTTTCCTTTTTTTATTAATAGCTTTTTATTTACAAGTTATATGCATGGGTAATTTTACAGCATTGACAATTACCAAACCTTTTGTTCCAATTTTTCCCCTCCTTCTCCCTACCCCCACCCCTAGATGTCAGGATGACCAATACATGTTAAATATGTTGAAGTATAAATTAAATACAAAATAAATATACATATCCAAACTGTTATTTTGCTGTACAAAAAGAATTGGACTCTGAAATAGTGTACAATTAGTCTGTGAAGGAAATCAAAAATACAGGAGGACAAAAATATAGGGAGTGGGAATTCTATGTAATGGTTCTTAGTCATCTCCCAGAGTTCTTTCGTGGGTCATACTTTTTTTTTTTCTAAAATTACTGAGCTCATAACTTCTTATAGAACATTAGTTTTCTATCACAATTATATACCACAACTTGTTCAGCTATTCCCCAATTGATGGTCATCCCTGTTTTTAAGAATTTTTATCATGTGATGTAGAGAAAAAGCCAGAATTGTTCTTTTTAAATTTCTGAGAGAAAAGATTGTCTAGAAGCAAACCTAGTACCTCGAAGGAGAACTATGGTAAATATGCCTGAATGACTAATCATTGGTCAATTTGGGAAAATAAACGATTTCTGAATCTCTTGGACGATAAAACACAATTGACTATAATACCAGAATATCCATATTTAAGTGAAAAGAGAATTTCCTTCAATAGTTCATATCATGATCCACCTTTGTCAAGTAAGTGCCCTACATATTTACAACAGTTCTGCATAGGGGATGCTAGCCTTAAGAATTTACATACCATTTGCATTCTGTGGAAGTAAAGTCTGCATAGAAAAAAAAAATTATCTGGCCTATGTGGCCTCTATCTTGGAGGAAAGTGGGGAAAACAGAAGTTTTTCAGTTTATCGGAGGAAAATATTCTGAGCACTGTTAATATATTATCTCATATGATCTTTGCAAAACCTGTGTGAATAAGGTGGTGTTTTTGTTCTCATTTTAAAAATCAGGAAATAGACTGAGTATAAGTGATTTTTTTCAAGGTCACACACAGTACTTAGTAGTAAGAGTCTGAGGTAGAAATTGAACTAAAGTCTTGATTCAACGTTCAGCACTTTATTACCACATATACTCAAATACACATACTCATACATTTTTATCAATTATACATATGAGGTTATCTACACATTTGAATTTATGTATTGCATTGCATACATCCAAAAACATATAATCATACATATGCTATATATGCATATAAAATTATGATACAGGATTTTATGTAACATATTTTGGGTATATATATATATATATATATATATATATATATATATATATAACATTATGTGATGTGACTATTTGTATATTTGTATGTGTTTTTGTATAATGTATAAGTGAAGCCAGGTGTTGCAATGGTTGAGTGCTGGGCCTAAAGTCAAGAAGACCTGAGTTCAAATATGACCTCAGAAACTATTTGCTCACTGACTATGGGCAAGTCACTTAACTCTATTTGCTTCAATTTCTTCATCTATAAAATAAGTTAATAAAGGAAATGGGAAATCACACCAGTATATTTGCCAAAAAGAAAAAAACAAAAATCAAAAAAAAAAAACAAAACCAAATGGGGTCATAAGGAGTTAACAATTAAATAAAAAATTAATATATAATAAAATATTAGATGGATGGAACTTTAGTTATAAATACACAGAGAATGTACCCATATACATATGCACATAAACTTATACACACATTTAATATATATGTATACTTTTTTGTATATGAATGTACATGTACAAATCCACAGATTCACCCACATTCTTTTTAGTAGAGAGGATGCAGGAACTCTTTCATTTTCCGGAACTGAGCAGATGCCTGACAGATAATATAAACTTACAAATGTTTGTTGATTAGTTGATGACTATTTGTACTTTTTAAATGTATTAAATATTGTTTTACCGAGGAGAAAATGTAGAGAGAATCCCTGACCTCAAAATGATATGTTGGAAAGAAGATAGCACTGGGTTCTGGCTGACTACAAAGTAGAAAACTACAAATTAGCATTGCCTGATAGTATATTTGTTTTTATTTTTAAAACATTTCTCGATTACATATTAATCTGGTACTGTCTGCACTCTGGGGTTTTGCTGGGAAAGGCTCATTATCCAAGTTTGACACCTCTTCAGCCTGGGACAGGAGAACAATGGAAATGTCTTGGTCAAATTTTATATCTCCTTGTCTTTCTGTATACTCTCTACAGGAAAGTTTCTCATGGTTTATTTTTTTTACGTGGAAAAAGAATAAATGAATATTTCACAATCTTAACAATATTTTTAATCACCTGAGGTTTATCTCCTTATATAAATACAATATAGATGGAGTAGATAGGGTGATTTATTCCTTTGCCTATATAAGTTAGCAAAGTATTCATTTCATTATTTGAACAACTTGTAAACTAAATATCTCTATTGTTTCAGCTGTTTGAGGTCAATGCAGAGGTTCCTTTGGGAAGATAAATGGCACAGAGCTTCTAACACTTTGGATCCTATTTTTATGTGACTGAAGTCATGTCACATTTCAAGCTGTAAGGAAACTCAAAGGCATATATCTCAGAACAATGGCAATGGAGATGACCTCAAGTGTTTTTTCTGGAAATAACTTGTATGTGTAGGTGAGAGGCAACTAGTATTGTATGTTATTCTTTATTGGACAAGGAAACAAGGCATCACATTGCTTACAAAGATATGTAAGAAAAGTGGTTGCCTTTTTCTTTGACTGATTTAGTAGCTCAAGCATTTCATAACCAACAAACAATTCCTATGCTTCTTAAACAAAGGAAAGGAGAAGGAACCCCCACTTTTTTTGCATTTAACATGGCAACATGGCATGGCAATCTTGTAGAGTGCAAAGGCTTTTAGTCCCCTCTCTTCATACAATCAGAACTCAGGTGCCTTTTCATCATCTTTTAGAAAAACAGAAAGGACAAGGGAGATATTTTATTTTATTTTAAAGGACACGACTTTAGCAGGGTGGGAATTATTGCCATACATCTCCGTAAGCAAAGGATAATTGTTTTAAAAACAGAATTTAGTAATAAGTGAATTAATGATAGTAATCTAATAATGGAAGCACTGCTGGACCATAAGTCAACCTTTTTTTATACCAGGAGTCATCAAATCATTCCTAGAAAAGAAGTGGATATGGATATTCTCTATTTTCTTGACTTCTTCATGTTTCTTCTTGTTTTTCTTTGATGTTTTAGCATAATTGTAATTCTTTTTATTATTTTGAATACAGTTGTTACCTCCTGTAATATGCTGATAATGAGCTATTCTAAGGTAGGTCTTAGTAGAGGAAAACATTATTCACAAATTCCAATTATTATTGTATTTAAGAAATCATTTTAACCTATTTTCAGAGGTTTTCCTACTACAAATATGAGTATGCTTTTAATTCCTTTTGTGAAGATCGTGTATTTTTAAATCGACAGGAGTCAGGAATTTAGGTTAGGGGAAAGTCGTCAGTCTTTATTCTCAGTGAAGAAGGATCGGAGGTGGAAGAGAATCGGCGATAGCAATGTGTGTAGCTGAGTCAAGAAGCTAGCTCGACCAGCACCCACACAACCAGCAGCTCGGAGTCTCCAAACCAGGCCCAATCTCTCCCAGCTTCTCTTCCTGTCTCCCTCTCTGCCTCCACCCACCAAAATCGTCATTTCCTATACAACACATCAGGACTTGCAAGGAGAGTGGGCAGGGACCATTCTTTATCCAATCATGTATATTAATAGAGTATAGCCCAATAACTATTTAACCTCACTTACTTGGGACCTCAGTGCATCAACTCAAACCTCAGCCCATTACAGCTCCCGCTTTCTTTTATTTTAGAACACAGGTGGTCATGCCATCCCTGACTCCTCAGGGAGGTCAGAGCCCCCAAGGGAAGGTGATCACAGCCTTCCTAACTTCTCAGAGAAGGAGGTGAAAGCACCGAAAAGGAGGTGATCACAGCCTCCCTGACTTCTCAGAAAAGGCGGTGAAAGCACTAAAAAGGAGATGATCACGCCCTACCTGACATCTCAGGAAGGAAGATGAAAAGCACCAAAGGGAAATGGGGGTTGCTAGCGGGTTTCTGGGCTGAAGGGTCTTATTATGCACAAACCCATCAGCATGGGAGGTATTACACAAGCACATAGCAATAACGCAGAGGCTATTAGGGATGACCCTCCCCTCAGTCAGTGTAGGCTTGATGTGGTGTAACAAACATGAATTGCACATGCAAGTAGCAGAATAGCAAACAATATAAATCAACATGGTGTTGGAAAAGATCACCAGAAGTCCTAGAAGGAGGGTATGTAAACAACAGTCACACATACACCTTCTTCAGCAGCCAAGAGATAGTCCAAAACCAATCTATTGTCCATTGCTTCACATGTCAGGGAATCCAATGATCCCCCTGAGTTTTTGAAGTCCTGCAAAAGTCTTTTTATGTGTTAGGGAATCCACTGATTCCAGCAGATTTTGAAGTCCTGTAACAGTCTTATCATTTCTCAGAGAATCCAATGATTCCTGAGGGTTTTCGAGTCCTATGGCTCAGAGAATCGAATGATGCTTGAGGGTTTTTAAGTCCAACAATCTTTGATGTCCATGAGTCAAACGCCATAACTGCCACGCTTGGGTGAGCACAATCAGCAACAGAACCACCCGATATTTCTTGGGTCTTCTCCTTTGTTTCAAGGGTCTGCTCCGTCTCTCTGCGATGGACAAGGCGAATATGGCTCGTTGGCACCCATCTGATTCCTTCTCCACCTGTAGAGATACAAGCAAACCCTCTCCCCAAAGCAGTTAGCCTATCTGGTCCTTTCCATTCACCACTTTCTGGGTCTCTCCACATCACCTGGCGATTATCTAAAGATAGTGGAGCTGCTCTCACTGGACGTTGACCTTCCGGTGGGTTATAAAACCTGTCTGCCGGAGCCAGTGCATCTTTGTCAAAAATCAATAAATTAATAGTTTAAAGGGCTAGATTTAGAAGTTCTCTAGGGTTCCCCGTGGCTCCCCCTTTCTTTTGTTTTTGGAGGAGCATCTTAATATCTCTGTTTCTCCTCTCCACTATTGCCTGTCCTTGAGGATTGAAAGGTATGCCGTGGTGTGTAAAATCTTATACTGTGCACAAAAGTGTGCAAAATGTTTTCAAGTATAAGCTAGGACCATTGTCTGTTTTTATTTCTTGTGGCATCACCCATAATGGCAAATGCTTGTGTGAGGAATTCAGTGACCACTCGGCTGTTCTTTTGCTGCTGGCATTGCAAAGTGAATCCGAAAAGGTGTCTACCACAACATGGATGAAAGACAGACGACCAAAAGATTTATAATGGGTCACATCCATTTGCCAGATTTCATTGGGTCTCAAACCACGAGGGTTCTTCCCTGGAGGCAGTGGTAGGAGCATGGAAAGGAAGGCAAGCCGTACAGACTTTACTATGCTCCTAGCTTCCTCTCTTGTTATTCCAAATTGTAAACGTAAAGCTCGAGCAGCCTGATGATATTTAGAATGAGATGCCGAGCTTCTTGGAAACAAAGGGGTATTGACTCAACTATAGTTAGAAGGCTATCTGCCTTTGAATTGCCATCAAATATGGGACCTGGAAGTCCACTATGAGAATGGACATGTAATATATAGATCTTACCTGGATGCTTTCTCACTTGCTCTTGAAGTTTCTTAAAGAGCTGATATATATTAGAGGCTGCAAATTTTATTTGGGCTGTGGCAATTCTTTGTACAACACCTACTGAATAGGCCGAATCAAATATTATATTTATGTCTCCTGGATAATAAGTAAGGGCTAGAATGATCGCGTACAATTCATTCTGCTGAGTGGACTGAAAAGGAGTTCTGACTACTCTCTTTATAGTTAGATCATGAGAGTACACAGCACAAATATTATGTTTGGATGCATCCGTGAAGATAGGTGGTCCTTGAAGAGGAACTTTAGAAACTTTTTCTTCAAGAATCCATTGCCAATTATGTAATAGTCTAGTTATCTTTAATAGAGACCCATGTAAAAAATTTGGAGCCATGGCTAATAAAATTTGCCACTCTGGGATGTTCTCACAACACACATTAATTTGTGTATTGATATAAAAGGTGTATATCTTGTCAGGTCTTGTCCCAGATAATTGTACTGCTCGCTTAGTGCCCTTTAATAAAATTCTAGCCACAAGCACTGAGTAGGGTGTAAGGCTTTGTTCTGGTTGTGCCGGGAGGTTCACCCATTCTATCATACTGTGTCCTTGATGAACGACTACTGTGGGTGACTCTTGTGTGGCAAAAAGTGATATCTCCAAGGGTCTTTGAGTGACTCTTTCAACCACATTGGATAAAGCCAGTTCAACTTCTCTCAAAGCCTCTTGAGCTTCTTTTGTAAGCTGGCGTGGTGAATTTAAAGCACTGTCTCCCCTTAAATGTCATATAACGGTTGCAACTGATAGGTAGTCAAACCTAACACTGGTCGCATCCATTGGATCTCTCCTATCAATTTCTGAAAATCATTCAATGTGTTTAGCTTTTCTGTTCTTAAGGAGAATTTTTGAACTGGAAGCACCTTAGGGTATACTTCATATCCTAAATATTGAAAAGGAGCATGTCTTTAATTTTTCTGTGCTATGTATAATTTGTAATTCCTTAGTGTTTCTATGGTCTTTGTAGACATGCCTCTAACATTTGTTCCTCAGTGCACATCCCAAAATGTCATCCATATAATGTAATAGCATAACTTTTGGAATGCTTTTCTTACTGGAGCAAGAGCAGCAGCAACATACATTTGACACATAGTAGGGCAGTTTTTCATTCCTGGCAAAACTGTCCATTCATATCTTTATAAGGCTCAGCTAAGTTAACGCTGGGCACTGAAAAGGCAAATCTTTTTCATATCCTTCTTATCCAGAGGGATAGAATAGAAACAATCCTTAATATCTATGACCCAAAGAGGCCATTCTCTAGGCAACTGAGTAGGAGATGGAAGTCCAGGCTGAAGAGTTCCCATAGTTTCCATCTTGTTCATTCACTTTCTTAAATCTGTTAACATCCTCCATTTTCCAGATTTCTTTTTCACAACAAACACTGGGGAATTCCAAAGACTTAGAGAAGGTTTTAAGTGTCCTTGGTCAAGCTGCTCCTGTACTATATCTAATAAGGCCTGAATTTTATCTTTATTAAGGGCCACTGCTCTATCCACACTGGTGTATCAGTTTTCCATTGGATAGGAACAGGTGAAAGTGTTGGAGGCCTTCAACAGCAGCCCTGCTTAAAACCGAAGTACTCATTTTTAACCCTGATTGCTGTAAAACGTCTCTTCCCCACAGATTGATGGGGATTTTTTCAACTATAAAAGGGAGTAAAACTCTGTTTTGCCTTCAAAGTCCATCTCATAGGGGCAGCACTAACTTCAGCTCTATTGATCCTCCTACACCAGACATGAGGTGTCTGCTTTAATCTTTGGCAGTGACTGGGCCAGCTGGCATTCTAATGACCGTCTGATCTGCACCAGTGTCACCAATCCTTCCAATGGAAGGCCATTTATATAGATTGTGAGCATAGGTCGGTCCAGTTGTTACAGCTGCTGTCCAGTAAATTGCTGGATTTGTGATCTGGAATCAGAATCTGGGTGACTATCAGCAGGCTCTTATTAATGTTCTGTTAGGTAAACCTGATGCTACTATTTCTCCTGGGTGATAGTCACACATTGTCTGCCTGTATTGGTGACTGGGATATTATCTACACATTCCCCAGTTTCCTACATCAGTATGTGGATGGACACTGTTTTGTACGTATTCTCAGGAAGTAAAATGGTCAAGCCTACTGTGCCTGGAGGCAAGGGATCCATAGGCTGGAGAGGAACAGATTTCACCTCTCCAGGGGGGTATCTCAGTTATCTCAGCTGCATACAACTCTATTCTCCCTAATTGTAATACCTTTCTTCCATCAGGTTGCTTCCTGGCTGATTGATTGTGTAATCCCTTTCGCCATCAATGGCTTCCTGGCTGATTGGTCATATTGGGGTATTGGCCTCTAGGCACTCTCTGGGTGCACCATTGGCTGCCATCATGCCCCAGTGTTTTTGTCTGCCCTGGGGCTGGGCCCTCATCCCGTTTCCCTGAACCTTCTACATTCTGAGGCCCAATGAAAAGCCTCTGTTGCATTTTGGACATGGGATACTGGGTCTTGTTCTCCACCCTGTTTTTCACTCTGCCTCATGCCAACATTGAGCTTTAGATGCCCTACTTACCACACTGAAAGCATTGACGTGTCTCTCTAGAAGTCCCTTGCCGGAAGGGACCCTGTCTACCCATGTTGGGATCTTGGAGTCTGCATCATAGTCTGGCTATAAAGGCATTTGTGCCCACTGTGGCAAGGCGTCTTATGAACTCCTCTAAAGGAGCATCCTTGTGCAGTCCTAGTATATTCCCTTCTGCACACCTCAAGCATTTTCCTTAGCAAGTTGCCTTATTAAAACATCTGTTGATGGATTTTCCCCATTAGTTCTTGTGATAGCAGTCTGCAAACGTCCCAAAAGTCAGCAAAGGGCCTATCTGGCCCTTGCATTATTTTGTGAAGGTCACCTTTGTCATTTTATTTGAATAGAAGCCCACGCTTTGATAGCATTAGCAGCAATTTGCTCAATGGTGCTACTGAATAATTCCTGTGTGACGTCTGCATATCGACCTATACCTGTTAGTAGGTCATAGGTGATTGCAGCATAAAGTATTTGACTTTATTTTGTTGGGCTTGTATCCTACAGAACTCACTATATTCAGAAAGCCACATGAATTTGTCCAGGTTCTAGGCATACCCTTGCTATAGATTTCCAGTCATCAGGAGTCAAGATTTCAAAAGCCAAATTCTGTAACAGCATCTTAATATAAGCTGATGTAGCCCCATAAAGAGTGCAAGCCTTTTTAAGATCTTTAATGATTTCTATGTTAAAAGGGGCATATCTTTGACTTTGTTGACCTGAGGCATTAGACTGGGAAATTACAGGACAGATAAGTGGCTGAAGCTCCTGGATATCCA
Organism: Sarcophilus harrisii; assembly: GCF_902635505.1. Lineage (NCBI taxonomy): Eukaryota > Metazoa > Chordata > Mammalia > Dasyuromorphia > Dasyuridae > Sarcophilus > Sarcophilus harrisii. The sequence continues at coordinate 68,668,679 of NC_045427.1, forward strand.
CACCCTTTTCTTTGGCCTTCATTAAGCCATTTGCAGCCTACTCAAGATTGGTCCTGTAACTGCCCCCCCCCCCCCACTGCCCCTCCTCCCTCCATCCCGGAGGGTGGAGTTGGTGGAGGAGAGTCAATCACTTGCTCCTGGGGTGGGGCTGAAGCTGCCTCCTGTCTCCATGCCCTGTGGGGATATGGTCATTAATCTCTTCATTGTCTTCCTCCTTAATATCAGGCCTCCCTACTTGGCTACTGGGAGCTGGAGCAATGGGTTTTTTCTTTCTTCTAGGGATAGGGTTTCTTAGTGCTAACTGAAATATATTGTATAAATAAAATGCCTCGATGGAAATTGAGTGAGGACCACATTCTCTGAAATACATGGACATCTCTTGTCCAACCCCGGACCAGTTATTCTGAGAGATCTGCTCCTCTACGAACCAAGGGGAGATGCAGTTTAATATACCCACAAATCTCGCTATCTGTTCCCAAGTTATAGTAACCCATGTATTTCTATCAGCTTAAGCATGCTTTCTATAGCACCACTCTTGGGTAGGGTTGGGGCAGGATGGAGAGTCTTTAGCTAGCATTTGTCCCATTTTAGCCAAAAAAGATTACTGGTTTAGTTTTAAGAAAATAAGTTCCTTATTTGTCTATTAACAATACTCACCCAAGTTCCTGGTCACCGGAGACTTCTTCAGTCCTTGGTTCCCACTGTTGGGTGCCAAATGTGAAGATCGTGTATTTTTAAATCGACAGGAGTCAGGAATTCAGGTTAGGGGAAAACCGTCAGTCTTTATTCTCAGTGAAGAAGGATCGGAGGTGGAAGAGAATCGGCGATAGCAATGTGTGCAGCTGAGTCAAGAAGCTAGCTCGACCAGCAGCCACACAACCAGCAGCTTGGAGTCTCGAACCCAGGCCCAATCTCTCCCAGCTTCTCTTCCTGTCTCTCTCTCTGCCTCCACCCACCAAAATCGTCATTTCCTATACAACACATCAGGACTTGCAGGGAGAGTGGGCAGGGACCATTCTTTATCCAATCATGTATATTAATAGAGTATAGCCCAATTACTATTTAGCCTCACATACTTGGGACCTCAGTGCATCAACTCAAACCTCAGCCCATTACATCCTTTCTTCATTATAGTCTGGTGTCCCTATACTAATCCATCTTATATTGATATGAAATCATAAAAAGAATATCTTAACAATTTTGTATTTATTCTAAATATACTAGATAAGCTTTCTGCATTAATACAGCTATGATTTTATTATGTCTCTTCCCAGAAAGATTAAAAATTGGTTTATTTAATAATAAACTTTTTTTTTAAACTACAGTTAAGTTTTGGCTTTGTTTAAGGAATGAGATCCTAAAGACAGGCAAGGGAAAGGGAAATTCAAATTAGAAGAATCACATAAACTGCAATAATAAGTTATGTGTGAGTGGTCTGATTATGTCAGTTTCAAAAAATAATGTCATAAAAGTCCATTTTAGAATTATCTTCTAAAATAATTTCACTCAATCACTTTTGTGATCTCTTCATTCAGATCTTTGAAATTTTCCATTTATGATGACATAAACTGAAAATTATATTCACCATGATTGTGAAAAGAGATCTACCCTTAGATTTAAGAATATTGAGCTTGAATTCCAGGTATAGAAATTAATAATTATAAGTATAGAATTCATTTTAATTTATTTAAGCCTCAGTTTCCCCATTGGCAAAATGACAATTATTATAGAGATATATCTAACTCATAGTTGTGAAGAGTCTATTTTGCAAAGTTTGCAGCTCTACATGAATCTGAGTTATTGCAAAAACTGAATGCATGTCATGAATTATGTATTTTAGCATATTTCTTTTTTAATAGATGTGAAAAAGAAAAAATGAGGACTCATAAATAGAACCAGTAAGTGTACCCATTCCCCTTCCCATGCAAAATTTAAAGAAATAAATAGTATTATTCTGTAAAAAAAAAAAAGAATATTATTCAAATTATCAATAACAATAAAATTATCAATAACTTTTTAACGATATCAGGAATAACTGACCTTGTTAATTAATTATAATAATATAAATTGTTGGCAGTTAAAAAGATTTATATAGATATATATCTACATCTATATATAATAGTTCATAAGCTATCTTATAAAAAATAAATTATAATTTATTTTTTCAATCTTTTTTCAAGTCCTGGGGTCAAGTAATTTCCCAATTAAATACTCAACAACTCCAAAAAAGTTGTTGTTGGCATATATCTCCCTAGGTAAAGGATAATTGTTTTTAAAACAGCATTTGGTAATAAGTGGGTTCATGACAGTAATTTAATATTAGAGTAGAACAGAGGTTTAATTTGACTAAGGACTTTGACATTCAGAGCTTATGGAAGATCATGGCAAAATTTGGTTGCACAAAGATTGTAAGCAATATTTTAAGTCAGTTTAACAATAGCATCTTTGCAGAGCTTCTGAATAATGGACTACATTCTCCTAATTTCTAAATCAATGAGTGAATCAAGGCTGTGTGAATGTAGAAGGATTCACATGCGTTTTAGCATTATTTTTTTCAGTCATTTCAGATACATTCAACAAGGACAAAAATGGCATCAAAGGTTAGCTACAATAATAAGAATAAATTATTTAACTTGAAAAATTTACAGACCGAGACAAAATTGAAGGGAGAATTATTATGGAACTTTTCGTTTGCAGATGATTATGCACTTAATGCAGCTCTTAAGACTGAGATGCAAAAAAGTAGGGATTTTCTGTCTTTTGTGATGATTTTGGCATAATAATAAATATCAGGAAAACAGAGATTCTCCACCAGCCATTATCACATCATTCAAACATAGAGCCCACATTTACAAAAAATAGAGAGATTATGAATACTATGGATAAGATCATTTCACTTACCTTGGCTGTATACTTTACAAGGATGGCCACATAGATGATGAAGTTGATATACAAATTGCTAGAACTAGCTCACTGTTTTGGAAGGCTCTGAAGGGAAGTGTTAAAAAGAAGAGGTATTTAGCTGTCTAACAAACTGAAGCTCTACAGAACCATTGTGTTGACTTCACTGTTGTATGCTTCTGAAACTGGATGGCAAACCAGTGACATCCACGCCAGGAAACTGAATTGATTTAAGAAGATTCCGGAGAACACCTGGTAAGATAAGATACTGGACACTCAGATTCCTTTTTGGACTTAACTGCCAAGTATTCAAATTATGCTGAAGAGAGTACAATTTTGAAGAGCTGACTACAGTGTTTGAATGCTAATTGTACCTTTACCAAAAAGACTATTTTACCAAGATTTTACACAAGACAAGCAATCACAGGACACTCTCAATGTCTCTCTGAGGAATTTTGGAACCAATTGTGAGTTATGGAAATATTGACATAAAACAGGCCACCATGGCATAGCTGCTTCAAAGAAGGCACAATGCTCTATAAGCAAAGCAGAATTCTGGTACCTCAAAAGAAGTATGAAATACACAAATTTAGAAACATCTCCAAGTCATGGACTATTTGTGTCTAACATAGAAGAGCCTTCTAAGCTTATATTGGTCTTATCAAAAAGAGTTGGACACACTGTGTTTTGTCTCCATTATAGTGATATCATTTTGCTCCTCTTAAAGTACAAGGATAACAACTAAGTGCCTAAATAAAATAAGCAAGTTACAGAAGATTTGCTTTGGCTCCCTTGATGATTGTTGGAACAAATGGTTCTCATTCACTCATTCTGTTGAGGAAAGTCTTCTCATACTTAGAAAAGATATTTTCAGTGATCAGGAGCTACTTAGTAAACTAAATTCAGATGTCTTTCAGAAGCAGACATATTTTAATGATCTTCTATGCTGAAATAACAAGGATGTACCAGAGGCAAGACTGGAACCTAAATAATACATAAAACGTCTGTCTCTCTCCCTTCAGTCCACCACACTGACAAAATCAGCAAAGGGTTCATTTGGCCCTTGTGATACTTTTGTAAATACCTTTCCTCTCTCCAATTTACCTGGGATAAAACCCCATGCCTTCATAGCAGCAGCAGCAATTTGCTCATATGCTGCTATGGGGTAATTAATCTGTGCTGAAGTGTTTGCATAAGAACCTACACCTGTTAGTTGGTCACAGGTGATTGGAGTATTGACTCCAGTTTGCCTATTTCGTTGGGCTTGTATCCTACAGAGTTCACTATATTCAGAGAGCCACAAATTTTTTCCAGGTTCTAAGCATGTCCTTGCTATAAATTTCCAGTCTCTAGGGGTTAAAATTTCTTAAGCCAAATTCTGTAATAATATTTAACATAAGCTGATGTAGCCCCATAAAGAGTGAAAGCCTTTTTTAGGGTTAGGAGTGTATCTTTTGCTTTCTTGACCTGAAGAGTCAAGATGTTCAATCACAGGATACATTTCTATTCTCAAATCAACTGTATTCTGCCCTTCCTCTGTGGCTTTAAGTAGTGCCTTTTGTAACTGAATCTTAGGAGGGGGTGATTGCTGTGGGAAAATTGCTGGTGATATCACTGCCCCTTCCATTCCTCCTACTCCCTCCACCCAGAAAGGTGAAGTTGATAGGGGAGGGTCAAGAACCTGCTTGGGTGTAGGTGGAGTTGAAGCTGGGCTGTGAGAGTGAGAATCACCATGCCCTTCAAATTCCCCATGCCCTCTGGAGATATTTCCATTACCCTCTCCAGTCTCTTCCTCTTTTCCCTCACACTTCCTCATCTGCCTGTTCTTAAAACTTTTCTTTTTTCTGTAACTTGCAGGATACTTTAAGGCAAATTGTATTATTTTGTACATATAGAATGTTTCCTTAGAAAATGAATCAGGACCATTATCATTATAATATTCACATAGTTGATCTCCTACTGGTTTCTAATTATCTGCCTCTATTTCTTCTTCCTTAAAGAACCAAGGGGACCTGCATTCTAATGCATCTACAAGTCCATCAATCTTCTCCCAAGTTACAATCAAACCTTACCTCTTTATTGGTCTGAGTATGTTTCCTGTAAATCTCTCTCAGGATGGGGTTGGGGTTGGGGACTGGAGAGAATCTTTTCCTAATATCTGCCCCATTTCAGCTTGAAAATGAATGTTACTAGATTAGCTCTTAACAAAGTTCCCTATTTGTTAAAATATTTACCCTATTTCCTAGTCACAGGAGCTTGTTCAATGAAATTAGGGTCCTTGGTTCTTTGGGAGCCAAAGATGAGGGGTGGATAATCACTGCAACAGTATTGATAAAAGAGAGAACTATTGCATAGAAGAATTATTGCAATATAAGATAGTATGTACATGGACACAAAGCTAATGTCTAATCACTGACCCTTGGTTTGGGTTAGATAGAGTACATATGGAGACATGTACATATATTTAAGTATATGTATGCACATACATATAACATATATACTTTAACATATATACTTACATATGTACACACATATATAAATTCATATTATATATACATGTTTATAAAATTGTATTGTTGCCTTTTGTTACAAAAAATTTCTGTTTTCTCCTATTTAGCACATTTTTGTTTCAAATATGTTTATCTCTCATTTTGTAGAAAAATATTTATTATTGATTCATTATGTATCTCATTGCAAATAAAAAAAGCTTCTTAAACTATGGTTTGTGACACTATATAGTGTCATGTAACTGAATTTTGGGGTGGCAAATTATGATATATTATTAGTAAATATTTAATTTGCATATCCATTTTTTATACTTTCATACCTTGGGGCATATAAAAATTTCTCAGGCAAAAAGGGGTTATGAATGGGAAGATTTAGGAAGATAGAAAAACATGAATTCAAATCCAGCTTCAAATACTTACTAGTGATATGACCTTGGGCAAGTCACTTACCCTTTCTCTGCCTGCCTCAATTTCTTCAGCTGTAAAATAGGTGTAATAATAACACCTACCTCATAAAATTGTGAAAATTAAATGAAATAATACTAGAAAAATATCTAAAAAAAATGTCACATACCAGGCATTCAAAAAATGTTTGATCCCTTCCCTTTTTCTTAATATACTAATTTTTCTCTTTAATTCTTTAGCAAGATGCTATATCATATCTATTCATGGAAAAAAATTATTTCTAAAAATAGTTTTTCTTTCTTTTTTTAGCACTTAGTTTTATCCTTGGAATTTTTCCATGAAATTGGGAGAGATCAAGGCTTTTGTATTTCATTAGGAACTTCTGTTTCAATTTATATATATATATATATATATATTATATATATATATATATATAATATATATATAATTTATATATATATATATATAAATTGAAACAGAAGTTCCTAATATATATTATATATATATAGTAAATATATATTAGTTATATATATATATATATATAAATTGAAACAGAAGTTCTTAATATATATACTAAGAGAACTTTGCCTTCTGTTTTTCAGTTAGTCATTCTTCTGATTTTAAGATCTTCTGTTTTATTTTTTTGTTTGTTTTAATCTTTGAAGCTTTTAATGACTCTAGCATTTCAGGAATTTTCTTTTATTTCTCACTTATGTAAATCTTGATCCTTTCTATGCAATTATCATTTGCTGGTGAGTAGATGAATTAAGCCTCTCTTAGCTTTCCTGTGTTGTAAGACATAAAGTTCACCAGGTCGAGCTTTTTCTAAGTAGTGTTCAGGCAGAATGTACTTATCCCTAGGTTTCAGTTTTCTTTCCTTCAGTCTCATGGAAATTTACTCTTATTTGTAGTCTTTATTAATTTTTTTATTCTCTATTTTTCTTTTGTCTATTTGTTTGTTCATTTTTACATTGTGAGGATGTTTTGACCATTGAAAGTTTCTTACCCTAACTACTCCAGGCATAAATAGCATGTTTTCAGCATGTTCCATTCCCAATTTAGTTCACTACTTTCTTCATATAGGTAAGCAGAATCAGTATTTGCTACTTTGTGGGTAGTATGGGAAGGGATGTAGTATTTAGACAAAGTGTAGCAGCAATGTGAATTCATTGAATTTTAGCTTTGACAAAGATTTTTTTTATTTTTTTTCCTTTCCTGTGTATTCGCTATAATCACTATAGATAATGATATACTTATTTTTCAAGAGGTAAGTAGAAAATTTGAAAAGGCTTGCAAAAATTACCTATCCCAAAATTATGTTGGTCACATGGCACTCTACCCTCAACTACAATATAATAAGATTGATTTAAGAAATATCCAGTTAAATGTTTGTTTTTCTTATACTTATCCAAAATTTTAATTTTTTTTCAACTCTAGCTTTTAAGTTTAAGGCTATATAATTGCACTACTTTTATGAACAACTGACAAACAGTTGACTGCAAAATACATAGAATCATCTGTGAATTCTATGGAGCAATCTAGGATGGAAAGAGACCATAATTCAAGTTCCATTCTATAAAAGCTTCATAACTAAGAGCAATTAAATTAGTTTTTCTGTGACCCAGTGCAAATACCTAAGGTGAAGATCTTAACTAATGAAGGAACTTATCACAAGAGTAGTTATCTGCAGCAATTAAATTTTAAATTTAGATTTAAAAAAACATATTTGTGTGGGGTAGGGAGGTGTTGTGAATAAAATTGGATTTCTTTGTAAATTAACAATTATTCTGATAGGGGAAAATAAAAACCATTTGGGAAATATCAAAATAAAAAAAAATTAGTCAAGTTAAGTCTACAAAAAACAATAATTGGAAAATATACTTTGGATTTTCAAGATAGCTTTGTCATAAGTCAAAATTTATAGTTCTTGATTCCTTACTCCTTGAACAGAAAAACTAAAGCAAATCCAATGCCTCCATTTTATATTCATTGATTTATATTACTTTAATATGTCACTATTACCCTCAAATGCCAAATCTTCCTAATCTCTATGATTTCAAGTAGGATTATAATTTCACATCTTTTGATGTATCTTTTTTTGCCTTTGAAAACTTAATAAATCTTGACTTAATTTTATTTTAACAGAAAAATGATTAAATATGAAAATATAGAAGGAGTGTATCTGGAAATTTTCACAAAGTACTTTTTTCCTTCTGAATTTCCTCTGATTTCTTGCCAGGATATTGATATTTTTCTTCATTTCAAAAAGCATATTTCCAAATTACAAATATCTCTTGATATGGTATTAACATCTGTCAAATAGGAAGTTAACTTAAAACCTTAAAATCAAATATAAATGCTAGATTTTTGAAACTTTAGACATTTAAAAATAAACTTTAATTTAGGGTCAAAAAATAATTCAAGATTTAAAAAGAAAGATCACTTAATATCTACCTACACCCCTTTCAGAACTTTGAATAAAAATATTAACCTAAAATAATAACAGCTTTCTTTCCTGACCTATGACTAGATTGGAAGAGAATAGATTTCTAAAGCAATCATAAAGCCCAAATGTGACATTTTAATGACTAGTTGGAAGTGTCTTTTTTTTTTCTTTTTTAATTTTCTAGTCTAATGCATTAGATGATTACATAATGGAAATATTAGAAAAGAAAAGAGCTAGTGTTATTTTCCATGTCACCAACAATTTTTTTTTCAATTTTGGTTTTCTTCCCCATGCTATCTCCCCAAAATATTAGTGCAGAAAATGCACTAAGACTTTGGGAACTTTTTATATATGCTTTATTTAGAAATTCTTCTCGGTTACCTTAGAATATATATGGAGGAAAAAAGGATATACAGGAATAGCTCAGATTAGTCAATCTGAAAAAGTTTCAGGTGCAAATTGGCTGCCCAACTAAGTATATGTTGACTTTAATACCATTCTATATTAAATTAGAAGTAATATTATGAATTTTGTAGCTACAGCATTTCTTAAACACTACAGTCACAGGTCTATCTGTTTAATAAAAAGAATACTCATATTGTCAATATCATGGATAATGGAAACTTTGCAGAGTTTATGTAGTATTGTACATGTGTATACATAAATGATAATTATATGTGAAAGCATAATGCTTATACATATATATATATATGTACATGCAAATGCATGTATAGATGTGCCTATGTATTACCTGAATTTTTTAGCAAATAAGATTTTTTTTTTAGATTCTTCATTACTTGACTTTAGACAGGTATTTTAATTTTATCTGGCTTAGTTCCTTTTTCTATAAAAAAGGATAAAAATGTTTGCTTCAGGGTTATGACCTAAGTGGGTTACAAATTTTAATGTGCTACATTTATGATAATTTTTCCTATCTTACTCATAATTATATGAATTATTATTATCTTAGAACATACCACAAATGCATATTGATTAAAAGTTATCATCATGGGAGCTATGATGGTGATCATCATCATCATTGAAAACAATTAAATGTGAGCTGACTCATGAACTTCTAATCTCTCTAGCTTTTATTAATTAATTAAAATATTGATTAAGATCTTATTAAGTCTAAATGGTATCTGATGTGCTAGTAGAGATGCAAAAGTGGCGAACTATTAGGTCTTGAGATTGTCAAGTTGCAGGGATAAGAAATACATGATACAGATCAAAGGTGATTCATATAGAACACAATACTGTCCTATTCTATTACCTTATTGTAATACCTCTTGATTCTTACATATTACACCAGTTACTTAACACTGTGCCTCAGTGCTTAACAGGAGTAGTCAGTGCTGACATGTAATAGTAAATTAATAAATATTTATTCATCAAATCATTGATTAATGGAGCCTAGATTCTAGCTCATTCTTTTAAGCTAGAAATAGTTTTACTATAGTCCCAGAGAAAATCAGTAAAGAGTCAAAATATTTATTGAGCAAATACTTTGTGATAGACACTTTGGTAAGCCCTGGGGCAACAGGTAGAAATGATAAGATGACAAACTGGATATTTAAGGTATGAAGGAAGACTCAAGGGTTACACCCAGATTTTGAACACTGCTGATATGGAGGATATTTGTACCCTTGTAACAATAGAAAAATAAGGAAGAAGGCAAGACTTTCCTTTTTGAGATATATTTCCAGTTTGAGATGACCACTAAACAATTGGTAATATGAGACTGGATCTCCCATTAGAGAGAAGAGAAGGACATATAGATTTTTAAATCATCTGCTTAGTGCTGATAATTAAACCTATGGGAACTAGAGAGAAAAACAAGTGAGAGAAGAGAAGACCATATACTTAAGGTTGCATTTGTTTTCTGAAGATGGACCTAGCTGTGTTTGAAGACTCTCATACTCTTGGGGCTCAACAGAAGACTGAACTACAAGGTGATGGTTATATTTTTCATCTTTGGAAACATAAAGTGAACTCCTAACAAAGTAGCAGAAGGGTTGCAATATGTATTGGTATAAGACATATGCATAGTTAAAGCATAATTCTTAAAATAGTGTAAAAATGTATGAGAAAAAATAATAAAATTCAAGGAAATAATATGAGTTTAGTTAATTCTATTGAAATGCTTCAGAAAAGGAGAATTAAATTCCATTCTTTGGCTATGAAAAGTTTCTACTATTCCTGAGTTCCTCTCAGATCAACAATCTGTTAAAGCCAAAGGAAACATACAATGAAGTTATTTTGTACAAGAGTTAGTGGATCCAGAGCTTGACAGACTCTCCCCATTATTTTCAGCAGCCTAGCATGCATCTCCACTACCCTACAATTAACCTATCTGAATTAGACTCCCAATTATCATGTAAGGAAGCTGAAGGTACCCTTTGGGTATTTTCCATCTGGGGCTGAGTTAAGCATACATTTATATGTAAATGGTCTCCCTTTCTCTCCCACTTAAGTCTGTTAATGAAAAGTTCTGCACTGAAGTACCATAGTACATATGTGTATTTTAAGTACAGAAATATTTTTTGTAAGGACATTAAAATAAGTTACATTGTAAAAGCTGGCCTGAAAAGAACTACTCATTTTCATTCCCATGCAAGTAATCAATTTGTCCAGAAAGGTACCTTACTATCATTCTCTCTCATTAAGTCATGAAACAGAGGTTGGAAGAGTGCATGTCATGAACATTGTAGACAGGATTTCTATTTAGATGAGACTTAAGAGTTGGTGACTATTAAGGGCTCTTTCAATTCTGAAATTTATGATTTTATTCTCAAACCTATTGGCTTATCTTGGTTCATATAAGTATACTTATCCATTCTTCATTTAAATATAGATATAAATATGGCTTATTCCTAATTACAATAAAATTTGTGCTAGACTTATAATCAGAAAAATTGGTTTAAATGCTATCTCAACTTATTTACTGTGTCATCATGAGAATTTTACTTAAATTCTCTGAGTTCCAGTTTCATCATTTAACAAGGATAATTACAGTTTTTGTTATATATACACATGCATCTATATGTACATGTACATGCATATGTATATGTGTATATATATATATATATATATATATATATACACATGGATATGTGCATGTGTATATACTTATATATAATCTACCTGACTAGGTTATTGTTTAACAAAGCATTATTTTCTTATTTAAAGTTTTATATTAATGTAATTATTTGTATTCTGGGAGAAGGAAGAGAGAAGAATACAAATTTGTTAGAGTGAATTTAGGCTTTAGAAATCGTCTAAAATTTGTCAAAGGCTTGCCTAGGATTCTGATACAATAAGTGACTTCTCTAGAACTTGAAAGTTTCTTCTTTCCTTGAAGTCACTATTCTTTATTGCTTTGTCAAGATCAGAATGATGGAAACCATATTATTTTCTTGATGAGTCAGTAATTAAACCTATCCTTTTTTGTTTTTCCTTCTTCTTTCATTCTTAGATGAGAATCTATTCTTTCCTTCCTTCTTCCCTCCCTCCCATCCCCTCCCTTCCTCTCTTCCTTGTTTCCTTCCTTCCATTTTTCCATCCTGCCTTCCTACTATTCTTTCTTTTTGAACAGTTACTTGTTTCATATAGGCATATATTTTTTTCTTTCTCCAATGAAATTGTGAACTCTAGAAAGCAGAGGCTTTGTCCTCTGTTCCTTCTGTATCTCTAATTGGGGACCATTCTGTACCTATAGAAGAAAACTCTTGAATACTTGTTCCATGAATGAATAAACATATTTCACAATAACATAAAAATCCTCATTTATGAGTGTGTTGTCTAGTTCTCTTATATTAATCAGATTTCCATATAATGTAATAACTATTCCTAGGACACTGTGTGTAGATAATAGTAATAACATTCTGTTTTAAGATTTAGATTTGTGAGGTAGATTGTACATATATTATTTTGCTTTTTAGAAACTAGAAAATGTAAGGTTTTGATTCTAAAATAAAAACTTTTTTCATTCTCTCATTTTTTTCCTTGCCCTACAAGGGCATTAGAATATGAGCACTTTGAGGATAGAAGCTTTTTCACTTTGATTTTGTAAAACCAAAGTCTGCCACAATGCCTGGTTCCTGGAATATCATTGATAAATATTAATTGATTTATTGATTTGTAAGATTCAATATAAATACTAGCTATTTTTATTGTGCTTAAATCTACTTTTTAAATGGATCATTTCATTTTCTGATTCAATTTATTCTTTGCTTGAGGTACTATTCTCCCTCTACCTAATATTCATTCATGATATAATATCTCTCCTTTGTCTGGACTGTGTTCCATCCCCACTCTTTTTATTCCCGTTACTATAGAATAGGAAGGTGCACATGCCCTTTTCTTTCTTTCTACAGTTTATCTGATCATTATTTCTCAAAGTCACCTTTTGGCGTTCTGAGAATATCCAGTTTCTCTAGCAAAGAAACTATAAGGGCTCTGCTCAACTGCTTTACAAGTTCAAAGGTTCCTACTTAGATAGTATTCATACTTTTCACTTTGGGAATATAAATCCCTTAAAATGGAAAGAAAACAGTTAATGAAAGCAGAGAAATGCATCACGTAGGCACTCACATTACATGCCTGTGCTAGGTTATTTGTGCTTTTTAAAGAAATCCCAATTCACACAAAAGTTTTTAATCCTGGGTGGTCCTTGGTCAAAGTCCATGCCCTTTTTAGTGCTATGACCTGCTCAAAAGATATATTTTCCCCTTTAATCAGAAGAGTTATTTTTTTCATTCATCTTGAAATAATTCTACTCTGATCTTAAATAACTTCTGAATTTTAGAGTATTATAAAATAGCATGAAACCAGATAAATTATGCCCATCTTTCATGTTGGTAACTTTTCATAAATATCTCACGAGACAAATCAAAATTATCACATTGAATGAGATTCAAAAGCAGAACTAACATCAATAGTTTCACTAAAGTCCCAGATGCCAATGCCTTGCTTCCAGAACCCCAGAGCTCCTCTTTTTAGAGGCAAAGGCCAATAATGAACAAAAACATTAATAAATTTAGTCTATTAACTCCAGAAATATTTATTAAGTGTTTACTGCATTCAGAGCACTGTTATAATGTAGAGGCTATTAAACATTTAGAAAGAAAACAGTCATTACCCTTTTGGCACTTATACTGCAGAAAGGAAACAGAACAAACATAAAAAGCTTAAAGCATGATAGCATATGTATGATAAATGTTTTAGAAAGCTGGCAAATTAAGTGCTAAGTAAGGTCAAAAGTTGATAGAATCATAGACTTAGAACTAGAACAGTGCTCCAATGTGATTTAGTCCAATCCCTACATTTTATAATATGAGGAAAATTAAGATTAGAAAAATTGAGTGATGTGCCCAAATGATAACATAACAATTGCTTAAAGCTAGGTTCTTGGATTCAAATAGAAATTAATCTATCTATCAATTTACCTATTATTTGCCTGTCTATCATCTATCTATCTATCTATCAATGTGAGTTCATTGAGTGCAGGGGCTGTCTTTTTTGTCTTTTTGGATCTGCTGTAAATAGCCCAATGTCTAGAACATAGCAAATACTAAATAGATATTTTTTTAACTCATTGAACATTTTTTCAATGTGACACTTAGCTATGACCCATGAGGAAGTCTACATTGGTCAGTTCCTTGTTAAAGACTTCAAATTAAGAAATCCCTGTCTTTGTGAAAAATGACAACACTTAATTATCATAATTTTATTTCTCCTACTTCTACAGACTCGTCACCCTATGCACACACCCATGTATAGTTAATAGAATTTTATGTTATTTAAATTGTACTGAATCTTGCCGAATGTGCTGGATGCACATTCAACGAAAAGAGATGTGCTCATTTCCATCACTTTCTTTATTCTCTAATTATTGTACAGATCAACAAGTTCAGGCTGCCATCTTTTTGGAGCTAAAACTGAATTTCACATTTCATTCTTAAGTCATGTGAAAAGAAGGCAGAGATTGGTTTGATTTTGGTATTTTTAATCTACTTCCTCACTCTCTGTCCCCATGGTACATCTAGCCTACTCATCCTCACAGCACAATTCCAGCTCTGCACTTCTCTATTAAGTATTTTATTTTTCCTGTCCTCATAGCAGCACATGATCCAATCTTGTCCAGACTTTTTTCCTATTAAAATTCATTACCTTTCATTCCAGCTTTCTCTACATCTTATGTTATCTTCATAGGCACTCTCTCTCTCTGATACCATTTCAAAAAATTACTAGCCTGAATAGCAGCAATGATGCTACTTATTTCAAAATACAATTTTTCGGCCCTTAGAAAACCAAAGCACAGCCATAGATTAGTAAGAATTCAAGAAGAAAAACATCCACCATTGGATTCATTAAAAGTTTTGCAAAGACTTTGAATTTTGTGTATTTTTTAGTGACTTCTCAATTTCATTTCTCATTTCATCTAATTTAGATAGAGAGATGAAGCTGTTTCTTATGATTGCTTTGCAATGGTCACCAATATGTGTCATTCTATGAGTACTGAGAATATCATTCACCAAATAAGCAATAGGAAATCTTTGCATAAAGCCAGGAAGAATACGTTTTCTCCTGAATTTTGCTATCACAAAGCAATGACTTTTAATGAAAGTATATATGTTGATGACAATCAATTCATTTCATGGATACTTATTGTCAGCAGCATCTTCACTGAAGCATTTTCAGTAGATAAGGCATTAACTGTTTCTCATTTATTTTAGCATATCAAGATTTCTGATGGCATGAGAAAAAAAAAAATAACACTATTCCTTCTCATTTCTTCTTGTTCCAAATTGATCTTTTTATTATTTTGAATAAGAACAGATTACAAGCCTATGTTGTTTTCCTTTTAGTTTTACTTGGGAACAGTTGCATTACAATGATCATGTTGTTAAGTTAATTATTGGTACCTCCAGAGCCTGTTCAACTAGTTTAAGGAAGTTGTCATGCTATTACATTTACCTTGTTTTCACTTCTAATTAAATTACCACTGTCCATTAGACTGACATTTTACTACAATATTTTAGTTTATTGACACCTCATAACATGGAAAATGGGTTTTTAAATCCAAATAATTTATGAGTATATATCAACATCTCATTTATCATTTGTTTTATAATTTTTAAGAAATCTTAGCAAAACAGCTCTTTCTGTTCTTCCAGTTTAACTATTTCACATGCCCAATAATTTATTTACTCATTCACTAAGTACTTATTAAGTAGTGATAGTGATCTAAATGCTAGAAATACACATACACATACAGAAACACACACACATTAACCCTGCCCTCAATGAGTTTATTTTTTATTAAGACAAAGCAAGAGATACATAAGACAAATAGATGTAAATCATACAAAAGTAACTAACAGAGATAATTTACATAAAGTAAATATCTTTGGAAAATTTCTGAATCAGTCACATGCTCAGAAACATGGGAGAAATGACAATTAGAAACTTTATCTTCCTGTCTGTTTCTTTGAGCTCTTATTTTATCATCAATTCTCTCACCTGCTAGTCTCTGCAATTCTAGAATATATAAGAATTTTACCTAGTGTCTGACACATACTAGGTGTTTGATAAATGTTTATTCCCTTCAATCTTCCTTTTCAACAGTCATACTAGCTCCTATTCAAAGTAGAGAAATAAGAGATATATGGATATTGAACCAACATTTTTTCTCTATTCAGGAAGGTTTAGGGTATGATCACTCTGAATTGCTGAAAGAACATCATACTTTCTGTTATTGTTGAAGGATAATGCAAGTCAGTTTCAGACAAAAACCAATGGTTTATGATGGTAGAAATCTCTACTCAAATAACATGCACATAAATTAATTATATCTTCCTGAGTTTGAGACATATAAATTACTTAGGAAAGTGCATACTCAGTAATAGCTGCCTAACTTTGTGTCTCTTGGCCTATTGATTCTTCATGATCTGATTACTCACTGTCTAGCTAAATTATTGCCTTTGTGCCAGAATGGTGGAAACCAACTAGTGCTCACATAAGATACGCCAATGTCTACCTATTATTCTTTTCCTTTTGGTATCTCCAAATAGCATTTACTTGTGAATATTGTGACAGGAGAATCACAAGGGCAATGCTGATCTGTAGGCTATCCTGAGTTAGACAGTAAAGGAAGAATGAGGACTGATTGTAATGTGTACTACTGCTCTGAGTAACTATGGATTTCAGAGTATCTATTGTGGTAGGGCCTCAAGACACAAATTCCATTATTATTCTCCTAGTTTTTTGTTTATTGCTAAACATTAGCCATAAAAAGAAAGTCAAAAACATTCCCTATTTTAAAGGACTTCCAAGTTTGGGATCTGGAGCCAAAATATTGGAGTAAAGTTCTAGGTCTCCCAGTTTCCCTTAAAAATCATATGAAACCAAGCTTCTGAACAGAGTCTGACCTAGGGAAATCACACTCCAGCTCAAGATAGATTGAAAAAAACCTTTAAGAAAAGTCAATCTCATTGGGGTAACAAGGGCTTAGAAAGACTCTGGAAAAACCAGTGAGAGAACTTTAATTACAGCAAATCAGCAACTAAGACCTTCAGTCCTGGCTCAGGAGATAAGAAAATCAGTGGGGCAATTTCCAGTCCCAGCTCAGAAGATAAACTTTAGGAAATGAAGCTATTTCCTGAACAGAGCAGGCAAAACTACTCCCAATAAATACAAGGGGCCCCTGTGCTCAAGGTCAAGACTCAGAGTAGCACAGGAAGCTTGAGACAATGCTCCATATACTCCAGGAGCAGAGATCCACCTTAAAAGTAAAAACAAAAAGAAAAAAAGAAAAGGAAAGAAATGAGCAAGAAACAGAAAAGAATCCTGATCATAGAAAACTATTATGGAGACAGGGCAGACCAAACACAAATTCAGAGGAGGACAGAAAGTCCACAGGAGAAATCTCAAAATGTGAGAGAAATTGGTCTCAACCCCAAAAAGGCTTCTTGGAAATGCTCATAAAAGACTTTAAAAGGCAAATAAGAAGGGTAGAAGAAAAAATGAGAAAGGAAATGAGAGGGATGCATGAGAGCATCAACAGCTTGGAAAAGGAAGTAAAACAAGTAACAGAAGTAAGATCTAATTGAAAAAAAAATTCTCATATTAAAAACTAGAACAGAGCAAATGGAAGCTAATGATTCTATGAGAGAGCAAGAATCAAACAAACAAAAATAATGAAAGAAAATGAGAAATATCTCATTGGAAAAATAGCCAAATGGAAAAACAGACCCAGAAGTGACAATTTAAAAATTCGTGGCCTACCTGAAGGTCATGATCAAAAAAAAAAAAAGTTCCTGAATAGCATTCTACAAGAGATCAGTAAGAAAATTTACCCCAATATTCTAGAAACAGAGGGGTAAATACTGATTTAAATAATCCATCAATTACCTTTGGAAAGAGATCCCACAAGGAAAACCCAAGGAACATTATTGAAAAATTACAAAACTACAATCTTAAAGAAAAAATACTTCAAGGTGCCAGACAAAAGCAATTCAAATATCAAAGAAAAACATTGAGGATTAGCCAGAATCGGATAGCTTCTGCCATCAATGATTGGAGGGCTTTGAATACCATATTCTGAAAGGCAAAGGACCTGGGATAACAACCAAGAATTAGCTACCCAGCAAGATTCAGCATCATCTTTCAGGGGGTGATAGAAATGAATGAAGTAAGATATTTGCAATTATTTCTCTTGAAAAAAACAAAAATAAACAGAAATTTTAATATGTAATCACAGGACTCAAGAGAAGCATAAAAAGGCAAACTAGGGGAATATATATATATATATATATATATATATATATATCATAGATAGCAGAGAACTAATTAGTAAAACTAAGAGTGGTTTTATGAAAAAAAAATAATTTTTTTTATTAATTAGAGTAAAACAAAAGAAAGAAAAAAAATCACCAGAATCAAAAATGAAGTTAACTACCAGCAATGACAAGGGAATTAAAGCAATAATTAGTAGCTATTTTGCCCAAATGTATGGCAGCAAGTCTGACAATCTAACTGAAATGGATTAATATTTACAAAAATATAAATTGCCCAGATTAACAGAAGAGGAAATAAATTACTTGAGTAGTATTATTTTAGATGAAGAAATTGAACAAGTTATTAAGGAACTCCCTAAGAAAAAATCTCCAAGAACAAATATTTGGTTTCCTAAGTGAATTCTACCAAATATTTAAAGAGCCATTAATTCCAATATTATGCAAACTATTTGGAAAAATAGGTCAAGGAGTCCTGCAAAATTCCTTCTATAACAAATGTATAATCCTGATACCTAAACCAGAAAGAGCCAAAACAGAAAAAGAAAACAGCCCAATCTCACTAATGAATATTGATGCAAAAAAATTAAATAAAATGTTTAGAAAAGAGATTACAGCAACTTATCAACAGGATAATACACTAGGATCAAGTGGGTTATATACCAGGAATGCACAGCTGGTTCAAAATACAAAAAAAACAAAAAAAAAACTTATTACCATAATCAATCATATCAATAACAAAACCAAAAGAAATCATATGATAATCTCAAAGATACAGAAAAATCTTTTGACAAAATACAGCACCTATTACTATTAAAAATACTAGAGGCTAAAGTGATTAAGGGAGCTTTCCTTAAAATAATAAGTGGTATCTATCTAAAACCTGTTGCAAGCATTATTTGTAATGAAGAGGAACTGAACATATTTCCAATAAGATCAAGGATGAAACAAGGATGCCCATTATCACCACTATTATTCAACATTTTACTAGAAATGTTGGCTTTTAACAATAAGAAAAGAAAAAAGAAACTAAAGGGATTACAATAAGCAATGAGGAATTAAAACTATCATCCTATGCAAATGATATCATGATATACTTAGAGAATGCTAGAAAATCATCCAAATATATACCTGAAAAAATTCACAGCTTTAGCAAAGTTGCAGGATATAAAATAAACTCACACATATAATCAGCACTTCTATATATTAGTAACAAAGCCCATCTGCAAGAGATAAAAAAGAAAAAATTCCATTTAAAATTACTATAGATAAAATAAAATAGTTGGAGGTCTACCTGCCAAGATAATCTCCAGATACACATAACCACAATTACAAAATACTTCTCACACAAATAAAATCAGATCTCAACAACTGGAAAAACATCAATTGTTCATACCTAGGCCAAAAAAATGACAATTCTGACTAAATTGATCTCTTTGTTCAATGCCATACCAATCAAACTGCCAAAACATTATTTTATAAAACTAGAGAAAACAATAATAAAATTCATCTTGACAAAAGGTCAAGAATAACAATGGAATTAATAAAAAAAATACAAAGGACAATGCTTACCAGTACCAACCCTAAAACTATATTATAAAGCAACAGTCATCAAAATCATTTGGAATTGACTAAGAAATAAATAAGTGGATCAATGGAATACTTAGGAAGACAAGACACAATAATCAAGGTTTAAGAACTCATTATCTGATAAAATTTTCTGGGAAAACTGGAAAATAATATGTTAGAAACTATGCATAGACCTACATCTCAGAATCACACTAAACTAAAGTCAAAATGGGTACATGTTTTGGGTATTTCTAATAAAGGGCTCATTTCTAAAATTTATAAAGAACTGTGTCAAATTCATAGTACAAATCACCCCCCAAATGATAAATGATCAAAGGATATGCATAGACAATTTTCAGATGATGAAATTAAGGCCATGTATAGTTGTATGAAAAAATATTCTAAACCACTAGTAATTAGAGAACTGCAAATTAAAACTCTGAGGTACTTCCTCACATCTCTCAGATTGTCTAAGATAACAAGAAAAGATAATGACAAATATTGGAAGCAATTAGGAAAAATGGGACACTAATGCATTGCTGGTGAAGTTGTGAAATGATCCAGTCATTCTGAAGAGCAATCTGAAACTATGCACAAAGAGAGATAAAACTGTGCATACCCTTTAAGCCAAAAGTGTCCCTACTGGATATGTATCCCAAGGAAATCATAAAGGAGGGAAAAGACTTTACCATTGTGTTCCTCTGATTTCTTCGTCCTTGTTTTCACTTAACCAAAGTTTGCCCAAAATCAGTGTTACATCGGTTCATGGATTTCAACTTGTCCATTGGCACATCACTCCCAAAACCACCTGGCCAAATTAAACAGGTTATATTAACGACAATTTATACCCTAGGTCACTATAATTGCATGCCAGCCATACTCTTCTTTCCAGCTGTGGATTCATATTGGAATTGGGTCATTTCCTCTGAATATGTGTACTTAGGCAAAAGTAATTCATTATTGACTTCCAAAAATTACACTGTGCTATATTCCCGAGACATTTTAAATATATTCAATTACCTCCAAAAGAGCATAAATCCTAAAAATTTTGCTGTGAATTTTAACTTAAAATGCAATTTAGCACTTAGGAAATATTTTCTTACTCCCACCTAATGCTAATATTATCCAGTCAGTTGAAAGAGAATACAAACTTTTTTTTCTTAAGAAAATACTTTTTAGAATTATTTTGATATTGAAATAATGTTACAAAATATTCAAAATATGTCAGAAAATATACTTAACCCAAAAGGTAGCTTATATTTTACAGTAAAAAAAAAAGAAACTATTAGCAATAATTATTATTTCAATGCCCAGATACGGAATCTATGATTGTTCATATTTGTCAATAAAAGTTTAGATTCAATAGTAACTAGTAACAAATATGTATGTAAGTAAATAAATAAATAAATGAAGATAATAGCCATGAATTCAAGCCACTTAACCTCTTAAAGCCTCCCTTTCCTCTTCTGCAAATTACATATAATAATATCCTCTAATGCTGGATTATTGTGAGAATCAAATGATAGCATGGAAAGAACCTTGAAAAACTCAGAGTACTATATAAATTAAATTATAATCTTCATTATTATTTTTCAAAGTGTAGATTGGAATTCAGGGATTTGTAATATTAAACCTTTACTTCATTTACTATACCATATTGATTCTTTCTCTTTTGATTAAGAAGAAATTGACAAACTTTTTTTTTTTTTTATTGTGAATGTTGATGTTTGA
Source organism: Sarcophilus harrisii (assembly GCF_902635505.1). Classification (NCBI taxonomy): domain Eukaryota; kingdom Metazoa; phylum Chordata; class Mammalia; order Dasyuromorphia; family Dasyuridae; genus Sarcophilus; species Sarcophilus harrisii. The sequence goes on from NC_045427.1 coordinate 68,690,035, forward strand.
GGAAAATCAGTTTAATTTTTAAAAAGGATGATTCAGTCAATCAGTCAACATTTATTCAAAGTGCTTATCATGTACCAAGTATTATACTAAATCTTAAGAATATAAATGCAATTTGATAGAAGAAAACATTCCTGCCTAAAGGAGCTTACTTTCAAATAGAGAAAAATATATATAAAAAGAACTAGAGACAAGCACATGATAGAGGTATCATGTTGCATTGCAGAATGGAAAGGGGAGATGTGTCTGTACTGATGCCCTCCTTAAAAGCTCTCCTTTAAGGAATCATTGAAACAAAGGAAGAAACTACAAGAGTCTGGCTACTTCCAGTGTGTGAACTGTAAAATTTAAGTGAGACCTCAGGACAACGAGGTAGCGAACTGTAGTAGATGACAAGATATGTTGAGACTTTCATAGTATTTTCAATGTGAAATCCAAACTTTTTCAAGGGCTTTTGATGTTTATGAGTTCTTTATTATACTTAATTTTACTTCAAAACATAGGGTGTCTCTTATTCTTAATAATAATATTATTTATGTTATTGTATAATAGCTCTTCAAAGTTTGCTATGGATTTAGCTTCATTCATTTCATCTGAGGCTTGGCAAATTTGTAACAATAGCATGTTTATATTAACAATCATGATTTAATACCAATAACACATTAATTTTTAATTGCACTTGTAGTTTTGCAGTATAATGGAGATTTGCTGAATACACAGACCATGTCAGTTTTCTCTGTTAATGCTACTTTTCTGCATACAAGATTGTAGAAAAATTGTATGATAATGAATTTTAATTTTAAGTGATGAAAATCTTTTGAAGATACTGTGGGGCATGAATTCTTCAGGTGCCAAGATGACAGAGTGAGGAAGGATCCTGAAGAGCTCCCAAATTCCCATACAAACAACTTGAAAACTGCCTTGGAATTGATTTAGAAGTGGAGAAGCAGTTTATCAGCACAGAAAGAAAGGTATATCTCCCTGGGGTGAGAGGGAAGCAAGACCCCAAAGTGGAAGCATTCAGCCTCATCACAGGGCACTTGCAACAAAGCTCTAAGTTTCAGGCAGTTGGGTATCAAAGCCCTACCTTTCTGCAACACAGCAAGGCCACATTCCAAAAGCCCCCCTCCACTAGAGCTCAAAAGCTAGGTGATACTTAACTGCTAGTCAATACTGAGGCCCTGCCCCTGGGGCCAGCCAGTAGCAAGACCATATCTCCAGGCTCCCTAGCAGCAAGACCCCCCTCCCCATCTGTCATCTGAGAGGTTCTCTTCCCATACTAATTTGGAAGCCCTGAGGGAGACCAGCCACAAGATTCCTCTCCTAGAGCCACTCAGCATAAAGGGCCTTTTTCCACAGCCCCCACTCCTGAGACAGGCCAGCAGCAAAACCTCACCCAGAAAAGGCCAGCAGAGAGGTACCACCCCATACCCCCACTATAAGCTAGAAGGGAAACTCCCTCTGGTACAAGCCATCACCTAGACTCTGAAGCCCAGAGAAAGCCAGAAGCCCTAGCCCTGAGCTCTAGCACAAAGAGCATGGAATAGTGGAAGACCAGAATCTCACTCTCACATAAAAATACAAAGTCACAAAATAGGCTAAAAAAAAGAGCAGAAAAACAAAACTTTTTTTTAAAGTACTTGATTATAAAAATTTACTTCAATAACAGGGAGAATCAAGGCACAAATGGAAAAGGACAACAATCAAAATGGCTACACATGACACATCAGAAAACATGTGGTTAGTCTTAGGCCCAAAATTGTGTGAATCATAAAAACATTATTGTTATAAGAACAATAAGAAGTAATATATGTAGACAGTGTAAACATAACATGACATTGTTTGTATGATACCCAAATAAAGAGGCAAGAATGAATATTGTACTGGAAGAAGGAAGAATAGAATGTAATGAATTATCTCATATGAAAAAGAAATGAAATAATTATTATGGAGAGGAAGATAGGGGGTTTTGGTGAGAAGAGATTAATCTTTACTCTAGTCTTAAGTGTCTCAAAGAGGAAATGACATGCAAACTTAGTTAAATAAAGAAACCTCTTAACCTGTAAGTGTAAAAAGAAATGGAGATTAGAGTGATGTATGTCGACTGGAAGAGATATTGATAAGAAATAAAACACCAGTGAGGAAAGACAAAGAGAGAAAGAGAGAGAGGGCAGAGGAGGAAGGGAAAGAAGGAAAAGGGGAGAGAGAAATGATATAAAACAACACAGATATAAATGCAATCTAGTTATCATAACTATAAAGGTAAATGAGATGAATTTAACTATAAAAGTGAAGAGACTAGCTATATGGATTAAAATCATAATCTTTCAATATGTTGTTTACAAGAAGCACATTTGAAGCACAGAGACACATACAGAAAAAAGTAAAGGACTGAAATGAATGTATTATGTGTCAGTTGAAGGAAAAAAAGGGAGGTAACAGGAATAATTTCAGACAAGGCAAAAGAAACAGTAAATCTAATTAAAAGAGTTGAGGAAGGAAATTATTTCTTGCTGATAATTACCATGGACAATGAAGTAAAACCAATATTAAACATATATGCACCAAATAGTATAACATCTAAATTTTTGAAGTTGAATGATTTATTAGATGAAAGAAACAACAAATCTATATTGGGGGGTACCTCTTCAACTTTCCTTCCTCAAAACTAGATAAATCTAAGAAAAAAACTTAAGAAGAAAAAAAAAAGAGGTTAAGAAATCTTTTTTTTTTTTTTTTTTTTTTTTTTTTTTCTGAAGCAATTGAGGTTAAGTAACTTGCCCAAGGTCACTGCAAGGAGATATTAAGTGCCTGAGTCCAATTTTGAACTCAGATCCTTCTGACTTCAGGGCCAATGCTCTATCCATTGAGACATTTAAATGCCCCAAGTAAAGAAAATTCTGGAAAAAAAATAAGTATGATACATCTCTGGATAAAATTGAATAGGAATATAAAGGAATATTTCTGCATCTCAAAAGTACATTAAATTTGACCAAGTATTAGGATGTAAACATCCCAAAATTAAATGTAGAAAAACAAAAATAGTAAATGTATACTTTTAAGATTGTAAAACAATAAAAATTCCATCAAATAATTAGTAATAGAGGTTTAAAATTAATTTAAAATTATATAATCTAATCCTAAAAAAAGTGAGTCAAATAAGACATCATAGAAGAATTCAATATTTTCATTAAAGAAAATGACAACAAACAGAGACCATATCTAAAGCTAAGGTATTACTTAGAAATTTATATCTAATTATTTACGTTGATAAAATAAAAGGCAGAGAAATTAATGACCATGCAACAACACCATGCAACATCAAAAAACAACTAGAAAAAGAAAAAAATAAATAAATTCTGAATTAAACACCAAATTGGAAATCCTGGAAAGCAAAGGAAAAAATAAAAAAATTGAAAGTAAGAAAACAGCTAAATTAATAAAATTTTTAAAAAGAAACATGTTTTATGAAAAACAAAACAAAAAGATAAACCCCTGGTTAAATTGATTTTTAAATAAAGGAAAGAAAGAAATTATATTGCAAGTGTTAAAAATGAAAAGGCTGAAATCATCAGCAATAAAAAGGAAATTAATACAATTATTAGGAACTATTTTATCCAATTATATGTCAATGAATCTGACAATATAAATGAAAGGAATGAATAGTTACAAAAATATATAAATTATCAAGATTAACAGAGGAAGAAATAGAGTATGTGAATAACACAATCTTAGAAAAATAACTTAAATATAGCCATCAATTAAATTTCTAAAGGGGAGAAGAACAGGAAAGAGGGCTAAATGAACTCAAAAAATGAATTCTACTAAGTATTTAAAAAATAATTAATCCTACTATCATGTAAACTATTTGGAAAAAGAGGCAAAGGAATGTTATAGGTCAGAACTCTGAACTTGAAACAAGGACCTAAGTCAGTGGAATTGATAGTTTTCTAATTTAGCATGGTTCAGTATGATTGATTTAATCCTACAAGGAGATGTTATGGGCCAGAACTTGAAACAAGGTACTAAGTGGAATTGAGGAGACAATGGTTAAATCTAGTTTAGCACTGATTTAATCCTACAACAAATAATGGTTTCCAAGTGACATAATGATTGGTTTGCATTCAGAAGCTCTCCGGGCCAGAAAGGACAAGCACACTAGAAGATCAGAGGCTGAGATAAATTCATTCCATCGTCCACCTTTATGGTGGCTGGAGACTGAAGCGCAAACCTTTGAAGTCGGGGAGATTCAGAAGCCAGAGAAGACAGGCAGGAACTCAAGCTCTCAGAACCAAGAAGAGAGGAAGACCTCCAGAAAACTAGCAGAGCCCCAAGTGAAGGAGATAATAATTTAAAGGAGATAATAAAGGATTTGGAGTTTAACATCTGCCTGCATTTGTGGTGATTACTGAACTGAAACGAAGGCTGTCTCCAGAGACCCCAAGAAAACTTCAGCAGAGAACATTAAATTTTAGAGAGAATATTACAAAGGAGTCTTACCAAATTCATTTTATGATGCTAACATATTGCTGATAACTAAACCAGACAAAGCCAAAGTAGAGAAAGAAACTTATAAACCAATTTCCCTAATGAATATTGATGCAAAAAGCTTAAATAAAATAAAATGTCAAAGAGACTATAGCAACTTATCACCAGGATAATATACTATGACTAAGCAAGATATATACCAGGAATGCAATGATGGTTCAATAATAGGAAAAGTTTAACATAACTGACCATATCAATAAACAAACTAACAGAAACCATCTGATTAGATTATCTCAATAGATGCAGAAAAAATATTGGAAAACATAGAACACCCCTTCCCATTAAAATATTAATAAACATGAGAATAAATTGAGTTTTCCTTAAAATTATAAGTAGTATGTATTTGAAATCATCAGCAACTTGTCATATGGAATAAGAATAAGCTAGAAGCATTCACAATATGATCAAGAGTGAAACAAGGTTACCCATTATCACCACTACTATTCAATATTGTATGATAAATGTTAGCTTTGGCAATAAGAGAAAAAAAAGAGATTAAAGGAGTTAGAATAGGTCATTAGGAAACCAAATTATCACTCTTTTTAGATGATATGATAGTACACTTAGAGAATCCTAAAGAATCAACTAAAAATTACTAAAAACAATTAAGAACTTTAGTAAAGTCATAGAATTGAAACAAATCATTGATATTTCTATATGTTATCAACAAATAAATTCCAGCGGGTAGAGATAGAAAGAGAAATCCCATTTAAAATAACTGTAGATAATATAAAATATTTGCAAGTCTACTTGCAAAGACCAAGCTAGAAATTATATGAATACAATTACAATATACTTTTCACACAAATAAAGTTAGATCTAAACAATTGAAAAAGTCTCCGGTTTTCATAGGTAGGCAGAATTAATATAATAAAAATGACAATTCTGCATAATTTCTTATTCAGGGTCAACAATGAAACTGCCAAGAAAATTAAGAACTAGGGAAAATAACAGTAAAATTCACTTGAAAGAACAAAAGGTCAAGAATTTGAAAAGTGTGAATGAAAAAAAAAACAAGCTAAAGGAAGATGAATTAGCTGTACAAGACTTAAAACTATATTATAAAGTAGCAATCATTAAAACTATTTGAGACAGCCTAAGAAATAAAATAGTGGATCAGTGTATTAAATTAGGTTCATAAGACACAATATTTAATGGCTATAGTAATCTACTGTATGATAAACCCCAAAACTCCAGTTTCTGAGAGAACTCACTATTTAATAAAAATAAATTGCTGTAAAAACCTGGAAAATAATATTGCAGAAACTAGGCATTGGCCAACATGTAATACTCTATCCTAAGATAAGGTTTAAATGGGTTTATAGAGAAAAAAGCAAAAAACAAAAACAAAAACAAAAAACATGCTGCAATATGTGTTATGGACTAGAACTCTGTACTTGAAATAAGGATTCTTAGAAGATGTTAAGGCAGTAGAATTGATGAGACAATGGTTATCTAGTTTAGCATGGTAATTGATAATTCTCTAGTTTAGTATGATTGATTTAATCTTACAACAAATAATGGTTTGTTGATATAGTGATATAATGATTGGTTTATACTCAGTATACTGTAAATGATCTAATTATAATAGAGCATATAAACTGGGACAAACTCAGCCAGGGCTGACTCAGAGACAGAGTCATTCCATTTCCCACCTTTGTGGTTGCTAGAAGCTAAAGCACAAGCCCTTGGACTCAGAGATTCATTCCATCTCACACAGCCCTGGTGGCAGGCACTTCTCCTGCATTTCCTCCACTGAGACCAAGGAAGCTAGCCTGGGCCCCAGGCAAGGAAACAAGACTTTGAAGGAGATAATAAAGGATTTGGACTTTAACACCTGGATATTCTTGTGGTGATTACTGAAATGAAGGCTGCTCCAAAGACCTCCAGAAAACCAAGTAGAACACTACAAATATGTCCTCAGAATTCATCTTTTCTTTCTCTGGAAGTGCATAATATGTATTATTATGATTCTTTTGGAATTGTTTACAATTATGTTAAGTTGCTAAGTTTTTCATCATTGGTCTTTGTTACTATACTATTGTTGCTGTCTGCAATGTTAACGTGATTCTGCTCACTTCATTTTGCATCAGTTTATATGTCTTCCCAGGGTTTGTTTTTGTTTTTGTTTTTTCTAAAACCATCTTTCCCTTTTTAAAAAAAATACTACCACAATTTTATATGACCACTTGTTCAATCATTCCATAATTCAGAAACATCCATTCATTTGCCAATTTTTTACCACCACACAAAGAGCTACTATGAATATTTATGTACATATAGATCACTTTTTTTCCCTTTTTCTTTGATCTATTTGGGAAAATGAATATAGGAATGATTGATTGCTGGATTAGTTGGTTGTTGTCCTTGATTCCTGAAGAAGACAAAGTGACATCATAGACAACCAAAAACAGTCCACATAAACATTTGTAGTGGAGATGTCTCTAATCGGCACTTTTCATATTTATTTGGAGCTACTGCAATTCTACTTCACTAATCGAGCACAGCTCCTTCTTTGATATGGGCATACCATGATGGGTGTTCCTCTGCTATGTCTTCCATGTCTCACAAGTGATTATGAAGTTTTTCAGAGAAATTTTAAGATTATTCTTGTATCACTTCTTCTGACCTCTTTATAAGTATTTACCTTGTGTGAGGTGTCTATAAAATAATCTTTTTAGCTTCTCTCTGTAGTAAAGTTTAATACTTAGCAGTTTAGCTAGAGAAAGAACCTCAGTGTCTGGAAACTGATCTTGACAGATGTTCTTCAAAATTTTCCAAAGACAATTCAAACGAAAGTGATTCAATTTTATAGCATGAATGGTATTGAGATAGTGTGCAGCTTTCATAGGCATACAAAAATTATTTCAACAAAATGACTCTATAGACCTTCAGTTTGGTAGGCAGTCTAAAACCTCTTCTCTTCCAAGTTTTCCTTTGAAGCTTTCCAAACAATAAACTAGCTGTGGCAATGCATACATCAATCTGACCATCTATGTGAGCACCCTTTGAGAGCATGCTGCCAAATAAGGGAACTTATCCACAACATTCAATATTTCTCCATTTGGTCTAACTGATGGCTCCACATATGGATGGCATGGTGCTGGTAGAGAGTCTTTGATTTCTTGATAGGGCAAATTTATTTCAAGCAGCAGAGAAATGATCCATATTTTGTGATATATCAGCTCAATAGGCTGCATTGAATACATAATCATCTGCAAACAAACAAAAAAAAAATGTCATGCACCACCTTTCCCTCCACTTTAGTCTTGGCTTATAGATTTTAAGTCTAATTTAATAATACTGGTAATCAATAATAATAAATCTAATCTAATTCAATAATTTACCATCAGTGTTGTTACTGACCTTGATGAAATTTTGATCCTCGTTGAAGGCATCTGACAACCTTGCAAAAAACATCACACTAAAAACCATATGAGCATGTACACAGCCTGGCATTGATGACTGGAAAACTATGAGGGTATCATCTTTTATCTAGAATCTGTATTTTCTGTTACTATGAAACTAACATACAGTAGTAATGGACTCTGGGTACAGAAATTTTGACACAATTTTTCATCAGCCATCATAACCAACAATATCAAGGGCTATGATTAAATCAACAAATGTTGTTTACAGACCTCTGTCCTGCTCCTAACTCCTGGTATTTCTCTGGAGCTGTCAGGCAGCAAATTTCATATCAACCATTATTTAATCCTTTCTGAAGCAACACTGACTCTGAAGTAATGACCATCTGCTAGGTGAAGGGTCAGCCTATTAAAAACAATTCTGGCAAGAATCTTTCTAGCAATGACTAAGAGAAAAAATCACTTTCTCTCCAACCCTCTGATGTTTGTCACAGGATAATCTATTTCCTTTACTTTTATAGAGATAAAGAAAGGAAGTGCCCTTGAACTCCTGAAAGATAGTCTAGTGTTGCAATTTAATCAAGAAAAAAAAAATTCCTTCGCTTAGGAATGTTAATGCAAGATCAAAGGGTATGTACAGATTTATAGCCCTTTGAAATAGTATAAAATGGTTCTCCAGAATAGTTAAGCCAGTTCACAACTTCACCAAAAGTGTATTAGTGTTCCTCTTTTTAAGATCTTTTCCAGCATTTGTAATTTTTGTCTTCTGTCATGTTAGCCAATATGATAGGTATGAGGTGCGAAATAAGAATTGTTTCATGTCCCCAATCAATAGTAATTTTTATGATAACTTATAACTTTGAATTCTTCTTTTGAAAATTGCCTATTCAGGGGCAGAGCCAAGATGGCAGAGAAGACACATTCGAAGCACCTCTCATACCCTCACTACTAATTACCAAATTCAGCCTCAAAAATAGTGCTTGATTAGTTAAAATCCTTGAATATTGGGAGTATAACAAATTACCAGTCAAAGATAATCTGGAAGATTGAAAAAAAAGGTTTGTCCTGATCAGCGGGAGCAGGTCAGTGCAGTCAGGGAGATAGAACCAGAGGCTAGCATACTGAGCAGACTGGGGCGGGGCAATCTCCATCTGGGGATTTTACAGGAGGACTCTACTACAGGTTGGCTGCTCTGCTCTGGTTACCAAGCAGTAGATCAGCAGAGAAGTTACAAAAAGGCCCAAGATAGAGTATACTCCAAAAAAATGCCAGAATCTAACAGGATCTGGCTACCACTCACACAGCACCAGAAGTGAGTGACTCAACACAGACCACAGCACAGCTGTGCAGCCACATTCTGCAGCAAGGGGCTTTTGCCTGGGGCAGTCACAGTTCTGCAAGGCAAGGGGGCTCAGCCCGGGGCAGCCTCTAATTTGCACAGTGAGGATCTCTGCCTCAAGTGGTGACACTTTTGCTGCTCAGCCACTAGCCCCAGGGCAGCCACCAATCCCCAAGTTCTGGCTGGGCAGTGACACTTTTGCCTCTCAGCTACTAGTCTCAGGGCAGCTGCTGATCCACGAGACTATTCCCAGGGCAGATATGCTTCCAGTGCCAGGCTCTTCTTTGGGCACTTCCACAGCTCATCTGCTCTTAGAAACCCATTTGCAGGAAAGCTACTGTCCATATTTCTATCCCTGCTTGGCAGAGGAAGCTGGTAATCTCCTTGCCCTGAAGGGCTTTTAAAAAATGAGTAAAAAAGCCAAACTGCACAATAAGGATGGATAGCTTCTATATAGAAAGAGAGCAGGTTTTCAACCCCAAGGAGACTATTAGCAAACAGTCTACGACAAAACCCCATAGAGGAATGTAACCTGGTGCCCCATCATACAAGGTTCTTTTAGAAGAAATTATAAAAAAAAATCTTTAAAAAGAGCTAGAAGAAAAATGGGGAAAGGAAAGAGAAGCTATGCAAAAGAGTACAGAAAAGGCATATAATTCACTTAAAGAAAAATTTGATAAAGTGAAAAAAGAAAAGAACTTCCTGAAATGTGAATTGGAAAAGGGAAAGAACTCCCAGGGAGTGCAGGGAAACAGAATTTGTGAATTGGAAAAGATAAAGACATATACAAAAAGAAATTAAATAAAAAGGTAATGAAGAAAATAACTCATTAAAAATCAGAACAGAACAAATAGAAATGAATGATTCGTTGAGACATCAAGAATCAGTCAAATAAGACCAAAAAAAAAAAATGGAAAAAATAGAAAAAAAAAGTTAAATATCTATTTGAAAAAACAACAGACCTGGAACATAGATCTAGGAGAAATAATCTGAGAATTATTGGACTTCCTGAAAATTATGATTAAAAAAAAGAGTCTAGACACTATTTTACAGGAAATCATCAAAGAGCACTTCACAGAGGTAATAGAATCAGAAGGTAAAATAGGCATTGAAAGAATTCATCAAAAACCTTCTGAAAAAGCTGCTACAGAATATTGTGGCTAAATTTCAGGACTACCAGACTATGGAAAAAAAAATTACAAGCAGCCAGAAAACATAAATAAATAAATAAATACTGAAGAGCCACAATAAGTATCACTCAAGACCTAGCTACTTCCACATTAAAGGATTGAAGGGTCTGGAATCTGATATTCTGGAAGGCAAAAGAACTTGGAATGAAGCCAAAAATAAACTACCCAGATAAGATGAGCATATTCTTCCAGGGAAGAAGATGGACATTTAATGAAATATTTTCCTTCACAAGTTAGTTGTACATTATATCAAAATCTGATTTTTCTTGTGTAGCAAAATAATTGTATGAATATGTATACATATATTGTATTTAACATATAATTTAACATATTTATCATGAATTTGTCTACTTGCCATCTGGGGGAGGGTATAAGGGCAGGAGGGAAAAATTGGAACAAATAATTTAGCAATTGTCAATGCTGAAAAAAATTACCCATGCATATATTTTGTAAATAAAAAGCTATATAAAAATAATAAATATATAATAAATGAGCATATAATATAATAAATATATTATAAATAAATTAATAAATAAAAATAATAAAAAGCTATATAAAAATAAAATAAATAAAATAAAATCTTGCAGTCAAAAAAAACAAAAAACAAAAAACAAAACAAAACAAAGCAAAAAAGAAAATTGCCTATTCATATATTTTGACTATCAGTTGATGGATTGACTTTTTTTTTTTAATTATCTCAGTTCTCTATATATCTGAGAAATTAGGCCTTTATCAGGGAAGCTTACTGTAAAAACATTCTCCAATTTTCTACTTTCATTCTAATTTTGGCCATATTGTTTATGTTTGTGAAAAAACACATAAAAACATCTTTTTATTTTATGTAATCAAAATTATCCATTTTAATTTCTACAATACTATCTTTATTGTCACCTTAACCATATTTCTGACAAACAAAATTTTCAATACTTTGATAATTTGTTTATGACATCAACTTCAATATCAAAATTGTCTATGCTAGAGTGCCTAGGAACAAGAATGTTAGGGAACAGAACAAGAGTCTGCATTTATCTTGAAACCCTTCATTGTGTACCTTGCACACAATGCCCCATTTGCATAGGCATTAGGTCTATGCAAAGACAAGGCTTGTGTAAACTTGACCCTTGTGGTCTTTGGCTGGTTGGATCTCAGTCAGCTCACTCTTGGGAATGGATGTTGAGGCTTCGGGTGTGAGTTCTGCCTCATTGGCTAAAGGTTCGGGGTACAAACCCCGTAAACACACCAGGACAGGCATTGAGCATGCACCAAATCGAGATCGCCCCCACTTGTCTCAGGAGTTGGGCTCCTGGACAGACAACTAAACACATACTTGTTGTTGGGGCATTTGGCAAGGGAGATGAGAGGGGTATAAGAACAGGACAGCAGAGGGAGAAAAAGAGGAAGCAAGGAATCAGAGAAGCTGGAGGAGAGACAAGATGATGGAACCAAGCAAAAAAGCTTCTTTAACTGCATAAAGGGTATCAGGACTTCTCTGTCATATCCAGAGATGGAGACGTCTGTCTCTGAAGGTTGTAGAAGCAATGATAATTGTGGGTAAGTGCTCGGACACCAGCTGGTGTCAGCAGGTCTGCACTAGCTGGGGACTCCAACACATTTACCCATTTTCACCTATTTTGTCTGCTTTCCAGTTTTCCAGAAATCTTTGTGAAATAATGTGTAATAATTGCCCCCAAATTTGGCTTTTTGGTTTATCAAACACTAAATTGTGATCATTTGCTAATGCAAATTATCTAATGAATCTATTCTCCTGATCCTAGTATTTCTTGTGCCAGACTGTTTTGAGGATTACTGCTTTGGAATATAATTTCAATATTTTACTGTTTTGACTTTTTTCTTCAAATGTTTTTTTCAGTGATACTCTTGATATTTTATAAAATTCTTTCTTCCATATGGATTTTGTCATTAGTTTTTCTTGCTTTAAAAAGAAAATACTTTAATAGTTTGATTTTTATGGTATAGTTAATTAATTTAGATAAAATTGTCATTCATATTATATACATTTAATAAATATTAGTTGATTGACTGAAACTCTGTTTTTTGTATATTCTATATCTTATGAATGTTCTTTTAATGATATGAACATAAACTTAAATGTATGAAACTAAATAGCATTTCTTTTGTATGACTTTAATAGAGTAAAGTTGATTTTTACCTCATTATATAACTCAGAATGATTCAAACTCACACCAAGTTGAGATTTTTAAGTAATTAAATCATATTACTGTGTACTTAGGAACAATTTGTCATCTCTAGAAAGATCTAAAAAGCAGAATATAAACTTCAACATTTGGGTTCATTTTTTTAAAATACAAAAACTTTTGTAATTAAATTGTGACTAAAAGAAGCAAACATGAGCGTGGAAAATAATAATTAACAATCCCTTTAGAAAACCCCAGGTCCAGGATGTTGAGTTAATATTATCAGTGATTTTAATAATAAAGATGAAAAATGTCACATAATTGAAAGAAGCCAAGATGGTGGAGTGAATCCAGGAAGCTGCTCTAACTCTCCCATTTTCCATCAAAAATCACATGAAACCAAGCCTCTGAACAGAGTCTTATGGAATGAAACCGCTCTCCAGCTCAACACAGATTAGAAGGACTTCAAGAAAGGTCAGTCTCACTGGGATGAAAAGGGATGTTCAGTCCAGCTCACACTGACTCTAGGAAAGCCAGCAAGACTGTCTTAGACACAGAAGATCAACAATGAAGACCAGTGGTCCTGGCTCAATATAGAAGCAGACCAGGAGGCCAGCCTCCAGTTCCAGCACAGAGGCAAATTCTGGGAAACCAGGATGTCTCCTTGCTGTGAGGAAAACACCAAACAGGGGCTCCTGTACCTAAGCTAAAGCTCAAGGCAGCACAGGAAGCTTGGAACAATGTCCCCTTTACCTCAGAAGCAGAGCTTAACAATAAAAGTTGCAAAAGAGAAAATATGAAAATAAAGGAAAGAAAATAAGGAAGAAATAGAAAAGAACCTTGCCCATAGAAAGCTACTATGGTGACAGAGAAGACCAAAACACCCAACTCAGACAAGGACAAAATGTCCATAGAGAAAAATCTCAATGAGTGATATGAATTGGACTTAAGCCAGAGAAGATGTCTTGACAGTGCTAATAAAAAAATTTAAAAGGCAAATAAGAAAGGTAGAAGAAAAAAGTAAAAACAACAACAACAAAAAAAAAAAAAAAAAAAAAAAAACGAGAAGTATGTAAGATAGAGTTAACAGCTATGAAATGGAAGGCAATTCCTTAAAAAATACAACTGGTTAAATGCAAAAAAATCCACTAAAGAAATCAATTTCTTAAAAAACACAATGGGTTCAATGCAAAAAAAAAAAAATCTGGAGGAAAAAACACCTTGAAAAGTAAAATTAATCAAATGGGAAAAGGGATACAAAAGCTAACTGAAGAAAACACATTAAAAATTAGAATGGAATAAGTAGAAGCTAATGACTTCATGAGACATCATGAATCAGTCAAACAAATAATAAGAATAAAAATGTAAGAAAATATAAAATATCTCATTGGAAAATAGGAGAGATCATTAAAAAAAAAACTCATTGGTCTGTCTAAAGAGTATGAACAACCAAAAAAAAAAAAAAAAAAAAAAAAAAAGAGCCCGAATAACATTCTTCAAGAGATCATGAGATAATTAAGGAAAATTTCCCTGATATACTAGAACCAGAGGGGGAAATAGCCATTGAAAGAATTCATCAAACACCTCTGGAAAGAAATTCCACAAGGAACCCCCCCAAGGAATATTGCAAAATTTTAGAAACATAAACTCAAGGAAAAAATACTGCAAGCTGTCAGACAAAAGTAATTCAAATATCAAGGAGCAACAGTCAGGATTACTCAGGATCTGGCAATGTTTACCATAAAGGATTGGAGGGCCTTAAATCCCATATTCTGGAAGGTAAAGGACCTGAAGTTACAATCAAGAATTAAGTATCCAGTGAGAGTGAGTGTTGTCTTTCAGGAGGGGTAATGGATGGTCAATAAAGTAAGAGACTTTCAAACATTTATATTGAAAAAAAAAAAGAATTAAACAGAAAATTTGATCTTCAAACATAGGATTCAAGGGAACATAGAAAAATGAACAGGGGAAAATGTATATATTATTTAAGGTTAACCATTTACATCCTTAAAGGGAAAAATAATATCTGTAAGTCTTGAGAGTTGTATCTCTTATTGGGGCAGTTAGAGGGGCCATCAAGTAACAAAAAGTATGGTTGTGAATGGACTTTTATCTGATGATAACAAAGAAAAAGATATTTAGGGGTGGAAAAAGGAGTATATTGGAACTAGTGGAAAGGGAAAGTATAATGGGATAAATTTGAGCTAATGAAAAGGCACAAAAGATCTAATACAAGAGGGAGAAGGAAAGAAGGAGAATGAACACTGTCTGAAGCTTGATTTTATCAGTTTTGGCTCAAAGAAGTTACTTAATCATTCAAAGGGGTGTAGAAATTTATCTTACCCTATAAAGAAATAGGAGAAAAAATGGAAAATAAAAGGGAGAGGCTAGATAGAAGGGAAGGTAAAAACACTAGATGAAAGACGTAAGATAAGGAGGTAGAGGTGATCAAAGAAAGGGCATGTATTGGAGGTTGGGTTACAAATAATAAACTACTAAGGAAGGACAGAGTAGAAAGAGATAACAAAAGTATATACAAAGGAGAAAATAGAATAAAAGGAAATGCAGAACTGGTAATAACTATGAATTCGAATGGGATAAACACTAATGTATTATTAGTGGAGTTGTAAAATGATCCAGTCATTCTAAAGAGCAATTAGGAACTATGCCCAAAGGTCTGTAAAACTGTACATACTTTTTAAGCCAGCAGTGCTACTACTGGATCTGTATCCCATAGAAATCGTAAAGGAGGCAAAGGGACTCACATGTGTCTCTCTTTTTTAGTAACAAAGAATTGAAAAAATGAGACTATTTTGGGTCTCATCAATTGGGTAATTTCTGAATAATTTATGATATATGAAGGTAATGAATTATTATTGTTCTATAAAAAATGATGAACAAGCTGATTTTAGAAAGGCCTGGAAAGATTTATATGAATTCATGCTGAGCGAAAGAATTAGAAGAAGAAATACATTGTACCAAAAACAACAAAATTATGCCATGATCAACTGTGAATGAAATGCTTCTTCTAAGTGTTTATACCAACTATTTTATACTAACAAAGTATAAGTTTAAGTTTATGCCAATAAACTTTGGACAGCAAATGCCATCTGCATCCAGAAAGAGAAATATGGAAATTGAATGTAAATCTTTTTTCTGTATTTTTTCTCTTGTGGTTTTTCCCTTTTGTTCTGATTTTTCTCTCCCAAAATGATTCATTTAAAAAAAATGTCTTTTAAAAGCTAATACACACAGGTAACCATAAAAAATAAAACAATTATTAAAAAAGAAAAAAAAAGAAAGAAAGAAAAATGTCATGTTCATTTCTTGGCTCCCTATTTAAAGAAAAGTAGAAACAACCTAGAGTATATTCTGAGGTGAACCACCAATATGAACATTCTATTTGCAGAATATTATCAGGAACCTGAATAAGAGAAGATCTAAGTTGGAAATAAATTCTAATTTTTTAAAGAATATAATATTACAATTTTGTTTTGGATCAAAGATACTTCTGGGTCCCAGAAGACTGAATATAGAATAATGTATAGAACCAGTAAATAATTAGTTTTCGATTTCCTGAAGGAAAGAAAGAAAAGGAAGAAGGAACTACTATTGAAGTAATTCCAAAATTGATGAGATTATATAAAGGTAGATTAAATCAGAATCCCACTAACTAGAAGTCGTTAAACAAAGCCTAAAATTATGGGTATTGTAGAAAAGATTCCTATTTAGACATGGCTTGTTTTAAATGACTTCTGATGTTCTTTCTAACTTAAGGATACCTTGAGTCTGTGATAAACAAGTTTCATCTTTCAAATAGCAGAACTTAATCACAAGGACATACACATAGAATGTTCAATTAATTTCTGTTGATTTTAATTGATTATCAATTATCTTTTTAAATCAATTTAATTACTTTCAATGAAATAGCAAATTGGAATTCTTGTTTAATAAAATATTAATTATTTAATTTAATAAACATTTATTAAGTATCTGTTATATGCAATAAAGCTGCAATAAACATTAATAGGTATAAAGGAATAAAATTTAAAAAGAACAGAAAAAATAAGAAATGGAAAAACTTCTGAAGACATACACTACAATATTTGTCCACCTTATCCCTTATGCCATAGACCTAATAAGTGAACGTTCAGTTTTTGTATGAAGATCCCCACTGAGTGTAAATCTATCACTTTCTGAGACATTTTGTCTAATATGTGCACTTGTAGTCATCAGAATTTTTTTTTTTTAGTTAGACAAGCCCTGAATTTATTTCTTTAAAACTTGTAACGATTGCTATGGACTTTGCCTTATGGATTCAAGTTGAAATCCACTTTCAGATAACAGACTTCTAATACTTGAAAACAACTCTTTTAATAATATGATCCCTGTTCTCAAAAACCTTACAATTTAATAGGAATATTAAGAGTCATACAAAACAATATAAAATGCTAATTATATAGAAAGTGATTGAATTCATGAGCGTAACATGATATCAGAAAATATGAGGAGCTAATCACTTCCAAGGAGTAAAATCACAATAGGTTTCATTAAGGAGGTGTGACATTGAAGCTTTACTTTTGAAAAATGAGAAAAATACAAATGAGTTGGCAAAAGTACTGAAAGTGCCACTAGAATTGTGTGTTTGTGTGTATATGTACATATATGTAGATTTTCAATGCTTCCATTATCATAAGTACTTTATTTAGATCTTTTCTTTTAATATTTGGTGAATATTATATTAAAATATACAAATATAATGTACTAAATTGTCTGATGCTCAATTGAATTAATATAATTAAATACAATAAAAATTGTTGGCTTTTTAATATCTGTAAAGATATATCTCTTTTATTCCATATGAAATATTTGGGACCTCAAGAAACTTCTGGTGTGGATAGAAACAAGATGGTTCCATTGTACTGTAAAGACAAAAAAATCTGTAAATAACTCTAAACCAAGCTGTGTGGTATTTTTTCCCCACAGCTGGAACACTAGTTTTTATTACAGCTCAACTGGCATTGCAAATTAAAATTCATCTCTGTTTGTTAAACTGCTACTTAAAACGGCTTCCACCAACTGTTACAGTTGGATATTATGTTGTCATTTATGCATTTAGTGGGAATGGTTTGATAGCATGAATATTTAAATACAAGTACATTGAAAGTACTTTCCCCCCCATTTGGTTTTCAATAGCTTACTAGCTGTGATCTATTTCCAGCATTTGGTCAAAGTTGGCTTAATTTTTAAGAGTGATAAGGAAGCTGTATTTTTTTTTTAATTAAGTGGTAGGTATCTTATGAACCTGATATGTGATGATGTCAGAATGATTTGACACTGATATTCCACTAAAGTTATCTTTTCCTATTGATGTGCTAAGAGTTAGAGCAAACCAAGGTGCTCTTCACTTGTCTTTCTTTTCTTGTTTTTAAATCAAAGGTAACTGGAAAAACTAGGTCACTTTCTAACTCTGAGAATTTATAAATTTCTCTCTTTTTATAAAGCACAAACTACTGCATATAAATATATTATGGATGATTCATATACATTGTATTTGGACATTTCATTGCTCCACACTGTGGGAGCCTAAAGTCATCTCTATGGGAAGAATCAATGGGGGAAAATACATACATACATACATACATACATACATACATACATATAAAGCACTTTCAGCTTGCTAGCTGTGGAGAAAGAGATTGTGAATATCTGAAGAGACAACTCAACGAAAACATCAGATTTGAATTAGCTATGAAAACTTTGAGTTTTACTTTTTCTCTTTGTGTTTCAGTCTACTCACCTATATAATATATCAGGAAGGATAATATTTACACTAAAAATAGCTAAATTCTCTTCTAACTCTAAAATTAGATCTCTTATTTCACTGTTTGTTCAATATTATATTAAAATATACAAATGTTATGTTGCTAAATTATCTGATGCTAAATTGAATTTATGATATCAGTGTTTCTATAAACTATTAACACAATGATAATAACTCATATGAATAATGGGAAAATAGCTTGGAATTCCTACATAGAATACTCTTAAAATATTTTTTTGTTTCTCTGGTCATTTTTTCTTATTCATAAAATAAGCATGATTCTTCTTTCATATGGTTGATATTTTCACATTTCCAAATTTTTCAGAGAAAGTTTTGATTATGATTTAGAAAATGAATCCTTTATTGTTGGCTAAAATGTATTTTGTGATCCAGAAAGAATGTTTTTCTATATTCTATCATCCTGTTTAGAATTTCAGAGGTTAATGGTAACATTCTGTGACCTGGAAGAGGATGTGATACTAGAGGACGTGATAGACGTTATAGTCATGACTGGGATGCCCAGCACCAGAGAAGGCACCAAACAGACCTAGGATGGGGCAGTAGGAGCTTTGCACTGAGATACTTAAAGAATGCTGATAAGATGTGCTATTTTATCAGGTTCTATCTTAATACCTAGTAACCACATCAATCAATTAAAATAGGAAGCAATGAGATAAAAGGTTTTATTTCTTCACCTCAGCAGCTGGTACAAAGATAGATTCCTTTCCAGGCTACTTCCTATCTACTTTCTTGTATAACAGTATTTTATATAGAACCTGCCTTAAAGTTGCCTACTACATCTGTCTTTACTCCCCAGGAGTATATCTTAGGACCTATATCACCACTATAGTCTAATTGGAAGCACAAAGTCCCTCCCATTAATCTCAACTAAATTTGTCTTAAATAAAATAATTTAAGGATAATATTTATAGTGCTTACCCCCAGTGTGCTTTGTGGTGCTTTTCTGAGCACAAGAATTATTAGTTATAGCTCTGTTGGTAACAATACTATCATATAAGCCAAGAGGAGTTTGGGGTGGGGGAATACATCAAGTTACAGTTGTGAAATCCAGACCAGTCCAGAAGCATGTTGTCAAGAGAGTAAGCTACCAAACAAGAGTACCTGAAGGAAGAGAGTTTGCCATGAAGGCTTAAACATGCCAGCTATGTTCATCCTTGCCCGTTAAATGGAATGTTCCACTAGGGAACTGACACTTTTGATTTGATGCCAGACAGTTTACAATACCCACAAAACAGATTCTGACATCGCCAGCTCCTTAATCAGATTGCCCAATAGGAAGGATGATGTATGCAATGAGATTAAGCAGAAGACAAATTAAATGGGAATTCATAGGTGCATTGTTAAATGACACCAGTAGAAATGAAAGAAAAGCATAATTTGTTATTCCCTTCTGTTTATATACTGATCTTACTATGCTTCCCCAAACTGTACTATTCTGAAATCAGATTCTATGTGTCTGTGCAAGGATGGGGGATGCGGCAGGGAATGCATTCAGGTCTATATGTGTCTAATATATGTCTCTGTGTGTGTTTATATATCTTTAAAAAGGAGAACAATGCTAAAATTTCAGCTAGAAAAAAGCTTAGAAATCATTTCTTCCTACCTTTCCATTTTATAGATGAATAAACAAAGGCCTAGGGATGCTTGAGTAATTTATCCAAGGTCACACAGATACTAATATAACATGTGGTGACTCCAGAAGCAATTCTCTTCCTTCTAATACCCACCTCCAAAGATAAAACTAAGAATTTCTTCTTTTTTTAATTTTTTTAACATCACTTAACAATAAAGCCCCAGATTATCTTTTGCTAGGGTTTTATATGAGTCTGCTTATTTGTCTGGAGAGGTCTAATGGTTCAGGAAGGAAAATAGTCTCCACTTTCTGTTATTGCAATGTGTACTTAGACTATGAAACAAATAGTAGGTACCACATAAGATAAGTGCCTGTAATATTACTCTGGCCTAAGAGAAAGGTGGGAGATGACCATCATAAAAATGATTGACTGCAGATTATCTGCAGGTCTATCATTAAGGCTGGTGGCAACAGAATACAAAGTTTGGAATTACCTAAAAATATCTAGGCTACAAATTTATTTGTTTTTATAATAAAGCTAATGTTTTGTTCTTAATAATGTCTTGCAGTTCCTCCCTACATCAGAGCTCCCTAAAAGAAAACTTAGATAAAAGACAAGGTATTTGGAGGGAGGGGGATAGGTTTTAAACATTAACTTCAAATTAAAGGAAAGAAAGGGCCTGTTAAGTGCTCTAAATTGATAAAAAGAGTTCGGTTCAAAGACATAGGGTCATTTTTTTTTTTTTTTTTTTTTTTTTTTTTGCTTTAGGAAAAAAATGGGTTTACAATTAACTATCATTTTTGCAGGGTCATCAAAAATTGCAATCCATCCATTATGCTTCAGTGTTTTCTAGAACAAAGAAACTTTGTCTCATTATGTAAATTGCATTTTCTTAAAGGATCAGATCCTTTATAAGTACTTAGCACTTAGAAGGGCACAATACATGTCTAATTTATAACCCATTCATTTTCAATTGTTTCATCTTAGTATCTGCCAAAAAGAGGCAAGGGAAAAGGAAGGGAAAAAAAAACCCCACAAAACTTTGTGCTGATTTTATAGATAACACTAAGAAAAATGTTAACCTTTTCTTCCTTTAATTTACTTTTAGAACAACATTTTTACACAACATTTATCCACTTACCATTTTAATCACACTATACATTGTGAATTTCAAATGTAGAGTAGATTCAATAACCCAGCAAAATGTCATCCAGTTCACAATTTTCTCAAAATAGGGATGTCACTAAAGTTCCACAATGATGTTATATTTTTTCTCACTTGCAACTATGGAAATGGAGGCACTGATTGGTTCTGCAATATATACAGTTCACACTCTAAATGAATAAAACAAAAATTAGAACCCTGACACCAGTGTACTGGAATCAAGATGTTTAAGGAAAATAGAAATCAAAAATTTTGATAAGAGTGACAGGAAGTTCAAATTCCATTCAGAGGACAGAGTTTTGTATCTTAACTCTACTATATACAACCTGTGTGATCATAAGCGTAATACATAACTTTCCAAAGTCTAAATTTACTTGTCTGTCAAGTGAGAGAATTGGATTAGATCAACTCTAAAATCCTTTCTAGATTGATCACAAAATTGTCAAAATATCCATTTCTAAGCTAGAAAATAAAAAGCAGCTATTTATTAGAATTAATAACGTGTCCATAAGAACATGTTTGGGAGTCATACACATTGCATTTTTGAAGAACAATGAACATTTGCCTTAAATCTGGAACAAATGAAATTCTTAGCAATAATATACTTCATGCTGGTAGGCATAAAAACAGACACTCTTCTAACCATCAATCATATTTTCCAAAATAAAATCAGTGCCAGCTCTACAGCCTACCTATTGGGAAATAGTACATTCGTCCTGGAGCTGTTTTTTGGACTGAAATAAAGTACTCTGAGAAGTTGGTTGCAACTTTTAAACTTTATAATCTTGGCTAATCATGTAATAACAGAAAGTTAAAGTCAAAGAACATTCTTTAGTTGAGGCAGAAGGAAAATTATACCCTGATTAAGGGAACATAATAAGCTTAGTTTGAATCCTAGGTGGAATTTTTATATGATTATCCTTGAGATATATTAGATAAGTATTTTCAAGTGTGTCCTTTGAAATGTCTTCTCTAATCTTAGTGTGAATTTCTAACAAGATTTCCATGCTATTCCAATGCTATTGAAGTAAACAATGGCCTTCTATATTAATGTGCAAAAGGGCAAGAAAAGAGTGTCACCAGAAATCTTACAGTTGGAAATTATGAAATATTCTGGGAACACAGAAAATCACAAAAGTACAACTAGAAATAACCTCAGGAATATACAATGTGATTGCTAAAGTAGTTATGAATTAGGACACAATAACAATAAAAACAAAAGATACATCTATCGTTTAAATTTAATTGAAAGGATATGTGTGTATGGGTGTGTATTTGAAGACCCTTTCACGTGCTTCTTTTGTCTTCCTTAATTTTTCTTTCTTTATTTCTTTCGTTGTGTGTGTGTGTGTGTGTGTGTGTGTGTGTATCCTCAACGTCTATAAGACTATAAGATGGTCTGGCATAGGATAGGAACTTAATGTCCTTTCACTGATGAATAGAATATGTTCTTTCTGGAACACAATAATTGTTTTAATTTTTTCCTGGTAGCCACAATGTTGTTGCTATAGTAGATACCTACTAAATATTTCTTGGCTTGAAGTATAGACAAAAGCCTTTCAAGTATTTTTTTTAATCAAACCACATTCTTAATTTGTCAAAGAACAGTCAATAAACTCTAATTTCCAGGAAATCATTTATGAACAAAATGAATTGTTATTCTATTTTACTGTATTTGATTAAATAAAAAGAGGAGGCTTAAGAACTGAAGATTTTATTAAGAAGAATTCCCAGGGAAATCAACTCACTCTCTCAATCAATATAAACTCATATTTTCTATGTACAAGATAGTTTTGGAGAATTGCTTAGAAGATTTAAAGTTTAAACAAAGGAAGGTGGAATCAAGATGTCAGAGAGCAGACAGGTCTTTATCAAAACTCTTTTTGGCATCCCTCAGATGAATATCAGAGATTGTGGCTCATTTTTTATTTTTTAATTTTGAGGGTTTTTTTAAGCTTTTTTATTTTCAAAACATGTATAGTTAATTTTCAACATTCACCCTTGCAAAACCTTGGATTCTAAATTTTTTCTTCCCTTTCCACTACCCCCTCACCTAGACAATAAGTAATTCAATATACGTTAAACATGTGCAGTTCTATAATATTTCAACAATTATCATACTGCATAAGAAAAATCAGATCAAAAAGAAAAACATGAGAAAGAAAACAAAAAACAAGCAAGTAACAACAAAAAGAGTGAAAATATTATGTTGTGATTTATATTCAGTCCCCACAGTCCTTTCTCCAGGAGCAGATAGTCCTTTCATCACAAGAACATTGGAACTGGCATGCATCACCTTATTGTTGAAAAGAGCTGCGTCCATCAGAATTGATCATGGTATAATCTTGCTGTCGCCATGTACAATGATCTCCTGGTTCTACTTACTTAGCATCAGTTCATGTAAGTCTTTCCAGGCCTCTCTCAAATTATCCTGCTGATCATTTTTCATAGAACAATAATATTCCATAGCATTCATATACCATAATATATTCAGCCATTCTCCAAATTCATTGTTTCCAGTTTCTAGTCACTACAAAGAGGACTGCCACAAACATTTTTGCACATACAGTTCCCTTTCCCTCCTTTAAAGATCTCTTTGAGATATAAGCCTAGTAGAAACACTGCTGGATCAAATAGTATGCACAGTTTGATAACCCTCTGGGCATAATTCCAAATTATTCTCCAGAACTGTTAGAGCAGTTCCCAATGCCACCAATAAAGTATTAATGTCCTAGTTTTCCCACATCTCCTCCAATATAAGTCATTATCTTTTCCTGTCATCTTAGACAATCTGAGAGGTGTGTAGTGGTACAGCAGAATTGTCTTAATTTGCATTTCTCTGATCAATTAATGATTTGGAACACCTTTTTATAAGACTAGAAATAGTTTCACTTTCTTCATCTGAAAATTGTCTGTTCATATCCTTTGACCTCTTATCAATTGGAGAATGGTTTGTATTCTTATAAATTTGAGTTGTCGCTATATATTTTAGAAATGAGGCCTTTATCAGAACCTTTGAATGTAATTTTTTCCCAGTTTTTTGCTTCCCTTCCAATCCTGTCTGCATTAGTTTTGATTGTACAAAAACTTTTTGACTTAATATAATCAAAATTATCCATTTTGCGTTCTATAATGTACTTCACGTCTTTGGCCACAAATTCCTTCCTTCTCCACAGATCTGAGAGGTAGAATAGGATTTGTTCTTCTAATTTGCTTATAATATCACTCTTTCAGTTTAAATCATGAACCTATTTTGATCTTATCTTGGTATAGAGTGTTAGTTGTGGGTCAATGCCTAATTTCTGCCATACTAATTTCCAATTTTCCCAACAATTTTTTGTCAAATAATGAGTTCAGATTCCAGAAGCTGGGATCTTTGGGTTCATCAATACTAGATTACTATAGTCATTGACTATTGTGTCTTGTGAATTATTCCACTGATCAATTACTTTATTAGCCAGTACCAAATTGTTTTGATGACAGTTGCTTTAAATTGTAGTTTTTGGTCTGTTACAGCTAGGCCAGATGTGGCTCTTTTCAACAGTGAGATATTCAGGCCACTTCCAATAGTCTTGTGATGAAGAGATCCATCTGCACCCAGAGAGAGGACTGTGGGGACTAAATGTGTGTGGATCACAACATAGTATTTTCACTCCTTTTGTTGTTTGTTTGTGTTTTATTTTGTTTCTCCTTTTTCTTTTTGATTTTTCTCATACAATATGATAATTGTGGAAATATGTATAGAAGAATTACAAGTGTATAACACATACTGAATTACTTTCCTTGTAGAGGCAGGAATGGGGAAGGGAGAAAAAAAATTGGAACACAAGATTTTGCAAGGGTGAATGTTGAAAATTATGTATTCATGTTTTGAAAATAAAAAGCTTTAATAATAATAATAATAAAAAGTTTAAGTGACTTATCCAAGGACATAGATTATATCAGATGTAAGAATAAAATCCAGTGATCTTGGTTCCAAGATCAGCTCTGTCTATTCTACCATAGTATCTCTCTTAAAAAGAAAAAAATAGTTTATATTATTACATGTATTTTATGAATATTAGAAAGCAAAAAAATAGGTACATGACATGTTAGGATCTGGGTTTCTTAAAGTGAACTCTACTTTTGTGATCAGATGATTACAATGGGAAGGGATAATTAATCACAATTCATATTAGAATGTGGTATGGTGAGAATATACCTGAATTGACTACTCATTTTATTTCAGAAATAATATTTCTGGTTATTGTTCAAATCTAACCAGCTAGTGTTAGGGTGAGATTGAGAACATCTAAATGGAAGCTTCAAAACATATATGAAACAAATAATTATTTACTAAATCTCTTCATTGATGATGTGATGTTAGTAAAGATTATTTGGGGGCAAAGAAATGAATAATAATGAATATGATAGTAGATGTTATAACTATAATGTTGAGTAAGGAAAGGAACTTTTGCTCCTCAAACCCTTTTTTCCCACTGCCCTAGTCCTGGACTTCTGAGGAAGTAAATGAAAAACAAAGAAAAAGTAATATTTGTATAAATAATTTTCTCAGCTTACATAATACACTTTTTGTCCTTTTTTAATACTAGTTTCTCTTCTGGTTTGGAGTGAAGATATTAGGCATTAATATTTGTCCTTCTTCCCATCTTGATGTTAGCAGGGTGATTATATGATGCAATTCCATGTAGAATTTAAAATTTATTAACAATTTCTAATAGCTTTCAGTCTGCTAAACGTGTGATGAAAAACATCTTTTTTGATTGTCTATGGAAATAAAGATGGGAAGCATTCAAAATCACTAAGAAAGTCTTTTAGTTTGACTCCTTGGTTGGTATTCAAAAAAGAGGAGGCATTTCTGTGACCTTCTGCTTTGGAGAGGGGCCATAGATCCTATATCATATATTCATGTCATGTCAGCATGAAGCTTTTACTTCTTTGTCCTGTTGTGTCTCTTCTTTGTTTATCTTAGCTGAAAGGGTGCTATGACCTTGTGAGCTTCAGAAAGTCAAAATAGTAAGCTACCAGAGGTACTGTCTCTGTTGTTCATGTCATGATTTGTTGGGAATCAAACAGTGAGTAGGAAAATATCTATAAATTTACTTGATACAGACCAGCAGTATTGAGTCATTGACCAATCCAATAGCTATGTTTGATTTGAATGTGAAATGAATGAGAACAAGTTTATGAGCAAAGTGCTAATACAACTGAGCTCCAAATCATCAGGGACTAAGGTAGCATAAAGGGAAATGATTGTGAAGGGATTTTTATACTTTTTTCTTACCACATTTTCCAGTAAATATCCCTTTGAACAAGTTAATTTGTATTTAATTGGTTAAATGTGATACTAATTAGTAGAGCCTAATAATAAGGGAAATGCATTGGAATGGAAGTTTGAGCTAATAGAATTAGAAAAAAAGACATCATCACACACCTGAGAGGTATCCCTAAAGCCCTGAAGGGAGATACAGCTAATTTTACTTTGGGAGAGTGAATACTGAATAAAGTCCTGCTACCCAATCTCAATCATGATTCATAATACCCCTTAGTAAAAATATAATAACTCAATAGTAACAGAACAACAATCCATAGAGCCTGCAGATTCTATATTAGACTCTTCACAAACTATGTACATTAGCAAAGACTGTTGCTAGAAGGGGATCTGTGATGTATGGACTGATGTCAAATTTCTAACTAAGTCTTTCTCTGAAGTATATCAAATGTCTAAAAGACTTAGAGTTGCTGATATATGTCCCTTTTTATTAATTAGGGAACATTAATTATTAAAAAGTTATATTTTTTTAAAATCAATGTATCAAGAATCCATCTCATTTGAAGATTCCAAAGGGCTTCTCTTTACTCCTGACTTAGGATATGGTCTGAAAAATATTATCTTTTTTACTTCTAATATAACAGATACTCAATCTCTCATCTGTCTGGGATATGTTAGATCTGCCAGATTGGAGAACCCAAAGAGTTTTAATTTCATTGCAATATGTTTTATAAGAAAGCATCAGACAATTAATCATTAAATATTCTTAAAGTGACAACAGTAACTAAGTCAACCTAGTCAACAGCTAAATACTGGGGAATACAAAGAAATGCCTAAAACAATTCTTGCCCTTGACAAGCTCACAATATAATGTCATCCGATTTTCAAGGAAAGTATATACGAAACAGATAGGGAATAATAGACAAAAGGAAACCATTAGCTTTGAGTAAAATTGGAAAAGGTTTCTTATGAAAGATAAGGCAGCTAGATGGTACAGTACATAGAATAGTAACCTTGGAATTAGGAAAACTCAACTTTATAAATTTAAATCCAGCCTCAGATTTCTGAATTTGTGTGATCTTGGGCAAATCACTTAATCATGTTTGCCTCTGTTTCTTCATTTGTAAAATGAGCTGGAAAAGGAAATGGCAAGCCACTTCATTATTTCCATGACCCCAAATAGGGTCATGAATAGTCAGGCATGACTGAAAACCAACAAAACAACAAACATAGAAAGTAGGAATACTGGATTTGGAGTGAAAGAAATTGAGTTCAAATAATGGATCTGTTTCTCAGTGTCCAAGTAAACCACAGGAAGTTATATTAATTCTGTGGGCTCCAGTTTTCTTATTTGAAAACTGTTGGATGACAGACATTTATTAAACATCTACTTGTAGTTAATGTGCCAGGCACTACTAAATGATGCATGTATTTGTGTATGTGTATGTTTGCATATGTGTGTATATGTGTTTGTTGGGTGAGGGGATGGTGGATTATTTTCCCTTTCTATTTCTAATTGTATAACAGTATATAGAAACAGCCTTTGAAAATTCAGGGTCACCAACAGGATGATTTCAGAAAGGTCTGGAGAGATTTACACGAACTGATGCTGAGTGAAACAAGCAGGGCCAGGAGATCATTATATACTTCAACAACAATACTATATGATGATCAATTCTGATGGACGCGGCCATCTCCAGCAATGAGATGAACCAAATCAGCTCCAATGGAGCAGTAATGAACTGAACCAGCTACGCCCAGTGAAAGAACTCTGGGAGATGACTAAGAACCATTACATTGAATTCCCAATCCCTTTATTTTTGTCCACTTGCATTTTTGATTTCCTTCAGAGGCTAATTGTACAATATTTCAAAGTCTGATTCTTTTTGTACAGCAAAATAACAGTTTGGTCATGTATACTTATTGTGTATCTAATTTATACTTTAATATATTTAACATCTACTGGTCATCCTGCCATCTGGGGGAGGGGGTGGGGGGGAAGGAGAGGAAAAATTGGACAAAAGGTTTGGCAATTGTCAATGCTGTAAAATTACCCATACATATAACTTGTAAATAAAAAGCTATTAAAAATGATTAATGAACACATAAAAAAAAAAAGAAGAAAATTCAGGGTCACCTTCACCATGATAAAACATCACCATGGGACATGTGTCACATTAAATGACACACAATTACCTTGAGTGAAATTAGGATCAATCATTTTTCTGGGAGATTCTATTCTCAAGGTTATATTGTTCAATGATCCTGATTATGAAAGACTACAGTGACATAGTAGAATTTTTTAGAAGTACTGCACTGTTTTGAAAGTGTTACTTAGGATCCAGAGAGAAGGAGAACAACTAAAAGTCTCATTGTTTACACCTTATTATATAATATGTTAATAGGTGGGAAAGTAAAAATATGACAATTGGAATAGAATTCATATTAAATGAGACTGGAAAATTATACGTGGGAGGCAAAATGAATGGTCACTTATATAGTGTATTTGAGATACAGGGAGAGAAAATAATTTACCCATGTATGTTTATGTTACACTTTGTTTTTCTCACTTGTCCTTGACCTCAATGAGTATAGCAGAGTCTGAAAGATAAAATGTATAGGAAAAGATCTTGAAAATCAATAAGAACATAAATAGAATTTAGTATACTTCAAAATATATACAATGATAAATAATTAATAATATATAGATAAAATATAACATGTACACATTTTGATATAACTTTTATACTTGTTATGCTTTTTAAAGTACTTTCATGTGCATTATCTAATTTGAAGTTCCCATGTAAGATATGTAGGACTAGTATCATGCAGAAAATAAAATGAGACAGAAAATCAAAAACCTTCAACTTTATAGAGTTCTTTTTTGCCAACAACTTGCCAATAGTTTTACAGCCTGTAAATAAGGATCTCTGCCACCACATCCACATAGTATTCTTTGTAATTGAGTCTCATTGATGACCCCTAGTCATGGGGAAATCACAATTTTCTGAAATTGTTCATCCTTTATTTTCAGATATTTATTTTCATGTTTCTTTCTCTTAAATAACAAGACTAAACCTCCCTTACTTCTATTTCAATTGCTGCCCAAAATTTCATTGCTCCCCTTGGGGGGGGGGATTGAAACTGAATTCCAAAAAGCAGCAGTTTTTATCCTTCAGAGATAAATATTATATTATTTAGATCCAAAAGAATGTAAGCTACTTGAGAGAAGGGACTTACTTTTTTTGATCGTTGAATCCCTAGCATTCAACAGAATATCTGGGATATGGCTTAAAAAAAAGCTTATTGAATTGAATAGAGGTATTTGCTAGGACTTCTATCCTTTGAATATGCTATAGTTAGTCAATTTTTGTGTCCCAAAATATATCCCTGGCAAAATATAATGCTTAGTGCATATTAATCAGGTATGCAGATGACACTTAGGAAGTTAAGCTCATTAATGAGATTCACAGGAACTAGTGGTTAATAACTGGACAAATTATATCTTGAGCTCACCAATGACAAAATTCTTGGTGTAGTGTCAGAAACAATGTGCTCATAAACTTTCCATATTAGCTGGTATATTGGTTGTATAAATGTAAAAAATGAGCAAAATGGCTTTGAAAACAGACCTGTAGAAAGAAAGCTGAGGGAAGAAGGTCTATGAGACTTTGATAACTGATAGAGGCTACATAGCTCCCACAGCTTCAATAAATCTAGTCAGTGGCACCAAAGGAGGCAGAGAAGGTCACTAGCTTCCATAGCAGCCTTCACAATATTGACAGAATCACTTTCTTTCAGCAATCCTCTTTTATTTCTATGGCTCTTATCTAGATTCTGAAAGCAATTTTATAGTCCTTATCATCTCTTTCCTCTTGGAGGTAGTCAGGAGATAGGTCAATTGTCTGAAATCTCAGGCTAAATAACTGCTGAACGAAAGCAGGACCTAAGTCACTCAACTCTTTCTGCAAATATTAAAAAGTTAGCAGAAGAAGAATGTTATCTTGGCTGAGCAATAGGACAGCAAAGGAGAAAAAGAAAAGTCACTGTAGTCTTGCACTTTCACACACATTAGCTTACTTGCATAACCAAGTCACAGAGCTGATGAATGTTATTGCTACTGTGCAAATCAGCAGAGGTGCACAGTCCCAGGACCTGCAGTCAATTAGTAAAGGACTTAAAAAGGAATCTGACTGGAAGCAAGGAAAGTTGCTTTTAAAGGAAAAAGAAAGCAAACACTGGAAGAACATTGATCTCAGCTTCCTGCTGTGTGACTCTTATTCCAAAGCAAGCAACTTGTGAATGCAAGTCAAAACCAATAGAAACATGGCTATTCTACAGATTTTATTTCCATTGTCAGCTTGAACAGAGTCAATGTATTCTTGGAATGAGAAGAAAGATATTGCAACAATTAATAAAAGTGATTAAGAAGCAGATTTTTATTTGACAGAAGGGGAAATCTCCTTAGTAATTAGACCTGGACAAAAGTGAAATGTACTGTTTAAGGAAATAGTAGGTTCCCTGTCAAAAGAGGTATTCAAACAAAGGCTGCATGACTATTTATGAAAAATTATAAGACAACTTGCTAAAGACTACTTATTAAAAGACATATATTAAAAGACTCATAAGACTACTTATTTAAAAAATTATAAGATCATTCATGTCAATGGATTCATGTCACTGGAAGAGACTTTAGAAGTCTTTTAACCCAATCCCTAAATTTTAGAAATCATTAAAATTAATATTCTGATTTCTTACTTCTTGGGCTCCCTTTAAGTCTCAGCTTATCACTTTCTGCCAGAGTCCTTTTCAGAAAGTCATGAATTCTAATGCTATTTACCTACTATGTGCTATTAATGTGCTAGTCACTGAATTTGCTAATTTAATTAAAGTTAATGTATATACACTTTTACAAAATAACTGAAAGTAAAAGAAGTTCATTATTACGCATGCATTTTTTCCTGTCATTTATGTGAGTCTCTTGATCTCTCAATCAACAAATCAAGTCAACCACAATTTATTAAGTAATTATTGTTATAATTAATTATAGGAAGAAGTTGAGGTCAG
The DNA here is from genome assembly GCF_902635505.1 of Sarcophilus harrisii. Lineage (NCBI taxonomy): Eukaryota > Metazoa > Chordata > Mammalia > Dasyuromorphia > Dasyuridae > Sarcophilus > Sarcophilus harrisii. The sequence goes on from NC_045427.1 coordinate 68,721,555, forward strand.
GGATTATTTTTTGTCATTCTTTGTGCCCATAATAATTAATTAATACATAATGTGCTAGCAAATTCAATGACTTTAGTACATTAGTAAAAACACTGTCTTGTTTTTTCTTCATTTGAACTTGTGTCTGCTCTTTAAATGATTCATTAAACGATCAGATTTTATTCTTTTTATTTACATTATTTTCATTAACCCCCACTTAATTAGAAGCCTCCTTTGTAAATACATATAAACAGAATAAACATTGTCTGTGTCTGAAAATATATACCTCATTTTGTACTTCTAATCCATCTTGATTCTACTAATATGGGTGAATCATGCTTCTATATTGAGTACTGATTGGTCATTGTGTTTATCAGAGTTCTTAATTCGTTCAAAGTTGTTTTCATTATGTGCTTATTGTTGTGAAAATTTTTCTCCTGGTTTTGCTCATTTTACATTGAATCATTTCATATAAACCTTTTCAAGATTTTTTGTGAATCTGTCATATCTATTGTTACTTAAGAACAATAATATAAGAACCTATTCACTTGCCAAAATTGTTGAGCCGTTAATTAATGAACAGTCACTTTAAGGTATTTCACTAATACAGAAAGTAATGTTATGAGTCTTTTGTGCATGTCTCCTTTCCTTTTGACTTAGAATGTACACTTTGGTATATCCCAATAATATTTCAACAAAACAAAATGGTATTCAAAAGGTGGGTACAGTTTAGTAACTTTGGGAGAATAGTGTCAAATTATTTTCAAAAATGTTCTCACCAATTCAAAGAGTGCACAATATTGTATTATTGGAAGGATACACACACATACACACATAACTATACATACATTTACACATAATATCCATGTATATTGTGTGTATATTTATATATACTCTTCAAAATTCTCTTTTTTTTAAACTTAAACAATTTAAAAGGTATGGGATTAAACCTAAAGTCTGATTTAGTATAATTAATGATTTGGAATATTTCATTTGATTATTAATTTATTACATTTTCATTAGCAAACTTGATTTATATCTTATCTATTTTTAATCATTTCCTTATAAATCTTATTTATCATATCTTTCTTATCCTGTTAAGATGTCACTGTGAAAGACTGCAAAGAATAACAGCTCTCTCCACATATCTAGAAAACAAATGAAAGTAAACCCAGAAGAGCAATTGTAAGAAAATCTGAATAGAAGTAGAAATAAATCTCATATCAAGTTCAGAAAAGCATTCAAAAAAGATAGCCATTGGACTGGGGATGCAAGGCTGATGGAAGGGTCAAACTAGAAAATTCCTTGACAGCTGAGTTAAAAAAGTCTTCTTAAAAAATAATAATAAAATCTGGGTGTGTGTAACAAGAATAATTCTTCCACTACAGACCAGATTGGATTTAAGGGCACATGGAGCCTGGTGTTCTATGAGTGTGGAAAATATTTTGAAGAGGAGTTTCATCTTTGTAAGAAACCTACAATATTCTCAGCATGTATATTGGACTTGGAAAAGTTCATAAGAGGACTATGAGTAGTCCATAAATAGTAGTGTCTCTGAAAGTTTATAGAAGCTAGACTGAACTGCCCATAAATAACCTGAAGATTACAGCATTTCATACATATATTATTCAAATAAGCTAGATTTTGGATGTTATTTTGAAGACTAGTAGACATGAAAACATGCAGCAGGGTTTCAGGTAAAAAAAAGATCAGTACAAAACAGGGAACAATTTTATCCATCAGTGTGTGGTGCATGTGTGATCAGAGTGAATACTGACTAATAATCCCAAGTCAAGAAACAAAGTTGTAATTGTAAGTAAATAGAAGATAACGGCAATAAATGACTCTTAAAAATCTGAAGTAATTCAAGACCCAAACCTAGGGAAAAAGAGAATAATTCTCTAATACCTTTAGCAGAGACATAAATGAAAATATAATTTGGCCACAAAGTCTGCTAGAATTCTTTGAACAAATGAAGCAATAGAGTATTTATTAATTTATGTATACATGTATGTAGGCATATATGTATGTATATATACTTATTTGTGTATATGTATAAAAAAGAAAAATAGATTTAATAGATGAAAAGATAGACTGGTAAGAAAATATGGAAGAGTAACTTAGTGTCATAGGTGCTAAAGTTTATACAAATAACTCTTTCTGAAAATGAGAATGGACAAAAAAGAAATCATTCTAAAAATTAACAAGAAAAATAAATTATTAAAAATGTTTCATTAAATAGAATAAAATGTAAAAGATTACTCATCAAATACAACTAGCATGAAAGGAAATAGACCGAGCTTGCCCAAATCTAATAATCATTAGACTACATGAAAACCAGATCCAAAAAAACCCTTAAAATAATGAATCCATAAAGTACCCTCTGAAAGAATTGTCAAAATAAATATTCCAAGAAATGTCATAGCTAAAAATCTAGAGGTTTCATTGTGAAGGTTCTCCTGGAGGCAGCCTTAGTTTAAGTTACAATCAATAATTACTCCAAAATCGAAGCCAGCTGGTAAAAATGCAAACATTTATTTCTCCTTCCAAAATAGCCCGGTTAGTTGAGGCCTATCTCTCTGCCTGGCTCCAAGAGATCTTGCAGCTTTGTGCTTGGCTTCTGCCTCTGCTTTCTTCAGCCTCCAGCCAGCACCAAGGTAGAAGATGCAATGAATCTCTCTGTACCTCCAGTCAGTTTCCAAGCTCCAAGAGCTCCCTCTATTTATGTGATCTCCCAAAGGTTAACTCCACCTTCTGCAGGGAGAGGGATTCTGGGTTATCTCCCAGAGTGCTCTCTGGTCCCAAGAACTTCAAGGGAGGTGTGAATTCAGACTAAGCCAGCCCTGAATTCTTGTGTGAACTCCATTGAGTACTTAGATACTTACGAGCTCTCTAAAGGTGTGAACACAAGCATTGTTCAATCAGTTCCACTTAGTACTTTGTTTCAAGTTCTGGCCCAAAATATCTCTTTCTAAGATCAAATCAACTCCAATGGCTTAACACTTTGTAAAGATTCCAACATTTCATGTACAATAAATAATGCTCTAAACACTCAGAAATAATTAATTTTAAATACCAAGGAGACATAGTAAAGATCAGTCCAAGACTTGAAAGTTAAAACACTAAAGGAAAAAAGAACTTGAATTCTACTACTTCAGAAAGTAAAACATGTAGAATTATAACTAATAATAACTCTCCCTCCAAATGAGAGTATAAATCCTATAAGGAAGAAATCAACATTTATTTCAGTAGAGAATACTCAATATCTGTAATTTAAAGATGAGATAAAAAAGAATATTTAAATTTCTAAATCACAAACTTAAGAGAAAAGTCAGAAGAAAAGTGGATATATCTGAGCAAGTGGAAAAAAAAAAAACTATACATTAATTAATTGCTTACATTCAAATCTGGGAGAAGCAATAATCTCTTTCAGAATCCTAATGCCTTAAAAGGCCAATGAATAAGTTAAAAAAAGGGGGGAAGGCATTGGGATAAAATTGTTCTCATTTGGATGGACTTAAGCAATAGAAAGGCAAAAAGGAATTCAACTGGGACAGAGAACAGAGGAAAGTTTAAACATTACTGTTATTAATTGAGGCAAATAAAAACACCATGCAAACATGAAAGAAGGGGTGTATTATAACAAGAAAAGAGGTTAAATATTAAGTCACAGAATTTAGAATTTCATTAAACTCCACTGGAAAATAATGAGGAACAAGGAAAAATGTGAGGGTGGGGTTAAATGGGAGGAGAGAAGTTGGGAATAAATTAGTCACTAATAAAAGAAAATTGAATTTTGAATAGTATGTTGTGGAAAAGATGTTAAAAGAAAAGATAAGCTAAGAACCTGTGATAGAAGATTAGGTGAGAAATAGAAGATAGTGAGACAAATAAAAATTACTTCATTTATGGATAACTGATGTTGACTCCACTCCTCATACTCATTATTATTATTATTATACTTTTTTTTGGTAAAATATGTGTTGGTAAAAGTAAAGAACACATATAAGAGAGAATGGGAACATAAAATCAATAATGATAATGCAAAATGACTGTATTGTACTGACCCATAATATGAGAGTATGTGGCAGAAAGCACTGAGAATCAAAATTATTGTAGTTCAGTTGTTTCAGGCATGTCTGACTCAGTGAGTTTTTTTTTTTTAATAAAAATATTAGTAGAGTAACAGAATAGTTTTAAGAAACATCAAAATATATTTAAAATAACAACTAGAGAACAATCTATCATGTTCATCTAAAACCATAAAAGCAAGTGTTATGTTTATTGTAATACACAGTTTTCAAATGATGACAAATCAAAAGTAAATATTAATTGAAGAACCTGAATAAGATTTGAGGAAAAAAAGCTAGACCACTATTGATTACTTAATGGGAATAGGAATGAATACACTTATTTTTCTCATCAGTGCCTGGCAAATTTAGAAAAAAATTGGCCAAATATTTAAGGCCCTTTCAAAATTTACAAACAAGCAAACTGATATATAATACAGCAAAATGATATATAATAAACACATTATTTGCAAAATATAATGAAAATATATTCAATAAGAGGTCTTTTAAAAAGAATTCAATATTTTTGAGACCAAATAATTTAGTCTTAAATATAGGATTACACATCAATTGGATATATATTGTTACCCACATAGGTTATATGTGCCTACATAAATTAGTCTAGGTATGACTCAAAGGGAAGCAAAATTATATATCTCTAGAATCTTCTTAATTGTTCTCCAGTGGAAATTTACTCCTGCCATGGAGGCAAATAAAAGGATGGTATCCAAGAGTAGCCACACTTCTGTGTCCAAAAAGAGAGAATACAAAGTTAAATTCATAGTATCTCTTCCCTTACATGCTGTGAAGCTATTAGAAACAGATTTTAGGCATAGACAAATTCTTCTTCTCTGTCTCTAAAGGGGGTAGAGAAAGTGTTCAAGTCCTATTTTCTTCTAACCATATGCCAATTCCACAATGAAACCACTTAGTAAAAGTGGAAAACAGTATTCGATTTGAAAACAGAAGAGAAATCATAGATCTGAGAATACATCTAAGAATATTTCAGACAATAAGAAATAATAAGCTTTCCCACTGGGCATGAGATAAATTGAGAGAGAGAGAGAGAGAGAGACAGAGAGAGAGAGAGAGAGAGAGAGAGAGAGAGAGAGAGAGAGAGAGAAACAGAGAGAATGTGTTTTAAACCTCATTTACTGGAAAACTTCTCAAATTTTTTTGTGCAGGAAACTGGGAATAGCAGGGTAATTAGATGTTTTATTCTCTTGATTTTGATTTCTTCTTCTTCTTAGTATTTTTCTCGTTCTTTAGGAATATTAGGAGAATCTAGAACTTTGTGATTTTTTTCTTGAAGATAGAATTGAAATCAGTTTTTCTCTTACCTGAACCTATCAATAATGAGAGTTCCATGACAATATCTAAAGAATTAGGAGATTGAAAAACAAATTATGGAAACAATACAGGGATGCATTCATTAGGATAAATTATATTTCTAAACACTTCTACCAACATAAGAAGAATTTAATGAATTGTTCATAAAACTTATCCATTAAAAAATGAGATATAGGGGCAGCTAGTTGGTGTAGTAGAGTAACAGTCCTGAAGTCAGGAGGACCTGAATTCAAAATCTGGTCTCAGACACTTAATGCTTCTAGCTGTGTGACCCTGAGCAAGTCACTTAACCCCAATTGCCTTGGCAAAAAAGAGAGAGAGAGAGAGAGAGAGAGAGAGAGAGAGAGAGAGAGAGAGAGAGAAAGTTAATTTAAAAAAAAGAACCTCTAAACTCAATAACAAAATAGAAATCTGAAAATCAAAAAAAAATTAAATTTGCAAGCAAAACCAAAAATTTTTTTAAATAATAGACAAAACTAGAAGCTAGAGGCTGTTTTTTTGTTTTTTGGTTGTTTGTTTGTTTGTTTTGTTTTGTTTTGTTTGCTGGGGCAAGGGTTGGGGAAAGATAGCTACCACAGGAAAATAGAATACAAGATTAAAAAAATATGTATATCAATGAAACTTTTTCTGTGTGTCTATGCATGCATATGTATGCATATATGTATGTATACATAGATTAGATTGATAGATACATAGATGCATACATGCATACATACATGCATAAATATAGCTGAATAGGGGGAATGGTCTAAAGGGAAATGAACAAAGAAACCAATTTTAATAATGTCATGTCAAATTTCAGATACATTTGATGATTGAAATTTGTTTTCTATTTTCATATACAATTTCCATTTTTGGACTTTATAAATGGAAGTGTTCATGTTTAATGGTGGTTTTCTAGTTTGTAATTTCAAAAGTCTTTTGTATTTTTCTTAAATGATTTTTCTTTCCTCCAGTTTCTGCTTAATATTAACTCATTACATTTTTCCTTACAAAAGCTAACATCTTTTCTAACTTTCCATTTTTAAAAATATTATATTCCTATATGCTCTGCCATTTTGTGACAATCACCTTTTTGTTTTTCTTAAAACCATAAAAACGTATCTCTCCATTCTCTGCATTTTAATTGGCTGTGTCTCAAGCAATATTATCCCTCTTCTAATTCTAATTCCTAGTTTCTTTAGTATCCTTTAGACCTGAACTAAAACGTGATGATATTCAAAAAACTTTTTCTTATATCTCTTTATGCCTATATCTTCCATCTAAGAGTTATCTCCAATTAATGTTTTCATATAGATAGAAATATTATCTATATAAATGTATGTATGTATGTGTATATATATATATGTGTATATATATATATAAAATTTACTTTAGTTTCATTTATTTTCAGTAGGCAATAATTTATATCCTAAGCATTTAGCACAATGGCTGGCATATAGAAAATACTTAATGATTCCTTGTTGATTAACAAATGCTTGCTGACTAAATGTTCTTTGGGTGATGGGACTAATTAAGTCTCTGGTTCTCCCTTATCTACTTAGACTCTGATCTTCTTGGCCAACTTTTAGTTCCAATTAAAATCTTGCCTTCTATAAGAAACTTACCCCTCCAGTATTAATTCCAGTGTATTTTATGTATTAATTACTTCCTTTTTTTCTATATATAACTTGCTTCACATATATTCTTTTTCACATTATCCCTCCCTCCTCCTCACTAGGTTATAGGCTTCTTGAGTCTCTTTTTGAATACCCAGCACTAAATATAGTGCTAAATTACACTAAAATACAGTGGGCACTTTAATAAGAAGAAAAAGGAAGAGAAGGAGGAGGAAGAAGAAGAGGAGGAGGAGAAGAAGAAGGAAAAGGAGAAGAAGAAGGAAAAGGAAAAAAGGAGGAGGAGAGGAGGAGGAACAGGAAGAGAAGAGGAGGAGGAAGAGGAAGAGGAAAAAGAAGAGGAGAGAAGGAGGAGGGGGAGGAGGAGCAGGAGGAGCAGGAGAAAGAGAAGAAGAAAGAGAAGGAGAAAGAGAAGGAAAAGAAGAAGAAAGAGAAGGAGAATGTGGAATGTGAAATATTTTATAAGAAAAATAATGGTTTGGGAGAATAGATCAAGAAGAGAAAACATAAGAAAAATTGGAATTCCTGAAAGATGTGACAAAAAAAGCAACCTTGATACAATAATACAAGAAATAATCAACAGAAACTGTCCTAAAGTGATACAACTAAAAAAAGGATTTTCAAGGGAGAGGTTAATAGCAAGCTAGTTAAGGAGAGAATTAAAGTAAGAGAGTGGGAAGCAATAGAATAAAAGAGGTATACACAAACACTATTACAAGGATCTGGAGTAGAATTTATTAGAAAAAAGAGATTATATCTAGTGATCATTGATCTCACAAAAATTCAAACTTAAAGATTCAATCAAAAAAAGATCCAAATTAGATGTCAGCCATATTAATTTTGTTTTTGATACATGTCTAAATATGTGTATATATAGGGGGTTTATATATGTTTGTGTGGGCATATATATATATGTATGAAAATGTAAATGTATTTATAGATATATGTATATGGGGTGAATAGATAGATAATTAGACAGACATATAGATAAATAGATAAATGGGTATATGTGTAAATATGTATGCATATATAGGTAAGTTTACACATATATATGTATGTGGGGATGGGGGGTGAATATTCAAACACTTATTTGTTTTCCTGTGTATGTAAATATATTTGTGCTTAACTGTAGCCAATTTGGGAGAGATTGGAATGGGGGAAATGTAAAACGTGTACAACAGAGAATAAAAGAATAACAAGAAAGCAAAGAAAAATGGATAGTCATGAATATAATCTTTTCAATTATTATTGAAATAAATATTTTCAGTTATCATATATGCTTGTAAACTATACTAAAAATCCCCAGTACTACTTATATAGACCTTACTTTTGTCCTTCTCTTGAATGGAGGTGGGTTGGAAGTGACATGGTGCACCAAAACTTTAAAAACATCACTTTAATGATGAGTGGAAGATGAAATTGAAGTGGGAAAAAGGGTGGTATGGGCAGACCAAACATTAGGCCCATCTCAGAGTATTGCACTGTCAGAGGAGAGAAAAAGGAATAAAATGAGAGTCATTACAAAGATAAAATGAAAATAATTTGGCTACCAATTTTATATCAGAAAGTAAAAGATAATGAGAAGCTTAAGATAATATTTGTGTTGAGAGTCTAAATAAGTGGGAAGATTGAGGTGTCTGATATGATACAGGTATTAGAAAAATGGAGAGAGTTTGTTGAGGAAAATAATGTACACAGTTTTGCACATGTTGAATTTAAGTTTTCTTGTATGGAAATACTGAATATAAATCATTCCTTTTGAGATATCTAATAAAAATCTGAAGAGGAGCAAATAGAGGTCAGCAGAGAAGGATAAAAGTAAGGTCTAAATAAGTAGTACTGAGAATTTTTAGTATAGTGATAACTGAATTCATGAAAGCTAATGAGATCAACAAGTAAAATACTATAGGAGAAGAAAAGAGGCCTTAATAACAGAAACCTTGAGAGCCACCTACCATTAGTGAGAGTGATTAGATTGCAAATTTAGCAGAGTAGATTTTAAAGGAGTAGATAGATAGAAGGGCAGAGAATAATAATAGCATAGTATCATGAAACCTAGAGAGATGAGAATTTCAAGAATAGAGGATAGTTGACAGTCGAAATGTCAAAAAAAAAAAAAAAAAAGGTCATTTCAAAGAGGAAATGAAATTTCAAATGAAATAACTCAAAACTCTGAACAGTTCAGTTTTGTTGAATGATAAGATTGAAAGTTAGGCTGAAAATAGTTACAAACAGAGTGAAACATTGATTGTAGATGGCATTTCAAAGGATAAGTCATAAAAAGGGGGAGAGAGATGAGATGATAACTAGTGGGGATGGAAAGATCAAAAAAGGTTTTAGTTTTTAATGTTGTTTGTTTTGTTTTAGAATGGAGGAAACTTAGGTATGTAGCAGTAGAGCTACAACTATAGACAGGAAAAGACTAAAAATAACTCAGTGGGAACGATAAAAGGGCCAATCTTCTGGAGAAAACAGGATGGAAAAGGTTTACTTGTTCATATGGAAGTACAGATAAAATTTATCTCTTCGGGTGGGAAAGAAATGAAGGAGTAAGATGTAGAAGCCAACTATATCTGTATTATGTGAACTGAAGAATGAATAGGGAAATCATTTTAAATGACATTTTTAATAGGAATGTGAGTTATGGTTCTCAGCTAAGAAAGCTAAAGTACAAAAAAAAACTATGGGAGATTCGAGAAAGGATGAAAAGCCTTGGGAAATCCCCTGGGGTGAGTGGATAGTGAATTAATTATGAAGGCATAAAAGAATTTGATTTCTGACATTCCATAAAATTATGTGGTCAATCCAATCAGTATGATTACTTGATTTTCCTCAATTTTGTTCATCAATGATCAGTGCAATGATATTCATGTCCAGATCAAGGAAAATAAATCAGACTCCTCACATTGTCCCAGGAAGTGATAAACTTACTGAATCTTCAAATAGAAATATACCCTTTTAAGCATATCCAATGTGGTATTATTTTTTTTTGCTGTACTATACAAGTTTATGTTAATGGATTTGTTTTGTTTCTCTTTTCCATTTAAATGGGGGGGGGGTACTGATGGTTTTTTGGGCAAAAATATTTGACTGTCTTCTCTATTAAGATTGATATTTTTGTAATGGTAAATTGAGTCATCTCTTATCTCTATACTTGGACTAACTTGAGACTTGGGGAAAATCTTACCTTGGGAGACCATTGTATCCTGAGATCTCACCAGTAATTTTAACTGTCTTGCAACTACACGAGTTATTTTGGAGAAGAAAGTGAGACTCAAAAATTTTTGCAGTTTTGCTTCACTTAAATCCAATTTATTTGATCAGGTCAAGATATCACCCTCATCATTTCATTGAACCCTTTCAAAAATGAGGTACAAAAAACAACATTATCAAGAATTAGGCCCAAAACTTTATTAAACTGTCAATACCATTTGACCTAGCAGGCTGTTTCCTAAGATGATTAGGAGAAAAGGAAAAGAAAGTATATGTTGTAAAATATTTATAGAAACGCTTTTAATGGTGGCAAAGAATTGGAAATTGCAGGAATACCCATTAAGGGAAGTACAACAATAAGTTGTACTATATGGTTGTGATGGAATAGTAATGTGCTATAAGAAATGATTAGCTCAATGATCTTAGAAAAACATGAATAGATTTGCACAAAATTATAAAGAGCAAAAGGAGCAGAAACATGATTATAAATGCATATGAAATAAATAAAAACATTTAAAAACAAATACTCAATATTGGAAATTCTATCAAAAATATGCACTACTACACTTTTGGGATGTGAATTGTTACAGCCATCTTTTAAAAAAGCTATCTTGATTTTTGTGTGGGGGGGAACCATTTATATCTCTTGACCCAGGTATTCCAGTTTTAGTCATATGCCTTAAGTAGACAAAAATAGAAAGAAGTGTTTCTTATACAACAGAATATTCATAGTAGCACTTTTCTGGTAGCAAAAAAAACAAAAAAAAAACAAAAAAAGAATTAGAAATAATGAAGGTACCTGTCAATTTGGAATTAGCTCCCATCCATGGAGTATGATTTGAATATAGTGATATTGTAACAAATGACAAAGCACAAGGAATTCAGAAAAAATAAATGGTAAAATATGTATCCTGATACAAAATGAAATAAGAAAAAAACATTTAGCAGCATAGAAATAACTACAATAATATAAATAAAAAAGCTGTCAAAGGACACTGAGTACTGTTACCATAAGGATCATTTTTGCTTTGGGAGCAATAATGAGGCAATTCAATTCCTTTCTTTTGTTGCAAAGTTGTGGGATGATTGAGTATATGTCATTGCATACGTGGTGAAATCTAGTTGTGCTGTCTGGTTTTACTTAGTTGTATGTAATGAGCATTTTAGGTTAGAGAAAAAAAGAAATAAGTATATTTGTATTTGTATCTTAAACTCAAAATATAGTGCCTTGAATAAAGTAGAAATTTAATAAATGAATATTGGTTGATTATTGGAAATATTTTTTTCCAATACCTTTTTATATTATTCACATACGTTAGAAATCAAGACTGATAAGATTTCCTTCCCTCCGTTTCCTACCAAAGCATTTATTCTCTCAAAATCAAAAACAAAGAACGAGAATAACCAAGAAAAAATGATTACACATACATTGTCTCCACATGAAGTGTTAGACTCCAGCAAGAATAAAATAATGACTTTAATCTTCCCATGTTTAAAGGACATGCTCACATTTGATTCCATGTGTAGTTTATCAAAAACATATTATAATTGTGTTCGTCAGTATGAATCATAATTAAGTAATTTTACAATACCTTTGCTCCTAACAAACCTCCTCCATAAACTCATATAACTTTTGAATATAAGCAAATTTAGTATTTGTTGAAAATGTACACACATCCCACATTTTACTAATAAAAGGGAAGTTAATTTTGATGCTCAAATAGTAATTAAGTTAAGAAAAATGATTTTAAAAAAATCTCTTGCAGGTCCTCTCAAAATATTTTCAACCTTTAAGGAAGATTTGATCTTACAATATTTGTTTGTTTTCATACCCTCAATCTATCTAATTCCATAGAGATTTTACCAAATTTTGAAACGGGGATGAATTTTCTGGTGTCAGACACAGAGTCAGACCAGATATGAATATGTAAAAGTCATTGGTATATATAAACACGTGGATATATATATATATATGCATATATAAATACATATACATTTTATGCACACAAATATACATAGACAAAAATCTAAGTATATGCATGCATGTAATATGTACATATAATCATACTTATTTTCATTTATATATTACTATACACATAGGGAGTTAGAGAACACAGTATATAGAGTGATGGATCTTCAGTTAGGAAGAACTGAGTTTAATGCCTGTCTTAGGTATTTATTAGCTCTGTGAACCTTGAAAAGTCATTTAATCTTTCTGACTCAATTTCTTTATCTGTAAAATAATAATAATAATAATAATAGCATCTACTTTCCAGGATTGTTGTGAGGATAAAAATAATATAATATTTTAAAGTATTGTATAAATACTACCAAGTATTACATATATATATATATATATATATATATATACATTAATATGTACAAATTGCTTTGGAAGAAAGGATTCTTCAAATACTATAATACCAATTGACATTTGTATTTTTACATTTGTAAAAATATTTTATAAATGTTCTTGGATTTGATCTCTATAAAAATACTGCAAATTAAGAACTATATGTATTATTATTCCATTTTTCAGATGAATAAACTATAACCCAGGTACTAAATCATGCACCAAGAAGCAGATAGCTAGGAATCTTAAAGGTGGGGTTTGAAAAATTATTTTTCTTTCTCTTAACCCATCATTCTTTCTGTTATCATAGGGGTCCTCAAACTTTTTAAATAGGAGGCCAGTTCACTGTCCCTCAGACTGTTGGAGGGCCGGACCATAGTAAAAACAAAAACTTTGTTTTGTAAGCCTTTAAATAAAGAAACTTCATAGCCCTGGGTGAGGGGGATAATCATCCTCAGCTGCTGCATCTAGCCTGCAGGCCATAGTTTCAGGACCCCTGCCCAGGGGTTTAGTACATTTGTATACATATCTCTATATATTATCAAAACTTCACAAAACTAGAAAAAATATATGTATATATGAAATATTCTCTATGTGAGGACTTAGAATTTATATAAAGCCAATTTATGAGTTTGTGACATATATAAATAACTGTTCAAGAAAATAATAGTGAAATCTTCCTATGTTCAGGCAGTGTTATCTTGGATTCCATTTTTTCTTTTTATCAATTAAATGTTAGGATAATAATTCCTACTCCCTAGGCCAAGGCTTTCAGAAAATATGGAATGGCAGAAACGTAAAGAGCAAATGGGAATTCCTGATAGTCTGTCATTCCTACTAGGGACAAGGGTTCTATCGTCAAAACCTTTGTCAGCCTGAACTGGAATTTCCCTTCCCAGTTGGCTTTGATACTATAATCTTTGATGATTTCCTATTCCCAAACTTACTAAGTTTTACACAAATGGTTGAAACTCTTTTAATAAATAGATATCCCTTTTAAAGATAGACCTATATAAGTGTGTCTGAATATAAAGAAGAAGATGTTGATGATGATGATTAGATAATTCTTCATAGTACAATGTTTCAAAGTTATATGCAACATATATAAGTAGATTAGATGAATAGATATATATTATATATGTGATATATTTAAATAACTACATAAATCTATATAGTTATACACACATCTATCCATCTTCCATCTATATATTTATACACACAGAGAAAAAGACACACGTAAAGAAACAGAGAGAGGAGAAGGGGGGAAGAGAGGAGGAGAAGGAGAAAGAGTAAGAAAGAAAGAAGGCAAGAGGAGAGAGAAAAGAAGAACTGAGTTTAATGCCTATCTAAGGTATTTACTAGCTCTGTGAACCTTGAAAAGTCATTTAATCTTTCTGACTCAATTTCTTTATCTGTAAAATAATAATAATAATAGCATCTACTTCCCAGGATTGTTGTGAGGATAAACGAGAAAAAGAAGAAGACAGAGTAAGAGAGAAAAAGAAAGAGAGAGAGAGAGAGAGAGAGAGAGAGAAGATAGATCCTAGAGATCCTTATACTAATTATCTGTAGTAGAGACTGGGATGATTTAAGTGCTAATTGTTTGAAGTAACATATAGGAAACATATAAAAATATCAGGTTTTGCTGACTCTGGGTTCAATACTATATTCATTGAATCACTTAGCTGCCTTGATAGAATAAAGGTCCTTATTGAAATAAAGCAATTTTCCTGCTTAATACTAGTGAACCCTGAACTTCAATCTCTTGTGTTCATTAACTATTTCATTCCACCTAAAAATTTGTCCTGCTGGATTGTTATTGACATCTATAAAGGTCAGCTGCCATGAAATGTTTTGGGGGCAGCTAAATGGTGGAGTTGATATAGCACCATCCCTGAAGATAGCAGGACCTGAGTTCAAATTTGGTCTCAGCCACTTAATACTTTTAGTTGTGTGACCCTGGGCAAGTCACTTAACCCCAATTGCCTCAAGGGGGAAAAAGTGTTTTGCTATATCTGTTGCTGCTCAGCTGTAGCCTATTTCTCCAGTCCCATTCCTGTTAACATGTTTTCATTTACCTTAATAATGTAGAAACCTATAGCAGAGTGTACATTTCTGCAAAACCAGATCTTCCAGGAAAAGAAGTGATCATTTTCCTTATACTTTAATTCCTTCTACTCGTTAAAGAAAATGCTGTCTTCTAGGGAAAAAAATGTAAATCATCTTTAGAGTTTCTAGTTTTATAACCCTCATGGAGAAATGACAGATTTGTCTGCCTAAAGTTCAAACTAAAGTTCAAACCATAATACATCTGGTTCTGTAATGTAATGCAGAAAAGAATTATATTAAACACAAAACATCCAAACTTGAATTCATTATATTCCTTTCCAAACTGACTCTAACTTTATTCTCCCCTATTGAAACATATTCTCCTTACTTTCCTAATCTCAAAATTGTAAAGTAATGATGGCTTTTATTCCTCCAAATTCAGCTGATAACATTTGACACACTATTCAACTTGGAATCTGGATACCAACTTCACATCTTATCTCCAAAGCTTACTAATTTTGAAATTAGTGAAATGTTAATTCATCTCCCTGAATTTTTATTAGAAATATAAATTTAGATTGAGAAGAATTGCACATCTTTAATCTATATTGTATTTCTTACTGTCGAGTGGAAGGAGGAAGAAAAAAATGGAACACATGGTTTTGTAAGAATGAATGTAAAACTATCTTTACATGTGTTTTGAAAAATTAAAAGTCATTATTACTTCTAAGAATAAAAAAAAACTAATGTAGACTTGGAGCTAAAGGATTAGATCATTCAATCCAATTCATGGCTTTTAGATGTGAAAATTAAGGGGGGAGGGGGAGAAGTTAAGTGATTTGTCCAAAATCACAATTAGTAAGAGAAATGGGATTTGAATGAAGGTCTTTTGACTCCAAATCCAGACTTTTTTCCCATTCCATCACATTTTCTTAACACCCATATCTATAAAATGATAATAATGATATTTAAACTACCTTTTTATACAGGCAGCTGGGGATGCACTGGACAGATTGCTGGGCTTGGAGTCAATAAGACCTGAATTTAAATTCAGTAACATTTTCCTTTTGGTTGTATGATCAAGGCAAGTCACTAAAGCTCTATTTACCTAATTTTCTTCAGCTTTAGAATTGGGATAATAAAAGTACATCCCTCACAGGATTATACTTAGGAAGTTATATATATATATAAAAACCCAACACAAATGAAATGCTATATAAATCCTTATTCCCTTCCCCTTTGCTGTTGCAAAACAAGAAGAGTTTAATAAATTTTAAAATGCAGTATATTGATATAGATATCTCTATATGTATATATATATATATATATCTTTATCTGTATCTAAATATATCTATGTGTGTAACAATCTATATGTATGTGTGTATGTATGTGAAATCCTCACAAAAAAACTGGAAAATATTATGGCAGATTTTCACCATTTGTTAGATGGGAAAATTAACAGAAGTTAATTGGCCTGTCCATCATCATTGACCTGGTAAAAAATATAAAGAATTTGAAAAATTATTTTCCTGATTCTAGGCTTATATCTTCATGATGGTAGTTTGGTGGTGTCTGTGGTTGTGGTATCTTCACAAAGAAGATAGCTATGTTAACTTCTTTAAGATTCATTTAAGGTACTATTACTGATCATCAGTCTTCCACATGGCCCTCAAATGATGTAAGTTAAAATATCTTTTTTTGCAAGCTCCTTGAGAGAAAGCATTTCTTTTGCTTCTTTTCATATCCCCAATGCTTAATATAGAACCTGGCCTCTAGCAATAGTTAAAATTGTTTTTCCTTCATACCAAAGAGCAAAAATGATATCATGATGTTGGGGTCAATGCACAGTGTGTTTAACTGTGACTGATCAGTCCCATATAAGTTTGGAATGCTCTACTACAGGTTCGGTAAAAGTTCTGTTTAAACATTTTGGATGGAAATGTCCTTAGATTTAATTATCTTACGTTTCTTTTATGTTACTGCAATTTTTTCTTTGTATAATGAAGCAGAGTACTTTCTTTGATGGAGTCAAGTGCCAGTATCTCCTATGTATCAAAATCAATGTTAAATTTCTTTAGAGAGACCGTGAGAGTATATTTGTACCAATTCTTCTATCTTTGATATGAACAATTAATTGCCTTTTACTAGTTTTCCATAAAATAATCTTTTAGATAAATATATATTTGGCATTGGAAAACCATGGCTGGCTCATTGTAGTTTCATTCCTTGGCAGTTTAGCTCCAGAGGATCTCATTGTCCTGCTCCCTATCTTGACAGGTAATCTTCCCAAGACAACAAATAAACAAACAAACAAATAAATGAATGAATGAATAAATAAATAGGTAAATTAATTAAAATAAAATAAAATAAATAAAAATGGATTCCATTACGTTTTTTGGCATAGGACAGGTAGATTGCCCAGTTTTCACTGGCATACAACAAGGAAGTTAATGCAACAGCTTTGCCAACCTTCAGTTTTGTAGGTGCCTAATACTTCTTTTCTCTCACACTTTCTTTCAGAGTCTCACGAAAGGTGAGTCAGCTCTGGCAATATATGAATGTGTCAAACTTATTTTTATGTGTATGTACCTGAATGCTATACTGTCAGGGTATGTGAACTTATCCATAGCCTTCAATTTTTTTTTCTATTTACTATGACTAATGGTTCCACACATGCATAGTGCTAGTAGGTGGAGAACTTCTGTTTACTTGTTGTTGAAGTTCAAGCCAGTATTAATGCAAGAAGTAAAGAATGCATTCATATTCTGTTACATCTGAGTCTTAGAGCCTGACATCCATAGGTAGTTAATAAATCTTTATGGGTTTATTGGATAATGGAGGCATGAACTTCAAAACTACAGGAAAGTATATATCTCAAACATCTTGTTTCTTCCCTGGCTGTGCTATTTTCTGGCTTTTCTGGCTTTGACCATCAAACTTTAGGTAGCTCATTATTGTAATAATCTCATCTTCTTATAAGATCTCAATAACCTTGGTACTTCATCTTCTGCTCCTTTAATTGAAAGAGGATAGATGAAATAATGAAAGAGGCACAAAAATTCAATGAAGAGAAGAATGCCTCGAAAAGCAGAAATTGGCCATATTTAAGAAGTAGTAAAAAAAAAAAACTCACTGAAGAAAAAAGAAGAAAATTCTGAAAGCAACAAAAAAATAAATAATTAAATATTATGAAGCCACAATCATAATAATATAAGATTATGAAATTTTGGAGAGCAATAGAGCTAAGGTTACAATCAAGAGTTACCTAACCAGCAAAACTTAGTATAATCCTTCAGGAGGAAAATGTTCAATAAAATAAAGAGCTTTTAAGAAATTTTGATGAAAAGACCAAAATTGAACAGAAAATTTTACTTTCAAATACTGACTCAAAAGAAGCCAAAAAAAAGGATTAAATAAACTTTCCCATTATTAGGGCAATTTAAAGAGGTACACATAGATCTGACAAAAGTATGAGTTGAATATGAAATAATGATTATCTAACAAAATAAAATTAAGGGATGAGAGAAAGAAATTCACTGGAAGAAAGGGAAAGGGAGAGGGAGAATGCTGTCTGACATAATATATACAAATGCATTTACTTGTAAGATTAATCTATGTTTGGAACTCCCATTCAAAAGGCACAGTTTTAAGGGGGTGAGGATAAGGTTATTACTGCTCAGAATCTTGATTTAAATAATACATAAGGGAAGAGGAAATGTATAGGATAAAGTAATATATCATTAACAAACACAATGATCACCATATCAATAAAGACAATACAACAAACAAATAAATAGCAAACACATATATCATCATCTACTCTGAGAAAGTAGCATCATGAAATTTTGGGCTAGGAGAATCCCTAGTTACAGCCATTCGGAGTCTTGGGTGGGAAACATTACCAGGCAAGCTGTACAGTACTTCCTGTGTGAATTCTCAAAGTCCTTTCCAGTAAGGGGTTTTTTAGGCTGAGAACAAAGAAGGCACTATGCTGAGTATTCTCCTTTGATATATGACTCTTGAGATGGAGTAGCTCTCCAGGTACAAAATTCTCCATCTAAAGAGTTCCACCAAAGAGATTTTTTTTTATTCCTTTAGAATATATATATTTCCCCCTATTTACCTTCTTATGCTTCTCTTGAGTCCTGTGTTTGTAGATAAAATTTTCTGTTTAGTTCTGGTTTTTCAATAGTCTCTTACTTTATTAAAGATCCATTACCTCCCCTGAAAGATGATGCTTTGTTTTGTTGGATAGTTAATTCTTAGTTGTAACCTCAAATTTGCCTTTTGCAATATGATATTCCAGACCCTCTGCTCCTTTATTATAGAAGCTGCCAGATCCTGGGTAAGCCTGACTTGATCCTCGACCTTTGAATTGTTTTTGTCTTGCAGTGGGCAGTATTTTTTTCCTTGAGATTATAGTTCTGGAGTTTTGTAACAATGTTCCTTGGAGTTTTCCTTATAGAATCTCTTTCCGAAAGTGATCAATGAATTCTTTCAAAGAGTATTTTCCCTTTTGTTTGTAAAATGTCAGGACAGTTTTCCTTAATGATCTCTTGAAGAATGTTATCCAGGCTCTTTATTTGGTCATGGCCTTCAGGTAGGCCACTAATTTTTAAATTATCTCTTCTGGGTCTATTTTCCAGTTTGGCTATTTTACCAATGAGATATTTCACATTTTTTTCCATTTTTATTCTTTTTACTTTGTTTGACTGATTCTTGCTCTCTCAAAAATTCATTAGCTTCCATTTGCTTTTTAATGTTCTAGTTTTTATTATGAGAATTTTCTTCAATTGTTTTTGTATCTCTTTTTCCATTTGGTTAATTCTACTTTTGAAGGCATTGTTTTCTTCAGTGGATTTTTTTTTTTGCATTTGATCAATTGTATTTTTTAAGGAGTTGTTTTCTTCAGTCAATTTTTTTCCTTCCTTTTCCAAACTGTTTGCTCTCTCTTGTATACCTCTCATTTCTTTTCTCATATTTTTTAAGTCTCTTATTTGCCTTTCATAGTCTTTTATGAGCACTTCCAAGGAACTTATTTAGGCTTGAGACAAATTCATATCACTCTGAGATTTCCTCTTTGGACATTTTGTCCTTGTGTGAGTTGCTATTTTTGTCTTCCCTGTAACTATAGGATCTTTCTCTGAACAAGTTTCTTTTCTGTTTCTTGTTCATTTTCTTTACTTTTCTTTTGTTATTTCCTCCTTTTTTATTTTATTTTATTTTTATGTTTGATCTCTGTTCCTGAGGTAAAGGAGGTCCTGTCTGAGCTGTCCTGTGTGGTTCCAAGTCTTGGCTTTGGGTACTGCACCTCCTTGTGTTTGTAAGGGGAAGCTTTGCTGCTCTTTTTAGGAAAGAACCCGGTTTCCCAGAGTTTGCCTTCTGAGATGCGCCTGGAGGCTGCCCCCTGCTGTGCTCCTCTGCTGAGCTCTGAGTGTCTTTAGTTACTAATTTGTTGTGATTGAGACCCTCTCACCAGTTTTCCCAGAGTCTGTCTGAGATGTGCTGAACTTCCTTTTTCATCCCAGTAAGATTAAACTTTCTTGATCTTTTGACTATCTATCTTGAGCAGGAGTGTGGTTTCATTTTTTCAGACCATTCTGAGGCTTGCTTTTATGTAGTATTTGAGGGTAAACTGGGAGAGCTGGAGCAGCTAACTGGCCATCTTGCCTCCACCCCCAGAAGTTCTATTTTCATCTTTAAGCCTCTTTATCTCCTTTTCTAGTTGGTTAACTTTTTTTTTTTTTCATAATCTTCTGGCTTTTCTTGGATGGTTTTTAGTTTTAGTTTTTTAAATTTTTCCTCAAAGTCTCTTATTTGATTTTAAATTTTTTTTGAGTTCTTGCATAAATTCTCTCTGTGCATAGAGCAATATAACATTACTCTTTGGGCTAGAAGAGTCATTTTTTTAACTTTACTGTATTCCTCTGAAGATGAACCACAGTCTTTCTTGTTCCCATAGTAAATTTCTATTGTTGGGTTCTCTCTTTTTTGTTCGTTTATTTTTTTTTTTTTTTAATGAGAAGTATTAGTGTATATACCTCTAATGATGATATAGGAAGGATAGTGCCTCTAACTTCAATTTGGCTCTAACCTGGAGCCTTAAACCAAAATCTACCTCTACCTGCAATTTCTTGAAGCCCTTAAAATTTCTGCCTTAAATCCAGTCATAAAGTTCTTAATCAGGTTATTGACAATTTATCTTCCCCTACACTGAATGTTTGCAGTTTTTACAGCTTGCTATCAACTATTTCCAAGAGGAGACAGGAGGGCTCTGCAATGGCAAGGAACTGTGCCCAGCTGAAGTTCAAGAATTTGACTTTAGCCACAAAAAGAGTTGCTGAAAGACTGAAACATAACTTTTTCACACCAAGTGAGCCCAATGGGGAAACAATGTTTGCTTACCTGTTCTCTCACTGGGGCTATGTTTATAATTCCCTGTGCCAGAAATAATCATTAGCCAGACAATTTATATGAAACAATTGATAAATGGAAGAAAAAATGAACTCTAAGAATTCCTAAAAGATGGTACAAAAGTGTCATCTTGATGTTGTTTCTGGATTTTTCCTGGTTTTTAAATCATCTATTTTGTGTTAATGTTTTAATGAAAAAAATCTCTATCAAAGTGGCTAACTGATCAGTAATCATATGGGTCCTATTCATACACATAAATAAACAATGCATTGTATGTATGTTTGTGTATGTATTCATTCATGTATTTGTTAATATAATTCAAAATAGTAACAGACCAGATATACATATGCATAATACATATATAAATGTGCACATATACACACATATGCACTGATTTAAAATAAACATATATTGCATTTATATAGATATATATTACATAAGTGTTTTGTGTATAACAATAATATAGCTGATATATATATTTTATATAATGAAGAATATATGTATATATTATTTAAAATAATCATTATGTATGTTTTCTCAGTAATATATATATGAAGAGTTTATCAAATAATGAATTAATTACCACTGCGACAGAGAATATTTCATTGATGTTTTGAAGCATTGTCAATTTTCTGGATTTTGGACCTCCTTCCCCCTAGAGTAGAACTCTGCAAAAAGTAAGTACAATTATTTACTGAGGTCAAATGTAATAGTAAATTATATACACTTATACTATATGACATACCGCACATGTAGTGTAGTACGCTTCACTCTACATACCCACATCCATAAATAAACACACATAAATATGTCTGTATATTTATAAATATATACATATTTATATGAATATGTGTTTATAATGTTAAATATATTCATTATGCACATAATATATCTATAAGTGTATGCTACATAAAAGATGAAAAGTATAATAACACATATAAAAATGAATTTATGTATATATGTAAATGCTCACATGTATTATGCATATAGAATGCATTATACATATGAATACAAACACATCTTTATATATACACATATATGTATATATGTACACAAACATATATGTGTCTTTTTATAATACATATATAACTTTATTTAAACCAGATGATACTAGATGGTATGCCCTGTGTTTAGTTCCAAAATAGTTTATTTCAATTCCTGCTTTATGCTTGCAATTTGACTTCAAAAATGAAATGAGAACTAGGAAGAATTAATTTCTTTTCCCACTACCCCTACCATTTCAACTCTTGTTCTACAAATGTTCATTTATGAATCATGGGGCACAGAGTTTAAAATGATAAATTTGCAGTGACAACAAAATTTGAAGAAGCAGATATTCTACCAGAGTGATACAACTTTACACAGGTCAGATAATATGAAGTACTGCCTTCTTTTGATTATTGATTTCCTTCCACTACTTTATTATTTGAGGAAGTTGAGAAGTTATTGAGGAAGGTGAGGCCTGTTTTATAGGATGTGAAAATTTACTTATGGTCTCATTCATTCCTTAGATAAGAAACCAAAAAAAAGAAAAAAAGAAAAGAAAAGAAAAAAAAAAAAAGAATCGTGACAACAAGTTGGCAATGTGATTCCTTCTTTAATTAGCTTATTGTGAAACACTCTAACTTGTACTTTAATATGTACCCTGATTTTCAGTTAACCTTTACAGTTCATGTAACTAGGTTTATTTCCTTAGAGGTTTTATAAAAAAAATATGACTCACTAAGGTTTTCAATTTTTCTAACATTGAAGGAAGCAGATTACAAATTTGTCTTTTCTTCAACTTTAATGGCTAAAAAGAATGAACAAGATTGAAATATGTACAAAATATTTATCTATCATTTTGATGTAATTTTGTCTAAAAGAGGACTTGTTTAAATTTTATTTTTCAGATTTGGTTTTGTTTTATTTTGTTTAGTGTTTTGTTTTGTTTTGTCTGGAACCTGCATTATGCATGCACATAATAAGTTTTTGTCTCTATATTTTCTGCATTGCAGTAAAACTTTATTGGTGGCAGACATCTACTTGATAAATATTTCTCCCACAACAAAGGTATTTTCAGAAGGGAAGCAAGAATTGGTGAGATGAGTGGAAATTGCTATGATGTCCAGGCGTTATAAATAATAGTGTAATAATAGTATTAAAAGGCAAGTTCATTTGAAAGGTATCATCATTACTATATCAGGGAAGGTTTCATGGAAAAGGTAACATTTTTGGAGGGTTTTGAATGACAGTCAGAAATTAAGGAAGAGCATAATTATTCAAAATGAATTGGCAGTATGTGGGATATGAAATAGTTCAATTTGGTTCAAATATGGTATACATGTAGAAGCATAATAGTTGTTATCCTTTGTATCTGAAAAGGACCAAAATGACATCACTATGTCAGAGTCAATGTACAGTATGGATTTGATGGGCTGATGAGACCAATTTAAACTATATCACAGAGCAGGTAAAATGGCCTATGTGAATGAATATTTGGGATGGAGATGTCTCTGAAATTTGCACATCTCACATTTCTTTCGACTCACTGAAATTCTGCTTGGCTTATAGAGCACAGGGCTTATAGACCACAGGATCTTCTTTGATGCAAACACACACTGCTGAATTTTCAGTGTCTCTCTTGTATCATTATCAATATGAATAGACAGACCTCGAAAGGATCCTTTTACTGCTTCTTCTGAATTTTATTTAAGAATGCTCAACAGAGGATGGTCCCTTTTGCTCTTCATCTCCATCTAGTAACAGGTTGTGCTTATGTAAGTGCAAATCATCTGAGAGAAAAAAAATCCATCCACAAGCCTCCAATAGATCATTCCATAAAATACTCTTTTAGGAAACAAACTTTCATTTGGCATTTGAACAACAAGGCCAGCCCACTGGAGTTGCATTTTCTGCAATAGAGGTTGAATGTTTGACATTTCATCTGGAGAAAGAACCTCATTATCTTGTACCTTACCTTGCCAGGTAATGTTTCCCTAACATAATCTAAATGGAAGCAATTAAGTTTCCTGACATAACACTCATGTACTCTCCAAATTTCACAGACATACAAGAGTGAGGTCAACTCGATGCTTTTATAATTGTTAGCTTGGAAGGCAGTCTAATAACTCTTCTTCTCTCTCATGCTTTTCTTCAGAGTTTCCCAAACACTAAGCTATCTTTGGCAATGTATATATCATCAACCTCATCATCTCTGTAGGCATCCCTAGAAAGCATATTGCCAAGGCAAGTGAGCTTATCCACAGTATTCGAAATTTACACATTTGCTGTTACTGAAGGTTCTGTATCTGGATGGTACAGTGATGGATGATGGAGAACTTCTTTTTCCTTGATATTAATTGCCAAATCAAAATTAACCTCAGTAGCAGAGAATAAGTCCATATTTTATTGCTACACTGAATGCACAATGTATCATGAACAAAGAATTGAGCACCAAGTTTCCTTCCATTTTTGTCTTGATTTAGAGTCATTTCAAGTTAAATAATTTAGTATCAGTATGGTAGCTGACTTTGATGCTGTTATTTTCATTGAAAGCATCAGACAACATCACATAAAATACCATACTTAAAAGCACAGAAGCAAGCTCACAGCGCTATTTCACTGCACTGGTAAGTGGTATACCTCAAGGACATTGTTTGTTATCCAGAACCTGTACAGGCTTGCCTTTATGGAATAGGTGTGCAATATCAATGAACTTCTCTGGACACCCAAATTTTGCCATGATTTTTCACAAACCCTCATGACTTATAGTACCAAAGGTCTTGGGCAGATCAATGAGCATTATGTACAGATTTCTGTTCTGTTCCTAGGTATTTCTCCTTGAAAATTTGGCTGCAAAACTCGTTATCAACCATTCCTTAGCCCTTTCTAATGCCACACTGCTCTCAGATACACCATCTTCCAGGTGAACGATAAGTCTATTAAAAATTACTATAACAAGAATCTATCTAGCAAAAGTTGAGAAAGAGAAACCCCACTGTTATTGTCAAAGGGCAATCTACTTCCTTTTCCTTCACAGAGATGAATAATGGAGATATATTTGAACTTCTTGGGGATAATCTCTTCTTTCTACATAACTTAGATTTTAATGAGTTTTTATATAAACAAAAGATCCCTTGTTTTGTAGATTTTACCTGGGATGGGATCAGAACCAGGCACTTTGCCACATGAGAAGAGATTAATAACATTCAAAACCTTTTTTTTCCATTGGAAGTTCAGCTACAAAGGGATTGACTTTAACCTGAGATATATCTTCAATGGCTTCAGCATTGATTGATGATGGTGTGTTGAGAACACTATGGAAGTGTTCAGTGCATGTCTCCAAGGGTTATGTCCTTACCACTAATCATTGTGGCTCCAATACCACTGAATAGTTAAGGTGTATCATATATCTTTGGTCCATAAATAACTAACAGGGTATCATAGAAATGTTTTGAGCTGTTTATATCTGTGTAAGAATGATTTTATCTGCTTTTTACTGAGCCAAGAATCCTGCATCTTTCTAGACTTCACTTACACTTTACTATTGATATTAAATGTTACCTTTTTAGAGATAGGCAAACTATTCTGCTAGTAAACTTTTTGAAATTCTCATTTTTTCATTAAATACCTACTGAATTTTCCCATCATTTTCATCAAAACAGCACTGATATTTACAAGGATTCTGGCCCAGATGAGTGAATGTGATTCTGTACACCTAAATTCTGAAATCTACCCGTTGTTTTTAGATCCATTGTTGCCAACCACATACTAG
Source organism: Sarcophilus harrisii (assembly GCF_902635505.1). NCBI lineage: Eukaryota > Metazoa > Chordata > Mammalia > Dasyuromorphia > Dasyuridae > Sarcophilus > Sarcophilus harrisii. Next base: position 68,747,355 of record NC_045427.1, read on the forward strand.
CTCAGCTTTCCCTCCATTTCAGCAACAAACTTTTCACTGCATGGAAGAAACACTATTTGGGAGGCATATTCTTTTGGGAAAAAAAATAGCTTCTCAGACATCCATGGGGACATTGGATACCATTGTTCCTCCAGTTCAGTAAGAAGATTATCTTGTGCCTTTGGCCACCTGTGTTCAGAGTTGTGACTACAGCTCTCACTGTATTCACACCTGCTGCTTCATCATTTCTCAGTTGCTACAGGTTTTTAAGGTGAGAAAAAAAATAATAATGAAATAGTTAAATAGTAAAATATAAAATGATAAATAATATGGATGATTTCTTTTGCCTATCACATAAAATGGAACTAAGTGAGATAAAAGCACACAAAATTCTCAGCCTTGCTCTTTTTGTTCCAAAATCAGTGGAATCCAGTGGTGATACAAAAAATCAGTATTACTGTCATTGGCTCAGGATACAGTAGATAACATGGCATCTTCAATGTCTAACCAAATTCTTAGCATTATTTTAGCCACCTTCATGGCCATTGACATAAATTATTTTCATCCATCCATTTTGCCAAGGGAAATTTTTAAATGGATGGACACTTTCCTAACTCACCAACAAGTTTGAGCCCTGTCAGTTACCCTCAGTCTGATTTAGTCTGTCAATCCAAATCATTTTACTGAGGTATGACTTTTGCTCACGCTACAGCTTCTTTCAACCATAGGTAAGAGCTAAGTGACAGATGGAGAACAAAGGAGGAAAGCAACCTTGAAAAGGAGGCTCAGCAACCCTCATACTGGAGTTATAGATCTTCTGTTGCTACCCTATACACCCCTATGATATTAGGCTGCACTACCCTACACTGCACTAACACTCTATACACATACATACAAATATATATCCATATACACTCAGGACACATATGTATATTTATCCACATAGAACATCATCTGCCATCTATTTATTGTTTGAATAAACACACATCCATACTTATGCATATCATATATAGAAAGACAAGAATCTCCATTTGTATCTCTATCTTTATAACTATTTATAGAAATATCTATATTAATGTATATAACCATATGTATGTATATTGTATATAATACAGATAGATATACATGTGCATCTGTCTTCACACATTTCTATATGACATTCAACATATTATATATACAATATATCTATATATGTGACTCATAGAAGATTCAAAAGACAAATATGCAATATATACATCATGGATTATAAGTATATCTATGTAATATGTGTTTGCTTTCATATACATATGTGCATATGTGTATGCATATATATGCATTATATTTCTATAAACAAAAGTTCTACATTTGAATATAGCTGTAAATATACATCTGTGTGCACATGAATTTAAATATATATGTGCATATAAAATTTTCTTTACGTCAGTTGATGCAAGATTCAATTCCTTTAGCTTATTCTCCTGGTTTATTTTCCAAATAGTTATATTAATTCCACTCAAAGTTTACTGCCTGAATAGAAGAATTATAGGAATATAGACTATCACTAGATTTTGGAGGATGTTGAATTTCAGACCACTGATTTGATATTGTAAGCAATAGGAAGTTACTGACAATTCTTGAAGGGAAAACTGATATAATCAGATTCATGAATAAGAAAATTGATACTGGCAATACAATAAAAGAAATATAAAAATATTTGTAAATGGGCAGAACAGTGCATAGTTATATGTGTTGTGCACTAAGAAGAATATTATTAATCTTGAAAGCTTGAGAGTAGGAGGACAAGTTTGATTTTTGAATCTCTTTCAGATCCATAATATAAGACCCCAGCTTTTGGGATAAGAATTCAATGTTCGACAAAACCTGCTGGGAAAATTGGAAATTAGTATGGCAGAAATTAGGCATTGACCCACACTTAACACTGTACACCAAGATAAAGTCAAAATGGGTTCATGACCTAGGCATAAAGAATGAGATTATAAATAAATTGGAAGAGCATAGATAGTTTAACTCTCAGACTTGTGGAAGAGAAAGGAATTTATGACTAAAGAACTAGAGATCATTATTGATCACAAAATAGGAAATTTTGATTATATCAAATTGAAAAGTTTTTGTACAAACAAAACTAATGCAGACAAGATTAGAAGGGAAGCAATAAACTGGGAAAACATTTTTACAGTCAAAGGTTCTGATAAAGGCCTCATTTCCAAAATATGTAGAGAATTGACTCTAATTTATAAGAAATCAAGCCATTATCCAAATGATAAATGGTCAAAGGACAATTCTCAGACAAAGAAATTGAAACTATTTCTAGCCATATGAAAAGGTGCTCCAAGTCATTATTAATCAAAGAAATGCAAATTAAGACAACTCTGAGATACCACTGCACACCTGTCAGATTGGCTACAATGACAGGGAAAGATAATGGAGAATGGAGGGGATGTGAGAAAACTGGGATACTGGAAAAATTGGAACAAAAATTTTGCAATTATCAATGCTGAAAAATTACCCATGCATATATCTTGCAAATAAAAAGCTATAATAAAAAATTCTATACTATATGAATATCATTTGAAAGAAATTGAGATTTTTCTCAATTCTTGAGAAGGGAAGATACTTAGGGTGAAGATCACTGTCTTTAAGGATTTGTAATGGTGCCATTTAGAAATGAGAATTTGTTCTGCTTGAGCCCCAAAGATCAAACCTGAAAGGAATGGGTGGAATCTGCAAAGAGGAAAAGCTAAGGCTAGCTGTAAGAGGAAATAAAACAAAATAATTTGTATTATACCAGAGTTATGAGATCTGCCTCAACTCGCAGAGTACTGGTTTGCCCCTAGAGGAGAACTTTAGCCAAAGAAGCATAACCACTTATTAGATATGCTATGGGGGGAGATTCTCTTAAGAAATGGTAAATGAACAAACATTTATTCAGCACTTATAATATGCTTAAACCATGCTAAATATTAGTGATAAAAAATCAACAAAACAAAGACTTTACCTTATTAAATGAGAGATATAAGTTGCAAAAAAAAAAAAATGAAATGACAAAAACTATATAAAATTACTTAGAAAAAGTGGGGAACAAGAAATGCCTATTTTTGAAGGTAGAATTAAAAGTAAATCTTGAAGGAGGTGGATGAGATGAGGAAGCAAATTCCAGACATGAAGACAACCAATGAAAATACATGGAGTAGTGATATTAAATATTTTTGTAAGAGGAACAGCACAAAGATATATAGCTTTCATGAGATGGCCACTTGATACCTTTTCCCTCTGAAATTCTGTGATTCTGATGTCTGCATGGAAGATGAGTGAAGATACTACTTATAACACTTATATTTCTGATTTATTCTGAATATAATTTGTTACTTACATATTGTCATGTCCATTGGTCACTAAGAGCAGATAAATTTATTTATTTATTTGTATCTTATGAATTTCGTACACCAGCTGGAATATATAGTTGATTCTAAATAAATACTGACAATATTTTCAAAATAGTTATACCTTGCTAACCAATAAAACAATGAAAATTCAAATACCCTTGATAAATTAATACTGTAGGCATATAGTAAAAACAAAATGTAAAATAACTAATCAATTGCCTTCAGGCAATCCAAAAATTATCCTGTTTCTGAAACATTATCTTTCATTTTCTCAAATAACATGATATTTCAGATCATTTTTGATTGCATAACACCCTCAAGAAATAAAAAATAAAAATATTCTCTCTGATTCTTTTCAATATCAATATTGTCATTTCATTTAGAATTTTTTAGAGAGAAAATATAATACTATGTTATTCAAATCTTAAAAAAAAATTATTCCAGCCATCTTGGTTGTAGCTTTGTCAGTGAATTTATAAAATAAAAAAAAAACCTTATAAAAATTGGTTCTTTTATGTCCTACTCTGAAACATCACTGTTAAGGAATTGCCAAAGACAATGCTTGCAAAGCATAAGCACTCAAATGTTCTCCCAAGCTTGAAAGGCCCCAAAGGTTAGACTCGTAATGGGTTATGTTTTTAGACAACTAATCTGGAGAAATTCAGAGAGCTTCATTATTAACTTTTAAAAATAGTGGTGAATCTTTAGGCTATTACGATTTTTTACGTTACTTACTTATAAATGGTTTCCCTTCTGTCTCAAGAGAGTGAGCACCATACTAAATTGAATTACTGAATCTTGTCATGTTGACATCATCAATATGTACAAAGTTCTGCTGATGTATAGGATAATTGCATACATCAGGAGGAGGAAAAAAGACTAAGTATAAGTGAAAAATAAGTTACACTGGATAACAAAAAAGAGAGTCAGGAAAAATGATTTGTTCAATCTTTCAGTCATGCATGACTCTTTATGAACTCATTTGGAGTCTTCTTGGTAAAAATACTGGAGTAGTTTTCTATCTCCTTCTCCAGTACATTTTACAAATAAGAAAATAGAATTGAATGACTTGTCCAGGGTGACACATCTAGAGTCTGAGGCCTGAAGTGAATTCACAGAGATGAATTTTCAATTGGATTCCAAGTGTTCTATTCACTGCGCTGCCAATAATTAGTGTTTATATAATACTTTGAGATTTGCAAAGTGACCTGTAACAGTTCATTTTATGCTTAAAAGAACATCAGAATGTAGATGCTATTATTCACATTTGACAGCTGAAGAAATTGAGGTAGGGATACACTTTGGTGTGTAGCACCACACTGTAAAAAGGTTTTGAGGTCAAATTTGAACTCAGGTATTCATTAATCTAGTCCGAGGTAAGTACACAATGAACATACCAGATTTTTTTTTTTTTTTAATGATTTATGTTTGAGTCAGATCTGGCATTTTCTGGCTGAGGGATCCTGGACAAAACACTTCTCTGTATTGTCCAAAAAATTAAGATTACAAATTGTAGAGCTGTTGCTTATCTGAATGAGTAAAAGGAGTTTCCTCAGATCCATGTATGAATGGAATAATAGATCCATTAAAAAAAAAAAGGAAAAGAGAAAAGAGTTATTTAAAAGTTGAATAGGCTGTCTCAGGAAATATAGTTGCTCTCTCTTCACTAGACATCTTCAACAGAGCCTGGATAATCACTTGCTGAGGATGTTACAAATTGGATTTTTGATCTGGTATAGGTTAGGCTATGTGGCCTCTGAGGTCTCTTTTAACTCTGAGATTCTGAGAATCAATGTCATCTTCACTTACACTCACAACAGAAAATCCTCTGATATTATGATATTATTTTAGAGTTGGAAGTCATCCTCAAATTCGCCTGCTTTAGCTCCTATTTTTTAAGGGAGAAAATTGAAGCCCAGAGACTTTTTGTGACTTGCTTAAAGCCATACAACTAATAAATAGCAGTACAGGAGTTAAATTAAGCACTCTGAGTTCAATTATAATTGTTTTTTTTTTTTTCTGTTATATGATGTTGCCTCCCAAGAACTTAGAAAATTAATTTCTTTGGCTTAAAATTCAATTTAAAATTCTCAGCAATTCTATTCATTTTAGTCTTCACATATTATTAACATTTTAATTGTAGGAAAATTATATACATATGCCAAATAGTTAATATCCAGGAGTATCTATTTCCAAATTAATTCATTCCAATTTAATTTAACTATCATAATTTATTAAATAACTATCAACTATATGTAATATCATATTAAAATTGTACATTTTTATAGTTGGTTATATTTCAATCCCTGGAAATGACTTAAGCTGTCTTGTTGAACCAAAATGGAGCCTGATTATGCCTCACAAGATTTAATATTTTCAAGACAAGGTAATTTCCAGTCTTTTAGTCATACTTCAGTAATCAAAATAATAGGATTATGGAGCAGCTAGGTGGTACAGTGGATAGAGAGCTTTAGTGAGATTTAGGATATATGAGTTAAAATTTTATCTCTGACCCTTACAAGATAGATCTGAGTAAATCATTTGTTCCATCAGGCTTCCCACTCTACATCCTGCACTTTGTCTACTATTACCTCTTATTCTTTGACCATTCATTAGTTCCATTGGATTCAATTATATTCTATCCTGATAATCATCTTGCTGGTGATCAGTAAGTATCATCTACGCTGATTACTAGACAAATGAGTACTTATTCAGCACTGACTATTCTCTTTACTGAGCCTGTCTCACATTTTTAACTGGCTATTAGAAATATTGAACTGGATATCCCATACACATCTTATATTCAAATGGAATTCATTATATCTCCCTCCTTCAAATTTTCTTCTTCCATACTTCCCTGTTACTATCAAAGGTATCACCATTTCCTCAGCCTCCCTTCTTTCCTTTGACATTGTCACCTTCCTGTTGCAGGCTCTCACCACCTCCACTTGTGGATTGTTGCAAAACCCTGATGATTAGTCTTCATGCCACAAGTTTTTCCCCCACTCTAGTCCATCCTTACTCAGCTGTCAAAGTGACATTTTTACATTTCAGGTTTATTGGCCTACTCAATAAACTCCAGTGTTTCCCTTTGACTTTCAGCATTAAATATAAAATTTTCTTATTATTATTCAAACCCTTTCCTAATCAACATTTCTCTAGCCATTCTTTCCTCCATTTATTTCATATATTTGTGCACTTTAACTAACCACCTCATTCCCCTGCCTCCATAGTATTCTGATTCAATATTGGTGACTTTCTTGCTTTTCCTGAAACAAGTCACTTTATTTCTGACTTCAGACATCTCACTGACAATCCCCCACACATCCTATACTCACTTTCCTCATCTTCACATCCTGACTTCCTTGAATTTCTTTAAGTTCCATCTAAAATCCTACCTTCTACAGGAAGTCTAACCAATCACTATTCATTATAGTGTCTTCCTTTTGTTTATTATTTTAAATTTATCATATATGCATATAATTTATTTGTATGCAGTTATTTGTTTGTTGTCTCCCCTTTTAGATTGGGAGCTCTTCAAGAAAAATGACTGTCTTTTAACTTTTATTTTGTCTCCATTTCTAAGAACAATATCCGGCAATGTGGCCACAATGTAGGCACATAATAAATATTTTCTGATAATTAATTGCCTTAGTTTTTTTAATCTGTAAAGTGGGAATGATATAACCTGACTCCCAGGCTTGTAAAGGATAAGATCAGATGATAATTATAAGTCACTTTGCAAACTTTGAAGCATTATATAAATATAATTAAATTATATATGAGTGTATATATATGTGTGTGTGTGTGTGTGTGCGTGTGTATGTGTATGTGTACATAGGCATAAGCATGTATGTGTATATGTGCACACGTGTATATATGTACAGATATATGGGTGTATATGTATGCATATGCATGTGTATATACACTATATGATAGACACACACATATGTACATACAGATAGAGACAGAGGCACACAAATACGGAGTTATTTATGGGTTTATGCCACTCATTTTAAGGATAAAATTTGAAAAAAAGCTTACTATTGCATAGATAAATAAAATTTATATTGAACATAGAGTTTAGACCCTATTATATATATATATATATATATATATATATATATATATATATATTTGTAAATGTAGATATGCATACATATATGAACTGTTGTTTTCTGAAACAAGATTAATAAAATATTTAATTAACATAAATTGCTTTTTTAGCAATTCTATTCAAAGATATTTATTATTCCCTACTTGTTTTTTTCCTGTTTAATCAATTTTAAGCTAATTCCTGACTATCCTCCTCTTGAAATTGGTACCCGAAGCAACCAACTCAAACTGTTTGTTTTTATGATGCTGCGAGGTTGTAGAGATTCTAGAGAAGCTAAGTCGTATCTGCTAGTTAAAGTAAAAGCAGAAGTCCTTTGGCTGTTCCCTCCTGGAGACTAGTTCCTAGTGAACTTAACCAAAACTTAATTAAGACAGAAACAATTATCATTTTCTTTCCACTTCACTATTCCTCTTCTTGGGATCAAAGTTTATTTCAGTTAACATAGTAGCCTTACCTAAGCTCCTAGCTAACTCCCTCTTACCCCCCACTTCTGATCAATAGCTCATTTACATTTTACAACTTTTACACCCCAGGTTACAAATCCTAGCAGGCCTTTCTTTGCTGACAATACTTTAAAGTGGCCAAAACATGTTGCAAGGTCCCTAAGTATTTAGAAAGCACTTTTTAAACAATTATGCGGAGACTAATTTTTTCTCCAAAGTAAGACCGTAGGTAACAAACACTTAAAAGCTTAGGGCAAAATTCATTTGATGGACCTTCTCTGAGAATTCAGCTGCACTCATTTTAGTGGGAACAAGAAACAGCATTCACAAAAGAAGATTGGATCATTTACTTTTAAGCCTACAAAAAATTAATGACCATGCCTATTCTGTACAAAGACATTTCATGAAATTCATTTAGTCAGTCATATAATAAACATTTATTAAGCATACACTATGTTTTAGGCACCATGCTAAGCACTAGAGATACAAAGAAAGGTAAAAGCCTCTGCTTCCAAGGAGATCACAGCCTAGTGGGAAAGACCATTTGCAAACAGCAAAGTACAAATATTTTTACCTTCAGTACATAATAAACATTCATTTAGTTTAAATGAGTAGGAAATTTCATTCCTAAAGTCTTTAATATTTAAATGTTTCTTCTGATGAGGATTGCCATACTTACCAATCAGTCTCAGGACTAAGGGATTTATTTTCTCAGACTATTATTTCATTGGAATGAACAGGAATGAACATTGGAATGTTCAACATATGTGTTGAACAGCAAACACACAAATATTTTTTTAAGTAGAACTTGAAAATTGTACTGAATGTTTTACTTTCCACTTTCATATAAGTAGAAATTTTGCTTTGATTTGTACTTAACTGGAGAAACTATTTCATAAACACTTAAATGTAGAGCTTTTTCATTTTTTCCTACACACTAAATATATATATATATGTATATATATATATTTTTATCAAAATCCTTGAATTTGTGAGATTAATAAAAACCTTTCAAAAGAATTATGGTGACTTAGGGACATTTTTAACAGGAACATTTGCATAGTATATTTGAACCTGTGGTTGTCTCTCAAACATCATTTGCCAAAGAGAATTAGAATTATCTATACTGAGTTCTGGGACAAGCATTATGTCCCAATGTTAGAAATTCAATTTGTAGACTTATTATATGTTTGAAATGGATGAGGAAGAGATGTTGTAAAGAAAAAAAAAATAAGGCAGCAATATGAAAAAAAAAAGAATATGGAGAACAGGTAACAAAATACAGAGCATGAAAATATTCCTTCTCTTATCCTGATTTTCTTACATTTTCTTGTGTAAAGATCTAAATTTTCTTGAAATAGTAAGTGAAAACATTTTTGTATTTTGCAGTAAGTAACTATTTAGATCATATGTTAAGAAGTTACGATGGCTTATTGTTGTTTAGTTATGAGTCTCATGTTTTGTGACTCACTGTGACCTTTTATGGGATTTTCTTGACAAAGACACAGAATGATTTGCCATTTTATTTTCCAATGGATTAAGAAAAGAGAGATTAATTGGTTTTCCCCAGATTCACAAAAAATGAGTGTCTAACGCAGAATTTGAACTCAGATCTTATTGATTCCAGGCCCAGTACTCTATTAGCTAAGCTATCCTGATGCCTATGTGATTCACATTATTTTATAATACATAGAAGGGAGACATCATTACCTTTTCTCACAATGTCTCCAAAGTTGGTGACAAGAACATAACCACTATGAACAGATTAGCTGATGCTTCTAGGAAAAGACCTTTGGTCTGTATTCACTTAGCAGCCCTCATAATTTCCAACATATTACCTTCTACAAATCTGTGCTCTTTAATATTATTGATTTCCTATTGCCAGGTGTCCCTACATTTTCAATGACATTCTATTAAGATTTGCATGGCCTATTGCCCTAGTTGTGGGAGGTTTTGCTTCATATAAGTAATCAGATAACCTCATTCAAATGAAGGCAAATATTTCCATGGACTAAGATTGGGATTATTGAATGGAATTCCCCAAACAGAAAGACAGCAACTACAGATTGTTCAAAGTCCTTGGTATAGAGGGCCACAGAGTGGTGGAACCCTGGGTGAGGTATAAGACACTTCAGCCCAGAGGGAAACTGCTGACAATGTCTGGTTGAGCTCCCCATCTCCCCTAAGGGCTCTCAGCCTTCCTGAGAAGTCAGGGGGCAGTGACAATTATGTTGTAATTAAAGCAGAGTGATACTAAAGTGGCAAAGGGTCATCTACATAAAATAACAGGTTTTTTTATGTAGTCCCACATGCTCAGGATATAGTTAGTGCATGTGCAGTGTGCTATGGTTATATAAGGGTATATAAGGCTGAGAGAATGTGGAATAAATGGACTCCATGTTTGACCAGCCACATGAGATCCTCCAGAGAGCTAGTCCGTAAACAACACTTTGGTGACATTTAATTAGTTTATTTGATTTTACTAGATATAGTGTAGATTGAAGACAATGGGGAAATTTTAAAAATTACACAATGACCATTAACAGAAAACACTGTAATATATAGATTTACAAAGATTTCAATAGTGTCTAGCAAATTTCCTTGCATGTAACAGGTGTTTTGGAAATGTTTATTATAAAAGATCCTTTTCTACTAAAAATAATATTATATAATCTACTGTGGACATTTTTCTTCTAAAATATTTATGTAGGTTATATGATACATAAGTTCGGTTAAATTGAGGACACTCTCAAAGTTGAAATTAGCAAATATTTTTTCTGACAACTTTATGCAAGTTATAGGAAACAAAGATGGAGGAAAAGAAGAAAGAAAGGAAGGAAAGGAAGAAGAGAAGGAAGAGAGAAACAAAGAAATGACAGAAGGAAGCAAAAAAAGAAAGGAAGGAAATGAGCACTTATTCAGTGCCTACTGTGAAATTGAAAATTGATACCTCACTTTATTTTTTATTATTAATTATTGCTTGAGAATTTTATCTAGTTTCTAAAATTAGTACTTAAGGATTAGAGTTATGTTTAATTGCATATGCCTTATTAATTAGAATTTAATTTCCTTATTTCTCCAGATATAGGCTGGATCTATTCTATCTTAACCTGGACAAGAGAGAATGAGTTGACATGGTCATAAAATGATGTGCCTGGTCATAAATCTTTAAAGTCTATCTCCAAGCTATTCTGGTAGAGGGGATTATAGAACTTGGGAACTTTCTAGAGAATGTTGACCAGCTCTCTGTTTTCCCAATTTTTATGTGTCCTGGATGTAAATCATGCAAAAATGTAAGATCCTGTTACCTTTGATGTAGGCCAATAGCTGTCTTCGTTTTATCACAAAACTATTTTTAGCACTTCCTTTTTTTTTTTTTTTTTTTTTTTTTTTAGTGCATGAAAAAGGCTGTACTGGATGTCAAAAGTACTTTTAATCACTGATAGACTTGGAATCTTACATTATTGGCAACTGCTAGCCTTGTTAATAAATTAATCATGCTTAAAACTTTGTGAATCAATTTCTTTTCATCAGAGGTTTGTTTTCCCATTTTTTTTATTGTGACAGTACTATATGCCAGGTATTTTATAAATATTATATCACTTGATCCTCATAACAACCCTGGAAGTTAAAATTTATTACTATCCCTATTTCACTTTTGAGGTAATAGAGTTAAATACCTGATTTTCTCAAGATCACATAATATCTGAGGTCATTTTTGAACTCAAGTCTTCAAGATTCTAGATCAAGCATTCTGTCCATTGTACTCCCTAGTGGTCCTGTTTCAATAGACAATTAAACTCTAGAATTCCAGTGGTTATAAAAAAAGATCTTCCAATCTTGATATGTAAGGATGATTCTTTGAGTTTCAGATGGGTAGATGTTCTTAGCCATGAATTCATTGCCTCTTAGTCAAATCTGTGTCTGTCATAGACCTATCTCCTATCTATGTCTTCTTTCACTTGTTATCAGGCATAATGATATCTTAAAATACAAAAAGAATCTTTCTTATTTCCTAAGCATCTAGACAGTGAAGGATTAGCTACCTGAGCAGCTGCAGTTTAGAAGAGAGAGTGACTTCTAAAGAAACCACCAAAAGAAACAACTCACATGCTATTGATCTATACACCATGGAAATAAAATGTTTAAAAAAAAAGAATTAATAACCAGCTTTCACAACAGAAATTTTTTAATATTATCCTCAAATTATTGTGATAATTCTAGAATTTTTTATTCTCTAGCATTTTTTTCTGTGTGTGTGTGTGTGTGTGTGTGTGTGTGAAAACAAAACAAAATAAAACAAACATACAAAAAAGCACTTGCCTATTTGATATCCAGTTCTCTTTTCCTCATTCTATTTGAGGAGAATTCACATAGACCAGGACCACAATTAGAACTGTTCTTTAGGAATCTGGGCTGAGAATATAATTAGACCAGAGAAGAGCCAAGTCCCCTTTAATGAAGAGACATGGAACCCCAGAATCAATTAATCAAATGCACATGGAGAAGACAGAAAAAGAACATAGTTTAGGCAAAAGTTATCTGACAGTGTGACCTAGATTAATGTGACTCAAGATAGATTTATAAGAACATTGAATTTTTAGCCAAAGAAACTAGGTTTTAACAAAGTTGTCGCTTCCTATGTGACCTTGGGTACTGACCTCAGAAGTCATATAGTACAGGGTGTCTCTCCCAATGTTTTCTCTTGACCTTCTTCCCTTTTCTGTCTTTCCTATCTCAAATGATGATCTAATTAATTTCTATATGTATAATTATTATTATCATGCCAATGATTCTCATGGTTATATATAGTGAATTATTCTATTTCCTGAGACTTATATCATTGACTACTATTCTGATATCTCAAATTGGCCTTGCCTGTAGGTATCTCATAGTCCACATTTCCAAAAAGAACCTGTGGAAAAATTTCCCTAAATTTTATGAACTTCCCCATCATCAAGAGTACCACTGTCCTCCTCACCCATATTCACAGCTAACATTTCATATTCAATTCTTCACTCTAATTCAACTTATATATCTAAACTATTGCTAGGACTCCTCATTTCTACTATCACAGCCAAATTCTGGTCCAACGTTTCCATTGAATTTCATCATAATTCTTGACTTTATTATTAGCAGTAATAATTGTAGTAGCAATTATTGTGATTATATCTAGCATTTAGATAACACTTCAGGTTTTGTAAAGTGCTATAGGCAAATGTGTATAATTATCCTGGTGATAAAAGGGCCATTGTAAGGACATGCAGATGAAGACTTGGAGGCAGGAAAGGATATCATTAGGAAATGTTAGAATGGGCAGTGTAAAGTTCACTTAAGGGATGGGATCTGCAGTTACATCAGTCAATAATTTGGAGAACCTACTCTCTAATCTAACAATAATCAAGAATCATATTCTTCTTTTCATTTGTTCCCAAATGTTTTATTTTAGAAATGCACCCCCCCCCAGTTCTCAATCTAGAGTTATGATTCCCACATTCTCCTCTAGGATATGATTACATCTATGTCTGATCCATAGAGGAAATATGGGTAATGGGTCTCAGACCAACCAGTGTCATAAGAACCTTACAAATTGCATTAAAAAATATGCTTTTATTTACTTTCTTTTTAATAAAAGTCAAACCATGAAATGATAAAAATAACCATGAAGGCCCTATGCAGAGAGCTTTGGAGATGAATTTTCATACTGATTACTCATAGAATATTTATTAACCCCGAATGCTCACAGGAAGAGTTAGATAAAACCCCAAATATCTCAGAAATGAAACACTAAGTATTTCTACAACTGTTTGAGTGATTATCTTATTTCAGAAATCACACATTTTTGTGATGCTTTATAATTAACTGGTGAGTCACTGATCTTTTTGGACTTGTGGGTAAATAGACACATCTGGAGATCTGCAGCAGCAATCTGCTACCCAACTATTAAACTGGGTTTATCTGCTAAAGTCAATATCTTAAAAGTCCAGTGTTGCATTTATGCTGATTAAGAATTCCACAGAATGAAAATGTTGATTTTCATTTACACTTTTCTTTCCACAGTTGTTTATGTTTTAGGCCCTTTGCATCCAACCCATTTGTGAATTATATTTAATTAATTGTATATCTATTATATTTATATGTATCTATATTTACCCAAGGGTAAAATCAGCATAAAAGAAGACTCAGGACCATTTTTACATTTAGTTGGAGAAATAATATATTATTAAAATAAAATATATAAAAAATAAAGAACATTCACAATGAATACCTTCAAACTGTACCATCTTTCTATATCTTTTCCATGTCCAGTATTTTAACAACAAATGCCTGGGCTATCAAATGAGAAAATCAAGTCACTATTTGCTGTCATTTTCCTGTGGGTGTCTATACAAACCTAACTTACTGCCAACATCTCACAATGTAATAAATAAAAATTCACATTATGAATATGATGAACTTAATTTATTGCACTATGATGCCATTCCACATTCCTGACAATTTTTGTAAATATTTCATAGTTAATATTTTAACATGAATATTATTTCACCCCTCATTAGAATACAAGATCCTTTTTTTCTTGGTATTTCTAAAACTTAGCACATAATAGATTATGATAAATACATGCTAGACACAAAGTGGCTATCTAAGTTGAAAATATATCAGAAAGGGTCAAAAATGATTCATTTAAACATTAATAATTATATGAAAAAATGATAAACATGATGGAATACTCCAAAATTTCTGGATTGCTACTACAGTAGATTTCAGGGAAGAAATTATACACTTGAGAATAGGTACATTAAAAATATACATAAATAACTAATGAATTGAATGTGCAAGTGAAATGACAGGGAAATAATGCAAAGAAAGATTAAATGAAAAAAATCTTGAAAATTACAGGAGAGGAAGGCAGAGCCAAGATGGTGAAGAAAAGACCCATCTTTTTCTGAGCTCTCCCCATGACTATCAAACTAACAGCAAATCCAGGCTCTGAACTTGTTTTGGAGTAACAGAACACACAAATATTGGGAGTGTAGCACATTTTCAGCAGAAAATAATTTCCAATATTTCCAGAAAAGGTCTGTTTCACTCGGGTTTGGAGGGAGGCAGGCCTAGCACAAATAAACCAAGAGCAGGCTGACCGAGCACAGATTCCCAAGTGCAGGCAGTAAACAGTCCCAGGGGGGTGTGGGCTCCAGGTGCTAGAGAATCTCCTGGGAGGAATTTACGGCATTGTTGGCTACTCTGTCCTGGTTGAAAGCCAGTTGATCAGGGAACTAGTGATAAGACATCCAATACAAATACAAAAGGTAAATAGTAGGCCCCAACATGCAAGAATTTCATGGGACCTGGCCATGCCCATCTGACACTAGAAGTTAGTCAGCACAGATCCAGAGCAGCCACTATCACCTGTGCAAGAAGCTTGGACAATCTCTTCTTTGCCCTAAAAGCAGAACTCAAATTAAAAAAAAGAGCATAAAAGCAAAAAGAACTCAAATCATTGACAGCTTTGTTGTTGTTGTTTGTTGGTGTTTTTGTTTTTTTGGAGAAAGAGAACAGATTCCAAACACTGAAGAAACTAAAAGCAGATTGTCTCCAGATGAAACCCCAAAGAGTGATATAAATTGGCCCTTATCTCACAGGGCACTGTTAGAAGAAATTAAAAAAAAAAAAAAAGATCTTAAAAGAGAGTTAGAAGAAAAATCAGGAAAGGAAATGTAAATGTTGCAAGAGGGTTTGGAAAAGGAAACACAGAAATTATCTGAAGAAAACTCCTTACAAAATGGATTTAGTGAAATGGGAAAATCATATAACTACTTACAAAATAGACTTGACAAAATGGAAAAAAGAAAACAACTCCCTGAAAAACAGAATTTATGAAATGGATAAAGAGAACACCTCCTTAAAAAACAAAATTTGTGAAATGGAAAAAATCTATAGAGCAAAACAACTCATTTAAAAATTCAAAAGATACAAAAAGAACTGAAAAAGATAACTGAAGAAAATAATTCACTAGAAATTAGAACTAATAATAAATGGAAACAAATGAATGACTCGATGAGACATCAAGAATCAGTCAAGCAAAACACACAAACAAAAAACAAAACAGAAGAAAAAGTAAAATACCTCCTTGGAAAAACAACTGACCTGGAAAATAGATCTAGAAGAAATAATCTAAGGATTAGTGGACTTCCAGCAAACCATGATGAAAAACAGAGTCTAGAACTTATCTTCTGGGAAATCAATGAGGTAAACTGCCCTGATGTTCTAGAATCAGAAAGTAAAATAATCTTTGAAAGAATTCACTAATCACCTCCTGAAAGTGACATTAATAGGAAAACTCCAAGTAATATTGTGGCTAAAATTTCAAACTAGTGGACAAAGAAAAAATATATTGAAAGAAGCCAAAAAGAAACAATTCAAATACTGAGGAGTCAAAATTGAATTTACCCAGGATCTAACGTCTTCCATTTTGAAAGATTGAAGAGCCTGGAATCTGATATTCTGAAAGGCAAAGGAACTTGAAACACAGTCAAGAATAAATTATCCAGATAAATTGAGGATTATCTTTAAGGGAAGAAAATGGATATTCAATGGTACAGGTGAAATTCATTTAATTCTGATGACAAGACCAGAGCTGAGCAAAAAATTTGATCTCCTAATATATATCTCAAGAGAAGCATAAAAAGGTAAAAAAGAAAGAACTTTTGAGAACTATATCTGTGTTATGGATATACATAAAGAATACAGGTATAATGCGATTTTACTGTGATAATATAAAAATGAAACTAGGAGCAGAAAGGGGATTATATTAGAAAAAAGATGAAAATGGAAGTACATTGAAGGAAATCACATCTCATGAAGAGGCAAATAAGACCTTTATAACTGAGGGAAAGAAGGGAAGGAGATATCTCTACCTTGTTTAACATTGTGTGAATCTTACTCTCATCAGATTTGGCTCAAAGAGAGAATATTAGTTATACTTATTTTCACAGAGAAACTTTTCTCACCCTATAGGGAAGTTGGAGGAAAAGGGGGAAAGGTAATGGGAAGGCAAATAAAAGAGAAAACAGAAGTATAAGGGCAAAGTATAGGGGCTAAGTGAAGTGAGTAGAAATAGGAGATCAATGTACATGGCAACAACAATTATACAATGATCAATTCTGATGAAGGTGTCTCTCTTCAACAATGAGATGATTCAGACCAATTCCAATGACCTAGTAATGAAGAGAGCTGTCTACACCCAGAGAAAGGACTGTGGGAACTGAGTGTGGTTCACAATAGGGTTTTCACTCTTTTTGTTGTTTGTTTGAATTTTATTTTCTTTCTCATTATTTTCCTGTTTGATTTGAGTTTTCTTGTTCAGCAAGAAAACTCTATAAATATATATATATAATTGAATTTAACATATATTTCTACCTTGTTTAACATAAATTGGACAACTTGTCAACTAAGGGAGGATTGGGGGGGAGGAGGGAATTGGAACATAAGGTTTTGCAAAGGTTAATGTCAAAAAATTTTCCATGCATATGTTTTAAAAATAAAAAAGCATATATATATATATATATATTTAAAAAGCAGCCTGGGAGCAAGGAATGTGGCTTAAGGCATGTGGGAGGACCTGAGGGATGAGAAGTTCCTAGGTGTAGGCGAGTCCTACCTGGAGGTGGGGCATAGCCCCATGGGGAGGTATCTAACCTCAGATACCATGTCTCCCTCCTTAGTGCTCTCAAAAACCTAGCACGCCTCCCTCCTTCTTCTAGGGCCAATCCCATTATGCCAGGTTCCTAGAGGACCTCCCCCTTCCCCCAGATCCTCAGGGGGGTATAAATATGTGCTATCTAAAAATAAAGTTCTCTTTTGCTTCACCCCTACGTCCTGGTGGTCTGTCTCTATGGGATCAGGGTTGGTGGCCGAAGACAGGTAAGTGTGACCTGGCCGTGCCATTGTTGGACAGGCATTAAGAGTAGCTCTAAAGGGAGCTACCAGATTAGAGTAGTCCATAGGGGCATAACATGATATATATATATATACCATAAACAGATGTCCAGGAGAATACCTAAAACCTATACTGGGAACAAAAATAGTCAGTGACAGAAATGAAAATGTTGTACATTTATAGAAAAAAAGGAAACATTGTCCACATTTTATATAATGATTGAGATTTATAGCCTTATTTTTTTTAAATTACTTATGAATTTACTTATTGAGATATATTTTATATATTACAATTACCTCTTAGTACTTTGAATAATTCACTCAAAGTATCTTACTTTGTCTAACTACATAATTGTTATCCCCATCCCACCATCATTCAGTCTATAAATAATTTCTTTTTTTTCTAATTTTTTTTCTACTAATCTACTCTTTGAATTTGCTCTCTTTACCTAATTTTTCCTTCCCCTTCTTGAGTCTACCTCTTCAGCTAAAAATATTAATTCTACTATATATTTTTTTCTTAATCCTTGTATACTCTTCTGCTTACAACCTAGTGGTTGAATCTAAGTAAAATCAATCTAGATATTTTTCTTTAAATTTTCCTCAATTTCTACTAATTTCTGTTTCTGAATTACATTCCCCAACATTTAGCTTCTGGTTTGTTTTATTAGTCTAAAACTTTCTCAATTGAAATAGTTTCCTATACCTGACCACCTCCTGTCTTATATAATACAGGTTAGTTCATTCTAATAAAAAATAAATAGCATGAAATAAAAAAAAAAAAAAACTGCTTCTATAATCTTTCCCTGTTTGTCATTATGGAATGACATCTGACATCTCCCCTTAAACAGTTAGAAGAAGGTCACTTAAAGAATTCACTTCATCATGCTCCACCCAGCTCATATATTGGATTTCATAATCTTCAGAAACACATTGTATTATATGATAAATTCAACTTTAAATCATGCTTTTTCAACTCTCCTTTGTCTGAGGGCTCTCCATACTTTCATAGAGAATTTGGCAGTTAAAGACAGCTTCTCTTTGTCTCTATCTCTGTCTCAATCTCTCTCCCCTCCCCCCACCCTTCTCTCTAGTTTATATATAGAAAATATTTAATGTCCTTTAAATGTATAAAATAGTAACAAACTAGAAGAAAAACTGGATAGAGTAGTGAACTTGAAATCATCCCTTATCTCTTTGGTTTCTTTTCCTGAGGCAATTGGAGTTAAATGATTTGCTCAGAATTACACAGTTAGGAAGTATTAAGTGTTTGAGGCCAGATTTGACCTCAGATACTCCTGACTTTAGGGCTGGTGCTCTATCCACTGCACCACCTAGCCGCCCCCTTAATCTTTTTCATTAAGGAAGGACACCAATGGAATTTATCTCATCATTTCCAACAGAGTTAATCTCCTGCATTTCACTATTTCTAGAAACTCATCATTTTGCAAAATAAATTTAAATCTATTTCTTCAGATCATTTCTCCTTTTGACTTCGGAATTTTATTCTCTCCTAGCCACATCCTACTTTTAGCTTCTTTATTATGTGCTGTATTCCCCAATTAGATTGTGAATTCCTTGAAGGTAGGGACCACCAAACCATAATCTTTGTATTCCCAAGGTTTAGCACAATGATGGCATATAGTAGTCACTGAAAAAATGTTTATTGATAATGACTAAAAAACTTTGACACTATTCAATGATTTGATTGGCTCAGAGAAGCAGGTGTAGTTTACCAATCATCTGAGTATAAAAAGCATTTAAAGGGCTAGAACTCAGTACTGAGATTTCAAATTGTAAAACAACAGCATGAAAAAGACTAGTAAGCTATTCTCAAATGAATCAATGCTTTATTCTGCATGAACATCATTTCCCTACTGTGAAGACTCATCCCCTGCTGGGTCTAAGTTAAGTTTTCTTTTATTAAATGTTAGTTGGATAATAATTGTGTCATTTTTTTTCTAATTTTAGATTATAACTAGCAGATTCCTGACTGAGTCGGGCTTAATCTATCATACCCTCCAAGTCACCCACACAATTTTCATATATACATATATATGCAAACTAGAATATAGAGGTATACTATTTATAAATTCTTGAATATATAATATTATAATTACATACATATAGTTGAATTCTCTGGGAAGGTTTGTTTTTATGGAGATTGCTATATCTATTAATAAGAATAACTAATATTCATATAGTTCTTGCTATGTGCTAACTACTATGCGAAGTAGTTTATAATTTGATTTTTGTGACAACTCTGGGAGATAATATTATTACCAGTTTTAAAGATGAAGATTAAGTGATTTATTCTAAGTCACAGTGCTAGTGAATATTTGAGACAGATTCAAATGCAGGTCTTCATGACTCCAGGCCCAGTGATCTATTCATAATTCCACTTAGCTGCCTCTACCATATGAATGGGGATGGCTTCCTTTAATTGACTACTTTAAAACTGTCAAGACTGAACTGTTTATTCCATTTCTACTGGTTTTTTTTCAGCTACATCCCAAAGGATAAAGATTATGCTTCACCTTTGCCAATGTCATGAATTAACCAGTGAGAAGGGAAAGACTTTCTTTCTCTTACTCCTGTTTAACCAGGACTCTGAGAAATAGATTTAGGGGAAATTTCAGTTGTTGTTGTTTTGTCCCTATGGGATATAAGAATTTGAGCTATAGTGACTTTGGAATTAGGACACCAGGTCCTGTATTGCAGCCGGGAAATATAGCATAGTAGGATTTTGGATTTTGGATTTTTAACTGGTACTGTACTCACTGGGACTAAAGGTAAATTGTGCTTTTAATCTTCTTCTCCCCAGAGACTGATGTAATGGAACAGGGGAGGAAGATTATATATCATATTTATTAGGAGAGTAAATATTTATATTTGAAATTATATATTTGAGCAAGCCCTTAGGTAGTATAGTAGGTAGATAGGGCCTTGGAATCAGGAAGACTCATCTTCATGAGTGCAAATCCAACTTCAGGAACTTATTAGCTGTGTAACTCTGGACAAGTCAATTTATCCTAATTGTTTCATTTCTTCATCTGTAAAATGAGTTTGAAAAGGAAAAGGAAACTCACTTTAATATCTTTGCAAAGATAATCCCAGAGTCAGGAAGAGTTGGATAAGACTGAATAACTGAGCAACCAACAACAAAATATCTTTGCATAAATATTTGTTTGTAAAGGTGAATCTAATTGTTAATGTCTAAATAAAACCCAAATACAGGGCTTCCCTTCTTCAATTGAGGGGATAACATTATTGTGAACCAGAGAGACTGGAAACTTTCTAACGCCATACTAAAGAACTCTGGAGAGGGGTGAATGGAAAACTCTGGCTTTAAGATAATGGGGACTAGTCTATAGATTTGGGACTTTCTTCTCATTGGTGAATATTATTCTTATGCACCTGGAAGACAGGTGGAATAGGCAAGAATAGAAGGAAGAAAAGGCTTTTTAGTGTCTTGAATCTCTTCAGGCTCTGCAGTAACTTTGTGTGCTTCTGGCTGCTAGTTTTAAGAGAAATATGGATGAAGTGAATCCTACTTCAGATTGATAAAGGAAGAATAAATGTGGGGAGAAACTTATAAGAAAAGAGCCAGCAGTTTTCATTATCTTTCTATACTAAATTTGCAAGACCAGAGCTTTTAAGCAATTTCCTTTTGTGTTAAGATCTAAGGTTCTTTAATTGACCTGAGTCACCTATCTCCAGTAAGAGAGCAACTTCATTTTGTACTTCTTTCTAGATGTTCTCCTATCTTTACATTGTTTGACTTCTGTTTAGCTATCAATTTGTACCAATGAGTTTCTTTTCTATGTACTATGGGTTTTCATTGTTGAACTACTATTGTGTGACATAGCAGATGCTAATAGTGTATGACATGGGAGACGTGGACATAGGAAGATGCTATGCTCTATAAACAAAACAGAATTGGATTAGCCCCAAAGAAACATGAAATGCACAAAATGAGAGAATCCCCCCCTAAAATGTTCATATGGAATATTTGTGCCCAATCTGTGGCAGAACCCTCCAAGCTCGTATTGGTCTGATCAGCCACAGTTGACACCTAACATAGTGATGTCATTTTGGTCCTCTTTGTGAATGAAGGACAGCAATCAATTGGGTGACAAGAGAGGCAAGTCTTGAATATAAAGCATGGGATCCTCTTTTTCTTTATTAATGAAAGAAATCATAAGTTTAACTTGAATCTAAAAGCTAAATCCTCTATATAGTAAATATTTAGGGGAACAGATATAATTCTAGCCCCTTATCACTCCTCTCTGAGAAGAAGGGATTGACCAGTCTTCTAACCCCAAAATAGTTTTTCTTCTTGGGAAAGAAGAGTCAGTTGGAGAACAGTGGAGGGGCTAGAGATGCCTGTTCCACTTCTCTTCATTACGACAATATGTAGCATAAAAGTATTATAATGACATTCCCAAGCTACATTTAAGGCATAGACTGCCTTGCTACAATATTGTATTATTAAAGATTTTATATATTCTATAAACTATTTAAACTTTTAAAAACTTAACTAAGACTTTTAAGATACAATATAAGGAGGAAATATACTGGGTGTCTGGATTTGAGAAAATGAAGAAAGCATGGAGCAAAGATAGATTAAACTACATACAAAAAGGTGACATTTGCAACAAAGATATCTTGCAAAGGAAGACCCAGGCTGAGAAAAGTCTCAAGAAATATTCATCTCTTTTTCTAGTTCCAATCTCTCCCCCTACCACATTAAGCAATTTTCAAAAATTAAAATAAAGCCCTTGATTTGTACCTTTCAACATGGGGGAAATGAGAGGAAATGATAAAATACAATAGATAACTATGATTATAATAAACTGAAAATAAATGTTTATAAGGATAAAATCTATACAAAAAACAAAAGGATAAAACAATTGAAATATTTAAAATATTTAAAAATATCTTTAAGAAACATCTGATACAAAAGACAAAAAGCAAAATTATATAAATGTATAAAATCAAGACTGCATGAGGTTATTAGATGGAAAAATGGATAGAATACTTGTTGAAAGCAAGTTTAACATTTTTTTTAATTTATATGATATGAAATAACTCTACATAAATCATGATTATTTCCAAATGTTCCCCAATTTTATCTAGAGATAGAAAAATTTAATAAAAAATTACTATAGAAAATATGAAATATTTTACAGTCTACTAACTAAGGCCCCAAATACTATAGTCGTCAAGTAGCGATAGAACATTCTATCACTTTGACATATGATAGTTGAATTCAAGAATTTCCAGGTCAAAAAATTATAGAATCATACCAAGAAAGAAAGATATTTCCTATTGAGGGAACATAGTCAAATTACAGAGGGTGAACAACGAAGAGTTCCTACAGTTTTCCATATATGCAGGTTGTTTAGGAAAGTTTTCCTTGTTAGGTTTCCACAATAGCAAAATATGTGCTGAGCTAGGATCAGCATAGAGCTGGAGAAGAGTTTCCAAGTATAGGACAGGTAGAGGAATTTTAAATTAATGTCAGCTCTAGAGATTTTTCCCTTTCCAAGCATATCATACAGCCTCCAAATCTGATATTATCATAAAGACAATATATTTATATCATAAATTAGTGTTAAGAATTATAGGTCTGATTAAATGAGTCAGTTATATAATAATTCTGAAAAATAAACAATAATGTCAGATACTTACTCTCAATAATTTTTATATTTTGATATGTGGTCAATGTCACAGAAAAGGTAGTTTGAGAATAAAGTTTCAGGAAAAAAAAACAAAAAAACAAAGGCAATTGAAGTTTTGCTATTCACTGTTCAAGACTAGTGGGAAATATATTTTGACTTAGTAACATTAGCATATTTTCTTTCCAATAAACCCCAAGTCATAGCAAAAATCCTTCTAATATCTATCAATATATATATATATATATATATATATATATATAGCTACTACTCACTTCTGATAATTCATATGGACACATACAATCATATGAAAGGAACCTAAAAATTATTACACATATTTCAATTTTTGACCAAAAACTGAAGACCATATGAGCCTGGATTATGTTGTCCTCACCATTGCTCATTGAAGGGAAGGTATACATAAAAGAAAAGTAATTTAGAAAGTTAACCACTGGGTAAGAATAAGATATTTAACATAGAATATTAGACTTTTGGACCACCGTACAAATAAAATTATAGCAGATGCCACTTAAGGGTTGGAGTAAACCAGATAAATCTTTGTAATGGGGTGAGGTTTGAGTTGATGCACTGAGGTCCCAAGTACATGAGGCTAAGTAGTAATTGGACTATACTCTTTTAATAGACATGATTGGATAAAGAATGGCCCCTGCCCACTCTCTGTGCAAGTCCTGATGTGTTGTAGAGGAAATGACAATTTTGGTGGGTGGAGGCAGAGAGAGAGAGAAGCTGGGAGAGATTGAACCTGGGTTCCATACTCCTAGCTGCTGGTCATGTGGCTGCTGGTCTAGCTAGCTTCTTGACTCAGCTACACACATTGCTATTGCCCATTCTCTTCCACCTCCGCTCTTTCTTCACTGATAATAAAGACTGACGACTTTCCCTTAACCTGAATTCCTGACTCCTGCTGATTTTAAAATACACGGTCTTCACAAATCTTGACACAGATAGATAGATAGATAGACAGACAGACAGATAGTCAGATAGATAGATAACATAAATAGATAATTTGTTATCTTACAAATGTCACAAAAAATTCTACCTATGTGTGTAAGAAAGAAGAGAAACAGCTGTTTGGTATATCCATCATTTGAATACTGGAGGGTTAACCAATAATGAAAAAAGAAAAATCACAGTTCATATTTCCAAAGTTCACTAGAAACATGGGGGAAAAAAGTCCAGGAATAGAATATTAGTACAACCTAGACAGAAGAAGCAGAGGAGAAAGAGAAAGAAATAAACAATTATTGAATTCCTCCTGTGCCAGACTTTTTGTTAAATGCTCCAAGATATTTCCTCATTTTGCACTCTAATGTCTATATAGAAATGCCCCAAATTAAGGGGACAGGTAAGAAAACCTAGAGACTGGAACACAAAAAAGACTATTTGACTTTGCTCCTAACACTATATCTTGGTGGACTAATAACAATGAATTGAATATGGTCTTGCCTAGATATAACTTATTCAAATAAAACAGGTGACATTTACTTCTTGATACCAGGGGTTATTTTGCCTTTCTTTGTGTTGCCAAATATAGTGCCTGTAATATACTGGGTTCTAAATAAATGCTAAATAAATGTTGAATTTATTGTGAATCAATCTCACTATCACAGCATCATTATACATTAAGTAGCTAAAATTATGTGAACAAATCCATGAAAAAGAAGGATAAACATGGTGTAGTATAGTTGGAGAAATCTCAATGGTTAGAGAAAATATATATTTTATCCTCAATAAAACAGAGTGCCTAGACAGAAAAAAAAAAGTAGACTTCAGGAAATAGATTACAGCCTGCTTCAGAGGTATGGCATAGTAGGGAGATTTCAAAATCCAAATATAATGAAACATAATTTTCAGATAAGATAGAAATAGTTTGGATACCTAAATGTGGCAAAAAATAAACTTTTGTGAGAAATGTTATCAACAATTTATATAATTATATGTTTTCAAAATTAAATACTTTGGCTGCCTAAAGGTTAAAGAAAAGAAAAGAAAAAATCTTTATTACTAAATACTTATAATAAGAAATTGGGGGGAAAAGAAAACAAACATGATCAGACACACAGAACAGTAAAATGACTTTTTTTTTTCATTTTTATTAAAGCTTTTTTTTATTTTCAAAGCATATGCATAGATACTTTTCAACATTCACCCTTGCAATCTTGTGTTCTGAATTTTTCTCTCCCCTCCCCTTATCCCCTTCCCCAGACAGAAAATAATCCAATGTATGTTAAACATGTGCAATTCTTCTATAAATTTTCCCACAATTATGCTACACAAGAAAAATCAGTTCAAAAATGAAAAAAAGGGAAAGAAAACAAAATTCAAGCAAACAAGCAAAAAAAAAAAAAAAAAGCTGAAAATACTATATTGTGATCCATACTCAATCCTCACAGCACTCTCTCTGGGTGCAGATAGTCTCTTCATCACAAGATCATTGCAACTGGCCTGAATTATCACATTGTTGAAAAGAGCCATGTGCGCCAGAATCGATCATAGTATGATCTTGCTGTTGCCATGTACATTGATCTTCTATTTCTACTCACTTCAATTAACATCATTTTATGTAAGTCTCTCCAGACCTCTCTGAAATCCTCATGCTGATCATTTCTTATAGAACAATAATATTCCATAACATTCATATGCCATCCTCCAATTAATGGACAACCTACTCAGTTTCCAGTTTCTTGATAGTACAAAAATTTTTGCACATGTGGGTTCTTTTCCCTGTAAAAGGACCATTTTGAGGCCTGGAAAATGACTCAGCCTACAGGGCATTGTGGTCCCTTAACTCATTTGCATGTGCGTTCTTTTAAGGCTTAAGTGATTAACACTTATATAAGAATAGCTCAAATACCAGTCTGGAGATTATGAGGTGTTAAATATGACAGTTGGCTTTGTAGTTAATCACAACAATAAAACAGGAGTTCTGTAATTTTTTACTTTGAGACATTGAAAGTAGTAGAGCTCCTAGCAAATGCTGAAAAACATGGCAAGAAATGTAAAGTACTTAACACCTGATAGAAAAGTCAGCTCTAATAGAACCACATAAAGAAACCAGCAGGAGTAGAATCACCTAAGAAGGCTTCAGCTATTAGTTCCTAATTGTCTGGATAAGGTTGATTCTCATTATTGAAGAGTTGAAGTCAGCCAACATTTTAATCACCTCCCTTTACTTCTATTACATTATGACAGAGGTGAGACCTCTGGGGAGATTATTGGTTTTTGTTTTTGTTTTTTTCCTTCTTCCCAAATTCGATTAATTTTATTTTTTTCCATTGTGGTAAGTTTATTTATTTTTAATACACATTGCTTTATGAATCATGTTGGGAGAGAAAATTCAGAGAAAAAGGGAAAAACCATGAGAGAGATAAAAAAAAAAAAAAGCAGAAAAAAAAGAAGTAAACATAGAAATGTAGATTTATAGTCAGTCTCCTTAGATCTCTTTTGGGATGCAGATCTCTTTTTGTACAAAGTCCATTGAGGTTGCTTTAGATCAGTGGTTCTAAAAAGTGTGGTGCAATGAATCCTAGAGGGTCTCTGAAATCCTTTCAGAGGGTCTACAAATTCAAAATGAGGTTTTTTTCTATTTATGATAAATATCTATTATGTAACCCATATAAACAAAAACTCTTTGGACATATTCTCAATAGCTGGTAATACCATAAAGATACTGAGAAAAAGAGTTTGAGAACCACTGCTTTAGATCATTGAACTACTGAGAAAAATCAAGCCTTTCACAGTTGATCATCGCACATTCTTGCTGTTATTCTATACAATGTATTCCTGATTCTGCTTGTTTTGCTCAGCATCAATTCATATAAATCTTTCTAGACTTTTCTATAAACAGTTTGTTCATCATTTTTATAGGACAGTAATATTCCATTAGTTCCATGTACCACAGCTTTTTCAGCCATTTTAGAGGTTATTTTTAATCCCAACTACCCTTTCTAGTTCAGAAATAAAGCACAAAGGAAGACAGCAGCAGAGTTTCTGGTAGATAGAACAGCTGATGGATACATGGATGATACACAATGCTGTGCATGATGAGCTGACTGAGTTTACCTGTATTGACCAGAAGGAGTCAATTTGATGAGCTATGATGAGTTAATGAGTAAATGGAAATTCTAGCTAGTAACATAGCATAAAACTTTCTCAACACCCTTTTTTAAGGGTGATTGTGAGCTGAAAGCGTTCCTCTTTGATGAGTTATGTCCAGTAAAAAAGCAGTGAAAGGTAGATGAAGAGTAGTTTGCAATGAGGTGGGTTTATGTAGCATAGATATTCCTGTGTGGATTAGTGATATCATAATCTACATTTATTTAAGAATTATGAGTTGTCCTTTGCATATGTGTTTTCCTTGTGTCTCTTTTCAAAGTTTCTATAAAGTTCTTCCCTGTCTTTCCCATAGATATTAAGGAATAGTTATCCATAGAAACTGAGAGCTCTGGGCGCAAAAGTGTGACCTAGATTTATATGTAATCTGCAATGTGTTGGTTTTTCAGGTATTTGTTTTATGTTGATTGCTAATCCCTAGCATAGTTGGTGATTAGCAAATTATCATTGATCTGGTAAAAAAAAATAGCTAATTTAATCTTGGACTGCATTTAGAAGCATACTATCAAGAATAAGATTGTTAAAAAAAAATTATACTGTTTCTTAATTAGACCACTTCTATCTTAATTAGACCACTTCTAAAATAGAATATTTAATTCTGATTCCCATAGCTTTTTTTAAGAACATAAAATAAAGGCAGGAAGGTATTAAAGGACTTATGTCCATATCATATGTTTTCACAGAAAGGCCTGTGCTTAAAATGGAATTTTATGGTGTACATAATGGCTGTCTTCAAGTATTCACATTCCTGTCATTTGAAAGGTGCAGCTAGGTGGTGCAAAAGTTAGAATACTGGGCCAGGCACCAAAAAGGCTCATCTTAGGTTTAAACTGTGGCCTTAGATATTCACTTTCCCTATGATTCTGGGCAAGTAACTTAACACTATTTGCCTCAGTTCCTCATCTGTAAAATGAGCTAAAGAAGGGAATGACAAACCATTCCAGTATCTTTGCCAAGAAAACTCCAAAAAGGACTCACAAAGAGTTGGACACACCTGAAAAAACTGAACAAGAAACTATTTGGAAGAGACATTAGATGTATTCTGTTTGGCTCCAGAGAATAGAAAAAGTAACAATGTGGAGAAGGCAAATATTACTTCATGTTAAGGAAAAATGTATTCCAAAATTAGACTTATCCAATTAAAATAAAATGGAAAGTCCTGGAAAACAGTAAATTCTCATTTATTGGATGATTTTATGCAAAAGCTCATTAGCTTTTTGAGAGCTATTAGAAAATTTTCTTCCCAGTATAGTGAAATTTGACTTATATTTTATTGCTCTTTTTTCTGTCTTCTACAGCACTGAACAATAGATTTAATCCTCTTCTAGATAGATAGATAGATCTCCTTTATTATCACTTACAATCACATTAAATTTCCTCTTCTCTTGACTAAATATATAAATAAATATATATATATATATATATATAAATAAATAATGAGACAATTGGGTATGATATAGTGGATATTTTCAGTTAAGGTTTAGACTAGTTATATTTGGACTAATCATTGATTTTAATAATAGTTTGGCTTTTAAGATTTCATCCATATTCAAACTTTTATTAATTATTTAGATTCTGCTAATACCTATGTGTTTTGAGGATAATTTAATTATATTTCAATGACAAACTTTAACATAGTATGTGATTACAACTCTGCTAAGTACATTTTCTTATCTCCTTTGATCATCACAGCTACAATAAGAACTAGACACTATTATTATTTCCATTTTACAGAGGAGGATACTGAGACAAACAGTAGTTAAGTGAGTGTGTAACTAAGATTACACAGTTTGCAATTATCTGAGGCCAAGTTTGAACTTAGGTGCCCCTAGTGCTCTGTCCACTGTACCACCTTGCTATCTCAGCAGGTTCAGGATAATCACATAATCAATCTGATCCCCAACTTGAAAATGAACGTATTGAATGAACTAATCTCTACATCTGTTTCTGCTTCTAATAATATAAGAAGATAATGATAACAAGATGATATCAAATATCCTTCTAGTATAGCTAGAAAATCAGGATTTAATGCACAGGGGAAAAAAAGCTAAAATTGAGAAATAGAATAACAGAGTCAACTGTTTGCTAGAAGAAGTTTGGATTACTTGCATTCAAATCCTTATTTAGACATTTACTTACTAGTTATCTCATCAAGACCATAGACAACTCCTCTAAAATGGGGATAAAAATAATTTATTTCACAAGGGTATCGTGAAGATCAAATTAAATAATGCATTTAAAGTGCTCTATAAAACAAAATGTGATATTATATGAAAGAGAAATTATTATTATTTAGAAATACTAGTTATTTTATTACATTGTATATACATAATTATATTAATAAAGTTAGATAAGGATTCTACTAAGTTATTAACAGAGTGGTCTGAATATCATCCAAAAACAAAGAAAAAAACAAGAAAAGGTTAAAACTTTTTGAAACTTGGTGACTACTTAAATTTTGAATTTTTTTATTTAAAAAAGCTGCTTGCAGATTTACAGTATCAGAAGGTATTTGTTCAAGGAGCACCTTTTTTGAGGCATTCCAAAATGTTAAATGAGATGCAGTTTGGAACACAGATGCCTCATAGAAACAGTTCAAAACATGCTCAAATCTGGGACAAAACTTGACTCTCTGAACTACAATGTGGATATACTTTGAGTATACTTTTTTTTTTGTTTCCTCTACATTGACTATGCATTAGAAATGAAGGACTAAAAGCAAGCTTATATGGTAATAAGTGGTTCATTACCACCAAAAGAGAAAATGATAGAATGTGTGCCCATGCAGGGTAAGAAAATGTGTATGCACAAACAGTTTCACTTTTCTTCTCTTTAGAAGTGTTTGTTTTTTTCCCTAAGGAACTTTTCAAATACTTCAGAAATATCAATGTTGCCAAAATGAAGCAGAAAATGATGAATTCCCAAGTGTAATAGTTTGAAAGCATTTACCAGTGAAGTAGAGTTTACACAGTAGTTAAGCATTTAATAAATGCATGGAGGGGGATGGGGATTATTGGAAGCAAGACAAATGCCCTGATGCAAAATACTTCAGTCATACTTGAGAAAATCCTAACATCCTCTGTGGCCTAGGAGAAACGAATATTAAAGCTTTTGTAATTTTGGTAATAAAAAGTATATAGAAATAATATTAGATTGAATCTGGACAATTATATCCATTATTGGCAATTGTATTTTTCATACAACTTTAACAAACTGTAGAGAATTCAGAGAAGGTGATCAGGATAGTGAATGTTAAAGAGGCCACTTCATATATTTAGTCAAGAGAAGAGGAAATTTAATGTGATTATAAGTGATAATAAAGGAGATCTATCTATCTATCTATCTAGAAGAGGATTAAATCTATTGTTTAGTGCTGTAGAAAACAGAAAAAAGAGCAATAAAACATAAGTCAAATTTCACTATACTGGGAAGAAAATTTTCTAATAGCTCTCCAAAAGCTAAATTGATTACCCAAAGGACGTAACTTCAATATTCCTAGAGGTTTCTAGGCAAAGGAAAAAAAAAAATCTATTTAAGTAAGAAGGTCTAAGGAGACTTCCAACTCTGAAAATCTATAAATGAAAGTTATTTACATAGTAAAAATTTATGCATATAGTCTATGTTTCACTTTTGAAGTACATTAAGTAAAATTTTCTCAGGAAAATAATACCATGTAATTTAATAATACAAGCAACCTATGATAAGCATGATAGACATAATTTAATTACTTTAACATAGTAAAAAGTATAAAAATGTTAAACGAGATGCAGTTTGGAACGCAGATGCCTCATCGAAACAGTTCAAAACATGCCCAAATCTGGGACAAAACTTGACCCTCTGAACTACAATGTGGATATACTTTGAGTAAACTTTTTTTTGGTATTATAAATTTGGTATTTTTTAATTCAGAGAATTCCAGTTTATTACCTGAATGTTATAAGGATGCTAAATAAGACTATGCAGCAATAGTTTCTGTAATAATATACCTACCTATTATAAGTCACCCCAATGAAAAGGAATCTTGAAGAGTAGCAGAAACAAACAAAAAAAATCAGAATAAACTCCTGCCCTTTAAGGCAATAAATCTTTCTCCATAGCCTATGGGCGCTTGAGGTGGGAGTAGGTGATGCAAAGTAAGTCCTTTGTCTCTTTTGCTAGAGAAGGAATAATTTATTATGGAGGATACATGAAATAAGGCTTAGAAGGTAACAAGTGTTTTCTACAACATCTACAATTTTCAGACCTAAAAAGAAAATTTTAAATAAATATAACTGGAAATATTCCATTTCCTTGTTTGTTATAAAGTACTTCTGATCAAACAATAGGAAAGTGAAATGACTGCATCTCAGTGGTCTGGCTGTGGGCAGAAATAGGGGAGGAGGGGCAGCTAGGTGGTGCAGTGGATAGAGCACCAGCCCTGAAGTCAGGAGGACCTAAATTCAAATCTGGTCTCAGTCACTTAACACATCCTAGTTGTGTGACCCTGGGCAAGTAACTTAATCCCAATTGCCTCAGCAAAAAAAAAAAAAAAAAAAGAAAAAAGAAAAAAAGAAAAAGAAAAGAAAGAATAAAGAAATAGGGGAGGGATAATTTGGAAACTTTGAACATAAGGACCATAGAAAGAATTCATTTCTTATTGAGTTCATGATTCTTTGAGTTATATGATTAGAAAATTTAATTATACCAAGGTTAAGTGACTTTCTTAACTTCTTAGACTGACTTTTTGATTAATACTTTCAAGTTAATCTTGAGGAAATATAACCTTTCTTTCAACAATTAGATTTATATTTAGAGTATGTAGATATTACATGGGTAGATAATGGGGATTAGAATCATAGTGGCTTTTCTACAGTTAGTGAGGGAACTTAATAAAAGCAGTTTCCATTATGATTTACATTTTGCTAAGTGATCCATTTTTTAGATAGGAAACATTTTTTTAAGAACAAGGAAATCAGCTGTTGTTTGTTGTTTGTTTATTGTTTCTTTGCTTTTTGGAGACAGAATCTATCATAAAAAATTGTAAATAATCAAGATTTAATATAGGATGTAGTAATGTAGGAAACTCCAGAGAATTCTTGATATCAGTTGACCATGCAATGATAAGACAGGAGAGGAAGAGGTGAGAGAATGAGCTTTCCAATTCTCCCAGTACAGAAAGCAGCCATATCCAAAGAAAGAACAAATTCTGTGTAATCAGATCACATCTTAACTTAGCATTAACTAACATTAATTTTTAAATGCTAATGCTATATAAATGCCAGTTATCATTGTTATATTTAGTTCAGGTTGAGAATCCTTTTTTGTTATCAATTAATTGCTGGCATACTTCTGCTGTCCCTGTCAGTCTTACAAACATTTTTATGTTTCCCCTATTTTTCATGGCTTGTGCCTGCTATTATTCTTCACTGAGACATTTGAATTCCCATAAGCTCCCTTATCATTAGGGAACTATCAAAGAATTTAAGGTGAAAAAATAAATAGAATCATGGAATTGTAGAGTCTCTTATTTAGCTGGGACTTTGATGAAAATCTTGTCTGATGGATATCTGAACAAGAAACTCCCCTGAAAAACTACGACTATTGAACATTCATCAGCTCCTAATTGAAGATCTCTATCAAAGGAGAACCTACTGCCTCCTAAAGCATTTTAGATTACTCTAATTTTTAGGAAACTTTTTTTTTTTATTATAAGAAATTAAACCCACCCCTTTGTAGCTTCCATACCTGACACTGCAGTTCTATCTTCTGTGATTGAATAGTTTATGCCTAATGATTCTTTTATGCCATTACTTCTAAAATACTGGAAGACCACTTGTATATGCCCCCAAATCTTCATTTCTTCAGGATAAATATGTTTGGTTATTTTGAAAGGACTCATATAGTTTATTTTTTATAATCTGGGGTATTTTATTTCATATTCTAACCCCCTCATTTTTTAGCTAAGGAAATTGAATTCTTCAGAGAGAAAATAAGTTGCTTCAAGTTCTCACAGCTAATTAGAACAGAACTGGGGTTTGAATAAGGACCCATTGACTTTGATTCAAGTACACTTTCCACTGAAGCATGCTCTCTTCTCTTCAGCAAGATTTATAGTTCAAATACAAATTGGAGGAACAATGTGTGAATTGAGGAAGACAATCCATATTTACATCAAATGTCAGAGGTGGAAGGAACTATAAAGCTCACATAGAATTCTTTGCTGTTAATGAAACTACTGGGGAGAAAATTGTTATTAAAACTACAAGAAAATTCTTTATCATTTTATAACAACTCATTCTATAGATGAGGAAATCTGGTTAGCAATGTTAGATTTAGAATTATAGAGTATAGAACTGGAAAGTATATTATAGATCTTGAACTAATCTTTCATTTTCCAGCTGAAGAAACAGAACAAGAAAGAAAAAGTAACTTGTGGAGTCATATAAATAGCAATATCCCAGCCAATATATAAGTCTGACTCCAAAATCTATTGTTATTTCAACCACATCACTACCAAATCTAGATATAGATTATTCAAAGACTGCTTTCTTTACATATTGAAGATAAATTTTAGGATATAGGAAAAGCATACAGTATTTTTCAACAAACAAAAAAACCCACAAACAGTATTTTAAAAATACTAGAATGTTTCTGTCACACATTCTTAATTACAATTCAATTTTTTTTCCTAAAATTAAAAAAAATAAAAGCTTTCCAGGAGGAAAAAAAATATAGTAACCTTTGGTAAACATATAATTCCTACTTTTATAATTTTGATTTATATTTCATATTTTCTTTTTTAAAATGCTCTAAGAATTCCATTTTTTAAGATAGGAATTATGGTTTATGCCTTCTTTCACTAGTTTTCTCTTTTTTTCCCCCATTGCTCAAAATAGCTGGGCTTATCTTTCTGCAGACATCCTCAGTTCATCTCAGCATTCTGGGAGATAAGATTAGAGGCCTTGATCCTCCCGCTGTTAGAACAAGACCTCAATCTCTCACTGTCTCTATTTAATCAGGTTCCTATTTTAGCTGCCACAAAGCTGTCAACAAAAGAAAATAAGCTATCCCCCATCAAGGGGTTAAATTGGATTTCACAGTGTGCAAATGCTCTTCTGAGCAAAAAATCCACCTGCACCCTCCATCAGGCAAATTACTTCTGACTTTTAATTTATTTCTCTAGGAAATGGAAAGGTATGGCATAACCAAACTCAATAGGGAATAAAGAACGAGGTATAATCAGGCTGCTCACCAATTCAGAGCCCCCTCCCTGTCAGCTTTAATAGGTTCTCAGACCACACAATTTATAAAATGCATGACATGTCCTTTCTGTTATGGGTTTTATTTTGGACTTATCTAGTTAATGGTCCCAACAAGTGACAATTGATGTTTACTTGATGCAATGGTGCCTGGAAGACAGGGATATTTTATATCTAGATGTAGTTTGAGATTTTGAAAATTAAGCCTAGTAAGACATCTAGATTTGAGACTTCCTGTTTGGTAATACCTGTCTCAATGAAGAAATCTTGTCAGGTGAAAAATATGATGGGCACTTCTTGTTTTCTAGGGCTTTTCTGTCTAATGAAGAGGCATATGTAGACTACAAGAGAATAATGTTCTTCTTAAACATTTAGTTTTTTCTCATTTCATGAAGAGTGGAAAAAATTAACTGCCAATTACCATCATATAATCATAGTATTTCATAGTAATAAACTGTCAAAAACTGCCCACAACATTCAGATTTAAGGTTTTACAGATTATAGAATTACAGAATTTTAAACTTGGATAGTATATCAGTTGCCTTTTTAATTTAAACCACACTTAAAGGAGAAAGGCTTCTAAAATTTCTTACAAATGGCCATCTAGATATAACTTGAAATCCCACTAAGTGGGAATTCACTGTATCCCAAAACAGCCCATGGTATTTATACACAAATTTAATAATTTTAGTATCATAGAATCTCAGAAGTAGAAAAGATTTTAATCTAATTATTATCAAAGAAAGAATTATATCTACATAATTTTCAACTTCTATAAGAAGCAGTGGGATGCAGACTGAATTTAACCAGATCCCTATAGTATATATACTTTGGTTTTGTGTTAGTCACCACTAGATGTTCAGTTTTATCAGTTCCTGAATAGAAATCTAGACTATATCTCTCCATCTTATCTTTAAGTATATCCTGAGAACTCTCACATATCTTTCTTGAATTGATTAGTATTATTTCCATGCTATTCCCCTAGATCTATCATCCCAAATATTGCCTAAATATACAACTCAAGTTAGTCTAGCTTGACTTTTTGGCGAAAATATGGTGATTTGTAATAAATTACATTTTCCTTCTTTAAGTGT
Organism: Sarcophilus harrisii; assembly: GCF_902635505.1. NCBI lineage: Eukaryota > Metazoa > Chordata > Mammalia > Dasyuromorphia > Dasyuridae > Sarcophilus > Sarcophilus harrisii. The sequence goes on from NC_045427.1 coordinate 68,783,363, forward strand.
TCAAAAATCATTACTTTAATAATAGCTTGTAAAACAAAGTAAATAGAGAAAGTTCAACATACAAGTCTATACCTCTTCTGAAAGAAAGGAAGCAATTAAGGGAGAGAAGGAAGGGAGGAAGGGAGGAAGGAAGGAAGGAAAAAAGGAAGGAAAGAAGGAAGGAAGAAAGGAAGAAAGGAAGAAAGGAAGGAAGGAATTTGTGTAAATATAATGATGAAGTTTGAGCCTAAAAGAGATGAGGGAAAACAAACCACAAAATTCCATCAAAAACTCTCCTTTTTTAGCATAAATTAGGGAATAATGTAGGCAGCTTCATATTCAACAGATGTATCTAGCTATTTGATTGAGCTAATCTCTCTCTTTTTCTCTTCCCAAAATGGATGTCTGTAAAGGAATGAACACCACGTGACAAGACATCTACCAAGGCATTCAGGGGATCAAGATCTTTCTGAGTAAATCCAAGACTAATGAAATCCAAGATCTTTAAATACTAATGTAATTATTTTCAATCTAATCTAAATCTAGCACATTTATTAAACATATAATATGTGCAAGTATTTATCTTAGATCCTGAGGCTACAAAGCTTTCTTTTTAAAGTTTTGATCTTATGTGGTTTTTATTCTTCTATGAGCATAGAAAATGTAATGTTTTTGTTTGTTTTTATTTATTTTTTTTTAGTTTTGGGGATTCTGTTTATTGGTTTGTATTTTAGATTGAAAATACTAATTGCTAAAAGGATTAGCAAGGGCTACTCTTCAAATTGAGATAAGAGCAGAGGGATAGCTACTAGATGTAGAGGGCTGGAACTCTGAAAAGTTGTACTTGACTCTAAGACAGCAGAGTACTTAAAGCTAAGTACTTACTCAATGTGTTCTATAAACATATACTTAGATGATATGGTGATGTGACTGGTGCCTGTTGAATGTGTTGAGGTGAGGTAATCATAGGAAAGGATGGGAGTGTGGAGGGAGAGAGTCAGAGTCTCTCTGCCTCAGCAGCTCGCTCAGCAGGGAAGACTTCAGGCTCCAGACTCCAGAATCCAGGTTCTATCTTTGATGAGCTGCTTGGAGTTTGACTGCTTCCCTCACTTCTCTTTCTAAACACAAAGAACTTTAACTTAACTGATCCTGACTCTCACTGATCCTGAGGCCCTCCAGAGAGCTAGCCCCAACATTACAACTTGGCACAGTGACTACAGCACCTGCCCTGGAGGAAGTGAATTAAAATTCAGGTTTCTTGTTCCCATCTCTTCTTTTTTAAAAACCTTGCCTTCTTCCAAGACCCAGCCTCACTTTCTTAATGCTCCAGCTAAATGTATATCATTTTAACTTTTCTCTGTATGTAATTATTTTCCAATTTGTATCAAAATTATAAACTTGCAAGTCCCATCTTTTCATACTAGATTTTAAGTTCTAGCAGAGACTATTTATTTTAATCACTAAAAATTAAAAGAGGGCCTGGTATAATTGGCCCAAAACATATTAAATAAAAGTTATTCACTAGATTTTAAGTCCTAGCAGAGATTATTATTATTTTTTTTTAGTCATCAAAAATTAAAAGAGGGCCTGGTATGATAGGCCCAAAACAGATTGAATAAAAATTACTCATTGTGATATTAAAAATTTCAAAAGTACAATCTGCTTTGGGAATTGCATATTTTAAAAAAATCTATACTCAAAAACATATGACTTGCATAAAGCAAAGCTTATTTTATTAAATACAATTAAGTAAGGTTGATTTTTTTTCCAGATCAATTTAGCAAATATCTGTTATGTATTTATAGAATACTATGTCCTCTAATTTATTAATATTCAATTGAATACTAATAATTAGTGTGAAATTATAGATAATTATACATGCAAATATATACACATACATCTCCCACCACCATACATACAAATGTACACACATGTATTTACACATGTATAGATATACTCTAAAACAGTATTAATATGGCTAATATAAAATATTGATTTCATTCTTGATTGAATCTTAAAGTTTGACTTTGTGATTGATAATTACTACCCTTACTTTATTTCTTTTTTCCTAATAAATTCCACTCCTGGTCCCCATACATGAATTCTTTCTTTATCTTCTCCTTCAACTATTTCTATCCCTCTTTATCCCATTCCCATTAATCTATGCATCTTATCTTACTCTACTTAATCTAAATGCTCTGCCATATTTTATCCTATTCTCTTCCTTCTTATTTCTTTATACATTTTACCATTCATGGCACACTTATATATTGTTCCCTATTTAATCCATTCCCCATGTAAGTAGGTTTTCAGAACTACCAGCCCATCTGCCCCATCTAATACCTCTGTGTTGGTTCTTGCTCTGCACCTCATTCATATAGCAAAATTATTATATTAACCTTGTTCTAAATAGTTGGGATTTTGAAAGTCAGATCAACTAAGTTCTGACTGATCTTTCTTTTTGACTACCCAATTACTGTTATCATTCTTAAACATATGGTTTATATTTCCACATATATAACATAAATGGTTTGTCATTGTTAGCTCCCTTGAAATTAATCTTTAATGATGGCTCTTATATGTTAAATTTTCTTTGCTCCACTTTGGTTGAAACAAAATCCTGAAAATCAGCAAGTTCCTTAAATATCATTTTTTTTCAGTATCATGCTTAATTTTGCTGGATATAATATTTTTGGTCACAGGTTTAGGTCTTTTGATTGTCAATGTATAATATTCTAGGAATTGTTGTCTTTTATTGTGGCTGCTGATAAATCCTGTACAATTCCAATTGTAGCTCCAGCATATTTGATTTTTTTGGTGTATGTGTTGTTGTTTCTTGTAAAATTTTCTCTTTGATCTGGAGGTTTTGAAATTCAGCAGAAATGTAACTATGTGTTTTCCTTGTACTATATCTTTGAGGTGATAATTAGTAGATATTTTCCATTTCTACTTTCTAAGCTTATTCTATCACTTCAGTACAAATTTTGTTTGATTATTTCCTATATTATTGTTTCAAGGTTCTTTTGTTGTTATTGCTCAAATTTCAGGAAGTCCAATTATTTGTATGTTTTCTCTTCTTGATCTATTCTCCAGATCTGTTGTTTTTCTAATAAAATATTTCACTCTCTCTTCAATTTCCTTTTCATTCTTTATATTTTATTTTCTTATTTCTTGGTCTGTTGTAGTTTCACTGACTTCCCCTTGCCCAATTCTAATTTTCAAATAAATGTTTTAGTCTTTAAAATTCTGGGTCTCTTTTTTAGTTATTTGACTTTCTTTATATAATCTTATTTTTCTTAGATGGCTCTTTTCTGTTTTTTTTTTTTTTAATGTGAATTTCTCTTGTGTGACTTGGATGTTGAGTATAACATTAAGAAAGACAATTTATAATTTGATCTTGCCATTTAATAATGAATAAAAAATCTAATCTACACTAGCAAGACTTTCCATACAATTCCCAAATCTCCAATTTGGAAGCAAATGCAGAGGTCACTGTCTACTCTGTCCCCTGAATAACATTTCATCTCTGACATCTTTAGCAACTTATTTCTAAAGACCTGTAATAATTTGGAGTCTCCTGTCTTATTGAACTAGTTTTTTATACTTTCTGATAGCTCTGACTGGGAATATTTGTGGGTTTGGGGTTTTTACTTTTCCCACATGCATATATATCTCTTCTCAACTTTCATTTTTTACTCTAAGTTTTGTGTGTGTGTGTGTGTGTGTGTGTGTGTGTGTGTGTGTGTATGTGTGTGAAAGCTGAACAAGTAAATTCTGTTTTCCATTTAACAGCTCTGTAGATCCTAGGACACAGGCAATACGACTGAAAATTTTCTCTTCTATAGGTAAAAATCTCCACAATCTTTAATTGATCTTTAAAATGCATGGTTTCTAATTCCTCATCATTCTTCTTAACCTCTGAGCTTACTCCAATTTTCCTAGATTTTTTTTAATTCCAGATATGATTCAAGAACTCATGTAATACTTCAGAAGCAATTTGTTTAAAGTTTATAAAATTTTATAGTAGGGGTATAGGCATTTTCCATATTCTCTCTGAGCATTGTTTCTCCCCTGTAAAATGAGGCTTATTCCTGCATTTTCTTCAGAGCATTATAGTGAAACTTAAATGAGAAATTTTGTAAAATGCATGAATACTTGAAAGTTATACATATATGCAACTTATATTATTATTATTGGCTATCATCTATCTATATATATTATACTTCTGTTACTTTTTATTCTAGTATCAATATTTTGGTTTCAATGTCACACTGTTGAGCCATATCAAACTTTCACTTCAAAGAAAAAGTGTAATATTCTGGTTTAGGTTTCTGGAGGTCTTGGGACCAGCTTTTATTTCAGCAAAGTAATTACCAAGAGAACATCCAGATGATACAGTCCAAAAGTCTTTATCGTCTCCTTGTTTGGGGCTGGGCTAGCTTTCTGGAGGCCCTTCAGAGGGACCTTGGTCTCAGTGGGAGAAGCAGGAGGACAGGCCAGCCACCATGAGGCTGATGAAAATGGAATGTCTCTGAGTCCCAGCACTTGAGCTCCAGCCTCTAGTCCTCTGTCTTCTCCAAGTTTGTCTCCGAGTCTGTAGGTCTGACTCTGGCCTCTTAAATACGCTATTATAATTAAATCCATTCATTATACTGAGTATAAGCCAATCATTATATCACTAGGGAACTATTATTATTATTTTTTTTAATAGCCTTTTATTTACAGGATATATATGCATGGGTAACTTTACAGCATTAACAACTGACAAACTTCTTCCAATTTTTCACCTCTTACCCCCCACCCCCTCCCCCAGATGGCAGGATGACCAGTAGATGTTAAGTACATTAAAATATAAATTAGATACACAATAAGTATACATGACCAAAACGTTATTTTGCTGAACAAAAAGAATCAGACTCTGAAATATTGTACAATTAGCTTGTGAAGGAAATAAAAAACACAGGTGGGCATAAATATAGGGATTGGGAATTCAATGTAATGGTTTTTAGTCATCTCCCAGAGTTCTTTCTCTGGGCATAGCTGGTTCAGTTCATTACTGCTCCATTGGAAATGATTTGGTTGATCTCGTTGCTGAGGATGGCTAGGTCCATCAGAATTGGTCATCATATAGTATTGTTGTTGAAGTGTATAATGATCTCCTGGTCCTGCTCATTTCACTCAGCATCAGTTCGTGTACGTCTCTCCAGGCCTTTCTGAAATTATCCTGTTGGTCATTTCTTACAGAACAGTAATATTCCATAATATTCATATACCACAATTTATTCAGCCATTCTCCAACTGGTGGACATCCAATCAGTTTCCAGTTTCTAGCTACTACAAAGGCTGCACAACATTGTTCGTGCACATACAGGTCCCTTTCCCTTCTTTATAATCTCTTTGGGATATAATCCCAGTAGTAACACTGCTGGATCAAAGGGTATGCACAGTTTGATAACATTTTCAGCATAGTTCCAAACTACTCTCCAAAATGTTTGGATTCGTTCACAACACCACCAACAATGCATCAATGGCCCAGTTTTCCTGCATCCCCTAAACCAATCATCATTATTTTTTCCTGTCATCTTAGCCAATCTGACAGGTGTGTAGTGGTATCTTAGCATTATCTTAATTTGCATTTCTCTGATTAATAATGACTTAGAGCATCTTTCATATGACTAGAAATAGTTTCAATTTATTCATCGAGAATTGTCTGTTCATATCACTTTGGCCATTTTCAATTGGAGAATGGCTTGATTTTTTATAAATAGAGTTAATTCTCTATATTTTGGAAATAAGGTTTCAGAACTGACTGTAAAAATATTTCCCAGTTTTTTTCCTTCTAATCTTGTTGATTGTTTTGTTTGTACAAAACTTTTCAGTTTGGTATATCAAATTTTCTTTTTGTCAGTATGATCTCTAGTTCTTCTTTGGTCATAAATCCTTCCCTTCCACAGGTCTGAGAGGTAAACTATCCTGTGTTCCTCTAATTTATTAATAATCATTCTTTATGAGGTCATGAACATTTTTGACCTTATCTTGGTGTACTTTAAGATGGATCAACTAGTTTCTGCCATATTGTTCCAATTTTCAGCATTTTATCAAACATAAGTTGTTATCCAAGTGGTCTTTGGTTTTCAAAGATAAGTTGCTATTCTGTTGATGTTTTATCCTTGACCTAACCTTTCACTGATAACTAATCTATTCTAGCAATACAAATAGTTTTGGTAACTGCTGGTCTATAATATAATTTTTAGATCTAAGAACTTCATTTGATTTTTTCATTAATTCCTTGAAATTCTTATGCTTTGTGTTTTCCATATGAACTTTGTTGTTGTTTTTTTAGGTCATTAAAATAGTTTTTGGAGTCTGATTGTGTATAGTAAATAAAGATTAGTTTAGGTATATTGTCATCTTTATTAAGTATTTGCTCACCCTATCCAAGGCATTTAATATTTTTAATTGTTAGATCAGACTTAATTTGTGTGAAAAGTGGTCTGTAATTTTGCTCATAAAGTTTCTGATTTTCCTTGCATTGATAGATTCTATTTTTATATTATCAGTAGTTACTTAAATGGATTTCTCTTTGTAACTCTGACTGTTGTATTTTTTAGTGATATATAAGAATGCTCAGGACTTATGTTGGGTTTATTTTTATAACCAGCACTTTGTAAGTTTGTGGATTATTTCTATAACTTTTTAGTAGAATTCTTGGGGTTCTCTAGTATTTCATCATGTCATCTGGCAAGAGTGATTTTTGGTTCTCATTGCTATTCTTAGTTCCTTTAATTCTTTCTCAGCTCTTATTGCCAAGCTAGCATTTCTAATACAATATAAATAGTAACGGTGATGTGGGACTTGTTTCACTCAGACATTAGGGAATGTTGCAGTTTGTCTCCATTACATATGATGTATGATTGGTTTAAAATAGATGCTGATTATTTTAAGGAAAGTTCATTTTTTCCTATACTTTCAAGTGTTTTAATAGGAATGGATGTTAGATTTTATCAGTGCTTTTTCTGCATCTATTGAAGGATGATCATATGGTTTTGTTAATTTGGTTATTAACATGGCCAATTATATTGATAGTTTTCTAATATTGAACCAGCTCTGATTCCTGGTGATAAATCCTTCTTGATCATAGTGTATTATCCTGGAGATGATTTTCTGCAGTCTTTTTGCTAATATCTTATTTAAGATTTTACCATCAATATTCATTAGGGAGATTGGTCTATAATTTTCTTTCGCTGTTTTCAACCTACCTGGTTGAGGTATCAGTACCATGTCTGTGTCATAGAAGGAATTTGGTAGGACTCCTTCATTCCCTATTTTATCAAATAATTTTTATAGCATTGGGGCCAATTGTTCTTTAAATGTTTGGTAGAATTCACATGTAAATCCATCTGGTCCTGGGATTTTTTCTTAGGGAGTTGTTTAATTGCCTGTTCTATTTCTTTTCTGAAATGGGACTATTCAAGCAATTACTTCCTCCTCTGTTAGTCTGGAAGTCTATATTTTTGAGGTAGTCATCCATTTCATTAGGTTATCAAATTGTTGGCATAAAGTTGAGCAAAATAACTCCTTATTATTTCTAATTTCCTCTTCATTGGTGGAAAGTTCTCCTTTTCATTTTAAGACTACTAATTTCATTTTCCTCCTCCTTTTCTAATCAGATTTTACCAGACTTATCTATTTTATTGATTTTCTATAGAACCAACTCTTAGTTTTATTAATTAGTTCAATGGTTTTTACTTTCAATATTTTTAATTTCTCCTTTTTAATTTAGAATTTCCAATTTAGTATTTGATTGGGGTTTTAATTTGCTCTTTTTTAGTTTTTTTAGTTGCAAGCCAATTCATTAATCTTTTCTTTCTCTGTTTTATTCAAGTAAGCCTCTAAGGATATAAATTCCTCTTATTACCGCTTTGGCTGATCCCAAATTTTGATATGACGTCTCATCATTGTCATCAACTTGGTGAAATTATTAATTGTATCTATAATTTGCTGCTTCACCCAATCATTCTTTAAGATGAGATTGTTTAGTTTCAATTACTTTTGGTCTATTTCCCTAACTTTTTGTTGAATGTAGTTTTATTGCATCATGATCTGAAAAGAAAGCATTTACTATTTCTGCTTTCTTGCATTTAAATTGAGGTCTTTATGTCCTATATATGGTCAATTTTTTAATAGGTTCCATGAACTGCTGAGAAGAAGTATATTCCTTTCTATCTCCATTCAATTTTCTCCAAAGATCTAACATACCTAATTTTTCTAATATTCTATTTACTTCTTTAATTTCTTTCTTATGTGTTTTGTGGTTTGATTTGTCTAATTCTGAGAGTGCAAGGTTGAGATCTCCTACTATTGCAGTTTTGTTGTCTATTTCTTCTTGCAAATCTCTTAACTCTCCTTTTAGGAAGTTGGATGCCATACTACTTGGTGCATATATGTTTTAATATTGATATTGCTTCACTGTTTATGTCTACCCTTTAGCAGGATGTAGTTCTTCCTTATCTCTTTTAATCAGATAATTTTTGCTTTTGCTTGATCTGAGATAAGGATGTACCCTGCTTTTTGACTTCACCTGAGCATAATAGATTTTGCTCAGCCTTTTACCTTTACCTATATGTATCTCCTGCTTTAAATGTGTTTCTTGTAAACAACATATTGTAGGGTTCTGACTTTTGATCCAGTCTGCTATCTGCCTCCTCTTTATGGGGAGTTCATCCCATTCACATAATGGTTAGAATTACTAAATCTGTATTTCCTGCCATCCTAATAACCCCAGATTATGCTTTACTTATTCTTGCCTCCCCAACCCTCTTTCCCCTTTTAAACTTATGCTACCCTCTTGTATCATGATGCTTACCCTCTTTAGAATCCCTCCCTCTCCCCTTTGAGTCTTTTCCCTTCCTTCCCTTATTACTCTTTTTCTTTTCCCTCTCCCCATTTTTAATGAGGCGAGAGAATTTTCTCTAAAACAAATGTCAATTATTTTCTTTGAGCCAACTCTGACGATAGTAAGATTCACACAATGTTCCTCCCCTCTCTAATTCCTCAATATGATAGTTCCTTTGCCTTCTTTTTATCCCTCCTTCCCACCTTATTCTGCCATCATCCCTTTTCCATATCTACTTCCCTTTTTTATATTATATCAATAAAATCAAATTATACATGTATTGTTTTTGTATATCCACAACAGAAATACAATTCTCAAGAGTTATTTTTACCTTTTCTGCATCTCGAGTTCTATGGTTGGAGATCAAATTTTGTATTTAGTTCTGGTTTTTTCCTTAGAATAAATGGAATTCATTTGTTTCATTAAATGTCCATCTTCTTCCCTGGAAGAAAATGCTCAGCTTAGCTGGGTAGTTTATTCTTGGCTGCATCCCAAGTTCTTTGCCTTTCAGAATATCAGATTCCAGGCCCTTCGGTCCTTTAATGTAGAGCAGCTGATCTTGGGTAATCTTATTGTGCACCTCGTATTTAAATTTTTTTTTTTTTTGGCTGCTTGTAAAATTTTTCCTTAATCTGATAGTTGTGAAATTTGGCCACAATATTCCTTGGGATTTTTATTTTAGGGTTTCTTTCAGAAGGTGTTCGATGAATTCTTTCAATGCCTATTTTACCTTCTGATTCTATTACATCTGGGCAGTTCTCTTTGATGATTTCTTGCAAAATAGTATCTAGGCTCTTTTTTCATCATAGTTTTTGGAAAGTCCAATAATCCTCAGATTATCTCTCCTAGATCTATTTTCCAAGTCTGTCGTTTTGCAAGTAGATAATTCATGGTTTTTCAGTTTGTCATTTTTTTTTGTTTTTGCTTGACTGATTCTTGCTGTCTCAATGAATCATTAGTTTCTATTTGTTCAGTTCTAATTTTTAAAGAATTATTTTCTTCATTTGCTTTTTTTACTTCTTTCTGTATATGTCCAATTGAGTGTTTAAATGTATTATTTTGGTCTGTGGATTTTTTTTCCATTTCACTAATTTTTTTTTTTTAGTGAATTATTTTCTTTTTCCAATTCACAGATCCTACTTTCTTGCAAGTTCTTTGTCTTTTCCAATTCACAAATCCTACTTTCTAGTGAATTCTTTATTTTTTCCAATTCACAATCCTTACTTTCCTGAGATTTTTTTACTTTTTCCAATTCATATTTCAGGAAGTTGTTGCTCTCTTGTAAGGCTTCTCTTTCCTTTCCCCTTTTATCTTCTAACTCTCTTTTGAGACTTTTAATAGTCTCTTCTATGAGAGTATCATGTAAAGGAGGACAGTCTGATGCATGTTTGCTGTTTGAGGTCTCTTCAGGTTTGCTGACCTGCTCTTTTTCTGCATAGAAGCTGTTGATCGTTCTTTTCATCTTTTTATTCATGTTTTAAAGCCTTTAGGGTATGTCTCCTAGGCAAGGGGTTACCAGCCTCTGCAGAGCAGGGAGAGATGTAAACCGATTTCAGCCTCAAGGTATGGGAGTGTTGAGGGAGTTTTCGTTCCCCAACAGGAAATGGATTCAGCACTGGCCGAGCTATAGAAGTGCCCAGTTGGGTTGTGTGGGTTAGCAATTGCCCTAGGCTAGATACTAAGGGGTGAAAGTGTCACTGCCCCAGGCTGGAGCCTCTTGTGGGACTGTATTAGCAGCTGACCACAGATTGCAGACCACCAGGAACTCTGCCCCAGCGTCTCTGCCTGATGCAAATCGGCCCTGGAAAGCTCTATGGCCCCAAGCCGAGCCCCCCACTGCGCAGATTGGAGGTTAACCTGGGCTGTGTCCTCCTGCTGTGCAGGATCACAGCTGCCGCAAGGAAAAGCCCAGTACTGTGGGTTGGGGCTGCGTGTTTGTGCTGAGATCTGTGCTTTCACTTTCGGTTTGAGGCTTTCCTTGGAACCTAATTTCTCACCCAGTCTGTGCTGATCTCCCCCCTGTCCCCGGAACCAACCTTTTTTGGGAGACTGCAGATTTTCTTCAGCTGGTGAGTTGTTCTACTTCTTATCTTTACGAATTGTAGCAGTCAAGGCTATTTTTGAGGCTCGATATAATATTGATAAAGAGGGCAAGAGAAGAGCTTAGAAAGTCACATGTGCCTTCTCCGCCCTCTTGGCTCCGCCCCACTATTATTTGTTGTAAGATTAATTTGATCATACTGAGCTAGAGAACTATTAATTATCATACTAAATTAGATAACCATTGTCTTATCAATTCCACTAAGTTAACACTTTATTGTAAGAATCCTTGCCTCAAGTATATTTCTCCAGAATTCTGGCGCATTACATAAAGCAGTGAAATCATATGGAATTAAATTATTGATTTAAAAACTTGTTAATAGAAGCTAATTCCTTTTTTTCCCTCTTTTTTCCTTTTTTTTTCTGAGGCAATTTGGGTTAAGTGAATTGCCCAGGTTCACACAGCTAGGAAGTGTTAAGTGTCTGAGACCAGATTTTAACATTTGAACTCATGTTCTCCTGACTTCAGGGCTGGCCCTCTATCCACTGTGTCACCTAGCTGCCCCCTAATTCCTTTCTCAAAGAAATGTTTGTTTCATATACCCATAAGAGGCATTTTAGAAGTAGTTTTTAATAGCCTAAGCCAAGCCTGTGTATTTCTGTGTGTGTGTGTGTGTGTGTGTGTGTGTGTGTGTGTGTGTATAATAAGGAGCAAGAAAAACATGTTCATACCCTACCTATATACTTACTTAGTCATGCTATAGTAGACAACATTTAAATTAAATAATTTATAGGAAAAGGAAAAGTTGGAATACAATTGCTCCGTATGTTTTTTTTTCCTCCTTTCTCTATGCCAAATTCATAACCAGCATCATTGACTTTACCAGTGATCTAAAATAATAAAGTACTTATTTCTATAACAATTAGTGCTTACAAAAATATGACTCAGATCTACATAATATTTAATATATGTATTAATATAAGTTAACATATATGTTATTCCAATTCTACATATATGAAAATTTATATTCAGAGAATTAGAATGATTTGTGCACACCCATGTAGCTAATTTGAACTTATGCTTCCTACTTTAACGTTCATTGCTCTTTACCCATTTATGATATATTCGGTAATTTTTTTTTCTTAACCAGAATATTCTTCTCAAGAAGTGAATAAAAATGTTTATGTATGTATGAATGTATGTACATATATATATGCACACACATATATGCATATATGTGCAAATACATGTTTATTTGGTGACAATATATCTGTGTTCATAAGATATGTATCATTTTAATGCATGTACATGCATTTAGTGAATTTGATTAATATAATACTTCATGGTTTTCAGAGTACTTTTCACCACAAACCTGTGAAATGTGTTAGAAGTATTAGTATATTAATTTTCGTAGTTGAACATCGAAAGTGAAGGAACAGAGTCTTTAAAGTTAACACTTCTGATTCTACAACTACTTTGGCTTCTAAAAAATTATACAGTAAATCCCATGTCGAATTTGAAAAAAGACTTCAAATGTATTCTGTTCTATGGTAATTTAGAAACAAATTATCAGTTGTTAGTTTTATTAGGACCCATGATTTTGTTATTATGTGGATTTTCCAGTGATAAAACTCCCTGTACCAAGTGACATTAGTAACTCTTATAGAACATGTAGTTTTTTAAAGGCTAACCTGAGTTACCTTGAGAAGTTACATAACTTACACAGGATTTAATAGTTACCTTATATCAGAGGTTGAATTTAATATCATATTTTCCTGATACTATAGCCAGGTTTCTGTCTATTATCAAACATCATCTTTCAATTATAAAAGGCCTAAAATAAATTATTTTCAGTGCTTGGGTTTATTATAAAATATAACAGAAAAAAAAAGAAAATGGAAACACTAATCTTTGAGTAACCCTCAGTCAGATATTGCTTTCAGGTAGTTCTGGCCTTTAACTTATTTTAGCTTTAGTTCTTTGTACAAAGCCTTTCTTCTATTTTTGAACAGGTTTAGTGATAAGCCTTTTCACTTTAAACCTGTTCATCTTGTTTGTGATCCAAAAGATAGGAAGCAATTGCATTAAGTCCTCAACTTAAATCCCATTGCAGAGAAAATGGACCTTCTCAACTTGACTTACAAATTATATCCATGTCTTTCTGTGAAAACAAACTTTTCTCAAGATTTATGTTGGGCTCTCAGTTTTCACTGAAATGAAACCCTGTGCTTTTCTTTACTTTGTGTCTTTCTACAGCTATTAAATGATGGAGGAAACAAAGAGTTGCTTACTCTGATAGTAAAGTGACACATAGAATAATTATCTTTCATAAGGTTGGAGAAAAGGAGTCAAGGAGAAATTTGGAAGAGAAATTAAATTATCCCTGAATATTTATGAGGTCAATAGAATGGGCACTGGGAGACTTTGCTCAGCTTTGTTCATCTCAGGTCTTGAAAATATAAACCTAGGCTACACATGAACAATAGCAACGTGAACCAATGAAGCAAAAAAGAAATACTGGACTGTCCTTCTGAATGGGATTGTTGACAAGATATGAAATATGCAGAATTTAGATAACCATGTAGCTCTAAAATAGTCAAGTACAATTTTAAGTATTTTTGAAAATGCAAAATGTATTACAACCACAATAAGCCACTTTAATTTATTCATAGGTCTTAATTCTGGATGTCAGTAATGGAACTTTCACTTTAAAAACTCAATCAAAGAAGTAACACTGTAGTAAGTAATATGGGGAAATGTGGGGATTAATAAAGGTGAGAGGAATATATATCATCTTCAAAGAGTTTTTAATCTCTATTTATATATAATTGAAGTCAGAGCCAATATAAATGAAATAGAATATAATGTTTATACAAATCATTCTCCTCTATTTCTTTTATAAAATCAATATTTATGATCTCATATTTTTACATTGCCTGAATTTTATCTTATAACCAAACAAGTGAGATGTCCTTTATAACAATACTTTTTAAAACAGTGAATTAAAAAAGAAAAAAAAACATGAATAGGGAAATGTACATAAAGCATGGCAATAGAGTATTTATTCTCTACCTTTAGTGCTATGCACATCTGCTTATTCTTTATATTTTTGCAACATAAAAAATGATTGCTGTTCTAACCATAAATACTATTGTTTATAGTCATTGTGTATATGGCTTTCTAGTCTTGCTTATTTCATTTTGCATGATTTCATACATTCTTTTTGCTTTTTTGTATTGATCACATTCATTTCTTTTTAAATGTTTAGTATTTTATCAAGTTACATACAAAAACAATTTTAACAATGTTTGTTTTTATATTTTGAGTTCCAAATTCCCTTCCTCCTACCTCACTCCATCCCCATTGAGAAGAGAAGCAATTAAATAAATATTATATATGTGTAATCATAGAGAGCATTTGCCTTCATAGTCATATTGTGCAAAAAGCATAGAGTGCTTGAAAATTCTATCTCACTGAATATTCCTCTTCCCACTTCCCCCTGAAGGATTATACTCAATCTTGCTGGGTAGGTATTCTAACTTCTTTGCTCTCTGGAATATCATATTTCATGTCCGCCAATACTTTAATGTAAAAGCTGCTAAATCTTGTGTTATCCTGGATGTGGTTCCTTAACACTTGAATTGTTTCTTTTTGGATGCTTGTAATATTTTCTCCCTGACCTGGAATTCTTGAAATTTTGCTATAATATTTTTGGGGAATTCACTTCTGCTAATCTCTTTCAGGAAGTTATCAGTGTATTCTTTGATTTCTATCATACCTTCTGCTTCTACAGTACTGGCCAGTTTTCCTTGAAAATTTTTTGAGAGGTAATGTCTAGGTTCTTTTTTTTTTTTAATCATGTCTTTCAGATAAGTCCATTAATTTTTTTAAAATGATCTGTCCTAGATCTATTTTTTTCAGATTAACTGTTTTTAATGAGATATTTCACACAATCTTTTATTCATTCTTTTGGTTTTGTTTTATAGTGTTTTTTTTTAATTTCTTATAAAGTCATGAGTGTCCTTTTGCTCAAGAATAATTTTTAAGGAATTATTTTCTCCAGTAAACTTTTGTATCTCCTTTTCCTCTTGGCCAACTATACTATCCACTCCTCTACCTTAATAGTGGTCCAATTTTCCCACATCCTCTCCAACATTAATGATTATGCTTTTCTGCCATATTTGCCCATCTGATAGGTGTGAGTCACTGTCTTAGGAATTTTTTTAAAATTTGACTGCAAATAAATACAAAATAAGAAAAATAGAAAAGAAATCAAAAGGAAAATCAGAACAAAGCAAAACACTATCTTTTGTTGAGGAGAACATCAGGGAGAATTCAAAAAAATGAAAAAATACATTTCCATTTCAAGAAAGCTTCTATAATAATAGTAGAGATTATATATTCATGACTGCCCACATTTTATTTGCTTCCTCATAGGTTATTCCTTAGTTCTCTGCTGGGCACTTTTTACTTTGTTCCTTTTTCACCTGCCATTCCTTTTTCAACTAGGCTACAATTAAGAATGGTTTATTTATGTATATACCTACATATACACACATATGCATATCTATCCAAACACACATATATCTATGAAATATATAACCTACATGCACATTACACAGATGTACACATGCAACCAAAAATATTAATATGGCTGACATATTGCTGTTTTCTTTTTTTGATTGAATTTTTAAGCTTGATTTTCTCTGAGATCAATTGTTATTAGTCCTACTTTTTTTTTTAAACTAATGAATTCTCTTCCAGATCCTTGTTATAGTGTTTGTCTAAATCTCTTTATTTCCTATCCCTGCTAACACTTCTACTTTAATTCTGGTCCTTCACTTACCTTGCCTCTTTCTACCCATGGATCCCTCCATTAACTGGCCCCCACACCTTTTCCCTCTTTATGGAATTCTCATCAATTTACACACCTTATCTCACTTGCTTTAATCTAAAATTTTCTGTGCCCCATCTAATATGTCAACCTTTCCCTTCCTTTTTATCTTTTCCTCATTAACTACTTAATCCATTTCTCATGTAAGTTTTCAGAATTAGCAGTCCTCCTCCCCATTTAATACCTCTGTGTTGGTTTTCCTTTTCACTTCATTCTTATAGCATAATTACTATTTTTTAACTTTTTCTCGAATTTTTGAGTTAGATCACCCTCAGCTCTGACCCAATCTTTCTTTTGAACTATCCAATTACTGATATTAATTTTAAACATATGGTATACATTTCTTTGTTACAAATGTCAAAAATCTGTCCTTGTTGAGTCCCTTGAAATTGAACTTTTATATTGCTTTATATGTTAAATTTTCTATTAAGTTAAGGTTTGGTAGAGAAAAAGTCCTGCAAATCTGCAAGTTCATTGAATGTCCTTTTTTTTCTCCCCCCAAAAGCCTGGTTAGATTTGCTCTTGTTATTTCTTGGTCTCTTATAATTTCACTGGCCTCCCTTTGCTCAATTCTGATTTTTAAAGACTTATTTTCTCTTTTCTCTTTTAAGACTGTCTTTTCTTTTCTAGTTGGTTAACTTTCCCCCCATACTATTCTATGTGTGTGTGTGCGTTTTCTCAATGTCATTTGATTTTTGAAGTCTTTTTTGAGTTTTTATAATTCTTTTCTGAGAAATAGTCATTTAACATTACTATTTGGAGTAGAAGAGGCTTTTCTTTTTACTTCACTTCTTCTTCTCCTTCTTCTCCTTCTTCTCTTTCTTCTCCTTCTTCTTCTGTTTTATTTGCAGGATAAATCTGGAAAGCTTGGGATGTTCTAACCTACTCTTCCATCTCAGAATCCTCTCTGCCAATTCTACTTTTTAAGTAGGTTTTTTTTCCCCCTTTGGTGAATTTTTGCATCTCTTTTCATTTGAGCCATTCTATTTTTTAATTTATTATTATTATAGCTTTTTATTTACAAGATATATGCATTGGTAATTTTTCAGCATTGACAGTGGCAAATCCTTTTGTTCCAACTTTTTCCCTCCTTCCCCCCACCCCTTAGATGGCAGGTTGACCAATACATGTTAAATATGTTAAAGTATAAGTTAAATACAATATATGTATCATGTCCAGACAGTTATTTGGCTGTATAAAAAATCAGACTTTGAAATAGCATATAATTAGCTTGTGAAAGAAATAAAAAATGCAGGTGGGCAAAAATAGAAGGATTGGGAATTCTATGACATGGTTCATAGTCATCTTCCAGAGTTCTTTCTCTGGGTGTAGCTGGTTCAGTTCATTGCAGTTCTATTTTTTAAGCCATTCTTCTCCTCATTGATTCTTTGTACCTCCTTTACCGCTGGGGCTTGTCTATTTTTTTTAAGATATCATTTTTTTTTCAGTATTGTTTGTGTGTGTGTGTGTGTGTCTTTGTAAGTGTGTGTCTTTTACCAAATCGTTGACTCATTTTTCATGATTCTCTTATATCATTCTCTTTTCATTTTTTCTTCTATCTCTTGTACTTGATTTTAAAAGTCCTTTGAGTCTTTCCATGGTCTGAGACCAATTCCTATTTTTCTTGAAGGCTTTAGATGCAGAGACTTTTTCTTTAATTTTCCTTTGATCTTCCCTGTAATTTTCTTTGGTTAGAATGTTTTTCTATTATTTGCTCATTTCCCCCAGTCTATTATGTGACTTTTAGCTCTTTGTAAAAGTGGAATTCTGATTTCTGGGTGGAGAGTATAATACCCCAAGCTTCAGGAGGTTTGAGCAACTATTTTCAGAAATTCTTTTAAGTATCTGTAAATTTTCATTTCTTCTAAGGTAGTGGATGTAAGGGAAAGTATGTTTATTACTCTACTGGACTGTGCTCTGGCCTGTGAATCACAAGAACTCTTTTCTGACCTGGAACTATGAAGTGGATCCCTGCTCCTCTGAGGCTGCAAACTGTACTGTGCTAATCATCCTCCTCCCCATAGGACTGCAACCCAAGACTACTACCTGATCTGAGGATAGGTAAAGACACAGAGACTTGCCTCAGTGAGAACAAAAAGATGCCTGTTTTCTGACCGGTTGTTTGATCCCTTATGTTCTTGCCACCAAACTGTGGTACTACTTTGTTTCCACTTCTTTAGCAAGAATTCTACTACTTTGTGTTCTTTTTGTTTGTTTGTTTTGTGCGTGTGCGTGTGTGTGTGTGTGTGTGTGTGTGTGTGTGTCTTCTTTGTAACAATGATCTTCCTGGGATATATGCTTAGAGGTAGAATCTGTGAGTCAAAAACTATAGAAATTTTTGCTACTTCACTTCCTAATTCTATATTGCTTTCCAGAATGGTTATTATTGTAGTTGACAGCTTGAGCAACCATCCTTGAGTGTGTTTTCATTGACACATCTTAGTCTTGCTCATCTTCTGGCATCATTTCTAGTATGTTGGGTATGAGGTAAAATTTCAGAATTATTTTAATATACATTTGTTGGTGGTATTAGTATTTTAGAACATTTCTATGATTATTAATAGTTTGTAATTCTTTTGAGAATTATTTCATCATTTTATTTGGTCAATTATTTAGTAAAGTATAACAACATAATAGATAGATAGATGTATACATATATAGAACTATGTGTATGCAAACATGTGTATATATACGTATACACATAAATATAAATGCATACAATGCATGAACACACATGTTAGTTGTCTTTATAGGATGATACCATGATAGTATATGATACCATACTTATCTGAGAAATCTGAAATAAAGATTTGTTCCTTTGTTGGCCATTTCCCATCTTATTGCAGATGCATTAATTGTGTTTGTGTAAAAACTTTTCAATTTCAAGTAATAGAAATGATCGATCAGCTTTTGTAATTATCTCTCCTTTCATTGTTATCATCATCATTTTAAGTTACCATCTATTAATTAAAGATATGAGTTCACTTTTCTCTTCCTTTTGTGATATTATCTTTAATATTTAGGTTTAAATAGCCTTTTAACATTTATTATGGTACACAGTATAACATGTTTAAGTCCAATTTGTGTCAATCTATGCGTAGATTTTTTTAACAGTTATCAAATAAGGATTTTTTTTCCTTAAATAATATATTATTTTTGATTGTTGAGTTTTATTTTCTTTCCTTTATTTTATCTAGTTAATTGATTTCTTCTAATTAAAAAATCATATTAAGTATTTTTGTTGATTACTATTCTAAAATACAAATTTACATATAGTGTCATTTCCCCTTCATTCTTATTTTTTCCATTATTTCTCTTGATATGCTAAATATTTGGTTCATAAAAAAGATCTTTCTTATTATATTATTTTACAAAACTGTATGAAGTATTATCCCAGCAGTGTATTATACTGTTGACATTGTACATTTACTTTGGTAGTGTTGTCGATTTTTCTTATATTAGCCCAGCCTAGTCATTAGTACTGAATAGTACTTCCTGTAAGTTATAGATTCTATATACAATGACATTTTGTTGACTTCCCTTTCTGAATCACTATACATCAAATATTTCAACTAAGCCCATTGGACTCCAGCATCTATAAGCTCATCTTCATCATTACTGGTTAAATTTCATTAGAATAAATCAAGAGGGGCAGCTAAGTAGTGCAGTGGATAGAGCACCAGCCTTGAAATCAAGAGGACCTGAGTTCAGATCTGATCTCAGACACTTAACACTTCCTAGCTTTATGACCTTGGACAAGTCACTTAGCCCTAACTACCTTAGCAATAATTAAATAAATCAAGAAATAATTGGTGACATATTAATGTCAGAAATAACTATAATGGATGGCTTTAAATTTGAAATATCTTTCTGGATAGTATCTTGCCTCCATGCAATATATTTGCTTATTATTTTCTTATTCTTTTCAGCAGTCTATAATATTGTTCTATTAAAATATTATTTCTCATAAAATAATTTATTCTTCATCTTATAGATCTGTGTATAGCATGAGTAACATGGCTAGCTCTCTAGATTCTCCTTAAAGAACTCCAGTAAAGGGAACTACATTTCCTAGTTCTACTTTTGGGTAGCTCTAACTGTTTTTCCTTTATACTAGTTGAAATTGGTCTCTGTCATTTCTCTGTGTTTTTCCAGTTACAATAATGGTCACCACTATCCATGCAAAAACTAGAGCAATAAACAAGTTGACATAATGTTTTATGTTTCACAATGTGTTTTTTCCTAAAAATAAAAGCAAAAAACTGAAACTGAAACAAAGAAACGAATTCTACAAGGCTTGTAATATAAGACAAAAACTATTGTGGTTCTGCTCTTTGAATATATGAACATCAAGTTTTAACACTTTTTTAGTCCTTCAAATACCTGATAGCTTTATCATAACCTCAATTTATCTTAGTTTTAGAATAGAGGAAAGCAATAAGGAAAAGGCTCATCAAAGACGAGGAATTTAAATGAATTTCGAAAGGTGGCTAGGATTTGAATAAATAGAAAGGATAGATGTTACAGGCATAAGGAAGAATACAAGATAAGCAAATAAATAAATAAATAGGGTAAATGGGAAAGAGATTGAGGGAAACAACAGCATCATAATGGGTAGTGAAGTTTGATAAGAGTTGGAAATAAATATTCACTTAACAAAGATTTGTAATAGCAGCCAAAGATGCTTAAAATGAAATAGAAAGCTAATAGAAAGCTATACTATGTGATCAGAACAAGAAAATGATGTGCTTTAATATAATAAAATGTGACAGTAAAAACAATGTGTATTCTAAACTGGAAAAAGAGGGGAGACCAAGAAATAATCATCTTCAAGCAGAAGTTTCAGGAAACTGTTAATTCCCTATCTCTTACAGCATGTTGAGAAGCTATTCCTATAACCACAGAAACATATAGAGTGTTGGAAGGAACTTCTGAAAATATATATTAGACTAATGAATCCAATCTATATGTGAATAAGAATTATCTTGAGCAACACCCTCCTCAGTGAGTAGTTTACTGGCACATAATGTCAAAGATTCAAATCAATGCAGTTAAAATTTGCATAAATGTGATACCAGATTATTAATACTGTGCATAATACCTATGTTTTATACCTATTTAATTAGTTTTTCTCCAATAATATTTCCAACCACCACCATTAAACAATAACTATAAAAATGCAGAAGTAAATATACTGAATACTGACTCTGAAGCAAATTTGTTTCTATTTTTGCTTGATATGAGATCAGGGTTTCTACCCCCTAGTATTTTCACTTTACCTGAAGAATAATAGATTCTGCTCCAGACTTTTGCTTTTACTCTGTATGTATCACTCTGCTTCAAATCCATTTCTTGTAAACAACTTATTGTAGAATTCTAGCTTTTAATCCAGTCTGCTATCTGCTTCTGTTTCATGGGACAATTCATCCAATTCATATTCTCAGTTAAAATAACTAATTCTCTATTTCCTTCCATTTTATTTACCCCAATTTTGCTTTTGTCTTTCCTTTCCCCTTTGCCTCCCTCCCCAGTATTTTGCTTCTGACCACCACTTCCCTCAAGCAGTCCTCCCAATTTTAACCCCTTCCCCTTTCTTATACTTTTCTCCTTTTCCCTTCCATTAGCCTATCCCTTTCCTTTCCCCTTTCTCCTCCCACTTCCCTATAAGATGACTCAAGTTTTTCTGTGAAATCAAATATGTCTGATATTCTCTATTTGAGCCAAATCTGATGGGAGTAAGATTCACACAATGTTCATCCCCTTCCCTTCTTTTCCTCAATTATAACAGGTTTATTTGCCTTGTCATGAGATGTAATTTACCTCATTTTACCTCCATTTTTCCAGTGCAATTCGCTTTCCACCTCTAGTTTCTTTTTCATATCACTATAAAATTGAATTATATCCATATTCTCTAAGTATACTCATAACAGAGATGTAGTTCTCAAGAGTTCTCTTGTTTTTACCTTTTTATGCTTCTCTTGAATTCTGTATTTGTGGACCAAATTTTTTAGTTTACCTCTGGTCTTTTCATCAGAAATAAATGAAATGCACCTGTATCATTGAATGTCCACTTTGTTCCCTGAAAGATAATGCTCATTTTAGTTAGATAGTTGATTCTTGGCTGCAATCCAAGTTTCTTTGGCTTTCAGAATATCAGATTCCAGGCACTTTGATCCTTTAAGTGGAAAGCTGCTAGGCCCTGTGTAATCTTGACTGTGACTCCTAGATATTTTCATTGTTTCTTTCTGGCTGCTTGCAATATTTTTTCCTTTATCCCAACAATTCAGGAATTTAGCTAAGATATTCCTTAGAGTTTTAACTTTGGGGTCTCTTTCAGGAGGTAATTCGTGAATTCTTTCAAAGGTTATTTTACCTTCTGATTCTAGGAAATCAGAGCACTTTTCCTTGCTGATTTCCTGAAAGATAATATTTAAGAAGCAGAGCCAAGATGGCAGAGAGGACACATGTTTCTTTCTGAAATCTCCTACTACCCAAACACTAATTACGAAATTCACCCTCTGAAATAGTGCTGGATTGGCAGAATCCATGAATATTAGAAGTGTAACAAATTATCAGCAGAAGATAATTTTCAAGATCTCCAGAAAATGTCTGTTTTAATGTGGCATAGGAGGAGGCTGGGCACAGGCAGGGAAACAGAGCACAGAGGCAACTCATGCTGAGCAGACCTGGGGAAGGGTAGAGTCTCCATGGTGCAAAGAATCTATGGGGAGGACTCTACCACAATGTTGGCTACTCTGCCCTGGTTGCCAGTAGATCAGCAGAGAAGTTATAAGACATCCAACACAAACAAAAAAGGTAAAGAGTGTACCCCCAAGTGCCAGAGTCTCATGGATGCTGGCCACAACCACCCAGCACCAGGAGTGACTCAGCATGATCCTAGCGAAGCAGCTGCTGCTTCCTGGTGTCTTGCAAGAAGAACAGCAGAAGAACAGATTTCAAATCCTGAGAAGACTAAAAGGAGATTCTTTCAATGAAGCCCCAAAGGGTCATAAAATCTGGTTCCTACCACACAATACTTTCCTAAAGAAAACAACTCCCTGAAAAAAAACAGAATATGTGAAATGGAAAAGATAGAGAAATCTAATGAAAACAGAATTTGTGAATTGGAAAAGGTAAAGAAATTCCAGGAAAACAGAATTTGTGAATTAGGAAAAAAAATAACTCTTTTAAAAAAATTGTGAAATGGAAAAAAATCCCATAGAACAAAACAACTCATTTAAAAATTCATTTGGATACATACAAAAAGAAATAAAAGAAAGAAAGAAAGAAAATAATGCATCCAAAATCAGAACTGAACAAATGGAAATGAATGACTCTTTGAGGCATCAAGAATGAGTTAAGGAAAACAAAAACAAAAAAGAAATGAAAAACTAGGGAAAAAATTAAGTGCCTACTTGTGGAAAAAAAAAAAAAAAAAAAACAGACCTGAGAAATAGATCTTAGAGAGATAATCTAAGGATTATTGGACTCCCTGAAAACCATAATGAAAAAAGGAGCCTAGCCACTACTTTTCAGGAAATCATCCAAAAGAACTGCCCAGCTGTCATAGAATCAGAAGGTAAAATAGCCATTGAAAGAATTCAATGAACACCTACTTAAACAGACCCCAGAATTAAAACTCGAAGGAATATTGTGGGTAAATTTTAGAACTATCAGACCAAGGAAAAAGTATTACAAGCAGCCAGAAAAAAACAAAACAAAACAAAACAAAAAAACAAACCAAAAAAAGAATTCAAATACCCAGGAGCTACAATAAGGATTACTCAGGATCTAGCAAACTCCACATGAAAGGATCAAAGGGCCTAGAATCTGATATTCCAAAAGGCAAAGGAACTTGGAATGCATCCAAGAATAAACTACCCTGCTAAACTGAACATCTTTTTCCCAGGGAAAAAGATGGATATTTGAAATAGATGAATTCCATTTATATCTTATGAAAAAACCAGCGCTAAACAAATATTTGACCTCCAAATATAAAACTCAAGGGAAGCATAAAAAGGTAAAAAGAACTCTTGAGAATTGTATTTCTGTTATGGGTATACATAGAGAGTACATGTATAATTTAATTTTAATGTTATAATATAAAAAAAGAACTAGAGGTGGAAAAGGGATTGTACCTTTTTTTTGGTGGAGGTAAATGAAGGTAAAAAGAGGATAATTACATCTCACAGAGAGGCAGAGGAAACTTATTTTATTTGAGGGATAGAAGGGAGAAAGGTGAACATTATGTGAATCTTACCCTCATTAGATTTGGCTCAAAGAGAAAGTATTAGACTTCTTGGATTTACAGAGAAACTTCTCTCACTTTATTGAAAAACAAAATGGGAGGGACAAGCAAAAAAGAAAGGGGTAGGCTAAATTGAAGGGAATACAGAAATTATAGAAAGGTATATGAAAGGGGAAGGGATACTAAAGGCAGAGGGATTCTAAAAGGGGAGGGCTCCTTGAAGCAAGTGGTACCCTGAAAGTAGTAAAGGGGAAAGGAAAGAGAAAAGTATAATCTAGGGATAATAAAATGGCAGAAAATATAGAATTAGTAGTTTTAATCGTGAATGTGAATGGGATGAACTTTCCCATAAAGTGGAGGCAGATAGCAGATTGGATTAAAAGCCAGAATCCTACAATATTTTGTTTACAGGATACACATTTAAAGCAGGGTGATACATACAGAGTAAAGGTAAAAGGCTGGAGCAGAATTTATTATGCTTCAGTGCAGTAACAAAAGAAGAGGTAACCCATTCTTATCTCAGATCAAGCAAAAGCAAAAATTGATCTAATTAAAAGAGATAGGGAAAAAGCAACTATACCATAATAAAGAAGACCATAGATAATCAGACAATATCAATACTAAACATATATGCACCAAGTGGTATAGCATCTAACTTCCTAAAGGAGAAGTTAAAAGAACTGCAAGAAGAAATAGACAGCAAAACTATAATAGTAGGAGATCTCAATCTTGCACTCTCAAATTTAGATAAATCAAATCACAAAACAAATAAGAAAGAAATTAATAGAATACTAGAAAAATTAGGTTTGATAGAGCTTTGAAGAAAATTGAATGCAACCAGAAAGGAGTACACTTTCTTCTTGGCAATTCATGGAACCTATACAGAAATTGACTATATATTAGGACATAAAGACCTCAAAGTCAAATGCAGAAAGGCAGAAATGGTAAATGAATTCTTTTCAGATCACAATGCAATAAAAACTATATTAAATAAAAAGCCAGGAGAAAATAGACCAAAAAGTAATTGAAAACTAAATAATCTCATCCTAAAGAATGAATGGGCAAAGAATGAATGCAAATCATAAACACAATTAATAATTTCATCCAAGAGAATGACAATAATTAGACAACATACCAAAATTTGTGGGATATAACTAAAGTAGTAATAAGGGGAAATGTTATATCTCTAGAGACTTACTTGTATAAAATAGAGAAAGAAAAAAATCAATGAATTTGTCTGGCAAATAAAAAAGCTAGAAAAAGAGCAAATTAAGAACCCCCAAACAAATATTAAACTTGATATGCTAAAAATAAAGGAAAGATTAATAAAAATTGAAAGTAACAAAAAATTGATTTAATAAATAAAACTAAGAGATAGTTTTATGAACAACAACAACAACAACAACAAATGGATATACCTTTGCTGAATTTGTTTAGAAAAAGGAAAGAGGAAAATCAAATTGTTAGTCTCAAAGCTTGAAAGGGAGAACTTTCCACTAATGAAGAAGAAATTACTTTCCCAACTTTATGCCAATAAATTTAATAACCTAAGTTAATTGGATGAATACCTACAAAAATATAGGCTGCACAGATTAATAGAGGAGAAAGTAAATTGCTTAAATAATCACATTTAAAAAAAAAAGGAAATAGAACTAGCTATTAATCAACTCCCTAAGAAAAAAATCCCCAGGACCAGATGGATTTACATGTGAATTCTATCAAACATCTAAAGAACAATTAACTCCAATGTTATACAAAATATCTGAAAAAATAGGGAGTGAAGGAGTCCTATCAAATTCCTTTTATGACACAGACATGGTAGTGATACCTAAACCAGGTAGGTTGAAAACAGAGAAAGAAAATTATAGACCAATCTGCCTAATGAATATTGATGCAAAAATGTTAAATAAAATATTATCAGAGATTACAGAAATTCATCCCCAGGATAATACACTATGACTTTGTAGGATTTATACTAGGAATGCAGGGCTGGTTCAATATTAGGAAAACTATTATCATTATTGACACAACTTTAGCAAAATTGCAAGACACAAAATAAATCCAAATAAGTCATCAGCATTTTTATACATAACTAACAAAATCCAACAGCAAGAGATACAAAGAGAAATTCCATTTAAAATAATTGTCGATAGTATAAAATATTTGGGAACTTATCTGCCAAGGGAAAGTCAGGAACTATATGAGCAAAATTACAAAACACTTTTCATACAAATAAATTCAGATCTAAACAATTGGAAAAAATATTAAATGCTCTCAGATAATTTGAGCGAATGTACTAAAGATGACAATACTACCTAAAACTAATCTATTTATTTAGTGCTATAGCAAGCAAACTCCCAAGAAACTATTTTACTGACCTAGAAAAAAATAACAATAAAATTCATCTGGCACAACAAAATGTAAAGAATGTCAAGGGAACAATGAAAAAAAAAATCAAATAAAGGTGGCCTAGTTGTACCAGATCTAAAACTATATTATAAAGCAGCTATCATCAAAACCATTTGGTACTGGCTCAGAAAAAGACTGGTTGATCAGTGGAATAGGTTAGATTCACAGGACAAAATAATATCTATAGCAATCAAGTGTTTGACAAACCCCACGACCCCAGCTTTTGGGGAAAAAATTCACTATTTGACAAAAATTGCCAGGAAAATTTGAAACTAGTATGGCAAAAACTAGGCATTGACACATACTTAACATCATATACCAAGAAAAAGTCAAAATGGGTTCATGATCTAGGCATAAAGAATGATAATATAAACAAATTAGAAGGGTATAGGACAGTTTACTTCTCAGATCTGTGGGGGAAGAAGGAATTTGTGACCAAAAAAGAGCTAAAGATCATTACTGATCACAAAAGAAATAATTTTGATTATATTAAGTTAAAAAAATTTTGTACAAACAAAACTAATGCAAACACGATTAGAAGGGAAGCTATAAAGTGGGAAAACATTTTTCCATTCAAAGGTTATGATAAAGACCTCATTTCCAAATTATATAGAGAATTAATAAGAAATCAAGCCATTCTCCAATTGATAAATGGTCAAAGGATATGAACAGACAATTTTTAGATGAAGAAAATGAAAATTTTTCTAGTCATATGAAAAGTTGTTTCAAATTACTATTGATCAGAGAAATGCAAATTAAAACACCTCCGAGATACCACTACACACCTCTCAGATTGGCTAAGATGACAGGAAAAGATAATGATAAATGTTGGAGGGTATGTGGTGTTAAGGGATATGTCAATTCTCCAAATGCCTCCACAGCTGTGGATCATAGCATCTAAATGAGTTGCAGGGCAGCCTTTACTGACTCAGCTGTTATGGACTAAGAATGAGATAAATTGGAGGCAAAGGGAAGAGGAGAGAGGTCAGACAACACAACAGCCTCTCAGACAGAGAGGTCAGAGAACAGCAATTGCCTCTCAGTCTCCTTGTATCATCCTCTCACAAGAGGAGATCCATTCTATGGTCTGTGTTGAATCTCCAGCAGCCATTATCAGGTGGCTCCTATGTATTCCAACAGCTCCCGTGTCTCGATAATGTGGGAAAACTGGGACACTGATACATTGTTAGTGTAATTGTGAATGAATCCAACCATTCTGAAGAGCAATTTGGAACTATGCTCAAAAAGTTATCAAATTGTGCATATCCTTTGATCCAGCAGTGTTACTACTGGGCTTATATCCCAAAGAGATTTTAAAGAAGGGAAAGGGACTTGTATGTGCAAAAATGTTTGTGGCAGGTGTTTTTGTAGTGTCTAGAAAGTGAAAACTGATCTGATCCATCAGTCAATTTGAACTCCATCAATTGGAGAATGGCTGAATAAATTGTGGTATATTTATGTTATGGAATATTATTGTTCTGTAAGAAATGACCAGCAGGATGATTTCAGAGAGGCCTGGGGAGACTTACATGAATTGATGCTAAGTGAAATGAGCAGAATAAGGAGATCATTATGCACCTCAACAACAAAATTATACAATGATCTATTCTGATGGATGTGGCTGTCTTCAACAATGAGATGATTCTAATTAGTTCTAATTGTTGTGTAATGAAGAGAGTCAGCTACACACAGAGAGAGAACTATGGGAAATGAGTGTGTACCACAATATCACAACATAGCATTGCTACTCTTTCTGTCATTGTTTTCTTGCATTTTTGTTTTCCTTCTCAGGTTTTTTTTTTCCTTTCTTTTTAGATCCAATTTTTCTTTTGCAGCAAGATTAACTGTATAAATATGTATACATATATTGTATTTAACATATACTTTAACATATTTAACGTGATTTGGACTACCTGCCATTAAGGGGTGGGGGTGAGGGGAAGGAGGGGAAAAGTTGGTACAGAAGTTTTGCAAGGGTCAATGTTGAAAAATTACCCATGCATATGTTTTGTAAATCAAAAGCTATAATAAGGATCTTTTTTTCCATCATGGTTTTAAGGAAGTCTAAAAATCCTTCAGTTGTCTTTCCTTTCCAGGTCAGCTTTATTTTCAATGAGGTATTTTACATATTCTTCTACTTTTTTTTCATTTTTTGGTTTTTATTTGCTGATTATTGATGTCTCATTGAATCATTTATTTTCATTTGTTAAGTTCTAATTTTTAGTGAATTATTGCCTTCAATGACCTTTTTTAGCTCTTTTTGTATTCGACAAATTGAACTTTTAAAGTAGATGTTTTGTTCTATGGCTTTTTTTTCTTTTCCATTTCACAATTCTGTTTTTCAAGTTTTTTTTTTCTTTTTCCATTTTGTCAACTCTATTTTTTAAGGAGTTATATTCTTTTTCTATTTTACTAAATCTATTTTGTAAGGAGCATTCTTAAGATATCTTTTGTGCTTTCTTTTCCAAACCCTCTTGCAAAGTTCTCATTTTCTTTCCCCGTTTTTATTCTACCTCTCTTTTAAGATTTATTTTTGAATTCTTCCAAGAGAACCTTGTGAAATGGGGACCAATTCATATCACCTTTGGGGGCTTCATTTGGAGACGATGTGCCTTTAGTGTCCTTGAGGTTTGAATTATATTCTTCTCTTTCTTCATAAAAACTATCTATAGTGGATTTCTTTTTGCTTTTTTGCTCATTTATTTTTTAAAGATTGAGTTCTTCTTTTAGGGCAAAGGAGAGATTGTCCAAGCTTCCTCTATAGGCAACAGTGCCTGTATTGGGTTAGTGCTAACTTCTTGGTTGGGTGTGCATGGCCATGTCCCATGACATTCTGGGATTTAGGGGATTATTATTTGCCTTCTGTATTTGTGTTGAATGTTTTACAACTAATCTGTTGATCTACTTGAATGCAACAAGGAAAGAGTAGGCAACACTGGTGTAGATTCTTCCTGGTAGATTACCCAGTGAACAGGGCACCAGAGATTCACCTGTGCTCAGCTTCTCCCTCTGTGTCTCATTGAAACAGACCTTTTGTCAAGATCTTCAAAAATATCTTCTAATGGAAATTTGTTACATTTCAATATTTGTTGGTCTTGTCACCTCAAAACCAGTTCAGAGGTTTAATTTGCTATCAATTTGAGGGACATCAGAGAGAGCTCAGAAAAACACGTGGCTCCTCTCTGCCATCTTGGCTCCCACACTTATTTCTGAGGCAAATCAAACCAACTGTTCTGTCCCCTCAGTCTCTCTGTTTCCTCTTTCTTTCTCTTATTTCATCTTTGTCACCTTCTTCATTGTCCTCATTGTTATACTCATCTTTATCTCTGTAATATACATTCTTTCTCTTTATGTGTCTCATCAAAATTCTATTTCTCATTGTCTCCACAGTCTCTCTGTTTTTCTCTGTCTATTAAAAATCAGTGTAATTTTTCAAGCACAGAAATTAAATATCAATGCTTTCTCTCATTGATTTTTCTATGATTAGAAATAAAATGTGACTATTAAAAATAAAGCTGAGATAAATATTCTTTCATTTTTTTTTGCTTTGCTTTTATTTTCCCCCTCTCTTGTTTTCTTAATACATCATATTTTTTTTCCAATTACATGAAAAGATAGTTTTCAACATTCATTTTGTAAGTTTTTGAGCTCCAGGGGAGGATTCTAGGAAGATGGTGGAATAGTTGGTTAATTTCAAGCTCTTCATATTTCTCCCATTTATGACCCAGGACAAATATATACCGGTAAAAAAAATCAAAAAGACTTGAGGCAAAATAGGATTCTCTTGATGCAACCCAAAAAGATCTGAAGGAAGACCAGGGGCCAAAGATTAATCCCCCTAAAGTGTAAAAATCTCTGGGCTAGCTCTACAGAAATATAAAGTAGGGAACCATAGGGCAAGCTGGATGTGACTGGAAACTCAGAAGGAACCACAGAAACTTTCATGTCCTGGAATGTTTGTGAAGTCAGGGTTCATTTCTGGGAAGATCAAAGGAAACTAGGCTGATTAGTAACTCTAAGCACAACTCTGATGCAGGGACATGACCCTGGGCAAGAAGGAACCAATACCCCTGTGAAGGCAGAGGTAGTGGGGCAGGGATGCCCCCAAGGTCCATGCTCTTACTGTAGGGTGAAGCTCCTGGTTTGGGGTTCTTGATCAGAGGAGAGATCTGAAGGAAAGCCAGAGACACCATTCTCTAATACCCCAGGTACTTTGTCTAATACATCTATTTTTTAAAAAATAAACTGACAAAGAAGAAAGAACCCACCAAAAAAGGCTTAATATGGAAACAGGGAAAATTAGGATGAATCTTCAGAGAGGATACTGAAGTAAAATAAAGATTCTATCCCAAAGAGTAATGTGAAATGGCTTCCTGCTCAGAGAGAATTTATAGAATAGATGAGGATAAAATGTCCACAAATAAAATCTGAAAGAATGATATAAATTAGTCTCAAGCCTAAAGGGGCTACTGGGAAGTGCTTATAAAAGACTTTAAAAGACAAATAAGAGAGGTAGAAGAAAAAAATGAGAAAAGAGCGAGAGGTATGTGTGAAAGAGTCAACAGCTTAGAAAAGAAAAGAAAAAATTTTGAAGAAAACTTCTTAAAAAGTAGAAATAAGAAAATAGAAAAAGTGATACAAAATCTAACTGAAGAAAATCACACATAAAAAGTGCAAGGGGGTAAATGGAAGCTAATGATTCTGCGAGACAATAAGAATCAGTCAAATGAAATAAAAAGAATGAAAAAATGAAATAAAATATGAAATAACTCAATTGAAAAATAGCCAACCTGGAAAATAGATACAAGAGGCAATTTAAAAATTATTGGACTACCTGAAATCCATGACCAAAAAAAGAGCCTAGATAGTATTCAGCAAGAAATATTTAAGAGAAAACTGCCCCAGTAATCTAGAAACAGAGGGGAAAATGTTCATTGAAAAAAATCCATTGATCACCTTTAGATCCCACAAGAAAAATCCAAGGGA
The DNA here is from genome assembly GCF_902635505.1 of Sarcophilus harrisii. Classification (NCBI taxonomy): domain Eukaryota; kingdom Metazoa; phylum Chordata; class Mammalia; order Dasyuromorphia; family Dasyuridae; genus Sarcophilus; species Sarcophilus harrisii. The sequence continues at coordinate 68,814,816 of NC_045427.1, forward strand.
ACATTATGTGAAACTCCAAAACTGCAATCTCAAGGGGAAAAAAATATTGTGAACCACCAGATAAAAATAGTTCAAATATCAAGAAGCAAAAGTCAGAATTACTCAGGATATGGCAGCTTCCACAATAAAAGATTAAATGATTGGGAATACCATATTCCAGAAGACAAAAGACCTGGGAGTACAACCAAGAATTAACTGTCCAGCAAGACTCAGCATCATCTTCCAGTGGAGGAGATGGATCCTTAATGAAGTAAGAGACTTTCAATCATTTCTATTGAAAAAATCAGAACTAACCTGGAAATTTAATCCATAAACACAGGACTCAAGAGAAGCATAAAAAGGCAAACAGGAGAAATATGTATATTACTTTATTAATAATAGTTGTTTACATACCTAAATAGGAAAATGATATATATAACTCTTGAGAATTGTAGTGGTAACTAGGACAGACAGAGGAGGGTATCACATGGACTGAGGATGTGGTTGTGAATGAACTCTGATGTGACGACATCAAAGAAAAATATATTGAAGGGAAAAAGAGGAGATAGAAAGTAAAATGGGTCAATTAATTCACATGAAGAGGTGATAATAATATAATAATGTTATGTTATATGATAACACTAAACCTCCAAAAAAAGATTTAATAAAACTAGAAAAAATAATAGCAAAATTCATCTGGAAGAAAAAAAAGTCAAGAATATCTAGAAAATTAATGGAATAAAATTGTAAAGGACGATGGCTAAGGATGTTCAAAACTGTAATTATAAAGCAGCAGTCATCAAAACCATTTGGTACTGGCTAAGAAATAGAGGGTTTCACCAGTGGAATAGATTAGATACACATGATACAATATTCAAGACCTATAGTAATCTAGTATTTGATAAACCCTCAAACTCCAGCTTCTGAGATTAAAAAAAAATCACTATTTGGCAAAAATTGATGAGAAAACTGGAAAAGAATATGTCATAAACTCAGCATAGATCTACATCTCATATGCCATACCAAAATAAAATCAAAATGAGTACATGATTTGGGCATAAATATTGATATCATAAACCAGTTTAGGTGATCAAGGGATAATTTACCTATTTGATCCTTGGAGAATGGAGGAATTCATGACCAAGGAAGAACTAGAGAACATTATGAAAGACAAAATGGACAACTTTGAGAACATTAAATTAAAATTAATTTTTATTATCATATAAATTAATTATATAATATATAATATTAGTATAACATACATAAATAATTATATGTAATATATAATTATAATATAATTAATATAATAATAATAAAATAAATGATTATAAAACATTAAATTATATTAAAGGAAAAACAGAACAAAAGGGGAAATGAGAAAGAATAAACAAACAAAAACACTTGAAAATAGTATGTTTCAATCCATATTCAGTCTCCATAGTTCCTTCTCAGGAAATGAATGGCATTTTCCATCCCAAATCTATTGGAATTGTCTTGGATCTTGTCTTAGATTTCTTCATTGATGAGAAAAGCTAAGACATTCATAAAATCTTGCTGCTTCTGTATACAGTGTTCTTTTTTTGGCTCTGTCCACTTTATTCAACATCAGTTCATATAAAAGTTTCCAAACTTTTCTGAACTCAACCTGCTCATTTCTTATGGGACAATAATATTCCATTACATTCACATACCATAATTTCTTTAAACCATTACCCAAGTGATGGGTATTCACTCATTTTCCAATTCCTTGTCACCACAAAAAGAATTGCTACAAGCAAATGTCTCTTCTTCCCTCCCTCTCTCTCTCCTTCTTTCTTTCACTCTCTGTCTTTCTCCTCTCCCTCCTGTACCCAATAAAACGACAGATTGTACCAAAACTTTAATATAGTTAGACACACAGGAATGCCTAATTCAAACTGCAATAAGTACTCATTTTTTGGCATTCATTACAGACCAGTGATGCAAAAATTACTTTCAAGTATATCTTATACCACAATGATCACTGCTTTTGGTTCAATACTTTAGTCAATTAAAACATCTACAAATTTATGAAAAGAAACTAAATTTAAAAAAACGAGAATGGTGCATTCTCTCAATAATTGCAAATGTGACAAAACTATTTTAAAAGTGACAATGTCCCAAGGAAGTGTTAAACTGTTGATTAAACTATGGCTAGTGACACGTTTTAGGTCCTTAAATCATTCTCCATAGTTGTCTTTCTAAACAAGCCAAGTTCCTATTTTTCTTTTCTTTTTTTTTTCCCTATGCCCTCCAGCAATGATCACTTAAAGTTATTTTGTAAGATACAATGTGATTCTCTGGAAATAGCAATGGATTTGGAAAGAGAAAATTTGACTTTGAATGCTCATTTTGCCATTTATTTCCTTCTGGCTCAGGGGTCTTTGTTATTTTGTGTTTCCTTATTTGTAAACTGGAGTAGCTGGACTTGAGCTTATTTCTAGTTCCAATTTCTTTAATTGTAATCATAAGCATGATTTTTCACATCTACTAGCTCTATTATTGAATTGTAATTCTCATTATGGACCAGCAGGTGGCTCTGCTTAGAAAGCTTTTTATTCTTCCTCTCATCTAGAGCTGTTAGGGCTTGAAAGAGCAGATGAAATGATGATTAGAATAGTATTTATTTTTTAATAGCTTAGCACAGACACATTCTCCTACAATGTGCTTGAATTTATTGTTCAAATTTCCTGACAGCAGAACAAAAGGAAGTAAATTTTCTATTGTTAATCCAGTTTGTGATGACAGTAGTCATCAAGGAAAAGGAAATTAGAAAATAGATAAATGTGCAAAACTTGGGCCTATTTATTAACATCATTTAGTCTATATGATAAGCTACTATAAAGGAGTACAGTTTGCCAGTGCTTCCTATCCAGTGTAGTCGATTTGATGAATGATAGATGTATTCATGAATAGTTTATTGGAACTCATCATTAAAGTTTCAACTTTCATTCCACAATCCCTTAGAAACTTTGCTGCCAAACTTCACTGAAGTCGTTGACTAGGTGTTGAGACATACTGTGAGACTCAGCATCTCACCTGGTGTGGATTTAGTGAAGAGATATCTATTCTCTGGGTAGCAGTCACCATAAATACTATAATGGCTATATTCATTTATAGATCATAGAACTTTAGTCATAGGGGACTACAGAGAGGCAGGACTGTATAATAGGAAGAACAAGGAATTTGTTTCAAGGTGGGCTGTAGCTCAAACCTTGTACCTGATATTGATTACCTATGAAGCACAGGGTTTCTTGTATGTGTTTACTTCCCTTCCCCTTATACATTCTTTACCTTAGTTGAGGAATTTATCACTTCTCATCTCTATGATTACAACAGATTATTAATTGATCTTCCTATTTCTAGATATAGAAAGGGAGGGAAATGGAAAACATACACACATACATACAGACAAAAGAAGGAAGGGAAAAAGTCAAGATAAGCTGAGACAGAAAAAAGAGATAGAGAAGCAAGGAATTGATTTGTTTTAGAATTTATTAACTTACTTTTCTGGGTTTTTCTTTTTTCTTTTGTTTCATTTATGTTCTTATTGTTTGTTGATAGTGATTTGGAATCTTATTAAAGAAAAAAAGGTAATTTAAAAAAAGATAAAAACCCCACGCTTTGTACTCAATGTTGGGTATAAATTGCTTCTAGGAAGGTATAAGCTTGACAATGAACAAATGAAAGTAACCTAGATGGTGAAGAACTTTGATTCCATAGAATGTAAGAATTATATTTAAAAGAAAATAGTCATGTTTATTTTCAAGAAAAGAAGACTCTGGAGGAAATGATACCTCTATTCAAGTACTTTCATCTTGCCATGTGGAGCTAGGATTTGTGTTCTTCAGTTTGGCTCTAGAGGGTAAAACCAGGAGCAATAAGTATTACCTACAACAAAGGTAAATTTAAAGTTTTTGGAAAGAATTTTCCCCCTAAAAATTAGAGCTGGCCAAATATAAAATGGGCTACCTTGAGAAATGATGGACTGCTCTTCTTGAAGGCCTTTACATGTTAGCTATGTGACAAATTGTTAGATTATAGTGTGGATTCCTTTCATGTATGGGTTGAAATAGATAGGCACTGAGGGAACTTATATGAATCTACCTCCATTTTCTCTCCTCTCCAATTCACACTCTGCACCAAATTGATTTCCCAAAATATAAATCTATGTTATCCTCCTATTTCAAAAATTCAAAAATCTTATATTGCCCCATTGTTTCTAGTATAGTATACCAAATGCTTAGTCAAGCACGTAAACTCTGGTAAAATGAAGCTCTCATTTACTTTTCCAGATTTGTATCCTATTACTCACATTATCTCAGTATAAAATAAATTGGTCTGTCAGTTCTTACTTGTGCATGATATTCCATTTCTTCCTTCTCTAATTTGAAGTAGTGGTATACTTGTCTAGAATGCCTTGTTTATGCTATTCAACTGTATAGTCCTTTGTTTCATTAAAACCATCTCAGATGTGACTTCTTCATTCACCATTTCCTCACTCTCTTTTTTTTTATCAACATTCTATCCTTTTTGAAATGAACATGATTCATGTCAGGTAAACAATGCTTTCAATATGCTTTTATTTTATTATAACAATAATCAAGTGCCTATGTCAATATTGACATTAGACTGACTCATAATGCCTGATCTTGTTCAGTTGAAATTGAATGGAGGTGAATGTTTCCTTTAGTTAGTTGCCTCTCAGTTGAATGTTCTATTTCATACATTACATGTACATCTCATTGCTCTTGTGGTTTTTACTACAAGGCTGTAGTATAAAATTACTACTAAAGAGTTTATAAAAGTAATAGCTCTTCAGTTTGGAACTATGCCCAAAGGGCATATCCTTTGATCCAGCAGTATCTCTACTGGGATTGTATATTAAAGAAATCATAAAAAAGGGAAAAGGATTCACTTGTACAAAAATGTTTATGCCAGGCCTTTTTGTAGTAGAAAGAAACTACAATCTGAGTGGATGTCCATCAGTTAGCGAATGGCTGAATAAGTTATGGTATATGGATGTTATGGAATATTATTATTCTATAAGAAAAAATCAGCAGGATGATTTCAGAAAGACCTGAAGAGATCTGCGTCAAATGATGCTAAGTGAAGTGAGTAGAACCAGGAGAATATTGCACACAGCAACAAGATTTTGTGATGATCAACTCTGATGGACATGGCTTTTTTCAAAAATGAGGTGATTTAGGATAACTCCAATACACTTGTGATGGAGAAAGCCATATGCATCCAGAGAAAGGACTGTGAGGACTTAGTGTGGATCATAAAATAGTATTTTCACATTGTTGTTGTTTGCTTGCTTTTTATCTCTTTTTTTTTCTTTCTGATATGATTTTTCTTGTGCAGCATGATAAATGTGCAAATGCATATTTAACATATATTGTATTATTTACTCTCTAGGGGAGGGGAGTGAGATAAAATTGGAACACTATGTTTTGCAAGGGTGAATGTTGAAAAATATCTTGGCATATATTTTGAAAATAAAAAAAAACTATTATTAATAAAGTAATGGCTCAAATATAATCCTTCAATATCGGTTAGAAATTTTAGGAGGTGTAATGTTGTGGGACTTCGAGGTTTTTGTTTTATTTTGTTTTTGTTTATTTATTTGGATTATCTAAATTTTAAATGAAACAGAATCATTTGTATTAAAATGCAAAAGAAAAGGTACTTGAAAATTAAATAAGTCATGCAAGGACCGAAGTAAAGCTTTTATGATCTGGAAATCCTAATTAAAATACAAAATATTCAAATCCAAAATTTTGGTAATTTCTTACTTCCACTGTGTCTAGAAATTTTGTCCCCCTTGAATGAGGAATTGTGATATAACATTGATAAACAGAAAATCTAAATTGTTCCTGAATTTTAGAAATTCCTGAATATAGATAAGATAATGTAGCACAGCCTTATCACATACCACAAATCATGAAAAATTATGAAATTTAATCTAGAGATTAAGATAAACATGCCTCAATAGCTTGAGAAATTACTTGATTTAAACCTCATTGAAAAATGTGGATTATGATCTAGAGTAGACTTGGAACAAGTGCATTCTTCAAAAGTTATACATTTTATATATAAAGAGAGATAGATATAGTTATATACAGTGAACAATTTTAAATATGCATAAAATTTGACAAAATCAATGCCAAACCAATAAAATAAATACTATTGAAGTCATATTGATCATATTATTTAAAAGATGTAAAATTACACTTTTATGTTAACAACACTATAAAGACAAATAATTTTGAAAATTGTAGTGACTGTAATCAGTAAATGACCATTGCTGATTGTGAGTTGATGGATTTAGGTTTCAAAATGACATTAAGTATAGCTAGATGAATTGGTAGACAGACAGATAAATAGATAGATGGACAGATAAATAGATAGATGAGTGATAGTCGTATTAAGTTTATATGTACACACATATACACACATATATTTATATGTATAGGTAATATGAATTCTATATAATTATATAAATATATTTGTCTATAGCATATGTTTATCATATATATACTTATATGTCAGTAAATACATACATTTGTCAATGAGGAAATTGTTTTAATTCACTAAATATTTGTTATAAGGAATTTGTTTTTCTTTTCTTTCTTCAATGACTTTAGGAATAAAAAAAGAGAATAAATATATTTCTAATAATTAAAAAAACTTAAATATAGAAATATCTAGGAGTGGGATTACAAATATGGAATGTAGAATAGTCTTTCAGATAAAGTCATTGTTTCTTTTGCTTCTTTTTTTGTGCTTTTTTATTAGAGTCTCTTCATAGAAAAGGGATAATCTAGAAATGTTTGTAGTTTGAAAAGTTGAAAAATAAATAAACAAGAAAATGTTAAGGTTTGTTCTTTTCAATTTCATTTTTTCCCCTCCAATTAAGTTTATGCAATTATATTTAATGCTATTGCTTCTGTACTATTGATTTCCTCTGTACATAGTGTCTTTCCCTTATAATAAAGACTTTTAGAGACTTAAGACAAATTCATTTGTTCTTTATTTTCCTAGTCTATCATAACATGTCTTACACATGGTAACATAATAGAAATCATTTAAAGTAAATTGGATGCTACTTCCTTTTTCTGCATTTGAGTTTCCCACTCTTTGAAATGAGATGATATTCTTAAATTAGGATATTTTAACCTTCTTGGCATTATTAAATATTTATCAGAAGAATATTGATAAATAAATGAAATAAAATATGCTAACAAAGCAAAATATTTATACTGAAATATAATTATGAAAATATATTTTTTCACATTAAAGAAGTCCCAAATCTCAAGTTGAAGAACCTGTTGTAATTCTATGAAAGATACCACTAATTTCTTTGATTCTAAATTGATTCAGTTTTTTAAATGAGGAAGCTAGGACATAGAGAAAAGACATAATTTATCATTCACACACCTATATACAAGACTACAACTTTTCTCTATATTTTTCTATTAGTAGTAGTTTAGCCTTTATAATATCTCTAAACAAATGGATTTTGCTTCAAATTCCAAATTGTATAGGGCTGTATTGAAGTACTTTTTCCCAAACCAATGTCCTGTAAAACTCCAAATTTCATTGGAGTGAAAATTGCTTTAAAAAAAGTGCCTTTTCCATGGGCGAATAAAGCAGGTTATCTCAAACAACACATTTGTTTTTGCCAAAGGAATTCTGAGCTCCCAGTAAGTGGAGTTTATTAGGAAAGAAATGCTGAAGTCTGGATGTTACTCAAGGCTGAGTAGCAGAATGAATTAATTACTTATCATGGCTTTCAAACTTAATTCTAACTTGAGGCTCCCTCAGAAATATATAATCATACATATTTTAACATCAAAAGGCAGATTTTGAAACTAACAGAAACCTCAATCTTACAATTGACTATTAAATGCTCCCCAAACATTTCAGTTCTTCCTTCTTTAGAGGCAAAAGCCATGGAGAGCAGATTATAAAAAGCTAAGTTCATTTAGAGAGAAGTTAAAATGCAGGTTATTTGCCGGAAATATCAGAATGGAAAAAAGACAATAAGGCTTGAAGTTCATCTCCTATAGATGGGCACTGTAATTATTGAAACCGATTTCTCATTCATATCTGAAATCACAAGGACTTCCAAATGAACTCTTCTCTAAACTGTGAAAGAAAGACACATTATTGCTGAAAAAATTCTGAAAGTTTATTTGCCTACCCATTTCCCTTGTCATTAAATGTGATTCTTCAACTGTATTTGGAGGCAATAAAAGCCCTGTCAGTCTGTCCTTGCCCTCCTGCTGTCTGCAGTCGATCTGCCTCTATCCCACTGAGCTGAATCATTCAGTACTTCTCTAAGCAGCACCTCTCATTGATCACTCCAGAGGGGCTGTTTCTGAAAATGTTGATTCATCTCAGTGGGGAAGATAGGCCCATGGCAGTTGGAGGAGGAAGAACAGGTTGAGATATTTTGAAAACAACATACCTTAGTTCTTGTGACCACACATGCAGAAAAAGCAAATCTCCCCCTCTACCCCCACACACTTTTTTTTTCAGTCCACTTCTGATATTAAACTGATAAATGGCCATAACTTGAAATAACTACAGGTTGAAAACTGGTAGAATGGCAAAGGATGGAACACCTGTTTTTTTCATGCCCTTGCCATCCTCTGCCTACCCCCTGGAGGGGCTAAATTCCAGCTGTTCTCTGAGGCTTCATGCTCTGCTAAAATTCTAAATGTTAGAAAGGGAGATTAATGCAAAGTATTTTTGTCACAAACAGCAAGAACAAAATGGCATTCCCAAAGCTGTGATTTCCCAACCTGCAACAGTTTAGGACGATGTAGTTTAACAACATTTAAAAGTCATAAAACATACATTGGTCTGATATATGGGCTTAGATTTTCTAGAAGAAACTGAAGCACAAGCAAGCAAGCAAGAAAAGAAAAATGCGTTAACAGATGTGTTCCTAAAAGTAAACAGACAACATGTGTTGCAAAATAAAAGAAACATTTGGCAATATAAAATATCTTGGCATCTGGATTAGATTTGTAATCACAAGAAAATATTGATATGGCTGATAGTTGAATTTCTATGATATTGAACTTTGAAGGAGCAGAAGACTTTTGGCACTGAATATCTTCTTTTTTCCTATCAAAATCTAATGGAGGTACTTTACAAAAGTTCCTTACAAACTGTAATGAAGAATAAAACTTGTCTTCAATTCAAAGTAAAAAGAATATTCCCTGGAGATCTAAAAGGTAAAATGACTTTCCAAGGTCTATTTAAAGCAATACTCAAACTTATGATTGGGTTTCTTGACTCCACAAAAATTCTAATAATACTTTATGCACATTAATCTAATAAATAAAAAAGAAAACCTTGAAGATACTGAATTGGTAATTTGTTTATTCAATCAATTTAAAGAGAGACTCTTACATTGATTTTAATACAAGTTTATTCAGATAATAAATCTATCAAAGGAAAGGAATGAATTTGCTTACATTTGAACTTGTTTATGGAAATGATCATAATACCACAGTTTTTGATCTGAAAGGAACTTTTGAGGATATTTAGTCCAACATCAAAATTTAAGAGATGAGAAAAGTGACTCACTTTCTAATAAAAATGACCTGTTTAAGAGTTGTTAGAGCCAAAGTGGGACTCCAACTCAATTGCTTTCAACTGAACTGGTCTGATCTCAATAGATCTGATATATTTTGATCAATCATACATTCTCAAATGTACAACCCAGACTCTCAGTGATTTGGAGATCGATTTTTCATAGTTTGTGATATTATCTGAATTCAAATTTCTTTGTGGTTAAGAGGCATTTATATTAACATTTGATCATCTTGTCAGAAAAAGGTTTAGTAGAGTATTCAGAAAAAGTGAACCTCCCTATGGTCTTTACACTTTTAGGCCAAGAAAATGTAAAATGTTTAGACATGACAGAAATGACCAATGAGGTGCAGGTAGAAACATACTGAGAACTTATAACCTTAGAAATCTTTGCCTTATAGTTTTAGTTGTTGCATTTATTTATTTGTTTATCTGTTTATTTGTTTATTCAACCATTTATTTATTTATAATTATTGTTAGCTCACTGATATTTTAAATATCTTTAAAGGAATTATTTATTCTATAGTATGAGATTTGGGTTAGAAAAGTCTGATTATCTTTTTATTATATATTTTATACATGTAATTTTAAAAAGTGCCAAAGTCTTCACGCAAATACTGTTTTGTTTTCTTTTGTTTCTAAACCTGATCTGTATTTTATTTGCATGGAAAATTTTCCATAAGGAAAAAAAGCAAATAAACAAGCAACCTCTACCAATGCAGATTAGAACTTGTCTTCAATTTAAAGATGTAAATATTCCCTGGAGTAACTAAAAAGTAGTGACCTTGCAATGTCTGTTTAAAGCAGACTTAAACTTATGGTTGGATATCTTGACTCCACAGAAACTCTAATGATACTTTATACACATTAAACTAGTAAATAAAAATATAGTCTTGCAGATTCTAAATTTGTAAATTCATAAATACCTTACAGATGAATAGGAGTTAGGTTCTATGGGGCAAAAATAATATCTAAGGACTATACAAATGTAATGGTAGATTGAATTAATTTTCATCAAAACAAAACATAAATTTCTAGGCTACAACAGATAGTCAACAGAGAACTGCTGGAGATTAGAAAAAAATAGAGTTTGTCAAATTCAACAGATATGTGAACATGTTTCTTTAAAATATATATGTAACTATAAATGTAATCATTTGAGGCAAGATTCATCAGTAAGTTGTGTTTATGATTCTATAAGAAACGTTATCTTTGCCAAATTTTGGGACTTTATTTAATATTCTGAAGAAAAAAGAGATTGAATGTACATCTGCATACTATACGTATGTCTTTATACATTTTATATAATAATATATATACATATACATATAACATGCATGTATATATCCTGTAGTTTAAATACATGTATAAAGATATATATATATATATATATATATATATATATATATATGTATGTATATACAAATGAACATATACAGATAGATTCATACAAACTTTTGTACTTTTTTAATACCCTGATACAGTCTTTATAGACCTATAACCATATAGTCTATTTATTCTGAAGAATAGTGAGTGTAATAGACTCAGCTAGGCTAGCACTCTTCATGGCACTGTGACGTGCCAATTGCAGGTAGAACTAGCATTTTAAAATGGCTGTTAAACATAGCCCAGTGAAACTAGGTAGTTTAGCCTCAAAGAGATATTCCATCTTTGGGCTGTGCTGCTGCACACAGCAGGGTGATAATTAGTGAAAACTGTGATATGGACACCTGTCCATTAGGAATTGGACTAAGACCATCAATTCGCTTTACATAGGCCACCAAGCAGTTATTAGATAGTCATGGCTTTCTGCCACTGGTGCCCTGGGCCAGTTTTGAATTAGTGATGGAAAACTGAAAAACCCTCTAGTCCATTAACAAGCTCCTAGGAAAATGTTTTCCTCAGTTAAGAGTATAATGACACACTTATGACAGGATTCATTTGCCTGCACCTAATTTACCCCTTAGATACAAAGGATTCTTGATGAAGTCTTGCAAGCTGTGAAAGTGAATCCCATGGAAGTCTTTATTACTGACTTATTCTTCCACTGAAAATGATCAGGGCAGTTCTGATTTTTGACTACTTTTCTTTTTCCTAGGCAATGAAATGTAGGAATAGTTTATTCTTATTTTCTTCATGATTGGTAACTCTTTTTTGCTTTTTCCATTGAGAACTTAGGAAATCCCTAGTGTGACAGGAATATTTTCTACATAATCTTTGGAAATGAAGATCACAGCCTTAATACATCAAACCAGTCCTGAGTTACTTATGCTACCTGAACAAATAGGAGCTGAAATCTCTGCCTTTATGTTCGTGAACATAAAAACTATATTCAATATAATATGTTGTATATTGAAATTATAAATTAATAAGCATTTATTTTATATCAATTTCATCTACTTCCAGTAGAGAAAAAAGCAAAAAGCAAAAAACAAAAATTACAAACACACAGACACAGACACTCATACACACAAAAACATCTTTGTACTTAAAATGCATTATGAAACAAAAAATTTAATACATTATCTGTCTATCAGGAATTTGGAAATATCCTTTGTTTCTCTGAGTTTTAGGAAAGCATTTCATTGATCAGAGATCTTAATTCTTTCAAAGTTTTTCATTCATATAATAGTATTATATTATAAATTGTTCTCTTGTTCTCTTTACTACGTGGGATAAAGTGTATAAACAGATTGTTCTCAAGGAAAGAAATCCAAACTATCTATATACACATTAAAAGAAAATGCAAATAAAAACTAATGAGAGAATTCAAATGAAAAGAACTCAAGAACCTACCTTGATATAATGATGTGAATATTTAAAAGAATTTTATCTTTTCAGTTATGGCAACCACAACAGATCTCAATCCCCTAAAATTATGGATATCCAATGAAACCTGGACTTTGAATTCAGGAAGAACCCTGGAAATTCTGTCTTTGTTACTAAAGGCTTTTATGATGTATAAAAAATCAGCTTAACAGATCTGAGTCTCAATTTCTTTATCTGTAAAATAGAAAAAAGGAGAGCAGCTACCTTACAGGATTGTTGCAGAAATAAAATGGAAATTTGCATGAATTTATGTATATCTGTGCATATATACATATGTATATAGCTGTATACACAATGTGTATACTTAAACATGCACATTTACATATAGATATATGTACCTATATTTTTATTCATGAAAGCATTGTACATATATATGAAGATAAATTATATGTATATTTATATGTTTCTATAAAATTACTTTAAAAATATGATATCACTATAACTTTGTAGGTATTTTTTCAGAGAATATGAAACTGAATAATCCACTGTTTTATGTTTAATCTGTTTTAGCTTCTAGAAATTTAGTTGGGATGCTTTTTGTTTGATTGGCATAGTCTATCAACTGGATGAAATTTGAAGCTGTTCCAACTTGGTAGGAAATATTTACATTTGTACTTATGTAGCATAGCTTTGACCACTAAGTATGATCTCAATGTCTTGAAAAACCACATGAGAATTACTTTGTTGAAAGCTTATTATGAATAGATTTTTAATATAAATGAACTTCAGCATATGGCAGTTTTATTGTTGCTCAGTTTTGACTAACTCTTTGTCACCCCATAAACTATACTATCCATGAAGTATTTTTGGTAAACACACTGGCTTGCCAATTCCTATTCTGGTCAATTTAAGCAAACGGAGGTTAAATGACTTGCCTGGAGTCACACAACTAGTAAGTGTCTGAGGCAAGATTTGAGCTTCAGTGGTTTTAATTCAAAGTCTTACTTTCTATCCATTGAGCCTCCCAGTTGTTATGTCTATTTAATTACATTTAATATTCTCTATAAGTAATTGTTAGAATACTTGAATCCTTAGGTATAAGAACTAATTTTGCATTTCTTTATGTCAATATTTTATTGTAAATAATTTTTTTTCTTAACCAAAATTTTGATTTCATTCAAAGAATAACTGTCACTTACTAAAGTTTGCTTCCTCTCATAGAATTTTCCTTTCTAGCAAAGCACAATTAAACAAAGCAAATATATTGACCATTTCTTATAACACATACTGTATTTCATACTGGTACTACATCATCTTTATTTTGTAGGAAAAAAAGTAGATATCAGATTAATCACTATATTGATAATAGTTCTAATGTCTTTCAATGCTATTGATTTTATCCTGGTCATTGTAAAAACTATTTTTATTGTACTTATCTTGTTTTGCACATATATGCAATTTTCCCAGAGTTCTTGAAATCTTTATAATCACTATTTCTTTTGTTACACTTAGTGTCCATTACTTGCATATACAACTATTTGTTTTGAATTCATCTTTCCTTTTATTGCCCTTAAAATCTGAAAAAAGGTTTTGTTGATTATTTCCCCCGTTGGAGATCATAATTTCCTAATTGATGAAAGCTTGTTTTTTCAAATATTTACAATATTAACTAATTTCTTTATTAAGATGTTAGGACTCAAAAATGAGGATTCAATTGATGAAATAGCTTCTAAGAATTTAGAAGAAACATCATAACTAGTCCATGGTAGTGAGGATTATTTTCATGATATGGGCACTTGTAGGGATGCATTTTTCCCCTCTTTGGTGAATGCCAACAAAAGCTGTACTTTACTTGTAGATTGCCAACTCTAGACATGGGATAGAAATGCTGTTATCATTTGCTTACCACCAGATTAGAGGGTTTTTTTTAAACTGTTTTGTATGTATGTGTGTTTGTGTGTGTGTGTGCCCTGTGTGTGTGTGTGTGTGTGTGTGTGTGTGTTATTACCTCTTTTGGCAATTTGTTAAGTTTATGGACCATTTCTCAAATATTTAAATTATAAAAAGTAAGGATGACAAATGAAAATATTATATTTGAATGGGATCATAAAACTTTATTTTTTTGATCTCAGATTAAGAACCTTAGCATTAGATTCTTGTTCTGTTGTTGTTTTTCCATTTCATTTTAATTCTATTGTTTTTGGGGTGAAAAAATTGTGATTTATAGCCCTCCCTAGAAATATGGATTGATTACATTGGAAAGTGACAATGTTTACTGGAATTTATAAAGATCTCGTCTTAGAATTTGTGATGACATTAGAGATCATATTCTTAAATTCCCTTCATTATCAGATGAGAACATGAATGTTAAGAGAGATTTATTGACTCACCCAAAGTCACACAATCTAGTTATAAACAGAATTAGGACCGAAATCTAGATTCTCTTGTCTATCTAGTGTTCTTTCCACAGTTGCATGGGTTACCTTTGGTGCCTTTTCATTACTTTAATTTTCTTCCCCTCCATCTAACAATACTAATATCTACTTGAAAGGTTGCTGTGGGCATGAGCAGCTAGGGCACCTTATTAAAAACAAATGATGCACTCATCCAGTGGCTTATTTTCAGGAGCTATGTACTACTTATGATTCTCCAAGGTAACTTTTTCACTGATCCAATGCAACAATGTAGGTCACCTTGGAAATCAGTCAAAAGTTAGAATTGAATCTCTAACCACTGCAGTGACCGGAGACATTAGTTACAGTGGAAACCTAATTGTAATGTAATTCCTGTAATATACACAGTTAGCACTGAGCACAATTTAGAGTTCCCTACCTGGAGTTTGGAGAAAGCCATGCTGTTATTATAATGAGCCTACTGACTTGCTGCTCTTGTTTTAGTCTGTGATTTTATTTCTCAGAATGAGTTTTCTTATTGGTTCTAAACTTCTCCAAGACCCATGGCAATGATATCATAAGTAGACAAATTCATTGTCAAAATGAAAATAGCTGTATAATATAATAATGAATAAATTTTTATAATTTTGTTTTTATTTTTAAAATATAAGAAAAGAAAAGAAAAAACTGGTTGAAAACTAGGCATGATAATTATTTATATTGCCAAAGAAATCATAGCAGGATTCATTCATAGAGAAATTTTAGTTCATGAAAAATGGGATTTCATGAATTTCCAAATTTAGAAGATGTCTTCTTGGAAGGGACTTAGTCTTTCATATTGTAGAATAATAATTTCTTTTCCAGTATTAAGAAGCAAAGTATGTAGACTGAAGATGGTTTTATTGGTGGTATTTGTTTATTTGTTTTGCTTTAGAGTCAGAGGACATGAGGTTAAACATTTAAAACTAGAAGGATCTTAAAGTTCACCTTGTCAACCTCCCTCATTTTATACATGAGAAACTTAGACATTAAAAGATTATTACTTGCCAAAGGAGACACTTTAAAGAAAATTAACATGTTTTACTTTCCAGAAATACATGTTAAAACAATTTTTAAATGTTGTTTTAAACTGTTAAGTTTGAAACTCCATTCCTTCTTCCTTTTTCTCCTTCCCCCTCCCTGACATCATAAGTAATCAGATATAAGAAAATACTATTGAAAAGGTAAAAAAAAAAAATCCCCCCCCCAAAAAAATAAGTAATCAGATATAGGTCCCACATATATAAGAATGCAAAACATTTCTGTATTTGAGGGGACTCTATTTTTTTTCTTAGTTAAGGTGATATTTTAACTTTAGGACATTTGATAGCGATGACCTGAATTCAAACCCCAACCACTTAATTTCTGAGTCTCCCTTTTTCTGCTCAAAGACCTCTAATGATGGGAAGCAGACTCTTTTGAACATTGAAATACTAATACATTTTCTCTTAAATTGAAACTTAATCTACCTGTCTGCTACTTACATTCATTGTTCCTACTTTTAACATCTTGAATCAAACAGATGTGTTAACATATGAATTCTCCTACCCCATTTGACTATTTCAAAGAATTGGTCTGTTAGGCGAATAAATTTCAATTTTCCTACAACTGCTTATCAAGAAAAAATAATAAAATGACTTTTTCAATCCTATATATAAATATAAATGGAATAAAATTTTGGATTGATTTCCTTTCACTATAATTCTTATATCTGTCACCTTCATTCCATTCTTCCAATTGCTGTTCCGGTATGGGCTTTCATTACCTCAGGCTTAGATTAATATAATACACTGCTTGTTGGTTTCCCTGTTTCAAATCTGTTCTCATCCTAGCCTGTTCTCCACCCATCTGCCCCAAATGATCTTTCTAACATAAAACTCTTATGTCACTGGGGCAAGTAGGTGGTGCTGAACCTGGAGTCAATAAGACTCATTTTCCCAAGTTCAAATCTGCCCTAAGACATTTACTAGCTGTGTTGTTCTGGACAAATCACTTAACCTTATTTAACTCAGTGTCCTCATCTGTAACATGGGCTAGATAAGGAAATGGCATAATACTCTAGTATGTTTGCCAAGAAAAACTCAAATGGGATGAGAAAGAGTCAGCCATGACTGAAGCAATTGAGCAACCATAACTATTTTGTCATTCCTGTACTCAAGTAAATGATAGTGACTTCCATTACTTCTAGAATTAAATGTAAAATCTTCTGTTTAGCTTTTAAAGCTCTTTACAACTTGGCCCCTTCCAAACTCTTCAATCTTCTTTTACTTATTCCTTTTGATGTAACTATAGACATTGTACCTTTCTTACTGTCCTTATAACATAATAATCCATTTCACAAGAACCTATCACTGACTATCCATTTCTGAAATGATCCTCTGCTAGCCTCTGACTTATAGATTTCCTGGCTCTTTTCAACAATCCCTCAAGCCACATATTCCACAAGAAGCCTTTCCCAGTCACTTCTCCAGGCACAAGAACATTCCCTTTGAGATTACCTCTCATTTACACTGTACATACCTTGAATGAATATCAATGTTTACATGTATTTGAGCTCTTTTAAAAGAAAATCTATTTCCTCCATCTTCTTTGTTATTTAGTATTTGTGTAAAATGACTAAAACAATAACTTCTTAATAAATGAATCTTAATGATTAATAAAGATGTTACATATAGCCAAAACTATAAAAAAAAATCATTCCTCAAACTTGTACAAGGTAATGAAGGCATACCCTTCACAAAAGGAATAAACCATTATGTTATTAAATAATACAATAATTATCTTGATCTCAATATAAAACAAATTCTTGGAACCACAAATTGTCCATTGTTTTCAATGTTTGATAAGAAGACCTTAATCAGTATTGAGGATGTATCAGAAGCCATATTCTTTTCTATTACTATTATGATCCAAGCACAATCTATAATAGAGTATCTAGGAATAGTGCAACGATCTTAATATGGTAGTTAGAAGATATAGGTTCAAATTCTATCTCTGATACAGGATATCTATGATATTAAGTAAGTCTATTTTCTTTGTATCTTAGTTTCTTCTTATGTCAAACAAATTGCTTGCAAACATAGTTCCTTATGTCCTATTTTTCAATGTGGAGTCAATGGCAAATACATCTGATACCGATAAAACATTAACTAACCATCCTCCTCTAATGGATAACCCAATTAATGTATTAGGGAAAGGGACTTTACAAGATTTTTTTGTAGGGATCATGGTCGTTTTCTCTAATTTTAGCTGATAGACCACAACTCAGCTTATTAACCTTGTGAATTCCAATGATTCATCTGCTGAAGGTACTAATGCCTATACTTTGCAATTGTTATCTCATCAATGTAGGCACAGCCTTCAATAATATGGGTTCTAATTTATTCATGCCTGCCCAGTCTGTGTGACTTTTCTTTCCTGGCAGCCTATTAGAACATTGGAGATATAGGTGAATTCTTTTAGATCTCTTGAAATTGTGCTCATCAAACAGAATGTGTAGTTTATGACTATTCAATTTATTATTATTTTGAAAACAAATTTTGAATGTTTCCTCTTCCATTTGTACAAAAATTTATTTATGTGTTTGTTTGTGTAGTTGTTTTTACATATATTCTATTTTTTATGTTATACATATTTCCATATGTGTCTAACATGTTGGGAGAAAAAAATCAGACAAAACCATGAAAAGGCAAAGAAGGGGAAAAGTATGCGTTGATATGCATACAATCTCTATCGTTTTCTCACCGGATGCAGACAACATTTTCCATCCAAAATTTATTCTAATTGCCTTTGATCACTGAATTACTGAGAAGAGCTTTGTCTATCATGGTTTATTATCACACAGTGTTGCTATTGATATGTACAATTTTTCTTGGTCTGCTCACTTCATTCAGCCACAGTTCAAGTAAATCTTTCTAAGCTTTTATGAAATCAGTGTGTTCATCATTTCCTACATAAAATGGCATTCCACTATTTTTACATATGATAATTTATTTAGTTATTCCCCAATTGATGGTCTCTTTCACTTATTTTCAATCTCTTCTCTTCTACTAGTTCTTTTACCAGTGCTTACAGAGTCACATTCTCTCCTGTTCTGAAAGAACAAACAAAAATGCTTATTTGATTATTACATTCTTGCTAGCATTCTGTTTTCTTCTACTCTTTATGCCTATATACTCGCTCTCTCTCTCTCTCTCTCTCTCTCTCTCTCTCTATATATATATATATATATATATATATATATATATATATATATACATATATATATATATAAAGAGTATACCTTTTTATACTCTATATACTCTTTATACATTTATACACACCTTAGAAAGAAAATCTACAATAATTATCTCCATATCTCAATATTCTCTCCTCTGTCTCCTTTTTTGTATTTTTGGTTCTGTCCAACTCTCTGTGACTCCATCTGGGATTTTCTTGGCAAAGATACTAAAGTGCTTTGTTATTTCTTTCTCTCATTTAAAAGATGAAGAAATAAAAAGAAATACCATTAAATAGCTTTCCACAGTCACACAGTGTCTGAAGCCATATTTGAACCCAAGAAGATATGTCATCCTAACTCTAGGCTGATTGCTCCATCTACTGTGATACTCAGTTGCCCTTTTAACCCCTTACAGTATGAATTAGGACCTCATCATTTTGCTGAAACCACTCTCTCCAAAATTACTAATGATCACTTAGTTGCCAAATCCAATCACTTTTTTCATTTTCTCAATCCTTATTCTCTGTGAATTCTTTGCAGACATTGCCATTCACTCTCTCCCCTTCGATGCCTTTAGTTTTTCACTTTTGTTTTGGTGGTGGTGGTTTATGTTTGTTTTAGTATACTCCTTTCTCTTGGTTTTCCTCCTATCCTATCTCACTGACTCTTCCCTCTCTGTGTTTTTAGTGGACCCTCTTTCAAATCACTTCCTCCAACTGTAGGTATCTATTAATTTTTTTTTTCTGGGTCTTCTTCTTTTCTCCCACTATCCTAATTATCTGTAGGTTGATGATTTTCAAATCTACCTTTCCTACCCTAGTCTTTTTGCTGTCTTCTAGTCTTACACATGCAACTGTCTTTCAGACATGCCCAACTAGGTCTAATAGACATATTTACACTAAATATATTCTAAAACAGAACATATTTTCTTCTCCCTAAATCCTCACCTTCTCAGCTTCTTTATTATTGTGCAGGGCAAAATTATGTTTCCAGTTCCTCAGACTTACCAAGTCATTCTGGATTTCTCAATATCTCATACTGCATAGATAAACTATTGCCAAGAAATGTCAATTTCATTTTTTGCAGTATCTCTTGAATATCCTCTTCCTCTGACACTGCCACCACTCTAATTATAGGCAATCACTACCTCATTCCTCTAATATTACAATACCCTGTTGGGCTTGCTTTCACTTTCTCCTATTTCAGTCAACCAATTCCATTATTTTAAAGATATTTTTTCCTAAAGTGCACATCTAATCATGTCAACAATCCTTGACATCTTTTGCCAACTCCTACATTTGGTAAATTCCAATGGTTTTCCATTGTCTATAGGAGAAAATACAAAATACTCTGTTGAGAATTCAAAGCCTTTTATAACCCAGTCCCCACTTACCTTTTCAGTCTTTTTACACCTTCCTTCTAGAAAAGTATTTTTAGTGGTAATTACTTTCATACCTATTCCATAAACAAATCAATCTATCTCATGGCTCTAGATATTCTCTAGGGATTTTCGCTGTTCCTGGAATACTTTTCTTCCTTGGTTCTAACTACTTATCTCTCTGACTTGCTTTAAATCTCATCTTAAATCATAGCTCCCACAGGAAGTTTTCCCCAGTCCCTCTTATTATTTCCTAATTTTCATGAATATAGCTTGCTTTGTATATTTTTTTATACTTTGTCTCCTCCATTAAACTGTAATTTGCTTGAGATCAGGCACCATTTTTAAACTCATTTGTGTATCCCCAACATTTTGTGCAGTATCTGATATTGTAGCTACTTAATAAATGTGTTTTTATTGTTTAAAGTTATCATTGATAGTAAAAATGAGAATTGGGTTAAGGATTTGGGTTCACACATCACACATCTCTAATGTCTCTTCCACCTTGAAGAGTCTATTAATCTATAATATTCCTCCATGTCTGAATCATTCTAACTTCTACCTTAAAACAATTTAAACAAAAATTTAATTTTGATATATTTTGCTTTAAAATAATCTCCATTTTGATCCCTCCTTCCTTCTTAAAGAGGGTGATAATAATGAATAAAAAAGAGGGAAAAAAACTTAAAAAAAATCTAACATCCAAATATCTGAACTTCCCTACGAGGCTTTTGATCAATAGTTCCTCTTTTTTTTAAATTCGATTGCTGTCATCATTATATATATTGTTTTGCTGCTTTTGTTCATGTTACTTTATTTCAGTTCATATTAAATCTTTCTATACTCATCTGTATTCATCATTTTGTGTATCAGTGACATTCCATTTCATTAATGTGCCACAGGCTAGCATTCTCCAGTTAATGGCCAACTACTTTATTTTCAGTTCTTATTACCACAAAACGTATTGCTAATAATATCCTGGTTTTTATGGCAACTTTGATTTCCATTCCATATACCTGGCAGTATAATTTCTGGGTCAAATGGCATAAACATTTTAGTCACTTCCATTACAAAATCCCAAATTGCTTTTCACAAGATTTGTACCAATTCATAGCTCAGCTGTAGTGCCCTTGCCTTCTACAACACCCTGAACATTGAATTTCCTACCTTTTGTCATCCTTATAAATTTCGTAAGTGTGAGTTGAAAATTCATGTTTGCATGCTATTATTGGTAATTTAAAGCTCTTCCTAATATGGCTAATAATAATTTAAAATTCTTCCTTTGAGATCTCTTAATTTATAACCTTTTAAAATCTGTGATTTCCCATTCAAATGTTATCAATACCTTGGACCAAATAGTGATGACCAAAATTTTACCAAATATTTTATAATTGCCTTTTAAAATTCTATTTCAATATTAAATATTCATTTATATTATATTCTGATGATTGAAAAAATCATAGAGATAGATACAAAATACAGTTAAAGCAATATGTGATACCAAGGAATCTTTTGAAATTCAGTTATTTATCAAATAAATGGAAGGTACTGACCTGAAGCTCAAGATAGATTGTTGTTCAAAAAGATAGTCTTCACTAGAAGCTATTATCTGGGAGCATATTAAAGGACCACAAATTATTATTATCACTATTTTAAAGGGCCATCATAATGTAATAAATGATATGGATGCTTCTAGCCAGATTCTTAACACATGATAGGCATGAACTACTGCAGCCCTGTCATCTTAAAGCACAATTCCAAATAAAACAAGCTGAAAGCAATCATCAATTCCATTTGTCACCAGTGAAGGCAAGAAAGAATATTGGATATGTGTCCAGAGTGCCATGGTCTGCACAACTTGCTTTATTCAACATTATTACTAAACAAAAAAAAAAGACAGTAAATGCCCTGTTGTGTATAATATTGCCACAGAGAACATGATAGATAAATAAAACTTTTATGAAGTTGACAAAGACATCTATGGATATAGCAGTCACCCTCTGCTCTTCTAAAATTTTCAAGCTTGTACTAAAAATCCTGGTTAAGAAATTTGGTATAAATATGTTATCTCAGTAGTGCTACAGATATATGCATCAAGGACAATTTTAGGATATAGGAAAATGAACTATACAGTTTTCTGTGTCCCATCTACTTGGCTGTATTTCTTTGTTTTTTTTTGTTTCTTTTCTTTTTTTTAAGAGTTAGGTCCCCAGTAATATTTTCCCCTATACAACAAAGCAGATTCTTTATCAAAGCAATGTCATAGAAAAAAATTACATGGAAATTGAAGTCAAGAACTTTGAGTTCAAATCCCAGCTTTTTCACTAAGTAATGTTATAAAACATTGAATAAATAACTTTATTTTTCCAAGTCACAACATATTTAGCTTAAAATGGGGTTACTATTTACTTCTGAGGTAAAAAGGATCCAATGGTCTGGGAGAAAAAGTGAACAAGTGTTAGCAGAGGTGAAGAAGCCAGTCTGTATGACATTCAACCAATACTAAATGTATTTTGCATCATTTTTATCCAAAGGCTTAATCAGTTTTTAAAGGGGAAGTCCAAATCAGCCAGTAAGGATTCCACTATAAAATGATCATAATCTTCATAACATTAAGAGAGGAAAGAAGTAAAATAACTATCTCTTGAATTCAAGCTTTATCAGGTGGAAAGTCAAATCCTTAGAGGAAATAGATAAGAGAGATTTTAGGATGATCCTGTGGTATCCATTAAAAGTTAAGTATTGTTTTGATAAAGCAAAAATATTCATTGATGTTTTACTTGAGATCTATAACTATGTTTGATCTTACTGTGAAATTATTTCTTTGTTGTTTAGGAATGCTACAAATTCTGTCATGATAACTTCTGTCAGAGAGAGATTATCAAACATGTGATGAATTTCTCTCTCTTTGGATTCTCTCTCAATCTTTTTTTAATAGCTTTGACTTAGAACAGTTTATTTAAAAAAAAAAGTTTATCATCTCTAGCAGAGTTGTACCCACAATTCAGAGCATTAATTTGTTTTTCTCAAAAATTATGAACATAGCAGGTATACAATAACACAAAATATATTATATTCTTGTCTGATTTATTCTCAATCTAAATTATGTAGAATTATATATTTTGTCAGGATTACAAAGCTCAATTTTAGTGATCTCCACCCTCCATTTCCCATTTCACAGGCTCAATTATCTACATTTCCTAAATTTGCCATTTTAAAACACCTACAATCTTTCCTGAAAATAGAATTTTTGGGGGCAGGTTTGGGTGGTGGGAATCATTGAATCAGCAAAAAAGTTTTCCAAGAGTGGAAGACAAGTAAGTTTTTCATTCAGTCCCTTCCTGTTTTCTTTTAAGCTTTCTCTTAATATTAAAAAAATAAACAAACAAACAAAGGAACAGAAATCCCTCAGAAGCCTCCACTGATTGCATAGGCTCATGGTAAACGGCCTTGGCCCTTGACTGCAATTGACTCACTTATGGATTTATAAACAGGCCAGAAAATCAAGCAGTTGTGAAGATTAAATCCCTCCCAAATTGCACGTGAGACTATGGTTTATAATTGCAGTTTAGAGAATTGTTCAGATTTTGAACATCCCCTAAAGGTAATTATATTTATCAACCTATCATATTATTTAAATTTATCAGTTCCACAGAAAAAGCCATGACAAAGTAAACTGAGAGATGGGAAGAGGTAGAGAACTTTATATCAGTTGGTTTTCAAAAACAGAAAATACAATACGAATGACCAAACTGTCAGAGCATTTCTGACAGACCATTCCTCACAGATTTGTTCCTTTGACACATTTTCCTTCTGACTCTATAACCTCATAATCCCACTGCTGTGATTTGACACTCAGTGTCTTCCTTCTACCTTCCCTTACCCTCGTCCTCCTTCTTTATAGTGGCATGAAAAAAGCAAGGCATGATTGTTTCTCCACACCCCCATATCAGCTAGTGGCTGATGTACTAGCTATGGCAATTAACTAGACTGTTTTCTGGCAATGTTCCCAATACTCAATGAACCCCTGGAGAGCAGGACTTGTATTCTCATGCCCTTGGTCTCTTGCCTTAATCATACATAAAACTCAGCTCTACTGAATGATTGAAAAGATGGAAATCAGAATACTAATCATCTATTTTTAAAATGTATACATTTTATTTTTCTGGTCAGGATCTCTCTTTTTACTCAGACAAAAACAAATTTGTCCCTTTTTTTCCCACTGAGTCCAACCTTTTGAAAAATAGTTGTAAGATCAATAATTGTATGCTGGCTTTGTTGCAAGAGTGAAAAATAAATTCCCTCATCTAATTTCAGGTACTAACCAACACATTGCCTGCTCAAATCTCCAAAATAGTGCTTTAAGGATGATTTAAAGAAAGAGATTTTAAAATCCTCAAACACCACTTCATTCTGATTAGAATATATTACTCTTACATGTTCTCTAAATTTCTGTATACTCAAGCAGTCTAGGATTATGTGCTGATTTTCCCCTCAAAATGATATTGTGTGTATATATATATATATATATATATATATATATATATGTATATATAAGCTCCTTAAATGCTAAAAATATTTATTTTAAAAATGGTATGTATTAAAAAACAAACCAGAATTACATTGCTTGCTTTATTTTATTGAACTAACATATTCAATGGGAAAAATAATTAGGCAATGTTCTCATATTCACCAAATGCTTTGGATAACTGTCTCTTAAACATATTCAATTTTTTCCCCTCTAAATGAAGCATAATCTGGCCAAACAACTTAGTTGTGGATTTGGCAAATATCTCTTGCAGAATGTCAGGGGAAAAAATGTAATATTTCAATTAAAGGTATAACTTAAGGAAATATTTACTCAAAGCAGTCCACATGTCACATCTGAAGAAAAAAAAATCTGAAAAACACTTCTATTTCATTGTATGAAAAAGTAGAGTCATTACACAGGAAAAAAAATTAAAAATTGAAAGATTATTTTAGTAATCTTCAGTGGGGAAGGAAAAATAATAGACACAAAGAGAGAGACATACCCACACACAATTGTATGTATATACACATAGCTGTGTGCATGTATACATAAATGTTCATGTATATATGAGTATACACAAATGTTTCATTGCATGTATATGCATATGTGTTTATGTGTATAATAAATCTATGTGTATATACTTTACTCCTAAATCCTGAATTTTTTACACATTTAA
Source organism: Sarcophilus harrisii (assembly GCF_902635505.1). Lineage (NCBI taxonomy): Eukaryota > Metazoa > Chordata > Mammalia > Dasyuromorphia > Dasyuridae > Sarcophilus > Sarcophilus harrisii. The sequence continues at coordinate 68,840,430 of NC_045427.1, forward strand.
CTTTAGCTAAAGTCTATGTTTGTCAAATTATCCCCCTCTTTTGCTATAGAATTGAAATTTTAGAAGGGTAAACTGGTTTAAATTAATTTCTTCCTGTTTCTCAATTTTGAAAAAGTTAATATAGTGAAGACAATAGCAGGTAATATTTCTTGAGGACAGAAAGATTTACATATTCACTTTTATATGTGTGTATATGTGTAAAACACATACACACATTTAGATAGATATATCAATATACATATGCATGTACACATAGGTATATATAATGCATATATATCCATGTGTATTATGATTATTGTGTCTGTGGTGTCAAATATGTACAAGCAATTATATTCATGTGCACATACACATACACACACACAAACTCTTATCAAATGGTTGTATTCAATGCCATGTACTATGCTAATGGCAAGGGATACAAAAAGAGACAAAATAGTATTTGCCCTCAAGAAGCTTATAATCTAATAAGAAGAAAACCTGAGCAATTGCATACAAAGTGGATTATATGCAGGATAAGTAGTAATAATTGCCAAATGGAAGGCAATAGAAGTAAAAGGTGTTGGGGATGGCTTCCAATAAAAGATAAGATTTTAATTGGACTATAAAGGAAGTGAAGGAAGGAGTAAAAACATTTATGTGAATATACACAAACACAGACACACCAACTCCTTTTTTCTTAAAATAGTCTACACATCTAGCAATTAAATACCATGTATTGTGAATAATAAGTACTCAAAAATAATTTTAATTTTCATGGATATGTGTTCTCTACATAGCTAGCTGATAAGCTTAGGAGACATGGCAGAGAGACAAGATGAAAATTCCCTTAGATACTTAATTTCATAATGTTATACTTCAAAGTAAAACTACAAAATTGCCCTATAAATCCCCTCAAAATAAATATTGATCTGGATGTTTGTAACTATATCACCCAAAGTAGTGAGGGATTAAAATATAAAGATACATATTGGATATTTTCATTTTTCTAATGTTTAAAACTTTTTCTATAATTCAACTTGTACATTCACATCATGATTAAAAGAAACTATACGACCATCCTTGTGCCTATCTGAAGATACCTTTCATATAATCACTACTTCATTCCTCACAGATTACTTTTCTGTGCAATCACCTCTTCTAGACAATGATTCAGCTAAATTGCTCCTGGTATTAGGAGTAGGGAGTAAATATTAGCCATATGACATCACTAATTTGAGGGCTTGTTAAAGTATTGTTACATATATTTAAGTGGTAGATAAGTTTTCCAATCTGGGGACTCTGCTCTTTTTTATATCTGCATTTGTTCTATGTTGTGAAACCTTAGATACTTAAATACAGCTACTTATTTGGAAGAAATCAGCTATTCCTGACATATCTCCATACACATCTATGGTGCAGGTAGGATTATAGAATATAAGATTTTGGCCTCACTATTTGATATCAGTGGTTCTGGTGCAGAAAAGGAGTTTGTCAGGAGTTCCATATCCCATTGAATAACAAATCTAGTCTGAGTTCCAGCCAAGCATGTTAAGTAGATTTATTTATTTAAGAGGAATTTATCAGGTAGAAAAACATAGTTGATAAAAGACATCCCATGGTAGGAGGCAGAAGATTGAAGATTAGTCCTAACTAACTGACTTCAGATGATATAGACTAAAGTGATTAGTCTCTTGTTTGCAACCACTTCCCTGTGAAAAGATGACATTAATATTATAATTTTTCTGGCAAATTTAATTGCATGTCAAATGGCTAAATGAAATAGTAAATGAAATCATCTAAATTTCTTGCAATACTTCTTTTCTTAAAGTTCATTTATTAAAGTAAATCTCTCTTACCTAGAATGATGGTACATTGATAGTTGATTTTCCTACCAATGATCCTGAGGTGCTTCAAGGCTTCAAAGGCTTTAGATAACATATGAAATTGATGAAATGACCATCAATATAATTGTAATGTTATGTAAGTATGATCTTTTGATAATGGTATGAAAAGTAGTAATCACTGAATGGGATATGTGGAAATAATATCACAAAAACATCAACAAAACAACATAACATTACATAGTGCTTAAGATTTGCAGAACATTATACATACATACATTCATACACATTTGTATATACATCACACATTTATACATATATATTTTAATTGTGATGATTAAGTATAGATAGTTTACAAATACTATTTGTTATGTCAAAGTGCTTCGGATTTACCTTTGCCTCTGTGATTTACCTTTATAATAGAACTAAGATCTTCCATGTCTTTCATTTTAATAGATATTTATTAAACATCTACTAAGTGCAAAGTATTTAATTTGCTTAAGGTTTTTGTAACTGCTTAAGTTCTAAGGGCCAAAAAAAGATACTCTGCTTTTATTAAGGAAAAATTTTGTTTTATATATATATATATATATATATATATATATATATACACAAATATATATTTCCATTATTCAAGTTTCAGGTATTTCTAAGTTCATGCCATATATTTTATATTTTTGAGGAAGTATTACTTTCTGTAATATTTTTAAAATCTTTTCTTTAACACATATATAGTCTGATCATGTATATATCATCCAGGAATGATTTCTATATCAAAAATAAAGCATTAGCTTTTTTTAAAAAATAATTTTATATACCTTTCATATATTTCATATATTCATATATTTAAATTTTATTTTTTTAAAGAGCATTCACAAGGCAGAGATACAAAACTTCTCTGGCATCTAAGATACTACTTTCATTCATTTTTTATTCTAAATCCCATGTTTTCTCAAAATCTTTACTTCTATCTTTTCCTATTTCTTTTTACCTTCATATAGCTGAGTGTTTATATTAATTTAATTTAGATGGCCTTATTCAACTCTTCCTAGATATATTTTTTCCCTTTTGCAACAGATATTAGATACTAGATATACCAAAAGACCACCATGAAAATAATAACAAATATATATCATGAATATTTCAATAATAATGAGCAAGGATGCTATGAAATGATAATTACTGTTATCTTTGGATTATATACCTTTGCGTATATAATAGGACCAACACTGGCAATCCATTTATTTGCCTGTCTAAGCATAATTTATATGTTATACCCCCATTTAACTTCAAAGTCCTTTTATTTGTTGATACTATTTATTGTAAAAACATCAAGATTGATAAAATTCAGTTTCTGCAATAGGATGTACATTTTTTTGAAACTCATCGTTATATAATGTCACAATTAATTGACAAGCTACAGTTTACCAACTATCCAAAATCTTATAGTTTCTGATACTATTGCACTACTTCTATATACTGGCATACTTGCTAAATTTAAGTACAATTACATGTCATAAACTGACCAATTTAGCTAACTTTCTTTCACAGTATGAATGATTAGTTCAATTTCTTCTAGCAGACAATAGATATTAAGTGCCCAACTGTGGTGTGTGGTATTCTGAGGATCAATACAATAAACAGAATATTCTCAGTGAACAGGAAAAATTTCAGAATCTTAAAATCAATAGGAGATTCCTCTTCTATTTTGGCTTTGCTCTGGAACTCATCTCTAATACTCTCATAAGCACATAACTCATTCTACACTCAGATGTTGAAGTGATCTTCCTAAAATATACATCAACTGACTATATTACTAATCTACTCAACAAGCTCCAATTACTCCTTACCACATTCCAGGATCAAATATAAAATCCCCTCTATGGCATCCAAAGGCCATCAAAAACTAATAGTCCCTCCCAGTCCCCTCATTTCCCCCAACTTCTAAGACTTAATAAACATTTTGTTCTCTACCCTATCCCAACCCCTGCATGTATACTTTGATCTTTTTAAGAATTACTCCACTCCTTGTTCTTCCTTAAACAGGTTATTCAATTTTTCTGGACAATTTTTTGGGCTGTCTTCTGTTATGAACATGATGTACCTCCCCTCCCACTTTCTATTTTCTCCTCAATAGAATAAAATTCATTGAAGGCACTAATTCTTTTTGGGTTTTTTTTTAATGGTTCCAGTGCCTGAAAGAATGGTTATGCAACTGGTAGCACAGTGGATATAATGCTGAGCTAAAGTTAGGAAGACATTAGTTCAAATCCAGACTCAGTTGCTTACTAAGTCTGTGACCCTAGACCAGTCATTTAATCTGTGTTTGTCTGAGTTTTCTCAATGATAAAATGGAGTAATTATAGCCACTGCTTCACAGGATTTTTATGGTGATCAAGTAAGATATTTATTTTAATAAATGTTTATAAGTAATGAATAGGAAGATAGGGACTATACATGCAGAAAATATCTCCTAGATAAAGAAACCTACTCTGTAATATACATCAACACATTTTCTACAACATAGACTCTTGGAGAGTTGCCTAGAAAACCGGAATGTTGTGACTTTCTTAGGGTCACTTGGTGAGAAGTGTCATAGGAAAACTTAGACCCAGTTTTCCCCCCTAGTTTTGAGTAGAGGTCTCCATTAACTATGCCAATTTTTGTAAAAAATTAAATTTACTAAATATGAGCAAAGGTGCTAAAATGATATAAAATATATATTTCAGAACCTACTTGCAAGAAAGAGATCAGAACCAGGCCTAAAACACATGCGATGTTTACAACAATTAAAAAAACCAAAGCACTTTAAGATTTTAAAATGTAATCAATGAAATGAGCATTCATGTCACTAGAGGAATGATGATGGATTTTATTTCCTATGTCTTGCCAAAGATGAGATGACTATACATAGACACAGGTAATGTGGATGTTTGTTTTCTATGAAGTATACCTGAAATGAAAAGAGTATCCTTAAATTGTTTATAACAGTATGTGACAAAAAGTGGGATTTAATAGATATGTGTTCTCTTCCTTCCTCCCACCTAAATGATTGTTACTAGCAAAAGGTATTAATTATTAGATAGAAGATGATTTGGAAAGAGAGGGGATAGTTATATTTTTAAAGTAAATGAATAAGTGAAAAAATACATAAAATGGAAGAGATTAAATTTCAGAAAGGGATTTAGGAAAGTTGGGCAATGTTCTAATTATTAAATAACTTCAGTGACATCAATGTCCTTAACTTTCAAAAAATAGTATTTTAAAATCTTAATCATTTAAATTTATTTGTCTTTATTTGAACCTTAATTAGTTTTGTGATATAGAATAATACATTTTAACAGGATAGGGAATTTTGTCTTACTATTATACCTGTGAGGTAGTTCCTGGATGACACTTTTTTAGACCTATGGATAGGTAAAACAAGATCTCTTACTTGGACATCAAGGTCACGTTTTATGTTGACAAAACTTTGTTCTTATATACTGTGTACTTGTGTGCAGTCCTCTCCAGTGTGCACTGATACCTCATTCTTAAAATTATCTTAAAGCTAGGATTGCAAATGTAGTCCTTTCAGTTGGACTGAATCTATTGAAGCAATGTAACAAAATGGTGGTTGTGTTGAGTTTTAATATGAAGCAAAAAAAAATTCAAAATGTAAATAATCTATTTATAAATGTTTTTACGAGGTTTATTAAATTTATATTTCTGAAATCAGTAATGCATAAAATGCAATAAGATTTTGTGGACACATTATATTTGAAATAGAGAGACAGGAAAAGATTGGTGGGGGAGATGAGTTTTAAGTTAAATTCAGAAAGATCAAGATTCACAGGAAATAAATGAGCAGGGAAACAGAAAAAAGTACTATCAAATGCATATTTCTCATTTATCTTTAGGAATAGTATGATATAACAGAAAATTCTGGCAATTGAATCCATGATAGATGGTGGTTTTAAAGCCAACTCCATATACAATCTTGCTCATCTATAAAATGATTATAGCAAAATTTATCCTGTCTATCTATCTCACAGGCCTGTTGAGGATAAAAGTCCTCTAACACCCTTAAATTGGAGAGTAAGGGAGAAAAGAGGAAAAGACAAAAGAGCAATAAGGAGGAAGAAGAAGCAAGAAAGAGGAGAAGAAAAATTGGCAGAAAGGAATGAAGTGGGGACAGAAGTAAAGAGGGTTAAGAGAAGGAATGAAGACTGAACAGGTGCGTAAAGGTCAAAGAGGAGGATGAAAAAGGGGAGAGGGAGAGAGAGAGAAATTATTAAATGGCAAAAACAACAACAGCAGCAACTATATGGGTTCCATTTAAAAAAAAAAATCTATCTAAAGGGGCACCTAGATGACATAGTCAATAGAGCACCAGCTCTGAAGTCCAAAGAACCCGAGTTCAATTCTGGTCTCAGACACTTAATACTTCCTAGCTGTATTACCTGCGCAAGACACTTAAACCCAACAGCCTCAGCCAAAAGGAAAAAAAAAGAAAAAGAAAAGAAAAGAAAAAAAAACATCTACAGGCGAGAGATTGTATCAAGATCTAAAATAAAGAAGTTGAGGCAGAAGAAAACATCCATTAATAAAAAGTTTTACATGAAGAGGTGAGAAATTTGTTTTTGATCAAATGAATAATAGAGAACCACTACAGATACCAAAACCGAAAGGAAGGGATAAAAATATTTTTTTCAAAAAGTTCAATCCATGGTATATGATGGATTGAAATGGGGACAGATAAGGAGGGAAACCATTTTTTTCAAGCAATATGTACATGAAATAATAAGTATAAAAAGGATGAGGGGGTGGGCAGAGTGGTGACTATGGGGTCAGGAAGGAGAAGAACAATTAATAGATAATAAAGAACAAAAATTTTCAAACTTAGTGCCTGAAAATGGAATAGAGAAATATAAGATCCAGATAAGGTAAATATTATTGTATTCTGTTTTGTAAGAATACATTTGATATATTGCATTCTGTGATAAGCAAATTGTAAGAACTGTTTTAATAATCTGTAAAACATCAAAAAAAAAAAAAGAATAAGGATACTATTAATGTTAGAGACCATAAAGATTAATTGAAGTAACTATATTTTGCCCAAAGAAGCTAAGACATGGGGGAAAGAGTGAATCATAGCTGCCTTCAAATATATGAAGGACTGTCATAATGAAGTGAACAAACTTCCTTTGTTTGGCCAAGATGGCAGCGCTATGGGAAATGAGTGAGAGTTGCAGAAAAACTAATAAAAGCTTCAGAGAGATACATAGATTAAAGCATTTATTAAGCCTTTATGATGTACTGAGAACTGTGTTAATCAATGAAGATAACAAACAAGATAATCTCTAAATTCAAGATAATTATAAAATAAAGTGGGAAGACCATATAGTTAGAGAAGCAGGAAATCAAAAATGTGTATCTGTATGGAGGGAATATTTACTGAGTGGCAAAGAGATCATTGGGAAAAATTTGGTTTCTCTCATTTAGAGGATTCTAGGGAGCTGATTCCCTGAGAAAAGTGAAAGAGAAATTAGTTAGACTGCAAGAAAGTATTGAGATTCTAAATCTACTTTCTGATTGGCTGCTTTTCAAAACACATTTATGTTTATTTGGCTGCTAGGGAATTTGGAAAGAGTTAATTGGCTTTCACTATCTATCTATTTTTTTTTTTTCTAGTGAACCAGGAAGGAAGTGAAGTTTATGATTTAAAAAGTCTAGAAAGTGCCTAATCATCACATAGTTACCAAGTTCTGATTTGCTGAAAGCACAGAATTAAAGTCCTGTAAAGTAAGAAGTGACTTTTGGGAAGACCTTTGGAGACCTAGCCCAGATGTAATTAACATTGAGGACTGCACAACTATGGCACCATATCTGGATAAAAACTTAGTAGGATCAATGTGTAATGTTCTGGTTAGTTTTCTGGAGGTCCTTGGACCAGCCTTTGTTTCAGCTGAGTAATCACCATGACAATAGCCAGAGATAAAGTCCAAAGGTGTTTATTGCCTCCTGCACAGTCTGTCTCCTTGCCTGGGGCTCAGCTAGTTTTGTGGAGGTCCTTCAGAGGGACCTTGGTCTCAGTGGGAGAAGCAGGAGGCCAGCCACAGCCACCATGAGGCTGATGAAGATGGAATGTCTCTCTTCCAATCCTTGTTGGCTCTTATATACTCTATTATCATTACATCATTATAGGTGTCAATCATGTAGAATAGGTGTCAATCTTGTAGAACTATAGTAAGTACTAAGTAGATGTACTGAAGTAGAGAACTATTAATCACCAAGCTAAACTAGATAACCATTGTCTTATCAATTCCACTGAGTTAACACCTTGTGAGAATCTGTGTTTTAAGTATATTTCTCCAGAGTTCTGATCCATTACATCAGTGGGCTAAGTTTAGCACAAACCATTTCATAGAATAAAGTGTTTCAGTGGGGAGTATTCCCACAATGTATTTGAGAGGGTCAAATGTTTATAATTACTTTAACTTTAAGCAAATGTCCCTTGTTAAACCTTATCAAATGCGGTATTTAAATGAACTTGAAGGTGATTAATCACCAACTTTTCTAAGAAATGATGAAACAAAGAATTTTGGGCTCCAATTAATAATAGAGAAAAGAGACATTCCCCCAATCCACTTAGGGTACCCATCTACCCTAATGGTTATTGGTACCCTGCCTGGTCTTAAGAGAGTAGGGCCAGAAATATTTTTTTTTAATGACTCCTATCTTCAAATGTTATTTATTTAATATTTTTCCTCAGTTACAGTCAAAACATTTTTTTTACATTTGTTTTTAAGATTTTTGAGTTCCACATTCTCTTTTTTATCTCCACCCACAATTAAGAAACCACATGGGAAGTAATGCAAAACATTTCCATAAAAATCAAATTGTGAATGAAAACATAGGTCTTTTGCCCTAATGAAAATAAAAACCCTGAAAAAAGCTAAATTAAAAAAAAAGAGATAAAGAGAGTAATAGAGAATGTTTCAATCTATATTCAGACTCAATCAATTGGGTATGGAAAAGATTTTAACATAAGTCCTTCAGAGTAGGTATGGATGATTATACTACTGAGAATAACAGTCATTTATAGCTGGCCATCCAAGAACATTGCTATTACTTTGTATACAGTATATTTCACTTTGTGCTTGGAGGACTTCCCAGGTTTTTTTTTTTTTTCCTGAGAGCATCATGCTCATCATTTTCCAAAGAAAAATAATATCCTGTCAAAGAAACTTGCTTCATTTTTTTTTACAATTACTATTTCTAATTGTATTTTCCCCCATTTATTCTCTTTCTCCTTTCACCCTGTCCCTCTTCAAAAGTGTTTTCCTACTAACTACTCCTTCCACCAATATATCCTCTCTATTATCACCCTCCTCCATCTCATATCCCATTCCCTTCCTATTTTCCTGCACGGTAAAATAGATTTCTATACACCTATTGAGTATGTATGTTATTTCCTATTTGAACCAATTCTTATGAGAGTAAGTTTCACTGAGTCCCCATCTCTTGGTCCTCTTCCCCTTCATTGTAAAAGCTTTTTCTTGCCTCTTTTTTCTGGCAGATAATTTGCACCATTCCAATTCTCCCTTTACCTTTCTCCCAGTACATTCCTCTTTTATCCCTTAATTTCATCATTAAATATATATATATATATATATATATGCATGTATGTATGTATTTTTCCCTTCATATTCAACTCACACCTGTGCCCTTTGCCTATACATTCTCCTTCTGTTATAATAACAAAAATGTTGTAATAAGTTACAAGTATTATCCTCTATAAGATAGATAAGTCTTATTAAATCCCACATTATAATAATTTTCCTGATTCAACAATACTATATGATGACCAATTCTGATGGACCTGGCCATCCTCAGCAATGAGATCAACCAAATCATTTCCAATGGAGCAGTAATGAACTGAACCAGCTACGCCCAGAGAAAGAACTCTGGGAGATGACTAAAAACCATTACATTGAATTCCCAATCCCTATATTTATGCCCACCTGCATTTGTGATTTCCTTCACAAGCTAATTGTACAATATTTCAGAGTCTGATTCTTTTTGTACAGCAAAATAACGTTTTGGTCATGTATACATATTGTGTATCTAATTTATATTTTAATGTATTTAACATCTACTGGTCATCCTGCCATCTGAGGGAGGAGGTAGGGGGTAAGAGGTGAAAAATTGGAACAAGAGGTTTGGCAATTGTTAATGCTGTAAAGTTACCCATGCATATAACCTGTAAATAAAAGGCTATTAAATAAAAAAAAATAATAATTTTCCTGATTATCTCTTTAGGCTTCTCCCAAGTGCTACATTTGAAAATCAAATTTTCCATTTGACTCTGGTCTTTTCATCATGAATGCTTGAAAATCCTCTATCTCAGTAAATAACTATCTTTTCCTCTGAAGGATTATACTCAGTTTTACTGGGTAAGTGATTCTTGGTTGCAATATTAGATCCATTGCTCTCTGGAATGTACAGTTGTTTTTAATATTTTTAAATGTCTTTTTCTAATTTTTCTTCTATCTCTCTTGATTTTCAAAGTTCCCTTTGAGTTCTTCCACAGCCTGAGCCCAATTCTTATTTTTCTTGGAGGCTTTGGATGTAAGAGCTTTGATTCTGTTATATTCTGAGTGTGAACCATAATTTTTAATGGTCAGAAACTTTTTTTTTATTTCCTGCTCATTTTCCTAGTCTATTCCTCTGCTTCTAATTATTTGTTAAAGTACGTTCTGTTTCCAGAATTGAGGGTGTATTGTCCCCAAGCTTCAGGAGTTTTGTGCAGCTGTTTTCAGAAACCCTTCCAGGAATCTGACCACAGTCTTTTCTGCCCTGGAGCTCTTAGGTATGTCCCAGACCCACATGGCTGCAAGATCCAGTGTTCTGGCTGGGACTTGGACTCCACTGACAAGGGCTGTGCTAGGACTGTATACCAGATTCCCACCTTGTTGCCACAGATACTCTCCACTAACTTTCCAAGTCTACTCTGATGTCCCAGGCTGAGGATTACAGAAGCTTCTAGCACTGCTGCTGATTCAGAGGTCCTGCCTAGCTGATGCTGGGGTCTGGTTGGGAGTTGGGACCCTGGTGGGCCTGCATTGGGGTTATGTGCTGGGCTCCTGCTCTGGTTCCGCAGACCTTTTCTGCTGACCTTCCAGGTGCTCTTTGGTGCCTCTGGGCTGAGAGGCCTTGAAGCCACTAGTACTGCAGCTGACTCAGAGGTTGGCCCATAATCAGACTGGGTCTGGGTCTGTGCTGGTATTCCCACCCTGGAGTCATAAACATTTTCTACTGAACTTCTAAGTTACCTTCAATTGTAAAATATCTACTCAGTCTTTTGGGGTGTTCTGATATTCTAAAATTTATTAGGCTTAGTATTTAAACAATTTAGAGCAGTTTGAGGGGGAGATTGGTCAAATTCCTCCCTTTAATCTGTCATCTTGGTTCCACCCCAAAGCCAGAAGTTATATGTTGAATTCATAACAATGAAAACAGCCTGAAAATTGACTACTTTGAAAGATAATGAATTTCCCATCACAGAGAATATTCAAGTAAAAGCTAAATGACCATTTACGAGGATAAACATCTTTTATCTCAGATCTTTCTCCCCTCCCCTGACTAGCACTCTATCCATTGTACCACCCAACCAGGAAAACAAGCGCCTGGGTGAATGCATCCCTACTGTGGGAAGGACATGGAAGGAGGCTCTAATCACATTCTAGTTGAATTAGATGACCAGTGAAGGCCCTTCTACCTTCAAGATTCTGTGGAACGATCTGCAGGATGTGGTACATGGCTATGGAGGGCCAAAGAGTAGAGAAGTCAAAAAACTTGACAGCATTTTCCAGTCTCTCAGGGCAGCAGGGTAGTTTGTTATTTGGTGTGTTAAGAGAAGCGACAGATAAACACAGATGGTGCCTACACCTGGTATTTAAAAGACCTTCATTTCTATAATTATCCCTGCTATGTATATTTCCATAATAATATTCTTTATAATTGGTTCAGTATTGCTGCATTAGTTTTTGAAATGTGTGTTCAGCTTCAAAATATACTGAACTACATCTACTGCTGTTCTCATTTTTTCCCCTCCTTCTGGAAGTTAATAATACTCCTGCAAAAGCAATTAAGCTAAAAAATAAAGCTTCATTTTGAAGAATAAGCAGCTTGCAACCTGGTTTAAAGCTGAGGCGGCACTAATAATACAGCACTTATGATCTAAGAGGGAAAATGAAAAGCCTTTCTTCACTTACACTGGAGCAGTCAGGGCCTCAAGACACAAGATTATCACTTATGGCTTTGGGGGAAAAATGCATTTAAAAAAAAAGAAATAAAATGCTTGCTTCTGAGTATGATGCTCCAGTCACTTTAATGATTAAATTAAATAGTTAATCTCATCCCCAAATATGAAGTCTTATAATGTCATTGAAAAGTCAGAAGCCATATGAGAAGGACTTTCAATTCAATTCAATAAATGATTATTAAATGTCTATTACGTGCAAGAATTTGTGCTAGAGAATGAAGTCACAACCTTGAAGAACCCATGAATCAGACTGTGTTCTCATTGAGATGGAAAATCACTATTTTCTCTGTCTCCCATGCCTAGAATGCTTCCCCCCTTCACCCTATCTATTGACTTCCTTAGTTTCTTTTAAGGCCCAACTAAAATCCTATCTCTGACTAGAAGGCTTCCTCACTGGATTCTCACTGAATTACTGAATTCGAAAATCTTGCCTTTGATGATTATCTCCAATTTATACCTTGCTTTGTATATATTTCTTTGTATTTTATGTCCCATCAATCTTATTAGATCCTTATTAGAGACTGTCTTTTGCTTCTTTTTGTATCTCAGGCATTAAATATACTATGTGACATATAGTAAACACTTAAATATTGATTGATTATTTGAAGAACTCTTAAAACAGGTCATGCTCTAATTATGATAGACAATCTCTTTGAAATAGATAACTCAAATGAATTATGATCCAAATTTATTGTTTCTCAAGGTTGGGAGTCCACGGTGAGAAAATTTGCTTTGCTCATGTAGATTAGCAAATGAATTGTTGAAATAATAACAAATGCCATTACAGTAACATTATTATTATACTTGTATCAGTTCAATTATTACTTTATAAACTATTTCTAGAACAATTTATGATTTATTTTTCCCATAATAATTCTGTGGTGCCAGCAGAGCAAATACAATTATCCTGATTTTTAAGATGAGAAAACTTTAGTACCAAGAAATTAAGGAACTATAATATACAATAATCATAGTAAATGACAAAGGTAAGATTTGAATTCAGGATTCCTGACTTCATGACCATAGCTTAATCTACCACTCAGTGCTGCAAATCATTAAACAGATAAGTCACACAATCTCCTCTCAGAATGATAGGATAAGTATTTTTATAACCACTGAATGTATGAGGAAACAACAGCTATTTCCTCTATCAGACTGTGACTGAAAGAATCTCTTTCCTAACACCATTTAGCACCAACAGAATAACACAAAAGACCAAGTTAACCACTTAAAACAAACAAACAAATATATATCACTATAGGCCCAAGTGTCCACAGCAGGTTCCTCAATAATTATACTTTGACAAAGTATGAGCCTGGGACAGTTTTCTTTGGGGGATAGTGGAAAAGAGAAATAACTGTTTCTGCTATTTTTTTTTCTCATTAGGAATGTAGTATGTCTCCCAACTCCCCTGGGCAGGGTCAGACATGAGATAATTAGAGGAAGATTAGGTGGGCAGCACCAATCAGCCTTGCTTTCTTTGCCTATATTTTTATTTTTTTTATTGCAGTCAGTTTATTTTTAACACACATTGCTTTATGAATCATATTGCCAGAGAAAAATCAGAACAAAAGGGAAAATTCATGGTAGAGATAAAAAAAAGCAGGAAAAAGAAGTGAACATGATATATATCAATTTACATTCAGTCTCCTTAGATCTTTTCTTTTTTTTTTTTTTGAATGGAAATGGAATTTTCTGTTCAAAGTCTATTGGGATTGCTTTTAATCACTGAACTACTGAAAAGAACCAAGCCTTTGTTAGTTGATCATTGCACATTCTTGAGGCTATTTTGTACATTGTATTCCTGGTTCTGTTTGTTTGGTTCAGCATCAGTATCATGTAAATCTTTCCAGGTCTTTCTATAATCAGGTGGTTCATTATTTTTTTATAGAACAATAATATTTCATTAATTCCATGTATCACAGCTTGTTCAGCTATTTCCCAATTGATGAGCATCTGCTCATTTTACAATTCTTTGCTACCACAAAAAGAGTTGCTATAAACATTTTTGCACATGTGGGTCCTTTTCCCTCATTTATGATTTCCTTAGGATACAGACTCAGTAATGTACACACAGTTTTATAGCCATTTGAGCAAAGTTACAGATTGGTCTCCAAGTTGATTGGATCATTTCACAACTCCACCAACAATGTATTAGATTACCAGTTTTTCCACATCCCCTCCAACATGTATCATTATTTTTTTCTGTCCATCTAAGCCAATCTGAAAGGTTTACCTTTTTTTAGGCCTTTGATCTCCTTTCAAGATAGGTATTTTGTCTATGATAGGAATGGAGAAAAAAATCCTACAAAAGAGACTAAAATTGTATCACAAGAAGATGAAACTGAGCTTTAAGAATTTGGATTCTTGAGTTACCAAGAGCTGTTTATGTATACCACTATGAATGAGTGAACAAATAAATGAAAGAAAAAAATAAAAGTATTTACTAAGCCTTACTATGTGTTATTTGCTGTATTAAGGACACAAAGACAAGATAAAACAAAGCAAAACAAAGAGGAACCCTGTCTTCAAAGTGCTTACATTCTATTGGGAAAGATGTTGTATACTGAGGAATGGTAACCAGGAATGAATGTTTTGGTTTGTAAAATTAAAGGGATGATGAGCTACATTAAAAGATGATTGATTTGAACATCATTGAAGATGATTCCTTTGAAGAAATCTACTGGATATTTTAATTAGTTCACTATTCTAGGGCTAGAACTGAAAAATAGAAAAAGAGAAACATTTGGTATGGTGTGACCTAAAGAAACTTTGAGGACCATGTAACGTTCTGAAGGCTCGTAGAGATGAAAGACTTGAAACAATCTGGAGCTGAAATGCTTGATATAAATGGAATTACCTACTATTTACATTTATATATAGATTGTGTATACATACATATTTCTATGTTATATCTACCTTTAGACTATGAGCTTCTTGTAGTCAGAATTTTGCCCTTCTTGGTATTCTCAGTACTCAGTACAGTGTTTTTCACATAACAACTTCTTAATAAAGGCAGGTTATTGAGTGTCTTCAATGACTTAGAACAGCAATTAGAAATCTGTTCACAGAGTGTGATATCTTAGTGGCTGGCATCCCAAGCCTCTATTTGAAACCATCTGGTTATGCAATGTAATGAATATTGAAGAAGGGTAGAGGAAAAATGAAGTGGAATATTAAAAGGAGATATAAAGCATCAGATTCCATGAGATATTTTTCTGTACTGACAACATCTTCATCTTTACAATCTTTCCTTCTGAAGGCACTATTGTCCCAAAACCTTCATTTGAGTATTAACACTTATTAGCTATTCTGAATCAAAACATGGATCTATACTTTACTCCTAGGGCACTTCTGGGATTGTGCTCTTGTGTGGGAAACTTATCATACTCTTGTTTTTATTTTACCCTTTTTATGTGTTGTCTACCCCTAGAAAGAGGAAAAAGGGGAAATAGAAAAATAAGAAAACAGAGAATGAGAAAAAGAAGAAAGGAAGGGAGGGAGGGAGGGATTTAAGAAGAAAGGAACAAAGGAACAAAAGAAAGAAGAAAGGAAGAAGAAAGAAAGGAGGGGAAAGAAATAATCATTTATTAAGTTTATATTATATTACAGAAACTTTGCTAACAGCTTAGAAAGTTTATCTTGTTTGATTCCCCAACAATTTTGAGAAGTGTGTGCTATTACTATCCCAATTTTATAACTGAGAAAAATGAACTGGCAAAGGTTAAGTGATTTGTTCATCATTGCATAGCTAGTAAAAGTTGGAAGCCAAATTTGAATTCATTAGAATGCATATTCCTTGAGGACATGAACTCTGCTTTTCTTCTTTTTTTCTTCTTCTTTCATCTCCTCTTTCTTTTACTTTCATCTCTTCTTTCTTTCTTTCTCTTCTTCTTCTTCTTCTTCTTCTTCTTCTTCTTCTTCTTCTTCTTCTTCTTCTTCCTCCTCCTCCTCCTCCTCCTCCTCCTCCTCCTCCCATTGTGTAATATGGTTTTGGCATATGCCCAAATATCCTAAAATATGTTCTCTCATTTAGCAGAGGATAGGAAGGAAATAGGAGGACTTGTATATGAGTAATCTGTATTGACCTACTACATCCTTGGGGATAGTTTCTTTCCATTCACAGTTTATATTGTACTCTCAAAGTTTATTAAGAAAAAAAACTCCTTATTGGGAGAGTCTTTTTCTTCTCCCATAGCATCCAGAGATGAAAAAGTCTTTCATTCATAACGGATGATACCATAAACTAACATGGAATGAGAGGAGTAAGATTTGATCTGAGAGCATGTCATCCTTCCTTTCCGTTATTTGGCCTTGAGAAATGGACTTGGTGTCTTAGTTTTGTTCCATTTGTCCTTTGCAAGTAGTTGCAGGAAGTAAAATCCCTGAACTGGGGAATCAATTCAATGCATTGATTGAGCCAAGGTATATAGACCAAAACTTCTTAATCCATGATCTTAAACTGAATGTGAGGGTCATGAAATGATGATTTATTACCACTAAATGTTTTATTTACATACCTATTTTGTATCTCTCTATGTCTCTGTTTGTAGTTGAAATTTTGTAGTTGAAAAGGGATAGTGAGTGAAGAAAAGTTTAAGAATTCCTGTTGTAGACCAAATATTATAGTTAGCCTATGAGGGAAGAACCAAGAAGCTAAAGTTCTCATGATTCAGCTTTCAAAACCTAGAGTTGAAAAGAGACAAAGAAACAAAAACAGAAACCTGTCCCAAAATCCTAACGTTGTTTCTCTAGTTCATGCGGACTAGGGAGAGGGAAAAATAGCTTTCAGAATTTGCTTACTTTATCTGTCTCCTTTTAGGCTATGTTATAATTTTCTAGAAGTAAATATATCCTTCACTGGTAGATGGCTTAGAAAAAAAAAAAAACAGATAATCCCAGGCAAATAGTTTTAAAGATTCAGTAAGTTGTGTCTACTCAACTAATTGAAAGAGCCCACTCTCAACTAAGTGACAGTCCAATGCTGATATCAGTGCTCCTACTTCCCAGAGATAGTATCTTCTACCATTTTCAGTAGTCTACTCTTAAGCCAACCAATGATTGCACTGGTATTTTATTACCAGTACTTAGAACAATGCCTGGAATATTCATTCTTAAAATTGTTTTATTTATCTCTTTTAAAATGTGGTAAAGAGATGAGTCAGGTTCAGGATAAAATATGTCTCCCCTTTGCTTTTCAAAATACTGAGTTTGAAAGGAGGGGTTCATAGTATCAATATGACATATAAAATAATCTGCTTAACCATTCCTTGGAATACTTATCCAGTATACAGTGAAATTATAATCAGTTTTGTCATGTGAGATAGGGGAAATCCAAAATCTGGCTCTGACTGGCCTAATTCTGGCATCCGTTCTTTGTCTCTCTCATGAAAGGCTCATCTACATGTGTAGCTTGACTTTGAGCAATGGCAGTTGTCACAAGCTACAGATGCTTTCATTTTTCTTTCATTCTGGAGGTAAAACCATTTTTGCTCAATTTGAATCAAGAATCATTCAGCTCAAGAAGGATGGAATGCTCTGAGGAACAAAATGTGGATGACAAAATTCTGAATGACGTTAAGTTGGAAGAAAAGGTTGTGGGAAAAGGAGTGTCTAAAAAGAATGATGCTAATACATTCTGGGCTGTCCAAAGAGCTCTGGTTCTCAAAAGAATCATTCATAAAATGTCTAAGGTTTAGCTGTAATGGTGTGAAAGTGATCCTGAGTTCTCAAAGGCTGTTTCAACACCAGCAATGCTCTCAAAAGTAATACATATCCAAAAGAATTAAGAAATGGTCAAATTGACAAAGTGTAGTCTGGGCACAAACCTAACTAATTATGAATCGACTTGTCACTAACAGATCAACTAAATGAAGTAGATAATGATGCTATTGATCCATTTGATGTCACTGCCATCCATCCATCCATCCATCCATTCATCCATCCATCCATCCATCCACCCATTACTTTCTTCCATCATCCAGAAGTCTGAAATTGCTCTATTAAATCATGTTTGTAGCCTTCCATTTCTCATTCCTCCTAAATTTATTCTTAATCTTCACTTTTCACTCTGAAGAATTGACCCTTTTTATTTTTCTATCAATCATACAACCACAATTTCCTTCCATTTCAAGTTCTATCCTATAGTTAACCAATGCAATTATTTGCTGTCCTCTACCCTGGAATTCTTTGTACCCTTGTCTTACTATCACATATAACAAAAATACATGTATGTTAACCCTATAATCTGTTTTCTCTGCATCTACTTCTGAACTGGTGAATGCCTCTTGGGGAAATCACGTAACGATTCCCCACAAGTTATAGGAGCTAAACTTCAAATGAGCCTTTACTATAATATGGTGAACTTTATTTTTCTGTTTGACCCCAGCAGCTGTTCCAGAATGTCTCTTTTCAACCTTCTTATAATAATTTCCCTGCCTCTATCTTAGGAGAAGCTACTCATCACTAGAAAATACTTCTCACTAATTTTATGCTCAAAACCCCTCAACATCACCTTTCCCTCATTTTCTCCTCCTATCTTCTACTCCAGAGAGGCAAAATATTTTATTTGGTAAATATAAATTCTATTTTTGCTTTTGATTCTGTCTTCCCCAAAATATTACTCAAATGATAACTTCCTTTGCTTCTTGACTTCAATGTCTTACCTACTGGATACTTCCTTGCAATATGTGAACATAAGCAAATGAGCAAAATGAGAATGTTTCACACTATATAAATATTGTAACTATATATAAATATTACCTAATTTTTAGTTAGTATGACTTTGACACTGCTACCCTCTTAGAACCTGAAAAAGCAACAAAATGGAAAGCTTTCACTTGAGACTGCCTGCCTCTCAAGTTATAATCCTATATATATCTCC
This sequence comes from Sarcophilus harrisii, assembly GCF_902635505.1. Taxonomy (NCBI): domain Eukaryota; kingdom Metazoa; phylum Chordata; class Mammalia; order Dasyuromorphia; family Dasyuridae; genus Sarcophilus; species Sarcophilus harrisii. The sequence continues at coordinate 68,859,442 of NC_045427.1, forward strand.
TCTCCTTCATAGACAAGCTACTATAAAAAAGTAAACTACCCTCCCTTCTTCTATTTCCTCACCTTCTCCTCACTTTTCAATCCCTTGCAGTCTGGCTTCTCTTTCACCATTTAACTCAAACTGCTTTTTCCAAGGTTATGACTAGGTCTTTGACTGCTAAATTTGTTATTTTTTAAAAATCCTCATCCTCCTTGACCACTTTGCAACTTTTGTCAATACTGACAAGCTCATCTTGGGTATTCTGTATTTCCAGGGTTTAAATGTCAGTTTTCTCTTCTAGATCTCCTACCTATGTAATCATCCCCAGTTCTTTTCCACCAATGAAGAGGAAATTAGAGAAATAATAAGGAGTTATTTTGCTCAACTTTATGCCAATAAATTTAATAACCTAAGTGAAATGGATGACTACCTCCAAAAATATAGACTTCCCAGACTAACAGAGGAGGAAGTAAATTGCTTGAATAGTCCCATTTCAGAAAAAGAAATAGAACAGGCAATTAAACAACTCCCTAAGAAAAAATCCCCAGGACCAGATGGATTTACATGTGAATTTTACCAAACATTTAAAGAACAATTGGCCCCAATGCTATATAAATTATTTGATAAAATAGGGAATGAAGGAGTCCTACCAAATTCCTTCTATGACACAGACATGGTACTGATACCTAAACCAGGTAGGCTGAAAACAGAGAAAGAAAATTATAGACCAATCTCCCTAATGAATATTGATGCTAAAATCTTAAATAAGATATTAGCAAAAAGACTACAGAAAATCATCTCCAAGATAATACACTATGATCAAGTAGGATTTATACCAGGAATGCAGGGCTGGTTCAATATTAGGAAAACTATCAATATAATTGGCCATGTTAATAACCAAATTAACAAAAACCATATGATCATCTCAATAGATGCAGAAAAAGCATTTGATAAAATCCAACATCCATTCCTATTAAAAACACTTGAGAGTATAGGAATAAATGGACTTTTCCTTAAAATAATCAGCAGCATCTATTTAAAACCATCAGTAAGCATCATATGTAATGGAGACAAACTGCAACCATTCCCAATAAGATCTGGAGTGAAACAAGGTTGCCCACTATCACCGTTACTATTTAATATTGTATTAGAAACGCTAGCTATAGCAATAAGAGCTGAGAAAGAGATTAAAGGAATAAGAATAGGCAATGAGGAAGCCAAATTATCACTCTTTGCCGATGACATGATGGTATACTTAGAGAACCCCAGAGATTCTGCTAAAAAGTTATTAGAAATAATCCACAACTTTAGCAAAGTTGCTGGTTATAAAATAAACCCACATAAGTCATCAGCATTCTTATATATCACTAACAAAATCCAACAGTCAGAGTTACAAAGAGAAATTCCATTTAAAGTAACTACTGATAATATAAAATATTTAGGAATCTATCTGCCAAGGGAAAATCAGAAACTTTATGAGCAAAATTACAGACCACTTTTCACACAAATTAAGTCTGATCTAACCAATTGGAAAAATATTAAATGCTCTTGGATAGGGCGAGCAAATATAATAAAGATGACAATATTACCTAAACTAATCTATTTATTTAGCGCTATACCAATCAGACTCCCAAAAAACTATTTTAATGACCTAGAAAAAATAACAACAAAGTTCATATGGAAAAACAAAAGGTCAAGAATTTCAAGGGAATTAATGAAAAAAAAATCAAATGATGGTGGCTTAGCTGTACCAGATCTAAAATTATATTATAGAGCAGCAGTTACCAAAACTATTTGGTATTGGCTAAGGAATAGATTAGTTGATCAGTGGAATAGATTAGGTTCAAGGGATAAAACAGTCAACAAATATAGCAACCTAGTCTTTGACAAACCCAAAGATCCCAGCTTTTGGGATAAGAACTTACTGTTTGATAAAAATTGCTGGGAAAATTGGAAACTAATATGGCAGAAACTAGGCATTGATCCATACTTAACGCCGTACACCAAGATAAGGTCAAAATGGGTTCATGACCTAGGCATAAAGAATGAAATTATTAATAAATTAGAGGAACATAGGATAGTTTACCTCTCAGACCTGTGGAAGGGGAAGGTCTTTATGACCAAAGCAGAACTAGAGATCATTACTGATCACAAAATAGAAAATTTCGATTATACCAAACTGAAAAGTTTTTGTACAAACAAAACTAATGCAGACAAGATTAGAAGGGAAGCAATAAACTGGGAAAATATTTTTACAGTCAAAGGTTCTGATAAAGGCCTCATTTCCAAAATATATAGAGAATTAACTCTAATTTATAAAAAATCAAGCCATTCTCCAATTGAAAAATGGTCAAAGGATATGAACAGACAATTCTCAGATGAAGAAATTGAAACTATTTCTAGTCATATGAAAAGATGCTCCAAGTCATTATTAATCAGAGAAATGCAAATTAAGACAACTCTAAGATACCACTACACACCTGTCAGATTGGCTAAGATGACAGGAAAAAATAATGATGATTGTTGGAGGGGATGCGGGAAAACTGGGACATTGATGCATTGTTGGTGGAGTTGTGAACGAATCCAACCATTTTGGAGAGTAGTTTGGAACTATGCTCAAAAAGTTATCAAACTGTGCATACCCTTTGATCCAGCAGTGTTACTACTGGGATTATATCCCAAAGAGATTATAAAGAAGGGAAAGGGACCTGTATGTGCACGAATGTTTGTGGCAGCCCTTTTTGTAGTGGCTAGAAACTGGAAACTGAATGGATGTCCATCAGTTGGAGAATGGCTGAATAAATTGTGGTATATGAATATTATGGAATATTACTGTTCTGTAAGAAATGACCAACAGGATGATTTCAGAAAGGCCTGGAGAGACTTACACGAACTGATGCTGAGTGAAATGAGCAGGACCAGGAGATCATTATATACTTCAACAACTATACTATATGATGACCAGTTCTGATGGACCAGGCCATCCTCAGCTACGAGACCAACCAAATCATTTCCAATGGAGCAGTAATGAACTGAACTAGCTATGCCCAGAAAAAGAACTCTGGGAGATGACTAAAAACCATTACATTGAATTCCCAATCCCTATATTTATTCACACCTGCATCTTTGATTTCCTTCACAAGCTTAATTGTACAATATTTCAGAGTCTGATTCTTTTTGTACAGCAAAATAACGTTTTGGTCATGTATACTTATTGTGTATCTAAGTTATATTTTAATATATTTAACATCTACTGGTCATCCTGCCATCTAGGGGAGGGGGTGGGGGGGTAAGAGGTGAAAAATTGGAACAAGAGGTTTGGCAATTGTTAATGCTGTAAAGTTACCCATGTATATATCCTGTAAATAAAAGGCTATTAAATAAAAAAAAGAAAAAGAAAAAAAAAATCATCCCCAGTTCTTTTTGCTATATCTTCATCCTTGTACTCTCCATTAACCTTAGTTATACTCCAAATTTCAATCTTGCATCATTTTCTCTTCTTTCTTTATATCCTTTCTCAGATATTATTGTGTATGTCTTCACTTAGCATCTATATGCAGATGACTTCCAAATATCCATATCCAGGAATAATTGCCGCCTTGATTTTTGGACCTCATAACCAGCTACTTGCAGAAAATCTCCACTGGAGATATTTCAGGGAAATCCTGAACTCAATATGTCTAAAACATCACATTTACCCTTAGAATCATACTAAAATTCTCCATTTTCTTTGTTTTTTTGTTGTTATTGTTGCCTATTCTTTTCAATCCTGTTTTATTCTTCATGATATCATTTAGAATTTTCTTGGAAAGTATACTGTAATGGAATTCTTCTCCAACTGCCTTTCCAGGTCATAATACTGAGACAAACAGGGGTTAAGTGGTTTGGCCAGGAACACACAGCTAATATGTGAAGTCAGATTCGAATTCATGATGAATTTTCCTGATTCCAAATCCATTATTCTATCTACTGTACCATCAAGATGGTACCACTATATTTTCCAGTAATCCAGATTCATAATCTTGAAAATTTTTAGATTATTCTCCCCTCATGTAACTTATTAATTTTCAATCTTTGTGGTGCTTACATTAAAATTTTGCATTTGTTATTCTAGGCCAGGCATTGTATTAAATGATAGAGATAAATAGAAAAATATAGAAAAATGAAGCAGTCTGTTCTTTCAAGAAGCTTACATTCTATCTATGGGAAAATATGTAAATATATAAACATATGCAGAACAAATCCTAAATAACATGAAATAGTTTACATTTTTGTAAACTCAGAGTCAAGCATTCTGTATCATATATTATATTCTCCCCTTTAAGAGGAAGTTAAGAAGAATAAAGACTGATTCCTAAAAAATGACATGAATCAGAACTACATTACAAGAGCCTTCATAGGACATATGTGTTTCAGTTTTATCTGAGTGCATCTTCTGTTAACATACCCATTATATGCTATCTTTAGTGATTTTTAGGATTTGTGGGAAAATCATTTTCCCCCTCATTTTTTAGTGAATTATTTTCTTCAGCTAGCTTTTATACCTTGTTATGCATTTGGACAATTGAACTTTTAAATGATTTGTTTTGTTGACTGGATTTTTTTTCCATTTCACCAATTCTGTTTTTCAGGGAATTTTTTTTTCTTTTTCCATTTTTCCCAAATCTATTTTTAAGGAGTTTTCTTCTGATAATTTCTGTGTTTCCTTTTTCCAAATTCTCCTGCAAAATTCTCATTTCCTTTCTCCATTTTTTTCTTCTAACTCTCTTTTAAGATCCTTTTAGAGTTCTCTCAAGAGAGCCTTTTGAGTTAGTAACTATCTCCTATAACCCTTCAAGGTTTGGCATGGAATTAACACTTCCAAATTTTGATTGAGCTCCTTTTAAGGCACTAAGGTGGAGCAGGGATACAAAATAACATGTCTGTAGAAAAGTAAATACTGGTTGTGGAATAAGAAACACAGTTCAGTTACTTAATCAAGCATTTATTAAACATCTAATCAAGCATCTATTAAACATGCAAGGGATTTTTGGAGAAATAGGAAGACAAAAATAAATCAGTTCTTGTCCTCAAGAAAGTTACATGCTCTGGGATAACATGGTTTCATTACCTCAGACACTGGGCAATTAGCTGACTGAGTCAGCCCTGAAATCAGGAAGACTGATCTTCCTTAATTCAAATCTGCCCTTGTACACTTACTAAGTATTTGACCCTGGGTAAGTTACTAAAACCTGTTTACCTCAGTTTCCCCATCTGTAAAATGAGCTGGAAAAGGAAATGGCAAACCACTCTAGTATCTTTGCCAAGAAAACCACAAATGGGGTCAGAGGGAGTCAGACATGACTGAACATCTGTAACAGATATCTTCTGTGTAACCCTGACTGACATTCCTAAGGTGGTATGAAAGAGGAGAAACTAGCATTTATTAAGTGCCTACTAAAGGCCAGATATTCACTACTAAGTGCTTTGAAAATATCTCTTATCTCATAACAATTTTTTGAGATAGGTGATATTATCCTCATTTTACACTTGAGAAAAGATTTACTAAGACATATGTCCTTAACCTTGGCCAGGGGTATGTTTCCAAAACAATTTTGGTAACTATTTCAATATAATTGATTTGTTTACTAATTTCACATTTTATTTTAAATATTTAAAAGCATAATTTTCATTGGCTTCAAAAGACCACAAAACAGTCCACAACACAAGAAAAAAGATAAAGAGCCCCTGTAATAAAGATTTATGTAACTGAAATAGCTAAAGAGGAAGAAAAATAAACCTTAAAAATAAGTCACCAACACTTCTAAATTATAATTATCTTTCTTAAAGGGCAAAGAAAGACAAATGACATGATATACTTGTCTAGCCAAATGGGGCCCCCTACCAGTCACAAAAGGGGAATTTCTGAAGGAGTTTCTCATCTGTCAGTTGGGCCTAGGCCAATTGAAGTACATCTCCTCCACCTGTGGGAGCATTTGCTAAAGAGCTCCGGTTTGCCACTTGGATCCATAAGTAGTCACAGCTGTGAAAAAGGCGTTTGGTGCTGACTGAAGTGGGAACTAAATAGAGGATGAGTTACTGATACAATTTTTCTCAGAAAAAGAATGACCAGGCAAGGAGAGTGTGGGCAATGGAAGAAAGGACACTCCTTTTTCCTCTACAGATTGGAAAGGGCTTTGTTCCAAAGGCCTACCTCTGGGATTAGTCTGAGACTAATGCAATTAAATTTATCAAATTTTCATTAAGCACCAACTAGTAGAATCACATGATCAAAACCCAAACTATCAGTGTCCAGAGTGAATAGCCAGTTGCTAAATAGTAACCAATGCTACCTTGCTGAGTTCTTCTCTGATAAAAAAATTTTCTCCTTTTAACAATTCAGCCAGCTATGATGATGATTTTGTCTGCCCCTAAAACAGGGAATTTCTAATCATTTATTTTTGAGTGGAACCTGCTCTGTGTCAAAGAGCTGAAGGAAAGAGAATGACTGAAGAAGTTTCACAATGCAGCAATTAAGAAATCTGCCCTTTCCTGACTTAACCTGAAGCCTCAATTAGAGATAATATGCAATAAAGAGGAAAGATGGCACATTTGAAAGGAACTTCTAATATTAAGGTTAGTGAACTTTTTAACATAATGATGGAGTATGGAATGATTATCCTTATTATTGTGGCAAATCTAATGTAAAGAATTCCAAATGAATTTAAAATGTAATGCTATTGTTTGAGTTTTTAATGTCTATTTTAAAACATCTGACAATATTTATGTATCACTTTCCTGACTGGAGATGCACATATAATAATGAGGAAATGTGTTGAATGTCAAGGGTGAGGAAATTTGTATGTCTGTAGTTCAACAAAATAAATGATCTTAACTATAAAAGACAAATGAAGAAACAGGAGTGTACTAAGGTTCTTTGTTCTTAATATTCTTTTTTTTCTGAAGCTTTAAATATAACTTGTCCTAAAAAAGTTTTAGTATTTTGTTATTATATAAAATTAAATATTTACTCCTGACAGCTAAAAACTTTGAAAATCTGACATCACTTTATTTTAAATTTTATCCTGCTTTCATTCTATGCTTTTTTGTTTAATTTATGTTTCTGGCAAACTGGATTACTAACTCTTTGCTCTACCTTTTCTGCATTTCCTCAGATTCCATGCTTTTGCATGGTCTTTTTCCTATCTCCTTCTTGTTTAATTCTAACATATTCTTTAAATCCTAATTCAATTTCTTGCAGGAAACCTTTAATGATCATTTCAGGCAATAATTACTTTTCTTTCTTCAGATCCAGAAGAGTCATTCAGTCAGTCATCAAGCATTTTCTGAGTTCTTACTATAGGCAAGGAACTAGTCTGAATTCTGGTGATACAAAGAAAGGGAAAAAATGAAATGAGTAAAAATGCAAAAAAAAAAAAAGAAAGAAAGAAAGAAAGAAAGCAAAGAAAAAGCATACAAACAACAACAACAATCTTAATCCCTGCTCTCAAGATCATAGTGTATTTGGAGAGACTATATGCAAATAGATGCATACAAAGAGAATAGATACTTGATAAATTAAAGATAATTTTCACAGGGAAGGCACTATCATTAAGAGGGATCAATAAAGGGTTCTTGTAAAAGGTGACCACAAGGGTTATGAGATGTAGATAAGTAGGGGAGAAATTCAGGAATGAGCGATCAAAGATATGTATCTATAAGGCACCAGAGTTCCCCAGTTCAACTGAGTTGAGTTCCTCCTTTTGAAGATTAAAAAAAAAAAAAAAAAAAAACTATCACAGAACTTAAGCAACTTTCCCAGAGTCATACAGCTAAGGAGACTCTCAGGTAAGATTTGAATTCAGGGCTTCCAAACTTCAAATTTCATGTCTTATACACTATACCCTGCCATATCAAATATTCTTTAACCTTACTTTCTATCAAACACTTCTTTTGTTGTATTATCATTGTGTGTGTCTACTTCATATTTCTTTGCCAATCTGTAGTCTCCACAATGGCATAGACTGTGATTTTTATCTAAACACATTTATCTTCACTAGTGCTAACCAAGCACAGGGAATTCAACACAAAACAGGCACTTAATAAATTTTTATTGAATTGAATACAATTCTGTTTTCAAACTAATGGGGAAGGATCAGCATTGAGAACTACCACAGTGAAAGGGTTTGGAAATGATATTGGATGTTATGTCTTCCCTATTTCTGTCAGATTGTCAGGTGACAAAGAGTGAGGATCTCTAGATTTATAAAGATATGAGGTTTCATCCAAGTAGATGTTACTTTATTGGAAATATTAGGGATAAAGGAGACCCTGAAGTTAAAATATATATATGAACAGATCTAGGTAACTTATACCTATTAGGGATAGGAAAAACTAAATGATTTTAAAATATGATGAAGTTTCAACCATCTCAAATGGAATTTTGTTTGTGAAAGAGAAAAAAAAAAAGAAAGAGCTGCAAATTGACTTATATTACAGACTATTCCTGTCCATATTTGCAACCTATCCTATATGATTTAAATCGACATATGTCTTCTTTCATCTGTGAAAGGACTTATTACCTTGTCCTCCTAGACTCACTCTTCAAATTTTATTTATAGATGCTGAGATTAGAATTTATAGGAGTCGCTTGTGAGAGAAATCTGTGATTATTTTGAGAACTAGATATAATGTAATAGTGGTAATGTAGATGTGTATAAATAAAGTTACTTGTCTCCCAAAGATTCCAAAGAGCAATAAGGGAATTTATTCAATATTAAACACAAAATTCAAATACCTACTATGCGTCAGGCAATATGCTTGTTACTTGGATTATAAATGCAAAAGTGAAATAGCTCCTGGAAGCAAGGATAATATATCCTACCAGGGAAAACAACACATTCACATATAAAATAAATACAGATTATTTGCAAATGAAATGCATAACAATTTTGTGTAGGCACTAATGAGTAGGGAAATCCTTTCATAGGAAAAGGTGACATTTAGCTATGATTTAAATAAAGAGAAGTAGTACAAGAGAAGAAATGTGTAGGGATAGATTATTATGAACTAAGCTTAATACTGGGATATTAATGTTGTCATAGAAAGTCAGGTTTTGTGTATAGATAGTTATCAGTATATAGACATACATGTCTATATACATGTATGTGTGTGTGATGTATAGTAATGAAAGGTACAAAAATGGAATTAGATGCTTCTTAAGTTATTGAATTACATTTCATTGCAGGACCTCAAATGAGGCTGGGATGAACAAGTTCAGGTTTGTAAGTTATGAGGAATTTAAACTTATTGGAGAGAATGAATAAAGAGGCCCTTTCCAATTCTGAAATCCTATAATTCTATGAAATCTGATAAATCTTTTATAATAAAGAAGATTTATATAAACATGTTGGAACTTACTAGAAATCAATTGTTACCTTTAAAACAAAAAACATCTACCTAAATTTTTTATTGGATTTTCTAGCATTTATTCTTCACTAAGTTCTGAATGATATCATACTTATCTATCTAAAAAGCTTTCTTTGTCAATCTCTGCTAATTTATTGTACATATTTACAAAATTCTGTTCTTCATTTTCTCTTCTTCATGAATACCATCTCTTTAAAGAGGGAAGACAGAACTTTTTAAATATTGTTACCTTCATTGTATTGAATGAAGAAAATGAAATTTTTAATTTGTAGGACTTAGTCTTCATTATCTTAATTAAGAAGTCTATATTTGGCTGGAGGAATAATTCAATTCTCAGCCCTTTTCATAGAACTTATGGCAGCAATTTACATTTATAGGTAGCTAGGGAGGGGGTAAAGAAGGGGAGAAACAGAGAGACAAAGACAGATACATAGAAATACAAACATGGAGTATCAAAGATAGATAAATAGAAGAATCAAGATTATTAGACTTCATTTGCATAATGACATGTGTGAAACATCCTAAAGAGAAAACAATTCAACTGTAATCATGACCTTGCCAAAATTACAAATGAATAGAACGTAAACATTAAGTAATACATTTCTAGATAGAATTTTACAAAAGAATAAATGGCTTACTTGGTATTGAAACAATTGTTTTTCTTTGCCAATTCAAGAATTTCCAAGAATTCAATGATAAGGTTACTCTATTCAGCAACAAGAATCTGCTTTCTTATATATTTGCTGGCTATTTTCCATGCTTACAATGGAAATTCCTCTAATCTTGAGCTTTCAAGAAAGGCTTAGAAATGTGAGCTTTTCAATAGCAGAGCCTGGTTTGGATGTGTATCTTTGATACTTAGTGCAGTGCCTGCACTAATATTTAATAATAACCATCTGTTTCACGTCATTTCTAATGGACTTGTAATGAAAGAGAACCATCTGCAATCAGAGAGAGGACTGTGGGAACCGAGTATGAAACACAACATAGTATTTTCACTCTTTTTGTTGTTTCCTTGCATTTTGTTTTCTTTCTCATTTTTTTTCCTTTTTGATCTGATTTTTCTTGTGCAGCATGCTATTTGTAGAAATATGTATAGAAGAATTGCACATTTGACATATATTGAATTACTTGTCTTCTAGGGGAGGGAGTAAGAGAAAGGGAGGGAAACAATTTGGAATACAAGATTTTGCAAGGGTGAATATTGAAAATTATACATGCATATGTTTTGAAAATAAAAAGTTTTAATTAAAAAAAATAGCCATCTGTGTTTGTCTTTATCTTCTTAGCTTAAACCTGTACCATTTCATACTTAGACTATATTAATAGGCCACTAATTAGGGTTCTTCATTCAGATCTTTCTAAGCTCAAAACTAGAAATTCTCAAATATTTTTGGTCTTGACTTCTTTATATTCTTCAAAATTATAGTTGACCATTTATATGGAGTATAAAATACTGGCATTTCTGAATCAAATAGCTAGATTTTCTTGATCCTTAGATATTCTGCTTACCCCTGCTTACCTATTGATCATTGTGACCTTATTAGGAGGTTTCTTGGCAAAGATACTGGAATAGTTTGCCATTTCCTTTTCCAGCAGATTTTACATGAGGAAACTGAGGTAAAAAAAAGGAGTATACATCTAGTAAACTTCTGATACTGAAATTGAGCTCAGGTTTTCTTGATAACAGGTCCAGCACTCTTTACTGCTCTACCTAACTATCCTTAACTTATCTTTTTAATCTAATAATACTTTCTCTACCTAGCTGCTCTTAATTTAACTTTATAGTCTAATTTGCTACTACTATTGCTTTTTAAATTCTTTTTTTTTGTTTTTTATATTTATTTTAAAAAGTAAAAAATAAAAACAGAAAAGAAATACAAAAAACAAAACAAAACAAAGAGAACATTTGTTAAGGACCATGTCTAAGTATGAAGGGGCAGAATGAAAATTCTCACAGTTGTGAATCATAACACACTTGAAGGAATTGCAACTCAGCTTTTACTGATACAGATATTGCTTGTGAATTAAGAATGAAATAAATTGGAGGCAAGAGGGAAGAGGAGAGAGGAGAGAGAATGCAACTGCATTCCTTGTATCATTATTATTCTTTCACATGAAGGAATCTATTTTGCTGGTCAGAGTTAGATCCATAGCAACCCACCTGCAGGTGGCTTTCATAACAAATGGAGCCCAATGTGAGGTGGGACACAAGAAACAAAGAAACAGCAGTGCTCAAGAACTGTTGGTGAGTAGGATCCTCCCAGGAGAATTCCTTTGGTAAGCCGCGAGGAAGGAAAGGGAGAAGAGACCTAGTAAGACTTTTTTTTCTGTCAGGGTAATTAAAATGGGCCAACACATTAAAGGGCCAAGCCAGGAGACTGATGAAGGACTTATGAAAAATGCCAGTTCTGACTACAATCCTCTTCTCCATTTGTCAGAAAGTTTGCTTCCATGACATTTCACAAGATTCCACACCTGCTATAGTATCTCATCTTTCAACCTTCCAGAGGATTAAGATGGAATAGACTTTGAAAGTGCTGGTTGCATTCCTCATTATATGGATTCAGATAACAGCCCTTTCACAATATTGGACAAATTTATTGACCATGCCGTTGGGGGAAAAATAATTGTGTTCCCATAAAACAAAAAAATGGGGAATTGTTAAGGATTATGCCTAAGTATGAAGGGGCAGGTCAATTCTCTGAAAGCCCCCATAGCTATGAATCATAACACATCTAAAGGAATTGAAACTCAGCCTTTACTGACACAGATGTTGCTTGTGAATTGAGAATGAAATAAATTGGAGGCAAGAGGGAAGAGGAGAGAGGCCAGATAATGCAACTGCCTCTCAATCTCCTTGTATCATTATCATGCTGTCACATGAAGGGATCTGTTCTGCTGGTCAGAATTAGATCCCCAGGAGCCACTACCAGATGGCTCCCATAATACCCAACAGCCACTAGCAGGTTGCTCCCATAACAAATGGCACTGGAACAAGGATACAAGAAACAAAGAAGCAGCAGCATTCCAGAGCTGTTCATGAGTAGGATCCTGGAGAATTCCTTCTATAATAGACAGGGGAGGAAAGGGAGAAGAGACCCCATACATTAAAAGGAAGCCAAGAGACTGATGAAGGACTTATGAAAAATGCCTACTCTGACTACAATCCTCTTCTCCATTTGTCAGAAAGTTTGCCTCCATGACATCTCACAAGATATAACACTTGCTATAGTCTCTCACCTCACAACCATCCAGAGTAATATGACAGAAAAGACTGACAGTGCTGTTTGCATTCCACAGCATGCATTCTCAGAAAACAGCCACTTCACAGTATTGGACAAACTTACTGACCATGCTTTTGGGAGAAAAATAATCATGTTCCCATAAAACAAAAAATGGAGAATTGTTAAGGGGCAGGTCAGTTCTCCAGAAAGTCCTTCAGTTATGAATTATAACACACTTGAAGGAATTACAAAGCATCCTTTACTGATCAAATGTTACTTGTAGTTTGGGAATGAAATAAATTGGATGCAAGAGGGAAGAGGAGAGAGGTCAAAGACAGCAACTGCCTCTCAGTTTTTTGTATTGTTATCATCCTCCCACATGAAGGGATCTATTCTGCTAGTCAGAATTAGATCCCCAACAGTCACTAAAAGGTTGCTTCCATAACAAATATTGATTGTTATATGCCAGCAAAACATTAGGAAGGATTCAAAATATATAACAATCTGCTTTAAACTTGACTTGCTATTACTTAGCCTCCCCCCCCCATAGATCTCTGCCTTGTCTTCTTCCCTCACTCTTTATTTCCCAGTCCACTCATCCCTTCCCTCTTACTTCTTTATATATTTTGAAGGGTACTGAAGCCTTCATGGTATATATGAAGTGTGTCTTGCCTTTTTAACCCATTCTGGAGTATGTTTTGATAACTACAAGATCTCCTCCTCCCTCTAATGCCTCTGTGTCTATTCTACCTCTGTATCTTATTTGTATAACATAATTTCTATTTGTACCTTACTTAACTCTGCATCAATATTTCTACTGAGCTTCCCTGTTGCTGATTTCATTCTTAAACATATGGTATAAGATCTAAAATTATATTATAGAGCAGCAGTTACCAAAACCATTTGGTATTGGCTAAGGAATAGATTAGTTGATCAGTGGAATAGGTTAGGTTCAAAGGACAAAACAGTCAACAACTATAGCAACCTAGTGTTTGACAAGCCCAAAGACCCCAGCTTTTGGGATAAGAACTTACTGTTTGACAAAAATTGCTGGGAAAATTGGAAACTAGTATGGCAGAAACTAGGCATTGATCTACACTAAACACCGTACACCAAGATAAGGTCAAAATGGGTTCATGCAACTCTAAGATACCACTACACACCTGTCAGATTGGCTAAGATGACAGGAAAAAATAATGATGATTGTTGGAGGGGATGCGGGAAAACTGGGACATTGATGCATTGTTGGTGGAGTTGTGAACGAATCCAACCATTTTGAGAGTAGTTTGAACTATGCTCAAAAGTTATCAAACTGTGTATACCCTTTGATCCAGCAGTGTTACTACTGGATTATATCCCAAAGAGATTATAAAGAAGGAAAGGGACCTGTATGTGCACGAATGTTTGTGGCAGCCCTTTTGTAGTGGCTAAAACTGGAAACTAAATGGATGTCCATCAGTTGGAGAATGGTTGAATAAATTATGTATATGAAAATTATGGAATATTACTGTTCTGTAAGAAATGACCAACAGGATAATTTCAGAAAGGCCTGAGAGAACTTACATGAACTGATGCTGAGGAAATGAGCAGGACCAGGAGATCATTATATACTAACAACAATACTATATGATGACCAGTTCTGATGGATCAGGCCATCCTCAGCAACGAGATCAACCAAATCATTTCTAATGGAGCAGTAATGAACTGAACTAGTTATGCCCAGAAAAGAACTCTGGGAGATAACTAAAACCATTACATTGAATTCTAATCCCTATATTTATGCACACCTGCATTTTGATTTCCTTCACAAGCTAATTGTACAATATTTCAGAGTCTGATTCTTTTGTACAGCAAAATAACGTTTTGGTCATGTATACTTATTGTGTATCTAATTTATATTTTAATATATTTAACATCTACTGGTCATCCTGCCATCTAGGGAGGGGTGGGGGTAAGAGGTGAAAAATTGGAACAAGAGGTTTGGCAATTGTTAATGCTGTAAAGTTACCCATGTATATATCCTGTAAATAAAAGGCTATTAAATAAAAAATAAAATAAAATAAAATGAAATAAAATGCTGCTCTTTTGGCATGCTCACCACTAAAAAAAAAAAAAAATGGGCTCATGACCTAGGCATAAAGAATGAGATTATAAATAAATTAGAGGAACACAAGATAGTTTACCTCTCAGACCTGTGGAACAGGAAGGAATTTATGACCAAAGAAGAACTAGAGATTATTACTGATCACAAAATAGAAAATTTTGACTATACCAAACTGAAAAGATTTTGTACAAACAAAACTAAGGCAGACAAGATTAGAAGGGAAGCAATAAACTGGGAAAATATTTTTACAGTCAAAAGTTCTGAAAAAGGCCTCATTTCCAAGATATATAGAGAATTGACTCTAATTTATAAGAAATCAAGCCATTCTCCAATTGATAAATGGTCAAAGGATATGAACAGACAATTCCCATTGAGATGGTGTTTGATGGATTTATTTTTATTTCTACTTTCTCTCATGTTCTGTCATTCCAGGATAATTATCTTGAATTATTTCTTGCCTTAATGTGTCAAAGTTCTTCTTTTTTTTTTTTTTTTTTGGTCACAGCTTTCAGGTAGTTCAATTATTTTTATATTCTTTCATTCTTTATTATAGAGGACCACTGACAAAAGTATACTTGAAACAAGGGTGTTTACTCAATGTGGTTAATGAAATAATGTTTCTCTAGTTCACATATACTTAGTGTGATATGATAATGTAATCACTCTAGTTGGCATATACTTAATGTGATATGGTGATGTAATGGTTATACAGTTGGCATATGCTTAGTGTGTAGTAGTGATGTAATCATAGTAAGGTAGTTAAGGGCTGAGAGGACTTGAAATAGAAAGACTCCATCCTTGACCATCCTCATGGTGGCTCTCCTGCCTTCATCACCTCTTCATCTAAGACCAAGGCCTATCCAGAGATCCTCCAGAAAGCTAGTCTGGACATTACACTTTATAATCTGTTTTGTTATGTTTTGGTCTTTTATACCTTCACTGGCTTTCCCTTGCCCAACTCTAATTTTCAAAGAGTTATCTTAACCTTTGAGACTATATCACCTTCTCTATTTGGTTACCTTTTTTGTAATAATCTTGATTTTCTTGAATCATTTTTATTTTTTTTTCCTCAATGTCTCTCATTTGATTTTTAAAATATTTTTGAGTTCTTTTCTGGACAGAAGTCATTTTACATTTCTCTTTGGAATAGAAGAAAATTTTTCTACTTCAGTGTCCTGTAGTGATGATGAATCCCCATCTTCCCTATTCCCATAGTAAGTTTCTCTGGTTGGCTACTTTCTTATTTGCTGCTTCATTTTTTGTATGGGTATTAATATAAGCACCTCTAATTGTGGGATAGAGGGATGGTACTTCTAGCTTCACTTCAGCTTTCCCCTTTGACCTGAAACCCCAAACCAAAAGCTTCAGCCTCCTGCAAATGCCTGTAGCCAAATGCGTTCCTGCCCCACTGGTTCCTTTTCCCTCAGGTTCCGAGCACAGGTTCTGCAGGAAAGCTGGACCTAGCATTCCTAATCAGTCTTCTGGAACTCAGACCTCCTCCACAAGCAGTCCAGAGCTGAAAGTCTCAGTGGTTCCTGCTGAAGTTCCAGCTATACCCAGCTAGCCCAAGGAGTTCCTACTTGGTGTTTCTGTGTAGCTAGCCTAGAGTGTTTGTAGTTCACAAGGGTTAATCATAGACCTGAGGTTTTATTCCTGTCTTCTTGACTTGTATCAGGAGGGCACCTGTTCTGCCTCACTTCTGGATTTTTCACTGTGCTCATTTTAAGGTGCAAACTTATTTTATTTGTGGGGAAAATCTGGAGAGCTAAAAATTTGGAATCTACTCTGCCATCTTCCCACAATCTTCCCTACTGTTTTTTAAAATGGCCTTTATGTTCCACCTAACTGAATTACCTTTCATAATTTACTTTTAATCTGTTCTTTCTCCTTTCCTTTTTGTTCTCTCCAATTTTCATATGTGATGGATTTCTCTATCCCACTTCCATTTGATAAAGTCTTTGCTTTTCTTCAAGATTAAACCAAGATACAGACTCCATGAAAACTTTGGCACAATAATACCCTATATCCAAGAGAATTATTTTCCCTCAAATTTCTCTAACTACATTGTATAACCCTCTTCTTTTCATTTACCCCATTCTCCCTTCTAGCATAGCTTTTTGCCTTTCTAGTTCAATTCAACTCAATATTTCAATTTATTGATCTTCATAGATGCAATGTTAGGTACAAGATATACAAGACAAAAAGAGAGTAGGATATCTCTCTGTAATACCTAGCATAATTTTATAACATGGGCATTTAATACATATGTGTGCAATGTAATTTAACTTTTAAATTTGTTTAAAAAATATTTCAATGATTACTCAGTTGTGTAGTGATACAGCAGTGGGTCTGAAGTCAAGAGGTCTTGAATCCAAATACTTTGTAACTTTTTGAACATGAGCAAGTCACTAAAATCTCTGTTTGCCTCAGTTTCCTCAACTTTAAAAAATGGGGAAAATAATACCTATTATTTCCCATGTGTGTTATGAGGACTAAATGAGAAAGTATTTGTAAAGTTCTTAGGACAGTGCCTGACATACAGTAAGTGCTTAGTGAATTTTTTTCAGTCATTTTCCATCATTTCTTATTCTTTGTGATTCACTTTGGGATTTTCTTACCACAGATATTGGAGCAATTTGCCATTTCCTTCTCCAGTTCATTTTACATATGAGTAAACTGAGGCAAATAGGGTTTAGTGACTTGCCAGATTCACAAAGTTAGTGAGTGTCTGAGGCCAGATTTGAATTCACAAAAGATAAGACTTTCTAACTTCAGGTTCAACACTCTGTCCACTAAACCAACTATCTGCCCCAAGTGAAAGCTAAATATTTATTATTATTAATATTATTATTTATAAGCATGCTTTACTTTACCCAGAATTTCAGGGATATTTATCACAATTTACATTTGTAAACTACTACAGTGATTATAAATTCTGTCTAAACCAAAGTTCAATCATCTTCCTCTTAAATACCTTCACCAACAAGAACATTCAATGTCCTACTCCTTGAAATGGCTCAGGTCATTTACAGAACAATTATTGGTAATAACTGACATTTTTATATTATTTCATAATTTGTTACATGAGAAGCCTATCATTTTTTCCTTAGAAGTTTTTCTGACATTTTTGCACAAATCTGATGAAGTATATTTTTGTTGTTGTTTGTTTGCTGGTAAATTAAAATGTATGTGTGAAGGCAAATTTGATTACATTCAAGGTTTTTTTTTTCCATAATAGAAATATATATATGTATATATATATATATATATATATATATATACATATATATATTTGACATCAAAAGGATAATGTTGAAGTGTCATCTTTCCTATGAATACTTGTATTAAATAACCATAATGTATAATTAATTAGAAATTGATACACAGTCATAAAAAGAATATTGATTCCTACATGGATATCTAGTCCCAAACAAGCAAACAAACAACACCCCCCCCAAAAAAAAACTCTGCAAAATAAACCATTCTTGAAAGAAGATACAATAGGTATTTTTAATCATTTGAAAAATGAACTTGTAAATGAACAAAATAAAACAATAAATATATAAATAAAAGAATAAATTAGGAGTATGTGTAATGGTCCCAGTATTTGCATACTGTGTGTGAATTCATACATATGTGTGAATTTGCCCACTTGCTAATTTTTGTATAACCACACAATCATCATTCTCTGTGCTTTTACCACCATTCATATAACATGAGTAGTGAACAATTTTATTTGTTTCCCACTTTCCCATATGAGGATCTCATGCAAATGTAATTGCATTTTAGGCACATAGACAAAAATGTCTATATCTCCTTTAAGACAAAGTTGAGCAGATAAGGCTGACACATTTTTTTTTAACTTAGATCCAGAGGGAAAAATTGTGAAATCTGTCAACATGTTGTATGGGTCAAACTCCTTAGATAGTACTGCTAGATATCAGCATCCCACTCTAGTAACAGTCTTTTCATCAGAATAAGTTCCACCAGGCTCTCCCTAAATAAATCTTTATGTGGGCAAAACAAGATTAAGAAGTTAATTCACAAAGTGCACTCTTCTATCACATATTGTTCAGCTTCGTCATGATTTTGTAAAAATTTAAACCTTAATATTTTCTTACTTTTTCAGGACTTTATTTGCATTACTGAAGTGAACAGTATACTCCATATTATCAAAGTGCTGCTAGTATTTAGTGAATGTGATATGCAATTTTTTTTCATTTTGATAGATTTTTTTTTTGTTTATAGTAAAAAAATGACTATTTTTGGCTAATGGCAACATAAGTCATTACAACCTAGAAATGGCAGGAGCTTCACAAATTAAAATTACCACTGTTTGTAGTGCCCCTTCACAATTAATATTATTGACATAAAGCAGGTCTTTAAAAACTGAGAAGTGATGTTTATAAAGAGATATGTTAGGATGTCATGGATTGGAGAGGAGTAAAATTGGAGAGGGAGAAAACTGAGCATAGCTGACAACCTGAAGTAAGGAGTCAATGATGATGAAAGCAACAAAAGAAAGTGATGTTAAATTTTGTTAACATATAACTGATAAGGATTGCTAATTGACTCTAGTTGGTGAAAATTATCAAGGATAATTTTACACTATAACTTTGCATTAATCGAAGAAAAATGGGTAGACAAATTCAAATCCAGTATGGTCACTAGTGTTCAATGGAAAAGTTATAAGTTGCATATATTGCTGGAATCTCAAATGGAACAGGTCTAAATGTCAACATATTTTCTTACACTGCAAACCTCTATGTAGAGGATCATCCCCAATTCTATTAATGGAACACTGCTGCATATCACTTAAGCATGAAAGTTCAATGTCATTTTTAATACTCCCCCTTTCTTTGTCCCACTTTGAGGTCCAAAAGTTCCACTTTGAGGTTCAAAAGTTTGGCAATTCCAGTTCAATATATTCTCATTGTAACTCTTTCATCTCTGCACTTTTTTTCTCTTTCAAAGATACTTTGTAAGACTTCATTGTCTATAGCCCAGATGGGTATAACAACATTCTGGTTTTTCTTTTCTTTTTTTCCCAGGTTCCCCTTCTCACATAATTATTCCTAAACACAAAATAGTGATATTTATAAATGCAGAAGAGTTACTTTATCAATATATTGTTGGAAAAAAAGCATTATATCAGAATGGCCTCTTCTACATATTCTATGTTCCAATATGATTGAAATTATCATCTCATCTAATTCAATTAAAGAAACATTTATTGAACATTTATTAAAAGAAAGAACACTGTTCAATGCTAGATGAAATGCAAAACTTTGAAAGAGTTCTTGACTTTACAGCAAAATAGTATCTTTTTCCTCTTTATTTTTCATGCCTTTCCTCTCACATATTATTCCATACTCCTGAAATGTCCTCTTCACTAACTCTGATTATTAAAATCATAGAAACATAGATGTAGACCTGGAATGAAATTTAGATACCATCAGGTTCAACCTCTTCATGTAGAAGATAAGGAATTTATTGGAATCCTTACAAAGTGTTAAGTCATTAGAATTGATAGAGACAATAATTATCTAATTTGGCATGATTCAGTCTGATTGATCTGATCCTACAAGGAGATGTTATGGGCCAAAACTTGAAACAAGGTACTAAGTGGAATTGAGGAGAGAATGTTTAAATCTAGTTTAGAATTGATTTAATCCTACAACAAATAGTGGTTTCCCAGTGATATAATGATTGGTGTGTACTCAGTGTACAGCATATAAGCAAGAAGCTCTCAGTGCCAGTGAGCACTCTGGGAGATTGAGAGCCAAGAGTGAGTGGAGGTGACAGTTGTGAAGATTCGGAACCAAGATTCAGAGGGAGCTGGAGGCGACAAAGGACAAGCTGCAAGAACTCTTGGAACCAAGGAGGGAAAGAGGCCTCTAAGAAAGCCAACCAGGCCCAAAGAAAGAGACAAGACTTGGAAGGAGAAAATAAACATTTGAATTTTATCAGCTGGCTGAGTTTGAGGTGATTATTACTCTGAACTGAAACTAAGGCTGCCTCCAGAAACCTCCCCAAGAAACCTGCTCCCAGAGAGAACAATCATATTATAAGAAAGAAGAGAACATCACAGGAACTGACATGAAGAGGTTTCGTTGAGTGACTTGTCTAAGACCACACAGGTAGTAAGAAGTAAAACTTGAACTTGAGAGTATTCTGTCTGACACACAAGCCAGTTCTCTTTTTATTCTATCACACTCTCAGCAGCACAATGGGAGGAAGAGGCATGAAATGCTGCCCATTTTCAAGAAATAACTCAAATGACATATGTTCCACAAAGTCTTTCATTGATCCTCTTCTCTGATTTTTGTATTTCTTTAAAAATTTGTCATAATAACAAAAGGTTTGGCAATTGTCAATGCTGTAAAATTACCCATGCATATAACTTGTAAATAAAAAGGTATAATAAAAAATTTGCCATAATTTGCGTATTTTTAAGGTTTTATTACCAATCTCATGATAATGTCTCTTCAACAATATCATAAGATCTTTGTGGTGATAAGTGGATGTCTGACTCATCTTTGCCTTCCCTCAAGCAGTTAGCTCTGCATATGATATGTGTTAAATAAATATTTGCTGAATTTAAAATGCTTAATGAATGAGCCTCTCTACATAGTGGAAGATACTAAGATGTTCAAGAACAGGTACCATTTATTTGTCTGTACTATTCACAGTGTTGGGAACTGTTAATGAAGAGATTTTAATTGGACCAAAGTATTTATTTTAACTTTCATTTCAAGTACATTCAGACTGGATATGTTTTCAAATGATCTTGTTAAGCAAGTGCCTTTGCAGGATAACTTCATTGTTCTCTCTTTGAAGGATTTTTTTTTCCTCACCCTGCCACCAGAAAGATCTTATTCTGCAGATGTGGGTAATTCCAAATCTAATGTCTCACAGCCAGATCATCAACTTGAGCTAAGCTGTAACTTCAGTTTTGAAAGACTCTAATGAAAAGAAAATGGGTGTTTTGTCATAAAAGTGTTAAATATCATCATTTAAAGCAGGGAATATAGACCTAAGTAAATAGAACTTCTTCAAAGACAGATATGTTAGAAATAATATTTTATGCCTTTTTATTTTTTTGTGTAAGAAAACATACAAAAAAGTAATAGTATGAATCCCTGAGGACTTCAGTTCTTTGAAAAAGGAAGTGAATAATATGCTATATAACAGCTACTTAATTTTCAGGAGAAAGATTGAAATAACTACTATTTGAGGTAGATGTGTTTGTATACATGTATAAGTGCTTACATATACATATACATATAGTCACATACTTTTCCCCCAATTTTCACAGTTAGTAGAAGAAGAAATCTTATCTTTTTAATATTCAAAATTCATGAACACCAATTTTTAGCCCAAAATAATGTAATAAAAAGAGTTAAAACATTATGTCAAGCAGTACATCTCAATGCAAAGATAAAATTAATCATTTATGACAACATGCCATTCTAGAATTTTTTTCTTCTAAGAAATATTTTTATTATTAGCTCAAAAATTAACTCATAAAAGTCAATAGTACTTAACAAAGATTAAATGGACTGAGAAATGTTGTACAACATCAAAATAGTACCAGAGTTTCAGTAATGGATTATAATTATGTGGATTTTACTCATATGTCTATTGCTAATAATGTAGTGGGCAATTTGCAATAAGGATTTTAACAATTGATAAGAGTAGGCTCTTGGTCATAGGAGGTTTATGGAAAACACAGTGTACTATTTCCCAGTTTTTTAGTGAGAGCTAAACAGGCAAAACTATTCATTTAAACTTCATGGATAGAAACTGCTAAATAGATGGAATTAAATGAATTCAAATTTAAGTCCTCCAACTATTCTGACATTACTTAACAACTTTACTACATGAAATTCTTTTTTATTGTCCAGCACAGATTAACACGTTAGGGGACTATTGAATAATTCAAAAAATTTATATGAAGTCAGAGTAAAAAAACTATGATAACTTCATCTTAGACCTGCCTCCACACATTAATATGCTAAGTTGTAAGAAATCATTCAACCTACCACAATCTAATTTTCTACAGTATCTATTTGGGGACAATGAATGCTCTTGTCCTTCCTTTTAATAAATCTTCTCATAGTATAAATTAGCAATTGTTCGTGAAAGTTTCTTCTATGGGCATTTTCTTCAATATAGTTTAAAATATAACTGTATTCAGCATGCACTGAGCAGCTAGGTGGAGCAGTAGAGTACTGGGACTGGAGTTTAAATCTGGACTCATACTTAGTATCTGTGTAAACCTAATCAAGTCACTTAACCCTATTTCCTCAGTTTCCTTATCTGCAAAATGAGCTAGAGAAGAAACTAAAAAACTACTACAATATATTTGCTAAGAATACATAAAATGCATTCACTAAGAGTTGGCTACAAATGAAAAGACTGAATAACAATAAAAAAGTCATCAACAGCAACAATATTCAAGATGAAGCAAAGACATGGGGCAAAGTATATATAAATTATATTTGTGAAATTATAAAATTATAAAATTGTTATATAGCTATCATGGTATCAATCATATGTGAAGGTGATGTGATTTTATCACTATTGAAACTTTCTCTACAAATACTGATGGCAACTACTCTATGATTTGGTAAAACTTCATAGCCTGGGGGGGATGCTTTAAGAAACAGACATTTAAATAATATTCCCAGAATTCACAGAGATAATTATTGCCATAAAAAGGATTTAAGAACATATGTTAATGTGCATACCCTTTGATCCAGCAGTGTTATTATTAGGCTTATATCCCAAAGAGATTTTAAAGAAGGTAAAGGGACCTGTATGTGCAAGAATGTTTGTGGCAACCTTCTTTGTAGTGGACAAAAATTGGAAACTGAGTGGATGCCCATCAATTGAAGAATGGCTGAATAAATTATGGTATATGAATATTATGGAATATTATTGTTCGGTAAGAAATGACCAGGAGGATGATTTCAGAAAGGCTTGTAGAGACTTACATGAACTGATGCTGAATGAAATAAGCAGGACCAGGAGATCATTATATACTTCAACAACAATACTATATGATGATCAGTTCTGATGGACGTAGCCTTCTTCAACAATGAAATGAACCAAATCAATTCCAATGGAGCAGTAATGAACTGAACCAGTTGGAATCTTATTCTTACCAGGATTGAAGACAAAATAACTTGTGCATCTGGAAATGCCTTGAAGTCTTCTGACAAAACTGAGGGACAACAGGGTGGAGGGACTTTTAGAATGGTGTGTGGATTGGGATTTGGGAGGTGGAGAGAAGGATGGAGAAGACTTTTGGAAGGGTGTGGGATTGAGATTGGTTGTAGGTGAAATGATAGTGAGAGACAAAGTTAAGATCAGGAATAGAGTAAAAAAGAGAAGCTAAGAAAGAAAACAGTAAGTAAAAATAAGACAGAGGGAAATTCACAAATAGTAATTATAACTTTGAATGTAAATGGGATGTTTATAGTAGCTCTATTTGTGATTGCAAAGAACTGGAAATTGCATAATCCTAATTAATTTGGAATGACTGAACAAATTGTGGTATATGTTTGAAATGGAATACTATTATGGTATAAGAAATGAAAAACTCAGTGACCTTAGAAAGGCATGGAAAGCCTTGAATGAGATGATGAAAAGTGAAATGAGCAGAACCCAAGAGAACATTATATACAAAAATAGCAATATTGTTTTAAAAACAATTTTCACCTATTAAGTAATTTTAAGTATCATAAATACATGGATTAAAAATAAAGCATATATGAAGAAAGATGCTATCCAAATCCAGAAAAATAATTTATAAAAGGAAATATGAATACAATTTTACATATGAGTGTTTATGTATTTAAGTCTAATAATACTTACCTATAAGGTAGTGGAAGGGGGAGAGAAAAATACATTTACATGATAATTTTGTTATATATTCAGAGGGAATAGCATGTTGTACATAATACATTTACAATTTCATGTGCAATAATCGTTAGTATTATATTGTGTCATGGAAATGCTTGTTTCCCACCACCATGAGTTAAAAATAAAATAAATTTTAAAGCAGTAAAAAGAAAGATAAAAGAAAAAAATAATATGGCTCCAACATATATTTTCTAGTTGATTTTTATATTATTCTTCCTCACCCTTTATTTTCAGGCAAACTGACTCACTTATTATCTGTTTCATCTTTTGTCTCTAGGCCATTGATTATATTATTCCTTATGTCTACCATGCTCTCTCTGTTACTTGAATAACTAGTTCTCTTTCTGCCTCAGCTGTTGTGTCACCTCCTTATGAACATTCCCACAAATTCCCTGGTTACTTTTTTTCCTCCACCTTCCCATATTGCTTTAAATATTATTTGCATATATTTATGTTTTCCTATCACAATACAAGTTGTTTGTCCCCAGAAAAATGCAAATTTCTCAAGAAGAACAATTCTATTGTTTTTGTAACCTCATATCCTAGCATATTGAATTATTTCAGCTTCAAAGCCTTTTTATTTATCCTTAAAGTTACAGAATTTGAGTAATCATCTTTAATGATTATATTAATACCAACAATTCATAAAATAATTCATGCAGACACTTTCTTCATAGAAACACATCAAAAGATTGAAAATGTCCTACAACTTAGTGATTAGGGCTTCTTGAGATGTGGCAAAACAAATAAACAAAAAAAAATAATGATCATATTTACTTAACATGAAACTTTCTGGAATTAAGTTTATTCTTTAATGGAAAATGCAAAGCTTTTTGTGAGATATGTCACTGAAAGTTTGAGGACTTGGTAATGATTATGGACATTATTTTCCTGAAGTGCTTTACACAGATTTTCCCATTTAAGCCGTTAACCATAATTATGTGGCATAGGTATTATTGTTATCACCCTAATTTACAGATGGGAAATTTGAGGTTCAGAGATTTCATGTTTTTAGCTCTGGTATGCATCAGAGTTATTTGAATCCTGTCTTTCCTAAATCCAAGTCTAATATTATATATGTAATATTAAGCTGATTCTCTAGCCTAGATATATCAGAATTTTCATGAGCCTCAAAAATCTAGGATCATATCCATTTACCACAGAGATGTCAAAGTATTCCATGGAGAAAATTATGACAAAAACCTTGAAAGTTAGGGAAATTTTTTTGAAAGTTGTTTTGATTTATCTTGGGTATTGGTTGTTAGGGTGTGGATCACAACCTTATCAAAAATTATATTAATCTACATACTTGTCACAAAATCAACCCCTGAAGTGTTATTACTAAGTCAAAATTTTCTTTTTCATCAAGTCCAAGAAAATTATGCTCTAATAGAGGCATTTGCCATACTACCATTTTCATCATAACTAACACAAGCTAATATTGTGTGTAAAATTACTACCATGAATTAACTTTATGTCTATAGAAAATGGGATTGTATGTAATTACTGATTTCCATTCACAATAAACTAAGCAAATTATCTTCACCAACATAAATGCACCATAAATTTGTTTTGAGGCATAATGAAGAAATAAATTCCTGAAAGAAATATGGGCCAAATCTGCCAAATTATTGTAAATGATAGTGCCTTTAAAATTAGGGCATGTAATTGCAACAGGAAAATGTTATTCTCTTAATGGCTACATTATTATTAAGGCAAAACAATACTCCTCTTTGTTGATTCTTTCTAGCATACTGGCAGATTTCATGATTTTTTTTTAATCAAAATGCCACCAAATCTTTAGATAAGAATGATTTGCTGTTTGAGGGATTACATTTGACATAATAAATTGTTATTTGTGTGTTTAATGTAATGATTTTTAATTGAGAGAAAAAAAAGAGCAAAATAGTTTTTCTTTGGAAATTTTCAGCTTTGTAATCTTCAGCTGAGTATACTTTCAATACATAAGATTTTTCCAACATATGGCCACTTGAATTTAATCTTCACAATTGAACATAATCTTTGTTAAATGATATATCAAATTAAATTGAATAATCAGACTAATTTCAGAGTAGTGCTTTATAACAACTACATGTTTCTTTTTGTGCAAAAAAATGCAACATCTGCATTTCAAAATTTCACCAATGATAAAAATGGGAATCATTACATGGTTAATCTCTCATGCTACAAAATCCTTGGTGGGACAATTCTATTTCTACAGATAATTCTGGCTCATTAGTAATGCTACACACACACACACACACACACACACACACACACACACCTTTCATTGAACTTTTACAAGTGACCAATTATGATTTTCAGATTTCAACACTTAAAGGGATTAACCAGTATGATAGTTCCCCTTCATCCAAGTTATATGTTCAATCAACTAAAAACCCTATTCGTTATATTCCTGATTCTCCTCCAATATTCATTATCTATCGCCAAATTCTGTCTAGAATTTCCTTGGAGCTCTTCCTTTTCATTTAATCCACTCTCTCTTTTGTCATGGTTATATGTTAACATCTTTCTCTCTATTAGATTGTCAGTCCCTTGAGAGCAGAGCCTGGTCCCTCACACAATGCTCTTTATTTAGTCCTTCTATTCCATTCCACGAAACAAGCATTTACTAAATTTTCACCATACAGAAAACATTCTAGTAGGTGCTAGGGTTTTTAAGAAGAAGAAGAAGAAAGAAATGCCTGCCATCTATGAGATTAACATAGTATTAGGGAAAAGAAAATGTACATAGAAAATTAAGTGTAAAATAATAGGGTAGAGGGATACAAATAAGAAAAGGCCTAGTACTAGAAATAGCAGATACTATTTGCCTTTATGTGTCTTTCTATACTGAGATGCTTCTAAGTGGGAAGAATATCCCTTGTGATCAGTACAGATCATTGCACACAATATTGATCAATAAGCATTTATTAACTATGTCCACTGATAGGCACCAGGGATTCAAGAACAAAAATTAAAACAATTCATGTTTGAAGATAATCATGTTGCAATGGCAGAGAAAGGAAATTAATACATATTGTGGGCATAATACATATATGTATATAGTTTCATTGTATATATATATACATATATATGTATATATATATATATGTAATACAAGTATGTGTATATGTAGATATGTATTGACATACAATTATATACATATATAATGTACTACAAATATACACAAAATTTTCAAATAAAATACAAGATTTTTTAGGAGGTAGGGTTCACTGAGTTGCAGGAAAAGTTTTATGCAGAAGACAAGGATAGGGAGGGCCTGAAGCTACATTTTAAGTGAATAAAAGTATTCCAAAAGACAGAGTTGAGAAGGAAATTCATTTCAGAGAGTGGATTGGACAATGAAAAAATATAGTTAGTATATGGAATGTTTGTATGAAGAAAAGGGGGAAAACTTATTTGGATCAAATATATTATTTGAGAAAGGGAGTAAAATTCAATGAACTTATAAGGATAAATTGACGTCAAATTATATAGGGCTTTACAAGCTACACAGAGGCAAAAGGAAGCTATTAAAGATGTTTAAGTATGAGAGTCGCATAGTCAGATATACAATGATAAGAAAACTTTCTTTGCTAAAGGTATTTAGGATGAACTGGAATGGTAAGAGACTTGGAGTAAGGTAACCAATTAGGAGGTTAGAAAATAATAGAGACATATAATAGGAGATCAATGAATGTTTGTTGAATCTGAAATTCATACTAAAATATTACAGTTATGTATAACAATAAGATAAGAATTATAGTTTTTTGTGTTGTAATGTGTCTAATATCCAAAACCATCACCAAAACTGAATGGAGTCAATCCAATAAGATGGAAACCTATGTAGAATGTATCACTATCTTTATTCATGTGGTGATTGGGAGTAAGAAGGAGGGTGTCTCTTATACTGTGCCATTTAATTAAATTTATTCTGCCTTGATATCACTTGCCTTCCATCAGTAGAAATTTATGAGATTTTTTTAGAGTTAATCCTTGCCCATTATCATGCAACATTTTAAAAATGTGGATAGCCTTATAGGAGCTCATGTATGATCAAGTCCTAAATGCATTAGTAGATATAGTCTTGATTTTTTTTTTTTTTACAACTTTACCAAAGTATTTAGTCCTAGTTTTATGTTGTTTGCTTTTCTTTTTTATATGGCAAATTATGAATTTGACAACTTGCCTGTGTGAAATAAAATGATCGATCAGTCAGAGAAAGGCAGAGTCAGAATAGAAATCAGTTACAATTTTGGGCAAACTCTTCATTTTATAGCTAATCAAACTGAGGCCTGCAGCAAAATCCCAGGGCAGAAAACTGCAAAATTCTCTTTTCCAAAAAATGGAGTTTTCTAGTAGTTGTCCATGATCTTCCACTGATCAGTCCTTGGTCTGTCATCTTTTATCATTTATTTAGAAGACATAAAGTAGATGCTAACCAAAATTGGGCATCCAAGAAACATGACAGTCAAGATTCAAAATTACCATGTTAAGTTAGAAAATTGAACTTGAACAAACCAGATAGAATTCAGCAGCTATAAATGTTAATGCCTATATTTAGGTTCAAAACATTAATCACACAAATGCATTATTGGATGAATAAAACTTGGAAGCAGTGAATGTGAAAAGAAAAAAATCATAAAGTTTTATTAAATACAATATCAATATATATTGATATTGCGATGTGGCTTTTAAAATGGAAGATTTAAAATTTGTTTTTAAATCAGACCTGTGATTTTGTTGGTATAGGCAATTCCTTCAACCAGAGAACATCAGCATCTGCTATGAAATTTTACGAGATTATCTCGTAATCTAGGGCTAGAACATTAATAATATGCTTATGTCTCAGCTGGCACCCAAACCCAAGACTTCTCTACTTGAAGGGAAGTTGTGTCATCCTACCTTAACATTTAATCTTATAGCTTGTTAATTCATATGTAACATACATATCCCAAGATTTTTAAATAGATCCTTTTGAACTTTGCAATATTCAGGCCAATTCTGCAAAATATGGATGTTTTTAAGTATTTGCTTCTGAAAGGGACATTAATTAAAGAAATTGCCTAAGGATTAGATGTATGGAAATGAGGTCATATAAAAACGAGTAGAATAAAATAGTAATGTTTTATCTTGAGACAAAATAAGTACATGGTTATGGACACATACTTGGGAAGGAACACACTTATATTTATATCTACATAATGTGTATATTTATACATATGCATATAAATATACATATATACACAAACATATAACATATATACATTACATATTTAATGGGGTATATCTATCTATATCCATATCTATCTATGTACACATGTATACATGTATGTACATACATATATATTCATATATGTATATATTAACTTTTCTTTTTGGAGACAGAATCATGTGTAAAAGGGAACCAGTCATATTAATAGTGTTATGGAGTCAGATACATGTATGAATGAGTGGTTGGACTAAATGATTTCTAATGACATCTAAGTTTAAATTGTGTCATCTGAAGAATCAAAATAGGGCAGAAGTTTGAAAGTATATATATTTTTTTTCACATTTTTTGACAGTAGCTTTAAAAATACCTATTTACATATTTTCTTGTGTGACATGAAAAATTGTGAAAGAACCAATTGTCATAGCTTTTGTTTTTTTCCCTAAAACTATAATACATACCATAAAAAAACCAAACACGATTTTTAAAAAAGTTGACAGTTTCAGAATAGTTCCAGATGTAAAAACATTTCCAAAAAATACAGTATAAACCACTTTCACATAAGATACAATTATTTTTATGATGCACAGCATAAATGTTGAATATTGATCTTGGTCAAGGAAAAAAAAAATATAAAGTTGTATCTTGGTATACAATGATGTGAAAGAGAATAACTCACCCAAATTGACTGTTTATTCTCCAGAAGTACAACTCCTGCCCCTCCCCAATTTAACTATTGTCAATGTTTATTAAAAGTCACAAAATCAATAATCAAAAATTTCAATTTAGTGGTAGCAAATAAAATTTTGTATTTTTAAAAAAGAAAACTTTAGTTTTAAATGTTGTGAGAGCTGTAAGACAAAATGCTTGATAAAAACAAGTCCTGCTTGTTACTTGATGTTGGTAATGTAAACATTTAATTAGAGATTTCAAAATAAAATATCACTTACATTTATTTCTGTAGAATCATTTTTAAATAAAATTTCAACAACAAAAATACTCTCAAAATTTTTTATAAAAGTTTTTGAAAAAAAGGCTATAACTCATATTTTACTAATTTCTTTTTAAAATCATATGCATTTTTCATTGACTATTAGCTTTATACCTATAAAATGATTTGAAAAGGGGCTCTGGTCTCCATTAGAAACATAAATATCTTAAGAAGAATTTTAATTTTCTTTTGGATTCTCTAGCTGACTTCCTGTAGTTTTCTATTTATACAAAGTAGTAAGTCATTTTCATTCAGACTAACTTCTTTGGTATATCCATACAAATAGCAATGATAACTTTCACCAGCTTCTTAAGAAACCAAAGAAAAATATCTAGAATAGAAGATTGGGGGGCTCATGATTGAGGAGATAGAGAGTAAACTGAAAAGAGAGGATGAGGAAATTTTTACTTATTATAAAAAAATAAACACTCTTCATGTGATCCAAAATTTGTAATATCCTTTTTTTTATAACAAGGTACATCAAAAAAGTCTAGTTCAGAAATGAAAAGACCAGTAGATGAAATGCCCTTGTGTATTTTGGCATCATACTACTCATCATCTTGGAACAACTGATCCTTTCCTCACAAACTACTCCCCCCCTCACAAAATCTCATTTCTCTCTAATTATCTTGACCACTCTTTTAAGATAAAGTTGGTCACAAATATAAATGAAATGTAAAACTCATCCCCTCTTTAGTATTTTTTTCTATTTAGTTAATATTTACAGACCTTTTTTTAAAGGGGGCACTTCAATTTCCCCCCAATATGTTTAATGAATGTAAAATTTAACATCCTGAGTGACAGATATTATTAGTACTACTTTAAAGATGTTAATTTTACTGCTGAGATTTCTAAAAATGCAGATTCAATTTATGCCAACTGTTTTAAAATTTGATATGAATGAACACTTGGTTATAAAGGCTGAACGACACCTATAATCTCAATATGAAGCTTCAAGTTTCATAATCTATCTCTTTACTAGCCATGCCTTGAATTATTTCTCTTTTCATTTCCTTCATTTGATTAAAAAAATTAAAAGTGAGAATTTTATGGTAGGTCTTCTCCTCCATGATTACTATAAAAATCATGTATTTATGAGCTGTAAACACACTGATACTAATGCCTGGAGTCAAATCTCTTGATAAAATATAGTTGAAATGTGCTTAATAATCTAGAAAAAAATAAAAAAAGACACATGGAAAATCTATCTTCTGTACAAACCCATAGTCCTAAAACAATCTTTACTGAGAAAAAATTACAAGTTCCAGATATACACATAAAAATTGAAATTCCAAATTTTTCATGGACTTTTTTTAATCTTTTCTACAGTTATAAGGTGACTTCTTTTGTTCTGAGTAACAGCAATTCTTGGTTCCTTTCCAAATAACCCATTCAAAATCATCTTAGCCTGTTTTCAACAGTACTGATGCCAAATTGTTAAGGAACTCTTTTAGGAAACTTCTCTTCAGAAGATCCCTTATTATTGAAAATGATAGCATAGAAATATGTATTACTCAGGATCTCTGAGATACTAAAGTTTAACTTCCTTTAGAAATATGAATTGATATAGTCAAAAGTTTCCTTTTGTATTAGAACTTTGTCATCAATGAGTTCTCTTTGCCATTGCTTAGTCTGAGAGTTGTCCTTGGTGCCCCTATCTTAGACATCATTTGAAAGGAAATGGCATTTATTTGTTTGCTGATTTGATTTAGTTGTACTCCTGGTGAAAATGACTAGAACATTCTTCCTTATGCTTAATGGTTAGGTCTCCTGAGAACTGGGATTGGTTTCCTTTCCATTTTATTTGGCCTCTGAAGTTCTGTCTTCCTTTGAAACTTTGGATAATATTACCTTATATTCCTACTTAGAGGTAGTTGAATGATAAAGCTGATTTCTTTATGTACTCCATTTGCTATCCCATTTGCTTTTTGACCTGCCACCCCAGTAATTCTTTAGAATGTCTTTTTCCAGGGCCTCTTCTTCCTCTGAAGACCAACTATTTTTTTTTACCAAAATCTGTCTACTATTAGAGTTTCCATCTGTCTATTTTCATCCTGAATTGTCAGGAACTAAAATGTCTTGTATTCAGTTTTGGAAATTTTGCTTTCTTCTTTTTATTCAAATTGATGATGTCATCCAGAGACATAGCAGTATCATTAAGATTTTCAACTGTAGCAGAGTCACCACAAGGACTGCCATCCTGATGCTAAATCGATTCATCAATTAAAGCATCTTCACTGAAAGTTGCTACTAGCTAGGGAAGGTCTGTGTCATTTAATATGATCAACTCCCACTGACTGATGTATTTTTGTTAAGTCAACAGAAGAACAGATCTCAATGATGCCTCTCTACTCCCCTAACTCTTCAAATTTGTATAAGTATCAAGATTCTCCACTTTGCATCATGAAATCTTAGGCAAAATCACAAAAGGATCTTCAATAATGCTAAAGTTCCATTGGCAAGAAATTGCCAAGATCAACTGCTACAAAGAAAACTTTCTTTATATAAAATGTTGTGGTAAAAGAAAAGGCAGCAAGCACTTGTGTCATTGCCAAAGGCAAAATCACAGGAGAAATAGAAATGGGCATTTTTGTTGTTTTATTGTTTTAAATTTTGTTAGCATATATTATTTAGCATATATTTTGGTGGGATTTGTCATCTTCTTCCTTTCTTCTATTTTTCAAATTGTATGTTGACAATTTTAGCATTAATTTTTACAAGATTTTGAGCTTGAATTTTTTCTCCCTCCCCTCTTCTGAAAATAGTTGGCAATTCAGTATAAGTTATGAAAATACTATCCTATAAAATATTTCCATTTTAGTCATAATTGTTAAAGAACAATCAGAAATAAAAGAGTGAATATATAGAAAAGAATAAAAGAAGTGGGAAACAATATGCTTCAATCTGTGATCAGAATCTAATTCCTTTTCTGTCAATCACCTGCTTCCCTATTGATTAAGATAATTTTCTATATTCAAATAATGGTATTTATTTTTGCTTCTTTAAGCCAATACTGGTGATGAGAGTAAAGTTCCAGGAATACAGATCATCCTCTTTCCAATCCCCCCCTTTATTATAATGTCTTTCACACTCCTTTGTGAGATAATATATCTCTCCTCCTTTTGTGTACTCAGGATATTTCTCTTTCTCATCCCTTAATTATTTTTATATTATTCTCACAATTTTACTTTACCAAGAATACCATATATATATATATATAATTGCAAGTATCATCTTTGCATGTATGAATGTAAATTATGTAGCTCTAGTGAGTTTCCTAGTTTTCATTTACCTTTTTTTAACCTGTTTATGTTTCTCTTGGACCTTGAAATTGGACCTTGTTTTGTTAAAACTTGAAATTCGCTTATTTAATGGAATTATCAATTGCCCCATTAATAAATTATGCTTAATTTTACTGGGTAAGTGATTCTCAGTTGTAGTCCTACTTCCTTTGCTTTCTAGAATATCACATTCCATCATCTCTATTTTCTTTTCTTTGTTAAACATTAATTAATTTATTTAATATTTTCCTGAGTTACATTCAAAACTTGTTTTTTAAGATTTTTGAGTTTTAGGTTCTCTTCCTTATCCCCACCTTCAATTAAGAAAGCACATGTGAAGTTATGCAAAACATTTCCATAAAAGTTCAATTGAAAGAAAACATAGATATCCCACCCTAATAAAAATAAAAACCCTAAAGAAAAACTGAGTTATAAAGAGAGAGGTAGAGAAAGAAACAAAGATTCAGAAACAATCAGTTCCTTCTCTGGATATGGATAGGATTTTTCATCATAAGTCCTTCAGAGTAGTTATGAATGATTGTATGCTAAGAATAGCAAAGCCATTTAGAGCTAATCCAGAACTTTACTATTACTTTGTATACAGTATATTTTACTTTGTCCATAGAGGATTTTCCAATTTGTTTTTTGTTTTTGTTTTTATTTGTTTTTCCTGAGAACATCCTGCTTATCATTTCCTATAGAACAATAATATTCCATCACAAATGCCTATATTGTTCCTTAGAGTTTTTATTTTGAGATGTCTTTCCTGGGTGATCAATAGATTGTTTCAATGTCTATTTTCACATTAGCTTCAGGACATCAGGGAACTTTTTCTTGACAGATGTCTTCAAACTCCTCCATTTGTTTATGGCTTTTAAGTAGTCCAAAGACATTGGAGTTATTTTTCCTAGATTTATTTTCCAGGTCAGTTGTTTTTTCCCAAATGAGTATTTTATATTTTCTTATATTTCCATTTTTTTGAATTTTTTGATTAATTTTTGATTTCTCATAAAATCATTAGCTTCCACTTGCCAATTCTAACAGTCAAGGTTTTGTTTTTCTAAATTAACTTTTTAAATTTTCTTTTCCATTTGGTCAATTTTACTCTTTAATCTTTACAAAGATAGTAGCTTTCTTCAGTGGATTTTTATATCTACTTTTCCATTTAATCTTTTATATTTTTTAAAGTAGTTGTTTTCTTTTTCCAAGTTGTTGACTTTTTTCATAATTCTCTTTTAATAGTCTCACTTCTTTTCTCAGTTTTTTTGTCTACCTTTCCTAAGATTTTTAAAGTTTCTTTCTGACCCTTTCTACGAGTTTTTTTTTTCCTTTGTTTTGAGACCACTTCCTGTTTTTCTTTGATGTTTTGCCATTGTTCTCTTCTGAGTTTTTGGCTTGGTCTATATTTTTCACCATAAAAACTTTCGGTAACTAGATTCTCTTGTTGTTGTTTTTTGGTCAAAAAAAATTTTTTTTGGCATTTTCCTTCTCTTTTAAATTTGATCTCTGCTTCCAGGGTGGAGAGGTATTTATTTCTCAGGTTCCTTGTGCCAGAGACTTCAGGTGCTAGTTGTTTACCTGGTGCTACATTGATATCCCTTAAAACTCATTTGAAACCCTCATGACTCGTATTATACTAAGAAGGGGAGTGAAGAAGGATTGCTGGCACTGCCAGAATCTGTAGTGGTACAGCAGCTTCTTTGGTTTTCATCTGGAGTCATTGTGGTGTTATCTGAAATGTGCCAAGGCTGGTGGAGTGTTTCTGGGTTTCTCAGGGACTATACTGAGGCATTTGTTGGTTTGACTGCTCATAATTGCTTGATTGTCTTGGGCTACACTGACATATGTTGTGGAGTCCTGCCTGTTTGCTTAGGCAACTGTAATGCTGGCATTTACCTGTTTTCTTGGGCCTATACTGAAGGATACTTTGTCTGGCCACTGGAAGTTGCTGAATCATCTCTTGAGGTTGCCAATTCTAGTGTCTGCTGCTTTCTCTTACCATACTGATCTACTGCTAATTTGCTAATGTGTGGCTTGCTGTTAAATTGGTAGAATGCTTGTTGTCCTGGGTTATACTCTCCTTTTACCAGAATGAGACAAATCTTTCTTAATAATCTTCCAAGTTTCTTGGACTAAAGGATTGTGTCTCTCCCTCATCTTTTTGCTGAATCTTCTATTTCAGAACTTTTTTAAAGAGATTATGATTTACTGAAGGTGAATATCAGAGAGTTAGGGCAGTCTACTGTTTGCTGAAAAATTGGGGCTCAGGGAAACCTGGATTTGTAATTTATGGATGATTTATTTCTTATCTACTTGTTAAATCTAAAAATTATCACAACCTAGCTTGTTAATTTGAAGACATCTCTGTGTAACATAGACTAATTCTTAATAAAATTATTCAGTCTGTCAATTTCTTCATTTCTCTTGTCCCACAATAAATAATGATTTTGGTTAGAGAGAATAATCCAAGGTTTTATTTCTTTATTTTCTGCTATACAAGAAAAGAAATTAATAAAACTTTGTATGAATAATATAATAATAATAATAATAATATAGTACATACTTTTGGCACTATTATATAACATAATCATTGTTCTATGGAAATGATAAGTATCTTTTTAATATTTTATTTTTTATATCTTTTTATTTTCAAAACATATTCATGGATAATTTTTCAACATTGACCCAAAGCCTTGTGTTTGATTTTTTTTCCTCCTTCCTCCAACTCCCTCCCTTAGATAGCAAACAGTCCAATATAAGTTATGCATGTTAAAATATATGTTTAATCCAATATATGTACATATTTATACAATTGTTGCACAAGAAATATCAGATCAAAAAGGAAAGAAAATAACTAAGAAAAAATGCAAGTGAACAACATCAAAAAGTGAGACTATTATGTTGTGATTCATAATCAGTTTCCATAGTCCTCTCTCTGGGGTGGATGATTCTCTTCAACATAAAGTCATTGAAACTGTCATCAATCATCTCATTGTTGGAAAGAGTCACGTTCATCAGAATTGATTGTCATATAATATAGATGTTGCCCTGTATAATGATCTCCTGATTCTGCTCATTTCATTTTGCATCAGTTCATGTAAGTCTCTCTAGGCCTTTCTAAAATCATCTTCTTGATTATTTCTTATAGAACAATAATATTCCACAACATTCGTTTACCATAACTTATTCAGCCATTCTCCAACTAATGGGCATACACTCAGTTTCCAATTTCTTGCCACTATGAAAAGGACAGCCAGAAACATTTTTACACATGTGTGTTCCTTTCCCTGCTTTAATATCTCTTTGGGATATAAGCCCAGTAGAAACACTGCTGGGTCAAAGGGTATGCATAGTTTGATAACTTTTTGAGCATAGTTCCAAATTGCTCTCCAGAATAGTTGGATCAATTCACAGTTCCACCAGCAATGTATTAGTGTCCAGTTTTCCCACATCCCCTCCAACATTTGTCATTATCTTTTCCATTCATTTTAGCCAATTTCAGAGGTGTGTAGTGATATCTTAGAGATGTCTTAATTTGCATTTCTCTGATCAAGTGATTTAGAGAACCTTTTCATATGATTAGAAATGGTTTTAATTTCTTCATCTAAAAATTGTTCATATCCTTTGATGATTTATCAATTAGAAAATAGCTTGAATTCTTATAAATTTGAGTCAATTATATATATATATGCATATATTAGAAATGATCCCCAAAGAGATACTAAAGAAGGGAAAGGGACCTGTACATGCCAAAATATTTGGGGCAGTCCTGTTTGTATTGGCTAGAAATGGAATATTATTGTTCTGTAAGAAATCACCAGCAGGATGAATACAGAGAGGTTTGAGAGACTTACATGAACTAATGCTAAATGAAATGAGCAGAACCAGGAGATCATTATATATTTCAACGATACAGTATTAGGATGTATTCTGAAGGAAGTGGATTTCTTCAACAAAGAGATTTAACTCAGTTTCAATTGATCAATGATGTACAGAAGCAGCTACACCCAAAGAAAGAACACTGGAAAATGAATGTAAGCTGTTTGCATTTTTGTTTTTCTTCCCGGGTTATTTTTACCTTCTGAATCTAATTCTTCCTGTGCAACAAGAGGACTATTTGGTTCTGTACACATATATTTTATCTAGGATATACTGTGACATATTTAACATGTATAGGACTGCTTACTATCTGGGGGAGGGGGTGGAGGGAGGGAGGGGAAAAGTTGGAATAGAAGTGGTTGCAAGGTATAATGTTATAAAAAATTACTCAGGCATGGGCTCTGTCAATAAAAAGTTATAATTATGAGGGAAAAAAAAGAAATGAGGCCCTTATCAGAACCCTTAGATGTAAAAATGTTTTCCCAATTTATTGCTTCCTTTTTGATCTTGTCTGCATTAGTTTTGTTTGTACAAAAACTTTTTATCTTAATATGATCAAAATTATCTATTTGGTGTTCAAATATGAGTTCTAGTTCTTCTTTTGTACACAAATTCCTTTCTTCTCCAGAGATCTGAGAGGCAAACTATGCTATGTTTTTTCTAATTTGCTTATGATATCACTTTTATGTATAAATCATGAACTGATTTCTACCTTATCTTGGTATGTGATCTTAGGTATAAGTCAGTGCCTAGTTTCTTCCATACTAGAAACTATAAGTATCAAAATAAATCCAAGACAATCTTGAGAAAATATATAACAAAACATTTCCACTAACCAGATCAACAAGATCATTTTGTTATTAACCCTCAGCAAGGAGCTGAAAAAGACTGATATTTACTATTGGGAGTTCTAGTCTTAAAAAGTAAATCTTTGGAAGAATTTATTCTTTTTCTGTGTTTAAAAGGTTTTGTTTTAAAATCTTCTTATACATTACCAGGTTTTGAATATAAATTATTAATAATTTACATGAAATCACTCTATTTCAGCTGGTCAGGAAAGAGCTAGACATTTATTTTCACTGGTTAGTGACTTTTGGTTCTATAGAAATGATAGAATGTATCCTCATGCTTCTAAGTTACTTGAATTTTTCATCACTCTGTGAATCTTTATAGAGAGTAGACTCTTAGGCTGACTACCCAGTTCTATATTGTTATGAGGAGTCACTCTAGCATTACATTTCAAAAAAAGCATTTAGCAGATACCTTCATCAATAGAGGTCTGATTGTACTCTGATGTCTTGGTAATGTGAATGTTTGAAATTAACTAGTTTGTTCTTCCAATCACAGATACATCCTAACATCAGACCTAGATTTAAAATCTTCCTAGCTCTAGTATTTTCTTTATGTATAAAAAGAGAGTATTAATATTTGGGTTATTGTAAAGGAAAAAAAAGGAAAGAAGAATGGAAAGAAAAAGGGAAAGCAAGAAAGGAAGGAAGGAAGGAATGGAGGGAGGGAGGAAGAAAGAAAGAAAGGAAGAAAAGAGGAAGGGAAGAAGGGAGAGAGGAAGGGATGAAGGAAGGAAAGAAGGAAGAAAGGAAGGACAACAGGACAGAAGGAAGGATGACAGGAAGGAAGGAAGGAAGAATGGAGGGAGAGAGAAAGGGAGAGAGGAAAGCATGAAAGGAGAGAGGAAAGGATGAAGGAAGGAAGGAAGGAAAAAACAACAATTTAAGTTAAAAAATTAAAACATCAATTCTCTAAATAAATGTTACTGTTATTGATAAAAGCTAATCTTGGATGTCAAACAAGTTCATATATAAAATAATATTCATATTATCCTGTTCCCTATGAATATCATAACAAAGCAACTAGATAGTACAGTGGATAGATTTCCAAGGCTGAAATCAGAAAGACTAATTTTCCTGACTTCAAATCTGGCCTCAGAAACCTATTAGTTGTGTGACCCTGGGTAAGTCACTTAAACCATTTTGCCTCAGTTTCTCATTTATAAAATAAGCTGAAAAAGGAAATGGCAAAACTACTTCAGTACTTTTATTAAGAAAACCTGATGGGGTCAATAAGACTCAGCTACAACTAAAGTGATTGGTGATTGAACAACAACATAAATACCATCAAACTTTTAAAAAATGATCATTTTTGTTAGTAGCAATAATATTGCTTTGGTTTTCATTTGATTGTGTATGTAAATAACACATTTTATATGGCCCTGAGAAACACTGTAGCTATGTATGTTTCCTTGTTTTATGTTTTACTTTATGTCCATGCAAAGT
The DNA here is from genome assembly GCF_902635505.1 of Sarcophilus harrisii. Taxonomy (NCBI): domain Eukaryota; kingdom Metazoa; phylum Chordata; class Mammalia; order Dasyuromorphia; family Dasyuridae; genus Sarcophilus; species Sarcophilus harrisii. The sequence continues at coordinate 68,899,750 of NC_045427.1, forward strand.
AGATTGTTATATAGCTTTTTCTGAAGTTTTATCTTTTATTGGTCATATATAAAAGTTTAAAAGGGTTCACATAACTCTGGATCCTTTAATTAACACTGGGTTCTGTGAAGAATGATTGGGAGTAATTATAATTATGAAAATACTAATCAAAATACTATCTAGCATATGGTATCCATAGTAGGTATCAAATCGTTTTTGTTTGTTTGCTTTGAAAACTATTTTTGTAATCCCATGTATTTTATGGGATATAAGGAATCTTCCCCCATCTTATGCTTCTGTGATTATTCTTACTTTGCATCTCATTTGTATAACATGATTACTATTTTTATCTGAACTCTGCCTCAATATTTCTTTTGAGATGCCCATTATTAATGTAAATCTTAAACATGTGCTATTCATTTTCCATGTTTAAAAAGCATACACAATTTATCCATGTTGAATTCCTTGAAATTGTTTTTTAATATTGACTCTTATATGTTAAAATTTCCATTGAGTTTAATTTGTTGATTGAAAGTGCTGAAAATCTTCAAGTTTGTTGAATTTCCATTTTTTTATCATCCAATATTATAGATAATTTTGCTGGATATGATATTTTTGGCCATAGGCCTGGTTCTTTTGACTATCAGAAGATATGATTTCAGGACTTGTATAATTCTAACTGTAGCTTCAGAGTATTTGAATTCTTTTTTCTTGCAAAAGTTTTTCTTTGATCTGGGAATTTTGAAATTTGGCAATAATGTTCCTATGTTTTTTTCCACAAAGGATTTCATTAAAGTGGTGATTGATGCAATTTTTTTTTCTATTTCTACTTTCCTCTCATGTTCTATCACTCCAGGACAATTTTCTGGGATTACACCTTGGATTGTTGTATCAAGGTTCTTTTTCTGGTCACAACTTTCAGGCAGTCTAGTTATTCTAATATTTTCTCTTCTTGATCTGTTCTCCAGATTTGTAATTTTTATTATACGATCTTTCACATCTGATTCTATTTTTTTCATTCTTTATATTCTGTTTTGCTGTTTCTTGGTCTTTCATAGCTTCATTGACTTCCCCTTGCCCAATTTTAATATTTTCCTTTTCTTTTCTTTTCTTTTTTTCCCCTCAGGCAATTGGGGTTAAGTGACTTGCCCTGTGTCATGCAGCTAGGAAGTATTAAGTGAATGATATCAGATTTGAACTCAGGTCTTCCTGACTTCAGGAGTGGTACTCTATCAACTACACCATATAGTTGCTCCCCAATTCTAATTTTCAAAGAATTATTTTCATCTTTGAGCTTGTATTTTTTCTAATTGGTTAACTTTTTTTTCATAATTTTCTTGTTTTTCTTGAATGTTTTTTTATTTATTCATTCATTTATTCATTCATTCATGTTTTAGTGTTTGCTCAATATTTCTCATTTCATTTTTAAATTCTTTTTTGAGTTCTATAAATTCTCTCTTGGCATGAAGTCATTTCATGTTACTCTTTTGAGATAGAAACTCTTTTTTTTTCTATTTCCATGTCCTTCTCAGAAGATGAACTCTGATCTTCCTTGATCCCATAGTATGTTTCTATAGTGTGCTTTGTTTTGTTTTATTTTTGCTGGTTATTTTTTTTTAATAAGAAGTATTGGTGTAAGTATCTCTAATCGTAGGGCAGAGGGATGGTGCTTCTGGCTTCCCTTCAGTTCTCCTCTCTGAGTGGAAACCTTCAAATCAAGAGCTCCACTGAGGTCCGTTCTAGATCTAAATTTGCAAGCAATCCAACTTTACTGCAGAGAGCATAACTCTGTTTGGCTGTGCACATTGTTAGAATGCCAAATGTACATTTGCCAAAAAGATTAATTTATGGAAAAGTCATACAGGGCAAGTGCTCACAAGGTGGTTAGAAAAAGCAATATAGGGAAATTTTCAAAGTCTCTCTTAAGAACTTCAGAATTGATTTATGACATGGGAAACACTGGGACAAAACCTCCCAGCCTGGTATGACCTCATCAGAGAATTAGCTCAGGAGAAATACGAGATGTGTAAGATTAGAGAAGCCACCCAAAATGTTCATTTGGACTATTTGTGTCTTACCTGTGGCAAAGCATTCTGAGCTCATAGTGGTCTGATAAGCCAAAGTCAGATACACAATAAGTCAATTTTAACATAGTGATGTAATTTTGATCCTCTTGGATAACAAAAGACAACAACCAATTAAGACAGGAGAGCAATGAAAATAATAGATGAAAAAAAAAGCAGTCCAAGTATTCCAAGAATCACAGATGTCCAGATTTAGAAGTTATCTCAAAAATTTTTACATATCTCTCTTCCTGAAAATGGTTATAGACCTCCAATTACAGACAATTGTCTAGACTTAATTGTAAGGAAATAATTTCCTAACATAAATTTAAAGTTGTCTCTTTGCAGTCAAACTCACAGTGTTACAAACATTGTTTCTTCTTTGGAACTCAAACTAAGCAGTCAACAAACAAAAATAAGAACATGAATCAGTATTCCATATTTCCATCCTTAAATACTTGAGGACCTCTATATTCTCTAAGCTAAATATGTTTTCTTTAACTTATCTGTACAATATAGAAGTTTGTGGCCCATAACTTTCTTATTTGTCCTAGGGTAGGCATAATTTGGTTTATCACAGCATAGAAGTTTACAATCTTCCATAGATACTTACTCTGTTGAGGAATGGAAGAGTCATTGGACAATTGTATTCTTAGGTGAAAAAAAATTGATTTATGCCTAGAATATCATTTGGTTCTCTCTCAACAACACCGTGTGACTCTTATCAATCTCCAAACATGTCACTTGCTTTAGCTTTGATAAACTGCTGCTGGAATCTAATGGATGTTTTATCTCTTGCTGTAGTTTCCTCTTCTTCAGTGTCAGAGAAGTGAACTTTATTTTTTTGTAAGATAATCTTTGTTCGATTAATTCAAGAGTACTAATCCACAAATATTAAGCTCTGGCAGAGTTCAATTAAGCCATGCAAAAGATATAAAAGTGCTTTAGTAAACTCAACTTGATGTCTAAAAGTTATTTCAAACTTATTTAAAATAGAAGTCACTATATCACTATATTTCCCCATAACATTCAATCCTTTGCTGTCAAAGCTATCCCCATCTTTTTAGTCACTTAGAATTGCCACTTTATTATTATCTTTAACTCCTGAATTCCCCATCCCTCTATTTCAGTTATTAAATCTTGTCATTTTCTTTTACTTCTCTGACATTCATTATAATTCTCCCTCTCTCTCTACTCATATAGCCATATCACTTTATATATGTGGGATACTGGTACAAGATTGCCCAGTATGGCATGCCTACCTCAAATTAGGCACTATATTCTACAAATAGAATTGAGGTAGCACAAAGAACACATGATATGCACTACTCTAGACACATCTCCAACTCAAATGTTCAGAAAGAGTATTTGTGCTTAATCTGTGATAAAGCCTTTGGAGCTCACATTGAACTGGTTACAGGTGAACAAATTGTTTCTTAACCCCAACTGTGTGATTTATTGGTTCTCTTCAAGTATGAAGGACAAACAACAATAACCAGGAGAACTGAAGTAACCTCCTAATTGATCTGTCTGTCTCTTACCTCTCTGCCTCATCCTCGACATAGTTGCCCAAGTAATTTTCCTAAAGTTCAAATTTCATCATGTCCTCTCCCTACTCTTCAAGCTCCATTTATTCTACGTAGATTGTAAGATCATTTTTTTTTATTTCACCTTTATCTCAAACTTAATAAATGTTTATTTTGGAATAATCTTTGTAAAAAATTATTATTGTAATATTGTATATATCATGTATAAATTTGTGAAAAATAAATATAATTATATTGAATGTAGACGCTAAATATTTTTTAATTTGTAGTGATGCATGATTGAAAAAACAAAACAAGACAAAAATAGAATCCATTGATCCCAACTACAAAAATAGTCAGAATAAATGGCAGATTGTGGATTTAGTTTATGAATATGCAATAGTTGCTAACTATTTTCAATGATTTGTGAAATTGAATGTGCATATGGCATGGGGGGAAGAGTTGATGGGGATATATGGCCTTTCAGAAACTGACATTATAATTAACATATATTAAATGTTAAAATCACTTTATCAACTTTAAAACATGATATAAATTTTAGCTATTATAAGATCAGGGTTTAGTAGGTTATTTTTTTTTTTCATTTTAAAGATGACAAAATCGGAATTCAGACAGAGTGATTAAGTTGTCCAAAATCACACAGAAAATAAGTAGCAGACTTAAATTTTGAATGCAGAACTTCCATTTCTCAATGCAGTAATTTTTTGCTTTATACTATCCTTCTTTGTCTTCAGTGATTTCAAAATGCTAAGTTCCACAAAATCATTTGAATGAAACAATGATACTCTGTAGAGTCCCTCTATGTGTGTGTGTGGTGGGGTGAGAGAGGGAAAAATATTTATAAAGCATCTAATATGTACCACATACTGTGCATAAACATTTTATAAATATTATTTCATTTAATCTTTAAGATATACCTTGAGAGGTAGGTGCTATGATTATTCACATTTTATTGTTGAGGAAATTGACAGAGAAAGGTTAAACTTGTCCAATGTCACACAGCTGGTCGACGTCTGAAGCTAGATTTGCCCTCAGGCATTCCTCATTAAAAACTTTACCCATTTTACTACCTACATTTCTCTAAATATGACTTTAAATTGTGGAATACAGTTGTTTTAGAATAATGAGAAGCGTATGTAAAGCAAAGGAAAAAGACTTTATGTATATAAATAGGTAATAGCAAACTATAAACAATGACTTGCATGAAAGAAAAGACAAAAAATGGTCATCAAACAAGAGTGGTTTAGCAGAAAAATTACTGGACTAGAGTCATTAGGAAATGCATTTGAATACCGAATTTTATTTACTTGCTACTTATTTACTTGACAGGCTAAATGTCAAAATTTGTTGTGCCTCAGTTTCCTGATTTGAAATGGGAACACTAATACTTTGAATATTTATCTCACAGGGTTCTTTAGATAATCATATTATTCTATAAGGCACAGAGGTTTACCAAATGTCACCTATTATAATATATTATTGGAAAAGGTAATAAATATGGAATATGATGAGAAGGAAAGAAAATGAATTGGTATTTCAAGTGTTGTTTTGCAACTTCAAAAGAGTAAAATTACAATATAAAAAAGAAGAAAAAAGAAAAAAAAAACATTGTCCTCTTGTATATAGCATGTGGTTTTTAATGTAGGGTTTGTGGAGCTGTCCACAACAATCAATTTTGTTAAAGCCTGGAGAAATTTTAATCTGAGTTCTTTCAAGTAGTCACCATATTAAAACACAGATTCATTTTTAAAACTAATAATATCACTTTAGTAAGCAACTAAAGTGATATTATTAGTTTTTAAAATAATTAAACATTAAATTAAAATAATTTACAATATATATATTTGTCATATATTTGAATATTTGTTATATATGTCACTCTTCTATCAGTGTTTTTGTCACAGTACATCGAAGAGAAAGGAGGAAACGAAATGGAAAATATTATTATAGGAATACATACACACATATACACATACAAATAACTATCTACCATTTAATGATTTAAGAAGGGGAGGATTCAGGGAAGATAGTAGTAAGTAGTAGAAGTCAGTAATTTCAAGCTCTCTAAATTTCTCCTACAAACAGAATAACTTTGTGCCTCAAGGAGAATATAGACTAGTGAAAAAATCAAGAAGATTCTGGACAGAATAGAGGTCCTTTTGGCACAAAGAAGATCTGAAGAAAGACCCCAAGCTGGGGATTTGCCAGTGTGAAGTGTAAATACCTCTGGGCTAGCTTCTCAGAAACATCAAATTCAGAGCTTTGGGGCTAGCTGGGTTTGGCTGGAGCTTAAGGAATCACAGGAACTTTCACTTCCAGGATTTTTTCTGGAGATATGGGAAAGAAAGAACCTTGGCTGATTAGGAACACCAGGCCCGGTTTTGCTAATGAGCCAGGATCCAGGGCAAGAAGGAATCATCACAATTATGAGTGCAAAGGCAGTGGGTCAGGGCCATGTCTGTCTGTGGGCATTTGCAGGAGGAAGGAATTTTTGGACTGCAGTTCCAGGTCAGAGGGGAAAGCTGAAGTAAAACCAGTGGCACCATCCCCTCCATTCCACAATTAGAAAAGTGTACACTAATATTTTTCATTTTTAAAAATGCAGTGGCAAAGAAGGAAGGACCCAACCATTTAAACTTTCCATGGGAATAGGGACTACATGACTCATCTTTAGAGGACACTGAAGTTAAGAAAAAAAAAAAAGCTTTTCATACGTCAAAGAGTAATGTTAAATGGCTCCCTGCCCAGAGAGAATTTACAGAAGAACTCAAAAAAGAATTTAAAAATCAAATGAGATACATTAAGGAAAAAATATTTTTTAAATACAAGAAAAAGGATAATGAAAAAAAGTAACTAATAAGAGATACAGTCATAAAGATGAAAATTACATTTTTGAAAATTAGCACTGGGCATGAGGAAGCTAATGAAGAAGGTATGATAAATAAAACAGAATATAAAGAATGAAAAAGTAGAAGAGAATGTGAAACATCTGATAAGAAAAACAATTGAATGAAAGCTGTGGACATAATATGACTTTGACACAATAATCAAAAATAATTTAAGAAAATTATCCTTGAGTGATAGAACATGGAGGAAAGTAGAAAAAGAAAAAAACCCACCAATTACCACTTCAATGAGATTCTTTGTGAAAAGCACATAGGGATATTATTACCAAACTTCAAAACCTGCAGATCAAAATGAAAAATTTGCAAGAAACAAGGGAAAAGTAATTCAAATACTCTGGAGCTCCAATTAGAATTGTACAGGACTTATCAGCAGTCACAATAATAGACAACAGGTCCTGGAATCATATATACTGGCAATCAAAAAAACTAGGTTTATAGCCAAAAATATCACATCCAGCAAAATTATTCATAATTATGAATTTTAAAAAGGACATTCAATGAATTTGCAGTTTTTCAGGACTCCCAACCAAACCTGCACTGAATAGAAATTTTACCTCATAAGATCCAATAGCAAAGATAAGTTTCAGAAAATTTAAAAATAGGCAAAGTGTTTATGGTTTTACATTGAAATTTATACCATATGTTTAAGATTGACATTAGAAATTGGGTAGCTCAAGAGAAAAATTGGGGCAGAGTTGAGTATGATCTGACTCTTCACTTTTTAAAGTGAAACTATCTAGGAAAAGGTAAAAATAGTAATTGTTATACAAATGAGGTACAGAGGAAGAACAGACAGTCATTAGAGATATTAGGAAGACTGAATTCTGAAAACCTGCTCATAGTGGGAATGGGTTAATTATACCACACTATGTATATACTATAAAAAGTGTAGCACCCTCCAGAATCTATAAAAAATAAGGGGGAAGAAATTGGAAAGGGGAAGCAAAGGGTGGGGGAAGAAAATAAGGATGGAATCCATTAGTGGGGGGTGGTTAATTAATAGCAAGGCAAGTTAAGGATCAGAACTAAAGCAGAAGAGTTAGCAGGGAAAAGAAAGAAGAGATATATACAAAAATTATAGGAGTCAAAATTTAGGAGTCAAATTTATTAGGAAAAAAATTTTTGACAATTAGTCACTGATCTTAGAAAAAGTCAAACTTGAAGATTGAATCAAGAAAGAAATCTACATTATATGTCAGTCATACTAATTTTGTTTTAGATGCATATTTACATATGGGTAGGTAGATGCATTTGTATCTATGTATGCGTGCATGTATATATGCGTGCATGAGTATATTTAGTTATATATGCATGTCATTCTCTATATGTGTATTCAGATACATGGATGTGGGTATATCTGTGAATGGTATGAATGTAGGTGTACACATTCATTCTTAAGTGATAGAACATGGGGAGAAAGTAGTACATATATATGTATTTGTGTATGTGCAGGTGTATCTGTGTGTACTTGTATAAGTATATATTTATTAAATATATCTGTGCTTAACTATAGCCTGCTTGTGTGAATTGGGGAACTAGAAGGAGAAAAAAGAATAAAGTTTAAAGTGCACAGCCAAGAAACCAAAAAAAAATATTCTACAAGGAAGCAAAGAAAAATTGGACACATTAATATAATTTCTTCTAATCCTTTCTTGAACTGATAATTTATTGTTATATATTTTGAATCCTTCCTAATGTTCTGCTGGGCACATGACAATATTCTGTTTTGTCTTGCTTAATTTTATTTTTCTGTTTTTCTTTTTATTTAATTCTAATTTTTTAATTAGAAAGTTTTTAAAAAATTACAAAGGTACATATAATATAATAGGTGCTGGACTATGTTGAGAGAAATATAAACTTGAATTCTCTCTCTCTTACAATGAAATGCAAAAAAAATTGAAAAATCCAGTTAAAGATGGTTAAGAATATGTTTCTTTACTGGTAAAATGTGAATTACACCTATAATAACTACTTAGCAGAGTTTTCTGAGGATTAATTAATATAAAGTAGGTGAATAATTTGAATATTTTATATGTAGTTTGAGTGTGTTAATTATTACTCATTTTTTCCACATTAGTATTTAAGACAGATGAGGACAGAATCTATTTTATTTTGTCATTTATATCATTCATTTCAAGTATAGTGACTTGCATGTAGTTGTCATTTGGGAAATACTTGTTTAATTGAGTTTGAACCTCATAAAAACATATTGATTTGTGAATTATGTTCTCTCTCCCCAATCTCCTTATATTCATCAGTGTAGATCTCCAGGTGTGAAATTGCTCTGGCAACACATATCAGCAACTTGCCTGCAATCTGTGATACTAGAACACTGCCACATTGAGTTAAAGGAACTTGCCCATAGTGACATAATGCTCTAGAAATTGAGTCTGTCTTATTAACTCTAAGGCATACTTTTTTACAATGATGTCAGATTGACTGGATATGAGGATGGTATTTCAGAGAGAGGAAGTGACATCCAAAGTCCCTCAGTTTAACAAATAGTAGTAAATTGATTGACTACAAATTAAGTCTTATTTCATATACATTACTAAAGGTATATATTATGTACTATATTGGGAGGCACTAGGCATTAAAAAATTTGAACCTGATGTAGATTAAATGTAGATTTATAAGGATTAAAGAGAGAGATTAAAGTGGGATTGTACACCATAGTTCCTGACATCAAGGAGTTTGAAACCTGCTTGGAAGTCAGCATTTAAATGCTAAGTGCCAAATGATTGATAGAACTCACAAATGTTAAAAAACATGAGAACACAAGGTGATTTTAACAGATAATTTATTTTTGCCTTGCTTTTACTTAACTTTAATCCTTCCTGAAGATGGGAATCTGAAACTTCTGTAATTAATGGGAAAAAAAAGAAAACACTTTTTATATTATTTCTGGTTCATGAGTCTTGTTCAAGGTTCACTGGAACAAAAGTTGATGCGGAAAACATTTTTAACTAGCAGTTTACCATTTAAATGAATGAACTAAATAGACAAGGAACTGGAACCCATTAAAGGCCACTTTATGGTCTTGAGTAGGAGTAATAATCTAGGTTCCCTTGTGAGGGAGGAATTTCTTCTTTTTCAAAGGAGACTTTAAGTGACTACAGGAAGAAATAAGATGTTCCCTGAAGCAGCTATTAAAGTCATCTGAGAATGCACCAATGCCCTTTGCAATACTTATTTAATGTTTTGAAAGCACTTTCAGCTTCTCAGATTAAAGAAGTTCAGTGTGATTATAGTAGGATCACCATTTATGGCACTGGCATATTCACTCGTGAAGAGTAAAACCGTTCTCTGGTTTGCTTGTTGGTTTAGTTTTCTATTAAGTTATACTATCTTTTTAAACAAAGAAATGAAAAACTTTTGCCTCTTTCTCCTCCTCCCAACTCTGCAAAAAAGAACTATAAAACAGTATGATGGGAGAATGACAGGTTGAGATGTGCAATAACATCATAAGTGGAAACATTTCCATAAAAGGAACAAATCTCCTCAGTTTCTGAAGGATGCACTGCTCCTCTGAATGACATAATAATATGCAAATTATTTCTTGAATATTTGTCATATCTGTCACTCTCCTCTATTGGACATAGTGTTTTATCACAATGTACTAGAAAGCAAAAAGGAAATGAGGTGGAAAATATTATTATAGATTTTATAAAAGAGGGTGCATTGATAGGAACTAAAGATAGCTGTTACCACTACTGTATTTAAGAACAGATGTGAGTAATGAACCATGAGACAAAATATGTAAGGGAGGGAAATATTTCTGCCAATATAGATATTCACTTATAAATTCTTTCTGCATGGAATAATAATAAAGTGTGGCCTAAGGCTGCATGGTGACATTGAGCAGGCTATTAAGTGTATTCTACTTGTTTACAGAGCCGCATACATAATAGCTCATATTTATACAGTGCAGTACAGCTCACAAAGTGCTTTCAAAAGATGTCATCCTCAAAAATTGCTGTGAAATAGATAGCACAAACATAATCCTCATTTTTCTATGAACAGAAGAAGTTTCAAGTGGTTTTCACTTCCCAAGGTTATCCAGCTAGGAAATAATGGATTCAGGTCCATGGGTACCAGCTCTTACTCCCTTTCTTATAGAGAAAACACACTGTTGGATGAGGGACTTAGAATTATAGGGTTAAAAGAAACCTTCATTGATGTCTAATACATTCTATATGGAATATTTCCTTTGGAAAGAAAAATCTATTCCCAGAGTATAATAACATTAAAGTAAAGGTATATGGTAAGAAATGAGTAATAAATGCTAATTTTGTGTGTGTATATGTATATATATATATATATATATATATATATACACATACATATTGATGTTTGTACACACATATATGTACATATATATATATTTATGTTTGTATATACTATATATGTATATATATACATACACACAGACACACACACACATATATGTATTGTATATATGCATGTACACACACACATGCATTTGAAAACTTTAGGCTATTCACTATAACTTGCAAAGGAGATAACACCATCCGAATACTCCAACTGAGAACCTTGCTTCCTGTTCGGAATCATTGTTAACAATGTTTTCAGACTAAAACACAGATAGCAACATGACTTGTATTGATCATAGCTCCACACTCTGTTAGGTGTTAAAGCTTTTTCCTCATTAATATTTTTTCTCTTACTGCCAAAGGAGAATGAGCAATAGGATTTATCACCAAAAGTGGACCTATGAGTCAACAATCCATTCAACATTGTGTGTTTGGTGTGATACTCAGTGCTGGAGATTGAAAAGGGAAATAACCAATCCCCAGCCTTCAGTAGCTGGCCATTTTATAGGAGGTAAATAGATATGTACACAAGCATTGACAAATTTAATTTGGATCAACTATCTTTTACTAAACACCTAATGTATACAAGGAAATATTCTCAGATATAATAGTCTGAATGATGGTTTCTCATTTCTCTTTATATCAGATTAGTATAAATTCACAACACAATGCTATTTCTTAGTTAGAAATTAAAAAGATAATACAAAACAGTGACTACCTTCAGGAAGATATATTCTACTAGAGGGAATGTCATGATGTACATAATCAAGTCAATACAGTGTTATAAGATGTCATTACAAATGGGAAAGAACATTATAAACAAGGAGGATCAGAAAGTATCTCATGTGATGTAGAAGGTGGAACCTGAACTGTGGTTTGGAAGGTGCTGGAATTTCAAACAAATTGTGAAATACTAAGCACAAAGGAGAGATTTGAAGCGAGATCATTTAAATGTGGTTCAGGGAAATTTTATAAAATATGTAGAAGTCTAGTTAGTTATTGAAAGAAGAAAATGATTCAAACACAGAAAAATTGAATTTGAGTACTTTAGAAAAAGGAAAAGTTCCTAATGGAGAAGGGTTTAACAATGGGAAGAAGTAAATGACCAAATGTTTGCAGATTGAACACAGCAGAATTAGAAAAGGATAATGAAAATTTCACTTCAATTACAATGAAATACATATAAGGGGAATAATTGGATATAATTGAGATATTATTTGCAGTTATTCTTCCTTCCTTCTTGAAAAGGATCAATGACATCATGATATCTGACTTTTACTCCTTAATTGGGACAGAGCTGCACAAAATCATCAGCCTTACTCTCTCCTTACTCATCAATCCAATGGCAACACAAAAAAATGGCTAGTCGAGATGACTAGCAATGACCCAGGAAAAAGATTTAAGAACTGTATAATATCTGAAACAAAGCAAGGATTTAATAAATGTTTACTGCATTATTTGGTATGGCCTGGAAGGAAGAGAGGGAGTGAGGGAAGGAAGGAAGGAACGAAGGAAGAAAAAGAAGAAAAACAAGAGACTCAATTGTTTTGTTGCTGTTGTTGCAGTTTTAATGCAAAGTAGAGAAGAGAAAATTTTACTAACTCACCAAGGACTTTTTTCACTTCAAAAATTTTGTGGGAATTCTCTAAGATATTCAAGAAGTAAGGCAGCTAAGATAACAGATATGAGATGCAAATTAAGGTAACCTATTTTGAAAAATGGTCGTACTTTTGAAGACAATATTACTAATGAATTCTATTTATTTCATAGTTATCTCCTAAAATATTCCATGTGATTTTTGCTTGTATTCTCTTCTTTACCAAACACTGCTTTTTAGGTAGTATGCTAAGAGACTGAAGCAGACATTTAATGTTTTTTTCCCTCAATATCTTTCATTTGATTTTTAGATTCTTTTTTGAGTTCTTCTATAAATTCTCTCTGGGCAGAGAACCATTTAACATTACACCTTGGGGTAGAATAAGCTTTTTTATTTGTGTTCTCCTATGAAGATGAAAGTTTCTTTCTGTCACAGGGAGCAGAGGAGGTTAATTAAAGGTATTCAGTGTGAAGACACTATGTTCATGTCTCAGTGTTCTTGACAATCTATTCTGCCAAATTTCATTATGAATTAATTCTACCCTGAAAAGTTAAGAAGTTCTAGAGTAGGGAGAGTATGTGATAAAACATAAGATACAAACTGATCCTTTGGAAATTTCAAATAAAATATGAGTATAAATATAATTTGTCCTTTCCCCTAGAAGTAAACAAATATGAAAGCTTAGAGCAGACTATAATCAATAATATTTCTTAGTGCATACACATACATGTATTTCATTTCAAAGGAGATTTTTAATATAGCCTGGGAGTTGAAGCTTGTATTAGGATTAATACAGTATTCCTTAATTGGAATACTTTGCTTCATTAAGAATGAAAACATATCACAAAACTTGGAATAACTGTGACGCTAAATATTGTAGCAAATTGAAACGCTGACTAATGTTTTACAAATTTGATGTTCTTCAAATATCTGTCCTTAAGTATATGTCAGAAATTCCAATAATAAAATACCAAATAATTATGTATCTATATCATTATCCACTTATATCTATAACTATCTGTGTGTGAGAGAGACACCAGAGATAGAGACAGAAACAAAAACAGAGAACAAGAGAATGAGAGAGACAGAGATAGAAATAGAAAGCTAAAGAGAGAATGAGAATGAGAATTCTGTACTCATGGATAAACAGAAAGGCTTAGATTCTGCCTCTGACACATAATGACTATATGATTCTTGGCAAATCATTTAATTTCTAAGTATTTTAGGAAAATTTCTTTAAGATTAAAATGTCACAATTTATATTTGTAAAGATACTTCTTTAAACTAATGAAATTATAACTCCAATCTCTAACCCCACTTATGTATAAATATATATCTCCAGATTAAAAATTATAATATATCACTTTACTTAAATTAACATTTTCTTCCTCCCAATCCATATTACTAAATATCTAGCTTATTGGATGAGAAACTTAGATAAATTTCTCAGGGTATTCACAAATGAATGTTTTTGTTCCTGTTTTTGTTCCTGTCACTCTTTTTGCAGATATTCCCAGAAGCATCTAAATTAATCAAAATTTATAGTTTATTCTACAAGTGAGGATTATATATTTTCTTGATAGGGATGTATTAGACATGTATCATTATCAGTCATGCTGCCTTTACACTGATACTATGTTCTAAGTCGCCTAATTACTCCTAAAGCAGAGACTACAATTAATATCTGACTTTCCCAACATGGGCATAACAACAATGGCTTTTGGGAGAATGGAGTGTGGTGAGTAACACAAACTTCAAGACTTTATTCTTAGTAACTTTTCTTCCCCACCCCTTTCCTCCTTATTCTCCTCCTTCTCCTCTTCCTCCTACTGCTCCTCCTCCTCCTTCTTTTCTTCTTCTTCTTTTTCTTTCTTCTTTTTTACATTATAGTTTATAGTCCCATGGATAATGCACTGATCTTGTCATCAGGAAGACTTTAATTCAAATCCAGCCTTCAGATACTTATTAGTTAACCCTGGCTATTTAAACTTTCTTTGTAACTACACTACATGACAGCCCTATTAATTAATATTTTTTAGAGTATTTAAAATGACTGGACACTATAGGATTAGAATATTGTTTTGGTATAGGAAATGGAATGGAAATTAGGAAATGATGGTTTGGTGGTTTAAGAAAAATGTGGAAAGAATTGGACTTTTCAAGAAAGATCTCCACATTCAAAGAAACAGAGGACATGCAAGCTTATTGAACTCTTACAGAGATGCATGTGAATGTATGTGTGTGTGTATAATTATAAATATCTATAGGTATCTGTGAATGTGTATGTATATATATGTATGTTTGTGTATATCCATATCTATATTTGTCTGTGTCTGCCACTCTTAATTGTACCCTTCTTCAGAAAAGGGGAGCAGGAAGGGGAAAAAAAGAATAAAGTACAAATACATAATAGAGAACAAAAGAGAATCTAAAAGGAAGCAAAGAAAAGATGGACAGATCTGAACACAATGTATAGCATATATTATATAGGCTTTTTTGAAATGGAAATGTATTGTGTTATAGTTTGGATCCCTGGACATGTTCTGTTGTGCACATGACAATGTTCTGTTCTTTTCCTAGATTGTATTTAAGTTTTACATAACTAAAAATAAAATAAAATCTATCTTGGCCTTAATTTCCTTAAGTATAAAATGGGGAAAATAATAGTACTCATGACACAAAATAGGGACAACTAGATAGCGTGGTGGATAGAACACCAGCCCTGAAGCCAGGAGGATCTGAGTTCAAATCTGGCATCAGACATTTAACACTTTCTAGTTGTGTGACCCTGGGCACATGTATAACAAGTTGCAAATGTTAACTACTCGTAGTTTTTTTTTTCAAAAATTTCATAATAAAATTAAAATTGTGAATGTAAAATCTACTCTATTTTTATGTATCTTTTTGAACTTACTATTCTATTCTGTGTGTTTTGGAATGTTGTTTTTATGGGGTTTTTGCATCAATATCATTGTCTCCCAAATTACTTTATAACCAGTAAAAAACCTTAACTTGTAACAAATAAGAGTCAAGTAAAATAAATTCAAATTGACAATAACTAAAAATCTATTTAAATCACCACCTCTTTCAACATCATTCTGCCAAGACATATACATGAATAAATACATTTCATCATCAGTCTTTGAAAGTAATCAATAGTAATTACATTGATAAGAGAGTATCATTCAAGTTATTTTTTTTCTGTACAATATTGTAGTCTTCAGAGACAGGCAGAGAGACATAGATGGAAGGAAAAAGAATGGAGAGAGAAAAAAGCAGGAAGAGAAGAAATAGGAGAAAGAATAAGAGGAGGAGAAGGAGAAAGAGAAGGAGTATGTAAAAAAGGGATTATATTCTTTTTGGATAACACAAGATATACAGCAGAGCTTTTCTTAAGCACAGATTTAAAAAGGCCTGCATGTCTTTTACCTTATCCAAAGAATTGTAGTTTTTGATTTATTCATTCTCTGCTCATCTAGCTAATTCACTGCCAGGGATCTGGAGGGACTAGAACAGAACCATTTAAAACAGTAGATGTTATGAGGAATACATGCTAGATGTGGGATAGAATATTGTGAAAGTATTCCTTATTCTCTACTGGTTAAGACTATGAAGAGACATGTTTTGGTGATAGAGTTTGTGTAGTGTTCTCTTCTTTTCAAAAATATGATGATTCTCTGGGAGCAGGTTTCTTGGAGGGCTTCTGGAGGCAGCCTTAGTTTCAGTTCAGAGTAATAATCACCTCACATGCAGCCATCTGTTAAAGTACAGCCCTTTATTGTCTCTTCCAAAATAGCCTGGTTAGTTTTCTTAGAGGCCTATCTTCCTCCTTGGTTCCAAGAGCTCTTAAAGCTTGTCCTTTGTCTCTTCTAGCTTCAGCATCAGACTCCAACTCCCTCTGAATCTACTGAATTCTGGCTCTCAATCTCACCAACTGACTCCTCCACTGACTCCTCACTGAGGCTCCAAGAGCTTCTTTATGTATGATCTCTTAAAGGTGTGAACCCAAAGGTTGATCCTCCTCTGAGAGGGGGATTGTGGGAGGTGTAACTTGTGAATCTCCCAGACTAGTGAACTCTAATGTATGAGCTAATGTGTGAACTCTCAAAGGCGTAAACTTAAATACATAAACATTGTTTCTATCAATTCCAGTGAGTTAACATTTTGTAAGGATTCTAACAAGTGTGGGTGATAAAGGAAAATAAACAGCATTGCAGAAGGGATGATGATGGGGAGAGACACAGAAAATCACTCACATAACCATGCACTAAAGATGGTATCATGAATGAAGAATGTTTAGGGAGCAGAGGTTTGAAATTTCACTTTTATAAAGGGTTTGTCTAGTACAGACTATTATCCCATGCCACCTTAAAACTAATTCATTAACATATGCAGGTCGTATCAACATTTTCAGTAAAACTTTAATGTCAACATGAGCAGGTCACCCTAATGTTATCAATAACAGTTAGTGATTGGATGATCTTGCTATAGATATACAGAGATTATCTCAGATTTAAAAAAAAAAAAAGCTCAGATGCCTTTCCCTGATTCAGTTCAAATTACCAGAATATTATTTTGGCTAATATATTATACTTAGAGATATCATACTAATTAAAAAGGAGATGGGTGATCAGATACCAGAACAAGATAACAAGATAAATAATCTCTTTCTCTCTCTCTCTCTCTCTCTCTCTCTCTCTCTCTCTCTGTCTCTCTCTCTCTCTTACACACACACACACACACACACCTTTTTGTCATCAATGTTCAGAATATACTCTGCAGTTGTTTGTGTATGACAAAAACCCATTATAACACCTTGTAGATCTACCACTTATTACAGATAGGAAGAATAAAACCATATCTGTTAAGTTGAAATGAAACAGTCTCTACTTTCAAAGACATTTCATTTCACAAGGATATGGGTAGGGATAGAATATAATACCCACATAACTAAGTACAGGTCCCCATAAAGTATAAGTAGGTCAAAGGAGAAATATAGAAAAGGACTCAGAAAAATCAGTTCATATTGCTATGGTCATAGAGTTGGAAGTATCTTATTAAAAGCCCTACAACAGCTTTAATAGTTCCCCATGTTGTAGCAATAAAAGTTGGTTTATACCACCATTTCAATATATTTCTAGACAGATGTAAAAGAGTTCCCTGTTCTCTTGCTACAAAAGGTGCATTTATATCCAGTAGCCATGTGTCAGGTACTCTGCAAGAAAAACACCTTCAATGCATTTCTGCAGTTAGAAAATGACTCTATAGCTATTTTATTACTGAAATTCTCCAGTGTGAAGCTTTAAAATTCTACAAGGCAGGACACTTATAAGAGGAAACTTAACATTTGTATCACAACTCACAAACTGATACTATAACAAGATGGTGAGCAGGGTTTATTTCAGACCCAATTTGAGTTATTGAGCACATACCAAACAAGTCTGCCAGCATTCATTACTTTAGAGACAGATGGTCTGGACTGAACAACCAATTAATGTAAAATGTGTTCTCTGTGGCACTTACCACAGAGCATGAATGTTTCTTTCTTTCATTCTTTCTTCCGTTCTTTCATTCTCCCTTCTTTCCTTCCTTCCTTCCTTCCTTCCTTCCTTCCTTCCTTCCTTCCTTCCTTCTTTCTTTCTTTCTTTCTTTCTTCCATCTCATTAAAGTTTATTCTATTTCAGTACTGATTTTAAGGAGCATATAAAAATTATCTACATATAAACTTCCTAATATTATATTATATATGCATTACAAGTATTAATAACTATATATTTTCTAACCATACAGGCAATGGAGATTTGGGTCTATGATATCTTTAGTATAGTGAATTTTCTAGGAGAGGAAATTGCCTCTACCAAAAAAAGTCAGCATCTTCTGTGCAAATTACAGCATAAAGGAACTGCTTAGATCAGTGAAAGCTTGAGTGATTTGTTTGGGGTCACAAAACCAGTTTGCATCAGAAGTATGTTTTGAAAGCATATCTTCCTAACTTCAAAGTTATTGCTATAGTCATTGCATCAAGTTGCCTCTCATATGTATTTTCATATACCTTAAGTGTACATATTATGTATATATGTATATGTACTTATTATAGCTATAGACATATATCCATACTATATATCAATATGTACAAGAATAATTACAGATATATTTGTAAATATAGATACCTATTATACATTTTTTCTGTCTCTGTCTCTTTCTTTTTATGTGTATATATAAACATGGTACACATACATGCATGCATATATATACTTGTATATATGTATGTGTACACACATACACACATATATACACACATACATACATGAATGTGCATGATACACATATATATCCTTACCTGGCATTCATTAACCCCCCCTTAACACATACACAATCACATACACACACATACACATACACACCAGTGCTTAGCACAGTGCAAACCAGTCCTGCTGGACTGAAAGAGAAATATCTTCACATAAACTTCATTAAGTTAAGGAATGTAAGCTTATACAGTTTGAGTATCAAAAGAAATATTCAGTGTTTTATTCTCAAACCTATCATTCCATTTTCTAAATGAAATTTCATGCCCAAAGGCATAATTTTCTGAAATCAATTAATTACCTTCATGAAGATGTATAATAATAACATGTAATTAGTGTGAAGGTCTCTAAATAATTTATGTTGCAGTTTTTTCTCCAATTTTTGTTTGTGTGATTTTTTAAAAGTTTGCTTTCCTTCTGAAATGTTTTATTTAAAATAATTCGGTTCTTTTCTTTTGATACAATAAAAGATTACCAAGTCCTTTCAGCACAAATTGTTTTGGGTCTGCTTCTCTTTGATTAAAAGAAACTTATAATTCTATGGTTTGAAAGTCAATTGGGATGCAACTATTTAACAACAATATATTGAGTGGCTGACACTTTGCTGTACTTAACATCTTCTAAGCAAAGTGATTACACATACTTAGCAATAACTAAATCTCAATCACTTGGAATAACTAAAATGCAGCCAGTTTATAGAACAATATCATCTAATAAATGCCTCACTCTTTAAAACTTCCAGTCTTTGCCTCATTGTTAATATTTGACTAATTATTTCCTTTCACATTGATATTTCTTTCTCTTTTCTACTCAGATGAACATCTTGTGACATTTTATGCTCTTTGTAACTTTAGACTTAATTGCTTAGTTTTAGACAAATTTCTACTTTCCTTCTTTTATGTTGATTTTAAATTGTGTTGATTTATTTTGCTCTAATGTCGTATTTATTTCTGAATCTAGCCCACTATTTCCACTCACCCCAAATATCTATGCACATAGAAAAATATAGAACTTTCTCATGGAACAACAATAAATCAAATAATCCAAAAGAAGAAATTAAATGTATTTCTTAATTTCTTCTCTGGGCCCATGGTCCACCATTATCATTATGTATTAGAGATGTCTCCATTACAAATATTCATATAGACTATGAGTTCCACCTATGTTAGAACCTTCCAAGCTCATATTGATCTGATAAGCCACAGTCAGTCACATTGTACCTTAACTTCAATATAGTGATTTAATTTTGGTTCTTTGAGAAAGAAAGACAAAAATAAAGCAACCAAATGACAGATACTTTCATATCATACAATATTGTATTTTTGGAGAACACTTCCCTAATATGCTTATTGTATTATATTTATGATCATTAATAATTTCTTTATATTTTTATCATTTCCTTCTACAAGATAGTAAGTTCTGTAAAGATAGAGACTTTTATAATTCAGTATATATATATTCCATTGTCTATCATAGTGGTCTACACATAGGAGATACTTGATAATGTTTGTTGAGATATTGAAAAAAAATGTTCTTTTTATTATATCTCTTTGCATACACAAATTTGGAAAATATATTTATTCCCTAGTATCATCACTATTAATACCCATAAAAGAATTAAAAGCCATAAATCCTTTACCAACAGCTCATAAATTCTTTTGACTTTTAATCTATCAAAATGCTGATCAATGGAGAATATTTCACCCCAGAAACTCAAATTTTCTGTTTTGGTTTACAAAAGCACAGTAGTTTTCTTTTTATATTTCTCTACATATTTCTTTAACTGTGGGAAGACAGAGTGCTATAATATCTTTACAGCTGTGTGTTCAACCGGCATCACCTTTGAGAATCCAGTACCACCTCTGAAGTATAAGATATGATTCTGACAGAGTAGAACATTAGTGATGAATTTGGTTACATTTTGTTTTTAATGTAAAAAGAAAACAATAATAAAGAAACATCCAAACTTCTCATTTTACTATACAGATAAAGTGTATAAAGGGAATGTTTTCTTCCACCAATAAATCCACTCATCACTCTATTCTAATTTCACCATTACTACCAATCTGTACTCTAGCTGGTAAATGGAGGAACAGGATGGAGAGTGTCCTTTTCTGTAATTAATCTCTTAAGGAGTCAGCAGAATATGCCCCACTTCATTCCCTTATAGATATAAGGATCTTGATAAAAAGTATCTGTGCCAAGCTTGCGTCATTTGGAGATTGTCTTCCAGAAAACAATGCACAATGGGATAATCACCTCCCACCTTCTAGATAGCACATTTTTCTTAATGTATCTAATGACAGCATTAATCTTTTTAGCTGCTAGATCACACTGCTAACCCAATATTATGCTCTCTAGATCAATGATACAACATTAAAAATAATTTTCCTTATTTCTCTCCTTTTACTTACTGAGAGACACAGACTCCTCAGTGAATCACTTATTGGCATGGCCACTTCTAGGGGCAGCTAGTAGGTAACACACTAGTTAAGAGTATTAAGCATAGCATCAAAGAGATTCATCTTCCTCAGCTCAAATCTGGCTTCAGACAAGACCCAGATTATTAGCTGGTATGACCCAGGGCAAGTCATTTAACCCTGTTTACCTCAGTTTCCTCATCTGTAACATGAGCTGGAGAAGGAAATGGAAAACTATTTCAGTATCTTTGCCAAGAAAATCCAAATGGGGTCACAAAAAGTTGGACATGACTGAAAAATAACTGAACAATATTACTAGAAGTTTAGGTTGTTCTTGTATTTATTTGTCTGTTTTTTTCCTATGAAGCTTAGATGTTTTAATATGATGGGAATAGTGTGAGGGTAAAGTGGAGGTACAGATTGATGGATGCATTGATCAGAACCACTAGGTTCAGTTCCTTCAGCAAGAAGGCTTTACAAAGAACAATAGTGAGTGGGGAAGGAGTGAGCATGGAAGGTAAATAATATCTTTTTCAGTTACTCCATTTCAACTGTCCATTTCAGAGAAATGGCTCAGCAGTGTCATGCAGAATTTCATCTCTAGCTGCAGTTATGTGGTCTTCTGGAAATTTCTCCTCTTAAGCGTTCTTAAGTAGGCTGGTTCACAAAGTAGCTATTTCTAACAAATGTGTTTCTCTGATTCAGATAATTTGAAGAGATCTCTTTTCTAAAGCTAAAATTTATTGCAAAATAGATCTTAATACAATTTAATACAAATATTTTACTTTTAATTTGCCATTCACTAAGTCATTCTCTGAGAACTAGCTCAAATTTTATAATTTTATAGTTCTAAGATCACCAAATTAATAACACCTAAACTAGATATTTTACATTTTTCCATACTCATTACTTATCTAAATCACTTATTTGATTTGTATACTGCCAATAGTAGCCTAAAAGGAGAATCTAAAAGGATTTATAAAGATATGAATATAATGAGCTCCTCTAGCTGCTTTTTAAAAGTACTTATTCCAAATATTTACTGTAGGTATATATATTTTGACTGCTCAAATATAAACATCAGTGAAAAAATTGATGGATAAAAATATACTAGCATGTGGCAAGCAAATATTCATACATATGTTGCAAAGAATAATAATAATAAATAAAAAGTTAATATGCTTTGATCTGATCAGAAAAAAAGAGGTACAATGTTCATGAAATGAGAGATAGTTAGAATGTAACACAGGTATTTACCAAGTATTGAAAGTTTCAGTGGAAGAGTTATGAAAAGACAGGAAAAGTAATTAGACAAAATGAGAATTCACAGATCTAGTTGTCCTAAAGGAAAGCAAACTCACACATCAAATCTGGCCTCAGGCACCTCACACTTCCTAGCTGTGTGACCCTGAACAAGTCACTTAACCCCAATTAGCTCAGCAAAAGAAAAAGAAAAATTATTTATGCATGTGTTTTGAAAATAAAAAGCTTTTAAAAAAGGAAACAATGTCCTTGTAGCCCCATCTCAATACTATGTTCTAGCAATTGTCTCATAAAACCATATGGTTCTGTTGAATGAAATAACACTTAAATGTGGGGAAGAGAAAAAAAAAAACTGTTCCCTTCAACTAAATTATCTAATATATGCAATCAAACCTTTGAGAGTTGGAAATATTCCCAAGAGATATTTTTTGGTACCATATCTAGCTTTCTTCTCAACATTATTTGCGAGTTAGTTCATTCACAAACTCTTATTTTCTAATATTTGTCCATATAAATAAGTGGACAAAGAAAATCACAAATAAACTACACTCACAAAGAGATTATCTTTTCCAATATTTAACTTCATTTTTATAATATATGCAAATTGGTTAATCAAAGTCTAACACCATTTAATGTTTCAAATAAGCCATTCAGCATTTTAATACTTTCATTTCTTTAATCACTTTGGGGGAGTCAGTCTATCAGGAATCTGATATCAATCCTCTAGCTACATAAGCATATACAGAGATGTTATGTTTATTGAGAAACCAACGAAACACATTATGTGATGTATTAGAAATTGGATTCAGGGAAAGAAAGAAAGATAATAGACTATTTGGTCCCTTAAATCTTTTCATTGCATATTTCTACCTGTTTTAATTCCTCATTTAACAAAGAGAATCTCTGTCTTTATTGTGCCACTCTACAACAAACTGCTGATGAAGAAAGCCTGTATGAGATGCATTGCTATGAATAGTCTGCGTCAGTTAGCACATGTATTTGTGATTTAATTTCAGGCAGGTCATACTTCACATTTAAGCATATTTAGATGAGCCTTCTTAGTTTTAAATAGTATGAGTAAAACATAAGCTTTATATTCATCAAATTGAGTCAATGTTCATGCTGAGCTTGAGTCATTTGGGAGAAAAGCTGAAGCTTATATTAGAAAATATTTTTTGTACAGAAGGAATTATTAATCAGAAAAATGCCCTCAACTTACTAAGTAAGAATATCCTTGCTTAAAAAATGTGTGAAAGATTTCTCTATTAATTATGCCCATTGAGATTTCCACAGTAACAACAACAAAAAAAAAAAGGCTATGCATGCATGTACTACATAATTATCTGGTCCCCAAATATTAGAAATCACTAGTATTATCTTCTTTATGTTCTTGAAGTAAGTCAAGAGAATTTTTTGGGGAAAAAATACAACTTTAGCTGTAAAAGGCCAGTTATTCCACTAAAATAAGTCCATTAGTCCACCTGAGTTTAATGCCAGAAAGAAGATTTTGTTGCTGTTGTTGTTGCTGTTTTCTTTCTTTGTTTTATTCAATAAGGCTTCCAAATTGATATTATTACATTAAGGTCTATGTAAAAGTTATATGTTATATTAAAATGTAAATGTTATATAAAAATGTAAAATTATATAAAAGATGAAAGAAAAGAAGCAAGGAAGAAAGGAAGTTTAATGTCCAGGCTACCTTTCTGGATGGGCCTTAGTCTTTAGGTAAAGAAGTGATGAAGACAGGAGAGCCACCACCAGACTGGTCAAAGATGGAGTCTGGAGTCTGGAGTCTTCTCTTGAGTCTGTGTCTGAGACTCGCAGTTCCCAGTCCTCTCAGCCCTTAAATTCCTCAGTACGGTTACATCACTATAATAACTGAGGATATACCAACTAGAGTTATTACATCATTACATCATATTAAGTATATGTTTAACTAGAGAACCATTATCCAATCAATCACACTGAATAGTTACATAACTATAAGTACCCTGCTATCCTTGATTTATTTGCAGAGTTCCTGCCCTCTACATCTTAAGCTTTCTTTTACTTTAGAACACAAGAGCTCACACCTTCCCTGACTTCTCAGGAAGGGAGGTGGGCACCAAAGGGGGAGTCAAACAAGGTATTGTTAGCAGGTTTCCTCTGGGTTGAAGGTTCTTACTTAAAACAGGTATACATAAATCCATCAAAATAGGAGGTATTATACAATCACATAGTAATATAACACAGGCTAGTAGTGACATAACAATATGAATCAACTTGAGGA
Source organism: Sarcophilus harrisii (assembly GCF_902635505.1). Taxonomy (NCBI): domain Eukaryota; kingdom Metazoa; phylum Chordata; class Mammalia; order Dasyuromorphia; family Dasyuridae; genus Sarcophilus; species Sarcophilus harrisii. The sequence goes on from NC_045427.1 coordinate 68,924,433, forward strand.
ATTTTACATGTCCATAAGTCCTAGAAGGAGGGTATATAAATAACAATCACACATACACCTCCTTCAACAGCCAAAAGATAGTCCAAAACCAGTCTATTGTCCATTACTTCATGTATGGGGGAATCCAATGATTCCTGCAAGTTCTAAGGTCCTGCAATAGTCTCATTATGTATCAGGGAATACAATGATTCCTGCAAATTTTGAAGTCCTGCATCAGTCTCATCAATAAATGTTTATGCTCATGAGTCAATTGCCATACACATAGGATTAACTGCCATGCTCTTTCAGTGGTGGGCACAGATAGCAGTGGAACCACCAAATGTTTCTTGGGTCTTCTTTGTTTCAAGGATCTTCTTTGTCTCTCCCCAATGGATAAGCTGAATATGGCTTGTTGCCACCCATCTGATTCTTCTCCATCTGTAGAAATACAAGCAAATGCTCTCCCACATGCAGTTAACTTATCTGATCCCATCCATTCACCACTTTCTGGATCTCTCCACATCACCTGGCAATTATCTAAGGATGGTGGAGCTGCTTGCATTGGACACCACCCTTCAGGAGGGTTATAAAACCTGTCTACTGGAACCAGTGCATCTATATCAAAAATCAAAAACATTAATGGTATAAAGAGCTAAATTTAGAAGTTCTCCAGAGTTACTTGGGGCTCCCCATTTCATTTGTTTTTGGAAGAGTGTCTTGATGTCTTTGTTTCTCCTCTATACTATTGCCTGTCCTTGAAGATTAAAAGGTAAAAAATCTGGTCTGTGTGTAATTTTATATTGTGCATAAAAGTATGCAAAATGTTTAGAAGAATATGCAGATCCATTATCTGTTTTTATTGTTTGTGGCACAGCCATAATTGCAAAAGCTTGTTTAAGGAATGCAGTGACCACTTTGGCTGTCTCTTTTGCTGCTGGTATTGCAAAAGTAAATTCTGAAAAGGTTTCTACTACAAAATGGATAAAAGGCAGACAAGCAGAAGATGTATAAAGGGTCATGTCCATTTGCCAAATTTCATTGGATCTCAAACCATGAGGGTTCTTCCCTGGAGGGAAGCATAGGCGCGTGGAAAGAAAAGCAAGCTATACAGGCTTTTACTATGCTCCTAGCTTCTCTTTTGTTATCCCAAATTGCAAATGTAAACCTCTAGCAGCCTGATGATATTTAGAATAGATTCTTGGGCTGACTGAAATAAAGGAGTATTGGCTAACATGGTTAGAAGGCTATCTGCTTTTGAATTTCCATAAAAAGTAGGACCTGGAAGTCTACTATCAGAGACTTTCTCACTTGTTCTTGAAGTTCCTTAAAGAGCTGATTTATATTAGGGGCTAAAATTTTGTTTGGGCTGCAGCAATTCTTTGTATCACAATTACTTGTATCACACAGGCTTATACTTCCTGCATTGAGTTCTTTGTTTTGGCTTCCTCATCTTGTGATGATGATGAGAATGGAAATTAGAGTAATTTCAAATAAATTGTAGAATATAATAAGTTCTGATGAGGTGAAGGCTATAATTAGGGAGAGTTGAAGAATCATAAGTATAGTTAGGTAGACTTTTTTTCATGTTAAGGATTCTTGAGCTAGGTGGTTTTAGCTGGCAATAATTATTAGTGGAAGAAGTCAGCATGATAGAATTAGGAGTGGTCCTGAGAAGGAGTCAAATAGACCAAATCAGATATTATATTCACATCTCCTGGATAATAAGTAAAAATTAGCACGATTGCATACAATTCATTCTGCTGACTGGGCTGAAAAGGAGTTCTGACTACTTTCTTTATAGTTAAGTCATGAGATTATACAGCAAAAATGTTATGTTTGGATGCATCTGTAAAGATAGTTGGTCCTGTAAGAGGAATCTTAGAAATATTTTCTTCAATAATCCATTGCCAATTATGTAATAGTCAAGTTATCTTTAATGGAGAATCATGTGTAAATCTGGAACTGTGGCCAATAAAATTTGCCACTCTTAGATGGTTTCACAGCATACATTAATTTGTGCATTAGTATAAAAGATGTATATTTTGTCAGGTCTTATCCCAGATAATTTTACTACTCACTCAATGACCTTTAATAAAATTCTAGCCTCAAGCACTGAGTAAGGAATAAGGCTTTGTTCTGGTTGTGCTTGGAGGGTCACCCACTCCATCACACTGTTTCCTTGATGAAGGAGTGCTGTGGATGCCTCTTTAGTAGCAAAATCTGATATTTCCAAGGATTTTTGAGTAGCTATTTCAACCACATTGGATAAAGCCAGTTCAATCTTTCTCAAAGCCTCTTGAGTTCCTTTTTGTAAGCTGGCATGGTGAGTTTAAAGCAATGTCTCTCCTTAAAGTATCATATAATCTTGTAATTAATAGGTAGTTAAGCCTAACACTGGATACATCCATTGGATATCACGTATCAATTTCTGAACATCATTTAAGGTGTTCAACTTCTCTATTCTTAAAGATTTTTTTTTGGTATTGTAAGCACCTTAGGATATACTTCATATCCTAAATATTGAAAAAGAGAGTGTCTTTGAATTTTTTCTGGAGCTATATGTAATTTGTAGTTCCTTAGAGTTTCTATGATCTTTTGTAGACATGCTTCTAACATTTGTTCCTCAGGTGCACATTCCAATATATCATCCATGTAATGTAATAACATTCCTTTTGGAAATGCTTTTCTTACTGGAGTAAGAGCAGCAACAATATACATTTGACACATAGTAGGGCTGTTTCTCATTCCCTGTGGCAAAACTGTCCATTCATATCTTTTATAAGGCTCAGCTAAGTTAATGCTGGGCACTGAAAAGACAGATCTTTTCATATCATCCTTTTCTAGAGGGATAGAATAGAAACAATACTTAATGTATATAACCCAAAGAGGCCATTCTATACACAATTGATTAAGAGATGGAAGTCCAGGCTGAAGAGGTCCCATAGTTTCCATCTGGTCATTTACTTTTCTCAGATCAGTTAACATCCTCCATTTTCCAGATTTCTTTTTTTATAGCAAATACAGGGGAATTCCAAAGACTTAGAGAGAAGATTGTAAGTGTCCTTGGTCAAGTTGCTCCTGTACTATATCTAGTAAGGCCTGAATTTTATCACTTTGCAAGGGCCACTGTTCTATGCACAACAGTGTATCACTTTTCTCTTGATTGGGAACAAGTGAGAGTGCTGGCAGGCCTTCGAGATCAACTCTGCCTAAAAAGCTGAAGTACTCAATTGTAATCCTAACTGTTGTAAGATGTCTCTTCCCAATAAATTGATGGAGATTTTTTTCAAATACAAAAGCAGTGAAAACTCCTGTTTCACCTTCAAATATCCATTTTAAAGGGGTAAAACTAATTCTACCTCTATTGATCCTCCTATGCCAGACATATAGGTGTCTGTCTTAATCTTTGGCCAGTTACTGGGCCAGTTGGCACCCCTAATGACTGTACAATCTGTACCTGTATCTACCAGCCCTTTCAATGGTATGTCCTTTATATAAATAGAAAGCACAGGATGGCCAGCTATAAGAGCTGGAGTCCAATATATTCCTGGATTTTGTTGTTGGGAGTCAAAATCTGGATAAATTTGACCAAATTGCCTATTAGGAGTACGTATCAGTAAACCTGATGCTACTACTTCTCCTGGTTGATAAGTCCCACATTGTCTACCTGTGACTAGGATATTAGCTACACATTCCCCAGTTTCCAAAATCAATGTATGGATAGACATTGCTTTTTAAGCACTCTCAGGAGGTGAAATGGTCAAACTTACTGGGCCTGGAGGCAAAGGATCTATAGGTGGAGCAGGGACAGATTTCACCTCTCCAGAGGATATCAGCTGCATAAACTCTATTCTCCCCAAATGTAATTTCTTTCTCCCAACAGAATGCTTCTCAGCTGCTTGATCTTTATGGAGTACTGAACTTCTAAAGACTCTCTGGCTGTAATATCAGATGCCATCACACTCTAAGTGTTTTTTGCTGGGGCCTTGGAACCAAGACCCACTTCCTGTTTCCCTGAATCAATCTATATTTTGATGCCCAATGGAAGCCTTTATTGCTTTTTGGACATGGGATTTTGGGTCTTTTTATCCCATCCTGTTTTTTTACTCTATCTTTGTGCCAACATTGAGCTTTCAAATGTCCTGCTTTACCACATTGAAAGCATTGACAAGTTTCTCTAGAAGTCCCTTGCCAATCCTGAGTATTGAAAAGGCAAATCTTTTCATATCCTCCTGTCTTCCCATGTTCAGATCTTGAAAATTCTGCATCTCTATAATAGCCTGGGTATAAAAGGTATTTGTGCCCACTATGGCATAACATCTTATGATCTCCCTAAAGGAACATCCTTGTGTAGCCCTAGTATAATTCTTCTACAAATCCCATTAGCATTTTCCTTAATAAGTTATCTTATCATAATTTCTGTTGCTGCATTTTCAACAATAGTTTATATGACAGCTGTCTTCAGATGTCCCACAAAATCAGCAAATTCATTTGGACCTTGGGCTATTTTTGTAAAGGCTTCCCCTCTATCTTGTCTTTCTAGGAGAGTGCCCCATGCTTTGATAGCAGCAGAATCAATTTGCTCATATGCTTTCAAAGGTAATTAATCTGTGCTAAAGGGTCTGCATAAGGACCTAAACCTGCTAGTTGAGCAAAGGTGACTGGTATATTAACTCTAAGTTGCCTATTTCATTGGGCTTGCATTCTTCCTATATTCAGAAAGCCACAGGCTCTAAACATGTCTTTGCTATAGATTCCAATCATTAGGGGTTAAAATTTCAAAATTTTAATAATCAAATTTTCTAATAACATCTTAAAATAAAATGATGTAGACACATAAATAGTACAAGCCTTTTTCAGATCTTTGATAATTTCCAGATTAACAGGAACGTATCTTCTTTTTTGACCTGAAGAGTCAAACTCTTCAATAACAAGGTCTGCTTCTATTCTCAAATCAGATGTATCCTGTTCTTCCTCTTTAGCTTTAACTAGTGCCTTTTGTTATCATGTCATAGGGGATGGACAAAGCTGCTACATAGATGATGCTGATGATGTCAATGCCCTTCACACTCCTCCTCCTCCCTCCACCCAGGAAGGTGAAATATAGAGGAGGATGGTCAAGAGATGGAGAATGCCCTAAGGGCACCTGCTTTTGTGTAACTGAGCTATGAAGTACCACACCCCTTAAATTCATCAGCATTGTACTTAACTTATTTCTTGTCCAACCATTCATGCTTTTCAGCTGCTTTGTCAGTATCACATTTCCTTGTCTGGCTGTTCTCCTTAAAACTTTTCCTTTTCTTAGAACTTGTGGAATTCTTTAAAGCCAATTGTATTATAGAGTACATAAGGACTGTTTCTCAGGAATTGAATCAGGACCCATAGCTTCATAATATTCAATTAGTTGCTCTCCTACTATTTTCTACATCTCTGGCTCTAATTTTTCTTCGTTAGATAGCCGAGGAGATGTGCACTCTAATGTATTTAAGAACCCAGTGATCTGCCTCTGAGTTGCCAACAAACCTTGCTTCTCTATTAACCTAACTATGCAGGCTTCATTCTTCCCTTGGGGTGGAGGAGGCTCTTTTCTTAGTATTTGCCCCATTTCAGCTGAAAAATGAAAGTGACTAGTTTAGCCCTTACCAAAGTTTGCTGCTTGTCTATTTTTGTACTTGCCCTATTTCTGGGTCTAGGGACTTCTCCAGTGAGCTTTTGATTATGTGAGTCAAACTGCTGAGTGTAGGTCCTTATGTCCAGAGCCTCAAAATGTAGTGTGCTTCTTTCAGTACCTCATGTTTATAGTCAAATGTAATGTCAAAGCCAGCTTTCTGGAGGATCTCAGGACAGTACTTGGTCTTTAGGTGGAGAAGTGATCAAGGCAGGAGAGCCACCACCAGGCTGGTCAAAGATGGAGTCTGGAATCTGGAGTCTTCTCTTGAGTCTGTGTCTGAGACTTGAAGTTCTCAGTCCTCTCAGACCTTAATTAACTCAGTATGATTGCATCCCTATAACAAATGAGCATATGCCAACTAGAGTGATTATATTATTACATCACATTAAGTAGATGTTTAGCTAGAGAACCATTATCCCATCAATCACACTGAATAGGTGCTTAAGTTTAAGCATCCTGTTGTCCTTGATACAAGAATTACCTTTCCAGAGTTCTGGTTTTCTACAAGGAAGGAAAAGGAGAAAAGAAAAGAATGAAAGAATTAGGAAAGAAAAAAAAATAAAAAAGAAACAAAGTCTATTTTTTAAGATTATGCTAAAATATGCAATTATCAAATGTATACTCTAAGGTGTTTTTATTGCGACAAAAGACTAAAACTTTACTATTGATTCAGAAATTCAACAACATCTTAGAATCTTAGTTGGAAGGAACATAGATACTATGTGATCCAAATTATAGCTGATTAACTCTCTCATCTATATCATCTTTGGCCACTTGAAGATCTCAATGTGGGGTATATTGCCTTTAATAAGGAAGCAATTATTTTTTTCTTTTCTGTGATTAGTTTTTTGTTGTTGTTGTTATAGCTTTTTATTTACAAGTTTTTGCATAGATAATTTTACATCATTAACAATTGCCAAACCTTTTGTTCCAATTTTTCCCCAAGGAAGCAATTAAAAAAAAAAATGTTACTCTTGGGGGGCCCAGTCTATTTCTGAACAGTACAGAAAAAGTGTTTTATGAGAAAGGAGAGACTGTCATTGCCAATGTTTGGTAGAGGTCTAAATTACATCAGATACATGGATTAGAAAGATGGAGATGGGGAATTAATGTGCCCAAGTTAGAGGAGGGATCATTCTAGGACATGAATCAACTTAGTGATGTGTATGATAGTGACTACACTTGTCTCTCAAGGCTGTGAATCACTTCTCATATACCTAACTAAATGACATTGGAAAGAAGCAAGGTTTCTGCTTTAAACAATTTCTATTATTGTGAACATTTTAGTACATTGGAAAAAGTATAAAAGATGGTAATGATGTTATTTTAAGTAATAAATAAGGTATAAGCTTCAAAGAAAATGTAAACTCCCCCATTTTTCATTATATCTTCCAAAGCTTCACATAAGTAATATTCATGGAAGTATAATTAGTCTGGAAATGTGAGAATTTCAGAAGGTCAAGTGGTAAGCTTAAATTTACATTGAATGTAATTTTTTTCTTGCAAAATATTTAAGTGTACTTTCATAGTACCTCATCAATCATTTCACTTCTTGCCCAACTTTGTTCCCCGGTGGACCAGGTTCCTGAAGAAAAGCTGACAACTTTTACTTTTGGCTTAGAAAGTAGAAAAGGAACTCCATTCCTTTCCAATAAGAAGCTTTTCAAGATGTCTTAAAAAATCACAATATAATATTTGAGGGAGAAATTCAAGAAAAAAATCACAGGGAGGGTTTTTTGTGTATTCATCTATGTATTATGTGTACATATGTATACACACACATACAAAGATAAACATCAGGTTAACATAGGGAAACAAACAGTGAAGTTAGAAGATAATTTAATGAGTTTGATGTAATGAATTGATCCAGAGCTGTCACAGGCTATGCATTAATTCAAGAGAAAGATTTAAATTCCTACTGAATAATCATATGTAAATAGGTGCTGTTTAATTCTAACAGTTTAATTGTTCAATACTGCTTCTGTGTTACAAATGCAGAAACTGTTCAAATCTCTTTGAAACAGAAGGATAAGTATAAATATAATCTGCTGGTCACTTTCTGGAAAAAAATCTGGAATGAAAAGTTCCAGGAATTTTATAGTTCAATTCCAGAGGTTCTACATTAAAGGAGGAAAATTATTATAAACATCAATCATCAGTTATTAATTATTAAGATTATCAAGTAAATACAGTCAAAATCATATTTAAGCAACTTCTTCCATTAAAGGACACAAAGCTTAAAAGTGGACGTTCTGGAGGATAAAAGATACAGGCTTAAAAAAAGAGATTTAAAAACAAGAATAACTCACTCAACAAAACTGAGTATAATACTACAGAGAGGAAAATATTATTTAATGACATAGAGGACTTCCAAGCATTCCTGATAAAAAGACCAAAGCTGTTTAGAAACTTTGAAGTTCAAACCCAGGAGTTGGAAGAAACAAAATTACACATGAATAAACAATCAAAGTGATTAAACAAGAATAAACTTATACTTAATATTTATTCTGAAAATAATCCTTATCAGGACTCATAGAAGAATTATAATTAGACAAGGTCAGGTGTATGGGGTTTTGGTTTTATCTGTATCTTAAGATAAGAAGGGAAAGAGAAAAAGAGAAACATTAGGTTGAGGAGAGGGAAAGGAGGTGGATTTATTCAAGAAGCAGCTGACACTTGAATCTTACTTTTATCTAAACTGATCAAAGGAGGTCAGAATACATGCAAGGAAAACCATATGCATATGATTTTGCAATTGCAAACATGGGCAACAATGAGTATATTTTTAATTGAAAATGAAATTAGATATTGTATTTAATTTATACTTTAACATATTTAACATGTATTGGTCAACCTGCCATCTAGAGGAAGGGGTGGGGGGAAAAAGGGGAAAAATTGGAACAAAAGATTTGGCAATTGCCAATGCTTTAAATTACCCATGCATATAATTTGAAAATAAAAAGCTATAATAAATAAAAAAAGAGAGAAGAAAATGAAATTAGAGTTAAAGGGAAAAGAGAGAAGGGTAATTAAAGGGAAGGTAGATAGAGGGAGGTATTCACACTGAATAAAATGACCTGACCAATTATCACATTGTAACACAGAGCTTTTAAAAAAGAGGAAAATTATGTATATAGGTATGGTCACAAATATTTCAAGTTGCTCCAACACATAGGAGGAATAATACTCCTTCCCATTTCTACCATCTTAGTCTTTGACTAAGGTAAGAGTATTACATTCATAATTTAGTTCAATTCTTATAGAGCAATGTCTCACTTTCCAAATTTCTCTGAGCTTCAATCCCAGGCTTTCCTGGGGCTTCTGTGCCTGGATATCCACTATAGCTCAACCCCCCTGCAATCCTGACTCCAAAGGTGTTGTGGCTTGCACTCCCCATATTCTAAGGACTATTTGGAGCACCTAAAATTCAGAATAAGCAATGCAGGACAGAAACAAACACACTCCAGAGGACTTTTTAGGAACTTGGTTCAAAAATGGTGACTAGGGAAAGGCAAATCCCTCCTCTCTGCAGTGTTCAGCTCATCATTCTCTGGGCTCACAGCACACAAAAGTTACCAAAAAAGGTCTCAAAATGTGTTTACATAGAGAGAACTGTTTCAGTTATCATATACATGTTTTTTTTTTGTGTTTGAATTTTAGGCAGGATATGACACTTCTCATTTAAATATATTTAGATGACCCTTCTATTAGTAGGACTGAAAATGTAAACTTTATATTTATTACAATCCAGCCAATGTTTATTCTGGGTTTGAGTCATTTGAAAGAAAAAAATTAAAACTTGCAATAGAAAACATGATGGAAAGCAAATGAACAACCCTATTGTCAATTTGATATATGCATAGTTTAAATGGGGAACTATTGTCAGCTGTGTAGTAAGAGGCAAAAAAGAAAAAAGAAAAAATGGGAATCTGATGCATTGCCCATAAACTGAGGAATGACTTAACAAAACAAATATATTAATGTATTAATGTGATGAAATCTTTCTGAGCTAGAGGAAATGATGAAGCAAATAGTTTCAAAAGAACGTGGAAGACTCATATGAACTAATTCATGATAAAATGAACTGAACCAAGATGGAAATAAATACACACACACACACACACACACACACACACACATACATACACACTGATTTGAATATGGTAAATATATTATTCAATTTTGAAAACAATTAGATAGTGTACATAATGACCAACCGTGATTCTGATGTGGTTCTAGTGGTGGAGAATTGAGATGTAAAAATAATCCTTTCTGGTTGGTGCACAGGTCCAATGTGAAAGAATTCATGAAATTGATTAGTCTGAATGGCAAAAGGGATGTTTATTGGCACTGAGAAGCCAGCTATGCTAGGAAAACAGAATCTTTAGTGGCAAGAACTCCTGTTAGGGAAATAAAGGTTATCACTGAGAAGAAGGTATCTTCACAGTGGACAAGAGTCCTGGCAGGCAGCTGTGCCAAGAAGAGAGGTTCGTTGGCAAGGCATAATGCTGCTTCGGACTTCTGCAGAGATTTGGAGTTCAGAATTGTCCTTTATAACAACCTGAGGCTAGAGCTTCCATTCAAAATTGAATGAGAAACCCTCTATATTAGCAATGCCACCAGACCTGGATTTCCAGTTGAAAAGAGAGTACTTATCTTTGAGTTTCAAGCCCTTCAATAGGAATATCAAGCCCAGATCTCCAACTGAATGAGACCACTTAAGTTCCAGCTACTGGAAGTGGTCCTGGGCTAATCTTCAACTTAACAGAGGGTACAGCTAGCCCCCTCCAAAATTTCCAACAAAATGAAACCACTTAATTGCCCTAAAGGGTGGGTCTCTGTCAGAGGAAAGTTTCTGAGTTCACCCCCATTGTTTCCCCCCAAAAGTTAAAGGGAACAGTTTCAGGGTTCACCCTGTCAATTAGATAGAATTCTAAGGTTGAAACATGAGCATGCTATTTACTTGCTGAGATGAAGGACTCAGAATGCAAAGTGGTTTACTCAGAAATGAACTCTGTTTAATTATTCATTTTGTAAAAGGAGTTTTGTCTTTTCTTTCCTTTTCAGTGTGTATGTTGAGGCTGGGGAAGCTTTGGGAAGGGTATGGAAAGGAGAGAAGGAAAAATTTTTCTGGTAGAAAAAAATTAAACTAAGCTTTAAAAAAATTATAACACATTTAGAGATTGTTTGTGTCAATATGGTAAATGCTGGAAGTCCTTTTCTTGCTTGATAGAGATTTCAAGAGGTTCTCATTAGGTATAGATATTTCTCTCTCGAAAGGTTGGTGATGTCTTTGAAGAATCCATTTCTGACACTTTCGTCCAGTTCAAAGTCTTACAATAGGTTTGTCCTCAATGACTCTCCAATCAGCCAGACAAGAGTACTAAAGCTGAGTGTATTAAGTGCCCAGAATTCATAGATATCCAGAATCGCATAATCCTGTGCAAGCTGATTCTCTTTTCTGAGCTTCTTTCTTTATCTCATAGCACAGGTATTTCCAGGAGGATTGCTGTGGGGAAAATTCTTTGTCAATGTTAAATTATTATAGATAAGTTAATTAAAATGGAATAGTAGAGGAAACACAGATATAATAATAATAATAATAATAGCATTTTACTTATCTTATAAGTAAAGTCAGAATAGGTACAAATAACACTTGTCTCACTAATCTTCAGTTAGCTAGAATTTATGTAATGCTTAAAGATTTTTAAAGCACTTTACATATGCTATTTCATTTAATCTGTTCAACTCTGTCATGTAGGTAATATTATCAACCCGATTTTCTAGATGAAAACATTTCAGCTGGAAAAAAAGGTTTAATGTTTTGCCCAGAATTGTATGGTTCCTAAATGCTCTGAAATGATTTAAAGCCACATTCTTCTCACTTCAACTACAACACTATCACATATTTTATCTAGCTGTTCCATCTAAAACTTCAAGTTCTATTTCTGTGAACTTATGAATATTAACCCTTAACAGGTTATACTGCCTATTACTGTTGGACTTTGGGAGGTTGTTTGCTTAGAGCATTATGTAGCATTAAAAGATACCTTACAGTTTGGATTAAGCTTTCAGTTTGCAGAGCTCTAGAAAAACTCTAAGTGCATAGAATTACCCTACCACCTTTTATTATACAAATTCCTTTGAACACCAATTTCTTATTATCACAAGTAGAGTCTAGAAATAGCCCACAAGACTGATAACTGTCCTATAGATGCCACTTTGAAATAGGGCAAGAAATTGTTTTAGAGATTTCTTTCTACTCACTCTTTTCTGTGGATCCTTAATCTCCTGATTTCTGTCTTATTTTTGCTCCATTTTACCTCATTATTAATATCAATGGGTACCTGAATACTTGAGCTTTTACTTGAGATTTTGGATATAAAACTGTTATCTAGTCATCTGCTTGGTAGTATCTATCTTAACCAATACCTATTATTTCAGTCTTCTGATTTCTTGTGTTGTGCCAAAGTTCCATTTTGATGTCCTGACCTAGTTTCCCCATTGTCCTATTTAGTTATTCTGCCTTAGGTTATAACTTTTACTTCTTAGTGTTTGATGAGATAAAGGTTTTATATCTTTAGGTTATAGACATTCCTTCTTAATGTTTGACAAGATAAAGGTTTATCCATTTTGGATGTCATTAGAATATCAGTAACCTCCCTCCATTGTGTCATCCTAGGGGCCTCCCCTACCATTAGATTATCCCCAATAGGTACCTCCCCCACTATGTCATTGTTCTTGTTATCCTATAAAAAAGGTTGCTGTCCCAATACTCGGGGCTGGACTCTTTGAGATGATAGTCTCGTCTAACCCAGGGACCAAGATCCATTTAGTCCCAATATCTCTCTTCATTTAATAAACTATTGAATTGGTCTCTAACCTCTGTCTTGCTCAGTTTCTTTGGCATTACACTTGGTCCCCACTTAATCATTTATTGAGGTAACTATCCATTTCAAATTATGCTTTCTACAATTTTTTTTCAAAATACTATCTCTTTCAGTTCAGTTGTTATTCAGTAATGTCCGATTTTTATTATTTTACTGATTTATATAGCTTGTTACTGCTCTAGGAGATTTGCAGGGCTTGACCAGTTGGTTGAGAAGTGAATTAAGTGTCTGAAGTACCATGGAGAGTTGGGCAGAAAAAGAATTAAGTACCTTAAGTAATTTGCTGATGAGAAGAGGTGTGGTGCTTTTCACTTTTAATTCTGTTTATATCTGAGTATGTGCTTTTAGGATATTCCCCATCTGCTGACCCTCCTCCCTCAACTCCACCTTTGTGGGTGGAAGGAGGAGGAGTAGGAGGGGCAAAGACAATACTGTCATTGCACATGCAGCAGTTTTGCCCACCCCCTAAGTCCTCATTACAAGAGGCAGGGCTTGGCTCCAGGACCCCAAGCAAAAAACACTTGGGGCTTTATGGCAACTGCTATTACACCTAGAAAGTCTTTTAGCAAGCTGATGGGGGAAGGGAATTGCAATTAGGGAGAATAGAGCTGTATGCTACTGGGATTACTGATATATTCCCTGGAGAGCTGAAATCTGTCCCTATCCAGCTTATAGACCCCTTGCCTCCACTCATAGTCAGCTTGATCATTTTATCCCCTGACAGTGTTTACAAAACAGTGCCCATCCATACACTGATTTGGGAAAATGGGTAAGTTGTAGATAATATCCCAGTCCCTGATACAGGTAAGAAGATGTGTCACTTATCGCATAAGATAGTAGTAGCATCAAGCCTCCTGATACAAACTCCTGAAATGCAGTTTGGTGCTATTTCTCTAGATTTTGACTCCCATCAACAGAATCCAGGAATATTCTGGATTGCAGCTGTTACAGCTGACCATCCTATGCTAACTACCTATGTAAATGGCTTACCATTGAAAGGGTTGGTAAACACAGGTGCAGAGCATACAGTCATTAGAGGTGCCAGCTGGCCCAGTCACTGGCCAAAGATTATGGCAAACACCCATATGTCCGGCATAGGAGGATCGATAGTAGCTAAAATTAATGCTACCCCTTTGAGACAGAAATTTGAAGACAAAACAGGAGTTTTTATTCCTTTGGTAGTTAAAAAAATCTCCAGCAATTTGTGGGGAAAAGACATCATACAATAGTTAGGATAATAACTGAGTACCTTGGCTTTTTAGGCAGGGCTGCTGTTGAAGGCCTGCCAGTACTCTCGCCTGTTCCAATTCAATGGAAAACTGATAGACCATTGTGAGTGAAACAGTGGCCCTTAACCAGTGAAAAAATTCAGGCCTTATTAGATATAGTACAAGAGCAATTTGACCAAGAACACTTACAACCTTCTCTAAATCCTTGGAATTCCCCTACATTTGCTATAAAAAAGAAATTTGGAAAATGGAGGATGATGACTGATTTGGGAAAAGTGAATGAACAGATGGAAACTATGGGAACTCTTCAGCCTGGACTTCCATCTCTCAGTGGAAAATTTTAGAAAGAATTATTATTTTTATTAGATGACTTGGCTTATTCATGAACAATTGATACTCCTGATTGATATTAATGATATTGATATTGATACTGATGGTATTGATAATCTTAAATAAAAGTAATGTAGTAATTTGCCATTTCCTTCTCTATCTCATTTTATAGATAAGAAACTGAGGCAAACAGGCTTAAAGTGACTTGCCCAGGTCATATAACTAATGAGTGTCTGATGCTAGATTTGAACTCATTAAGAGAAGTCTTTTATATTCCAAGCTTAGTACTCTTTTCATTATACCACCTACCTTCATCCAAACCATTGATAAAAACACTACACAGAGCAGAACAAAGGAATTCATAAGTCCTGGGATATATAAGGAATATAAAGAGAATGAAAATCATATGAATACTAGATTTTTTGTTCTGATGGCATGGATTTATTTTAGTAGAAATACAACTCACTAGAATTCCCAAGAAAATTTGGTTATCACAATTCTTGAATATAATATTTCTTCAAATATATAAATTTACTTCCTGCCATTTTTGTCTTCATATAAATGGTAGACTTTGTAGGAAAAAAAATGTGGACCTTTCAAGTAAATGTAAGCCTATTAATACTTTGGATCTTCAACCAGTGCCCTTAACTGCTTATATTTACTTAATACCTCTTCTATAAGAAGAGGAGTGACAAAGAAAACCTTCAAATTAATTGCTCCTTGTTCCTGGTGAAAATTAGGTATCAGGCTTTCAAATATGCTTACACATTAATCCCTCCATGGACACTGTTCTTTAAGTTGACTCACTTGTTTGCCATGCATATTACACTATCACTCCATTTGTCGCACTTATATTAGCTGATTTACATGTCTGTACTGTTCTCTTTTCTTATCTCTAATTTCTAACTTCCCTGATTTCCTTCAAAATAGCTCAAATTTCATCTTATCTAAGGATACAATTCCTAATCTCCTTCCCTCTTCTCATGCTTATCCTTTAGTATGTTTCCTCTAGAATCATCTTCCATTTACATTAACTGTATCTTGTCTTCATATCCTTGTTGGCATGTTGTTTCCCCTACTTTAATGTGAGCCTCTTGAAAGCAGATCTCTTTATTTTTAATTCTCTTTTTATTTCTAATGTTCTATATAGTGATTGGTACATTGTAAGCACATAAAAATGTTTATCATTGATTGCTTATTCAGTCTTAATAAATCAAAAAAGACATTGGTAATATTATCAATTCTAGCCAAAATCAGATAAACAACAAAACTGCCATAATGCTGAAATGGTGGGTTTTGTCTCAAGATTATTATATTCTCTATGACCAACAGGATGATTTCAGAAAGGCCTGGAGAGACTTACACGAACTGATGCTGAGTGAAATGAGCAGGACCAGGAGATCATTATATACTTCAACAACAATACTAGATGATGACCAGTTCTGACGGATCAGGCCATCCTCAGCAACAAGATCAACCAAATCATTTCTAATGGAGCAGTAATGAAGTGAACCAGCTATACCCAGAAAAAGAACTCTGGGAGATGACTAAAAACCATTACATTGAATTCCCAATCCCTATATTTATGCATACCTGCATTTTTGATTTCCTCACAAGCTAATTGTACAATAATTCAGAGTCTGATTCTTTTGTACAGCAAAATAATGTTTTGGTCATGTATACTTATTATGTATCTAAGTTATATTTTAATATATTTAATATCTACTGGTCATCCTGCCATTTAGGGAGGGGGGGTAAGAGGTGAAAAATTGGAACAAGAGGTTTGGCAATTGTTAATGCTGTAAAGTTACCATGTATATATCCTGTAAATAAAAGGCTATTAAATTAAAAAAAAAAAAAAAAAAAAAAAAAAAAAAAAAAAAAAGATTATTATATTCTCTTCATCCAAGTGTAGGTTTGAACTCATTTTTTTGGAGATGGGACAGAAACAACATTTAGAAATTAAATAGAACTGGTTAGAGAAATGTGATGGAGTAGGAAAAAGATAGAATCATTAAAAATACTGATTACAATGTATACAAAGGTATAAAACCAAATAAATGCGAGCTTTTTTTGATGGTTGGTCCTCTTTTTCAAGAATGAATATGATTTTTTTGTAGAAATGGAGCTGGCTCATTTTTCCAAGGTGCAGTTCCGCTATTAAAATTTCTGAAAATACCAATTCATCAGTGATGGATGTGATTCCTTTTCCAATAAAATATTAATGTTCATTCTTTGTAATTCAAAGGATTGTCTTCAAGCAACTTTTTTCCTGCCATTAATTAAAATAATGAGCAATGTAATATTAAATGTATAATTCTCAAACAAGTACTCAAGTGTTTGCCTAGAAGTCCCTTTCTACCTAAAAACATCTGGAAAATAATTTGTTAAATTAAAAAGCTCATGCTTTAATATACTACAGGGTAATTCCAGAATCTAGGTAGGCAAAGAGCCAAACTAGCTATACTACTGTTCCTGGCACCATGCCATCCCTTTCATCATTTTTCCTGACATACCATAAGATGCTTCTCCCCTTTGCTATTTTCACTATTTTACTTATCAAATAAGAAAATGGCAACCAACCTGTTTCACATCTGGCTAGGTTTTCTACATAAGATAGGCCATGTCTCTGGAGAGCATATCTGCCATAAACATTTTAATTTTGCTCTTGTCCTAACATACTTTAGAAAGCAGAGTAGTTAGTAAAAAAAAAAAAAAAAAATGTTGCTTGATTATTGCTGTAGTAATAAAAGTAAATTACTCACCCTCACTTCATTTTACATTCTTTGGTAGATGCATTTTAATGTTACTGAATTGCATGTCACCTCCCCTGTGTCTGCGTGGTATTGCATACCATTTTCTCTTGTTTTTTGTTTTTTCATCCTTTTGCCTATTTTCTTTTGGAAGCTGAGCAATATATTATGACCATGGAATCTTTAAAATGAATAATCAAAATCTGTTTGAAGTTGATTCACCAAGTTGTCCTCACTTTTGATAATTAGTCTAGGGAAGAAATAATGTGAAATACACTGTACCTTGAGACTGTTCCTAAATGGTAGTAGTGATTATATGTATCTGTGCATAACAAGGTGACAGAGACTTTTTTTTTTTAAATTGACAAAACCTCCTAAAAATAAAGCACTGTATTTGGGGATGGGAATGCAAAACCAGAAATGTTCCTAAGTAGCATATTATTCTTAGGGTAAGAATGGAGAGTAAAAAAGGGTTATTTTAAATGACTGAATTCAAATCTTCCTGATGCCAGATTTGGCTCTTGACCCACTGAGTCATCTATCTAATTGTGTGGAATTTTCAAAGAAATAGATTTGGGCTTTATGTATTAAAATAAATACAAAGCAATTTCCAAATGGATATCCCATCAAATGATGGGATGCAGAGAAAGGGGGAGAGAGACAGAGAGACAGAGGGAGAGAGAGAGAGAGAGAGAGAGAGAGAGAGGAAAAGAGTGAAGGAGAGAGAAAAAGAGAGGGAGAGATCAAGAGACAGAGGGGCAGACAGACATAGTTAGAGCCATTGAAAGAGACAAAGACAGAGAGAGACACAGATAGAAGAAATGGCAACTAAATTATACATTGAAGGAAGTTGACTCCATAAATTTATTTTTGCATTTGTGAAAACTTACTTATGGTATGTATCTCAGGAAAACTCTCATAACATTTTATGTTTAAATGAGAGGCAAGAAATAAGATATGCTGTATAGTAATTAGTCCATGTTTCCTTTTTTTCACCCCAACACCCCTATTCTGGAATACTACTTTTTAAAGCATTGTCCAAGCACAGAGCCATTTAATAAACTTTGATTAATTACAACAAAAACACTGACAAAATTTTTCCAAAGTCATCTCCAGATATTTTCTCCTGGTTGTAGGGGTGACTTCACATTGATATAAATTGTGCCTATGTAGCCCATATTCTAGTAGGTCCCATATAACTGGAAAACATTCATTAATAAGCCTGATAGCTACCTGTGTCTCTGTTATCCAATATGTAGGGTAGGTAATCTTGAGAAAAATTCCCAGCCAAACTCCCACCATTATCCAAATTATCTTATTTTATATTTAGATACAAAATAAATTAATAGGAATACTATAGTATGTAATAATGCATGATGTGAATCAAAGTTGGAACATGCTTTCTTCTCTTTTTTCTGTAGAGAAGCATAGCATAGCATGATGGCTAGGTAAAAATCAATATATTGTAAATAGCATTTTTCCCTAGCATTTGCCAGTGGAATGTTGCTGGATTGACCATCTGCTTGGGAACCATCAATAAAAAGCTGTAAGAAGGAATTGTTGACAAAAATGTCTTGGGTCTAGATCAAAAGTTTGTCTAGCTATAAATAGGAAATTGTCAATAATGACAGTTACTGGAGGAAAACAGAACATTTTCTGAAAAATTAATGAATGACCTATAAGCACATGTTTATTATTTTTTTTTTTTTTTTTTTTCTGATCAAGCCTCATTTTAATGGGTGCAATAGTACAGATATATATATAGCAGTAGAAAAGAAGGCAGGGGTTGTACAAACACAGTACAGGGTAGGGGTCCATGACAAGGGTTGGTATCCCCTTAAGGATGAGCTGCTCAGATGTTTCTGGTGTCAGGAAGTGATTATATGATATGATGTGATTAGGGGATGCCAAGATATCTGCCTATTCAAAGTTAGGATGTGATTAGGAGATTCCTATTCAGGAAGTCTTTGGTATGATCCGATTAGGAGATTCAACCTATTCAAGGTTGGCCTTATGTGGCTGTAGATTAGTGACGGCTCCCAACAGGTCCCCCTTTTTTCATTTATATTAAAAAAAAAAAAATCAAATGTAGAATTTCTCATTTCTCGACCTGTGCCTGGCTTAGGTTGTTCCTATGGGGAAAAGCCTTACCCGTCATAGGAAGGATGTACAGAAACATCTCTTCCTGTAAGCACATGTTTAAAATTGAGTGCCTCTACCCTTCTTTTCCCTATTCTTCTCCTTCTGTTCAACTTGGCCAATAAGTCCAAGGCTCATTCTATAGAAATATCCATGAATTTCCCCATTGCCAGTAGTGAGAAGACCAAGAAATGAACATATCTGCAGATCTTGAGGAAAATCTGTTGGTAGACAAGATGCTAGAAATGAATGGTAGGCAAAAATTACTGACCGCTTGAGCCTCCAACTCTAAAAAAAGCACATTACTACAAATTGCTGGCATGATTTCTTTATTATCAGGACACAGGCACAGAATAATCTATGAACCTAGAATAACTGTGAGAGAAAATTGCATTATAGGATTAACTTCTTACTTCCCTACCAAAAGTACTTTACAGTCTTGATTAAAAACAAAAATCTACAGCAAAAATTAAACATTTCTTTTCAGAACAGCATATTTTACTTTGAGAAGTCTCAGGAAGTTGTGTGTGTGTGTGTGTGTGTGTGTGTGTGTGTGTGCATCCTTCCTTGGGAGTGACATACTAGGTCTTATTAATGCTTAGTTGCTCACTGGTTGTACTTTTAACATAGAATACTTTTATGACAGACATATGTTTCAAGTAATTGCCACATTAATTATTATCTAACATCCCCTATCTTGAAGATGTCAACTAGATGGTGAAATGGATAGAATGTGTGATTACATTTAAGAATAGTAAATTCTAATCTGTCTTGTCATACCCTCTAGCTGTGTGACTTTGGTGGGAACTGTTTGCCTCAGTTTCCTCAACTATAAAGTGGGGATAATTAATAGTATCTATTTCGTAGGGTTGTTGTAATGATCAAATAAGATAATTTTAAAATACTTACACGTATTTTATAATTATGCTAGCCATTATGGTTACATTTTATGTTTACTATTTATGGCACCTTATCTCTCTTTTTTTAAAAATATACTATTTTTTTATATTTACATGTAGGCAATTGATCCTTATTTGTCATTGATTATTTATTTACCTTTCAATATTGTTTCATATGCTTTTATGCCCAAACTTCAAAGTTCTTCTGCAACTATTATTATTTTTAAGTTATTTATTTTTAATACACATTGCTTTATGAATCATGTTGGGAGAGAAAAATCAGAGCAAAAGGGGAAAACCATGGAAGAGATTAAAAAAAATAAAAAAACAGAAAAGTGAATGTAGCATATGTTGATTTGTATTCATTCTCCACAGTTGTTTTTCTAGATGTAGATAGCATTTTTGTCCTAAGTCTATTGGGATTGCTTTGTATTACTGAACCATTGAGAACAGCAAAACCTTTCATAGTTGATCATTGCACATTCTTGCTGTTATTGTGTACAATGTATTCCTGATTCTGTTTCACTCTACATCAGTTCTTGTAAATCTTTTTAGGCCTTTTTAAAATCAGCTTGCTCACCATTTTTATAGAACAATAATATTCCACTATCTTCATATACCACAATTTTTTAAAGTTATTCCTCAATTGATTGTCATTTACTCATTTTTCCAATTCTTTGCTGCCACAAAAAGAGCTATTACAGACATTATTATACATTTTCCCTTCTTTATGGTTTCCTTGGGATACAGATCCAGTACATACAAGTATATTTACAGTTTAATAGCCCTTTGGAAATAATTCCTAATTGCTCTCCAGAATGGTTGGACCATTTCACAACTCCACTAACAATGCATTAGTGTCATAGTTTTCCTACACCCCCTCCAACATTTACCATTATTTTTTTGGTCATCTTACTCAATCTGAGAGGTTTGAGGTGGTAACTCAGAATTGTTTTAACTTGCATTTCTCCAATCTATAGTGATTTAGATAATTATTTTTCCCATGACTATAGATGGCTTTAATTTCATTATTTGAAAATTAGCTGTTCTTATCCTTTGAAATGGACCTTTATTTCTAATATAGCCATAATATTGTATCAATCTCTTTCCTCCAGTGGAATAATCTATTGCAATAACAATAATATTAATATTATATATAAATTATTATAACAACATTATCATCATCATCATCACATCTTCTAACTTCTTGGCCCAGATTTCTATCCAATCCCAAGCATCCTCTACTTAGTTGCTAAAATTATTTTTCAAAAAGTAGATCTTAATTTTGAGACATTTCACTGATTGGCTGCCTGCCTAACTAGATTTGACTCAACTTTAAATATATATAAGCTGGTCACCTAGAAAGAGCATTTGGCTTCTTTTACAATTCCCTAGAGGACAAAGCTAGTAGAAAACAATAAAATAACAAAAAAAAATGTATATAACAGTTTAAGTTTTTTTTCAAAATATTAGGCAGATGTTATCTCACATATATTCACACAACTGGGGAGGGGTTTCCTATTGATATCTTTAGTTCACAGAAAAGGTAACTGAAGTACACAGATATTAAGTTAGTTGCCCAGTCACACAGCTAGTAAATTCTGAATACTGGTTTTAGTTTTATACCTTCCTGATGTGACATCATCGCACAGTGTTTAAGACATTGTGTTATCTAGCTATATGAAAGTTTCAGAGAGGTAGATTGAGGCTTGAAGTATTGAAAGAAATGCTCATTTTCAGAACTATCCAAAAGCAGAATAAGAATCTTTAGATCCTTTTCCCCTCAAATGATATTCTTAAGAAAAGTATAGATGAAAACTTTTGGTGTTATTGCAGAGTACTTTTGTTCAGGTATAGGATGAACTAGCTGGCTTTTGGGGGAGTTTGTTGATTCTGTGAAGATGATTACAGCTTTTTTTCAAAGGATGCAGAGATAAAGACATTTTAAAAAACATTGATATTGTCAAAACAATCAGAATTTATAATATTATTTGATGACTTCAATTTTCAAGTGATTATAGGGGATTATAAAAAACAGATTTGAACACATTTGAAAAGATCAAGAAAAGCATGTTATTAAAAGATTGTAGACTTGTCAAAAGCTTTATATATATATATATATATATATATATATATATATATGACTATTGAATTGGGAAAAGAAACAAAAGGATAACTCAGGAAAAAGTTGTGAGGCATAGAAAACTGAAAATTCTCACAATTAAAAAATGGTTGTAGCTTACATATTTTATGCCATTTTTGTTAAATGTATGACTGTAAACACACAATTAAAAATTATTGAGTAATAATAATTGTCCCCTTACTATATTTAAACAATAGTATCTTTGATTTATGCATTTGTTGTTCCCATTAATGTTTCATAGAGACAAGACTTTAGTCATATGGATCAGTATTTATTGATGAATTACAAATGCCTTTGGTGTATCTTGGCTAAGAGTACATAGGGTAATTTTCATCATCTAAGAACATTTTATATTTGAAATATCTTGAAATTCAGTATTGATCAACCAAGATTTCAGAAGACCAATAATAGTGCTATGTGATATCTGTCTCCTGAAGGAATAGGATGGATTTAAGATTCAAGAAAACACATATCTTTGTATAAGATCAATGTGAATTTGCTTTGTTTGACTCAACATGTTGTTTATAAGAATTTTTTTTTATCTTTTCAGTTGAAGGATAGAGGGAAGTAGGAAAGAGGAGAAAATAAATGCTGGTTTATTGAAAAAATAAAGGAAGGTAACTTTTTTGTTTTGTTTTAAAGAAAATCAATACCTTAATGCTACTCACAGCCCTTATATCCATTATTCTTTACCTCTAAGCATAAAATATTCAGGATGATTTTGACAGATTTTCCACTTATCTGACTGATTCTCCCCAACCAAAGTATTTAGGAACTTCTTATTTTAGACCACTATGCTTATTTTCACGAATCCCTTACAAATACCAAATTAAACAGTTTCATTAAGGAGCAAAGTATTTATAAGTAAATTACAGAAACATACAAATAAAATTTATATTATTAACTAAAAGATCATAACATTCATCAGTGAACACTCTGTTCCCCAGAGGCCATCAGATTAATAATATATGAATCTATGAAAATGGAGATGGTGTTACTTTCAGGACCTGGCTCAATGAGTTGCCATAGGGAGAGAAATTTGCTATAAAAATGCAAATTAATTTTATTATCATAGGCAGATTTAGATGAAATAGGTCAAGTAAATAACAAAGGATAAGGCCGAGTCAAAGTCAACAACAGTTCTTAGATGACTAACAAGTATGATGATCTTACTAACAAGTAAGAGAATGGGACCTACATTTTGGATTCCATAGTACAAAATGGGCTTCAGAACTTCTCACTTCCATGATATTCACACACTTACCTAGGAACCTCAAGAAGTGTGAGTAATTATGCATCTTTTAGTCTATACAATCTTTAAAAAGAATTCAACTTTAATCTCTCTCTTTTCTGTTCTTCTATGAAATTATCCTTAATTCTCAATCTAAAATTTAATTCTTTAGATAATAAAGATACTTATTGTTTAAAAATGTTTTGTTCAATTTTAATTTATCATATACTCTGGGAAATTGTTATGTAGCTCTTTTAGGGAGTTGGCTATTCATTTTCAGAACTAGATGTATTGGCTTTCTAGTTCCCTTTGGAGAAATTGGAGTTATGGATCCAAGTTCAAAAGACACTATTTGTGGTTCAGACAGAATTTAGTTCCAATATTGGAAGGTTTTCACACCTTCTATTCCCTTACAACCTTCACCTTGCAGTCTGATATTATTGCCTCAGGATAGAATATGCTTGAATTGAAATTAGTAGGCTGAATTTCCAATCATAATGCCATTAAGAATGACCTATAGAAATTATTTCTGTTTCCTCACATATAAAATGAAAGTGTTAGATTATATAATCTTTAAAGTTCCTTCCAGCTCTAAATTCTATGGAACTATATGAGTCATGTAGATGACCCAAATTCCTCAATGCAGCTTGAATTCATTTCTTTCTTTCTATTAATATCTATGAAGTCTCTTTCTCTAGGAATTTTAAAGAAAATGATTAAATAAATAGATAAAGAGATGTCAATTTGGCAAGCCTTTGCCACTTATTGGATGTAAGGATTGAGGGAGAAGAAAGAGTGGAATAACCCCATTAGCAATTACGATGCATTGAATTGAATCTGAACATCTTGATTTAAGTATTATGTCTCAGGAAATCTGAGTGCTGAAACTCACCACCTTTGGGAAAAAGGTACCTTTCTTCTCTGAATAACAATTATCTCATCTACAAAATGAAAGTATTAAGTTAAATGATCCTAGGGTTTCTTCTAGCTCTTACATTCTATGACTTAAATATGAAATTGACAGTTTTTCTTTCATTGATCACTAGACTGAGGCATTTTGAGTTTGACATGCATATGATGGCCAATAATAAATTGTTAATGTGAGACTAAATTTCAAGAGAAACACCAAAATTGTTTACACAGAACTAAAAATCATTTAATTGCTAAAACCTCAGATACTTATGTACTCAATAAGGAGAAGACTTTATATAAGGAGAATATTTCCTAGGAAAGAGGTCATCCTGAAATAGTATTAAAAGCAATCTTACACTTGGCTATACAAAATTAATATCAGAAAAAAAATCTAGCAATCTGTTTTATAATACCTCTTTTAAAGTATCAAGTGAGGAAGGGAGATTATCCCAAGGAGAGCCACCATCATGATTAATGGTTTTGAGTTCCTGATATTGGGATTAGTAGAAAGAATAGAGAATATTTAACCTATAGAAAAGGATATGTGTTAAAGCTATATATTAGTTATGTTTAAGCATCTTAATGGGATGTCTAATGGCAGAGGAATTAGATATATTTGATATGGTCCCAGAGGAAACAAATAGCAACTTCAGTAAAATTTTAAAAGACACCCATTAAGGCTTGTTATAGAAAAATGTAATAGATTTGTCTAGAAATAGAATAGCCAACCCCAAGAGGGGATAGATTCCCTTTTCCTTGAGGTATTTAAGCAAATACTGGAAGATAATATATTGGATATATCTTAGGGGGAATTTATTTGTATTTGCTAAATTCTCTTCCAAGCCTCAAGTATTATGATTTCATTGTTCTATAATTTATAAATTATACTCTATACAGCAGTCATAGGGAATGCAATGGAAAAAAAAAATTAAATTAGTCCCCAGTGGACTCCAAGAGGCCAATGAGAAAAGCAAAGTTGCCATAAAGAATTGGTCACATGCAACCAGACTTAAATTTCAAATTCTAAATGATTCTGTTTTCCACTTATTTAATTTATTATTTTCATTTTTATTTTTTTGCCTAACAAGGTGAACATCCCTGTGCCTAAACTCAAAAAAACAATTGACAATGGGATAAAGCTGTTTTGAGCTGGGGATGAAATAAACTAAGCAGAACAAAGCAACTATTAGAATGAAATTGTTTCAGTGGATGGCTTTATGCCATGAATACAATATACAAAATTAATAAATCATAAAGCAATATAGGAAGGAAATCACAGAGAATGAAGAACAAATGTTGGAGCTACTATACAACTGTGAAATATACATGGGTACTATGTCATCTGTTATAAATCACTGGATAGCCACAGACTTTGTTATATTAGATAGGATGCCTTCAGTAAGGAAATTGGAGTGATAATCAGAATTCACATTTGGATGGTGTTTTATTGGTGCTATCAATTTGTTGCACAATCTCTCTACTAGGTACGTAGTGCAACATCATGATGCCTATTATTCCCATTTTACAGATTAAAAATTTGATGCTCCAAGTGTTGAATTGGCTTGTATGTGACAGCTTACTTCAACAATTTGTAATATCATCAGTGGGGGAATTCTAACTACTGATATAGAATGAAAATCTTTCCACAATGCCTTAATAGTTAGACACTTTCATTTTTTGTCTTTGTCACTTTGCAAATAATAGGTGATTTTAAAAATCACTACCTATACTGAAGGATAAGCCCAAAGTTCCATTGGCAGTAAGTGTAGAGCAGGAAATCAGTTTATTCTCCTTAGAATTTATCTAGAAAAAAGCTGACCCATGAGTGAGGAATATATAACAGATATGTTGCTCCATTGACCTATGTTAAATAATTATGTAGACTGAGTTCAATCTGAACAACTTGATATTTTTTTTCTGTTGTGTTGAGCAAGAGACCATTCATAATTTTTCATAATTTACAAAATAAAAATTAGAAATATAGATCTTTCAAGGTAACATTTTAAATACATCTTAGCCAGCATGAATTTCAAGGTCTTAAAAATTATAGACTGTGAAATCCAAAGATACTTAATAATGAGAATTGGTGATAAAATAGATAAATGCATTTGACATTTTTCGACTGTTTGATATAAAGAATGGCTTTCAACTTCTTTTTGCTTTCCATGATTATTTTATTCTTTATTATGTTGGTTCATTGTTTTGAACAGTATAATGTAGCATTTGCAGTGAAAGTAGAAATAATAATAATAGCAATAATATTTATAATAGCAACTTTCATTTTTAATGGCCTCTTAAGGTTTATAATGTCTTTTCCCTGTAACAAATCTGTGAAGTGAAAAGTACAATGTTTCAGTATCTCCATTAATTGGTGGGTAAATCTCTTCTCTAAGAATTTAAGTGACTTGCCTCTAGTAACAGAGTTAAGCACATAGGTAGGTAGGTCAGAAGAAATGTGAGATGCACAAAGTTAGATAACTCATCCTAACAATAGGAATTATTTGTGTTCAAACTGTGGCAAAGCATTCCAAACTCATATTGCTTTGATCTGACAAAGTCAGACACTCTATAACTTGACTCTAACATAGTGATGCCATGTTGGTCCTTTTTTGAGAATGAAGGAAAATAACCAGTCAACCAACAGAAGTAGGAAATGACTGACCCAAAATTGAACCTTAATCTTCTGCCTCCAGATACAATGCTTTCCATCATAATTTTCCTCTATATGTAATTCTACCAGATGCTTCTGCTCTACATTCTTCCTGTTCCCAGTAAAAATAGACCTAAAACAATGAGTTTGTTTCATATTACTTCTTCAAATGAGAACATATATATATTTTTTTTAATCTTTCTAGCCAATAGTTTTACAGGAGAAGATTAAAAAAGATGATAAGATTCCCATGCTAGGCAGAACTTATTTTACTTGCTTGACTAAAAAATATATGAAATGTGTTCTAGGGATAGTTAGATTCAGTACATTAGGTGAATTTTCATGTACCTGTGTTATAATATAGCGACATCAGGCCCAATAAGTCCTTGTCAAAATTAAGCAATAATAATGATGATGGATCAAAGAAGTCAATTAGAGTTTTAGTTTTGAAAGGTACATCAAATTTCACCTAGTTCAATCCCCTTAAAATACAGGCAATGAGGATAAAATTGTGGAAGTAGTTAATTTTTTGCCAAAGTTTTAAATTAGTATATAGTAGAAGAACCAAAATTTGAACACAGGTTTCATTCTGATTTCAGGACTCTTTCCAATGTGCCATGTGGTACTTGGGTTTGGATTTAAAAAAAAAAAAAAGTTGTTGAGATAGAGCCAAGATGGAGGATTAGAGGCAGCAACCCAATTAACTCTCTCAATATCCTCACTCCAACTAAAATAAAACTAAAATTAAGTGCCAACAAAGTCATGGTGAGGCATACTTCCAGTTTAATAAAACTTAAGAGGTTGGCAGAAGAGATATATGATATTGGTTGGGGGCCATCTGGAGTGCTCATTCTGGAAGTCTCAAATGAGAGATGATAAGGTACAACTACAACTAATGAAAAAGAGATTACAGGAGGTCCTTGTTGGAACTGGGATCATTCAGCATTGATTAGAAACTCTGTTCCCCATATAAGGGTCTGGGGCACAGAACAGCTCTTGTGGTTGGTCACAAAGAAGCAGAGGTCCTAGTTTCAGTTCCAAGGTTGAGAGGAGTGCTAGCAATTGTGGCTTCAGGAAAAATTGTGGCTTCCTGGGTAAAAAGTAGAAAATAAGCAAGAAAAGCAATGATACTTCTCTCTAATTCACACCAACTTTTTGGAAGGATCAAAAATCTTGCAGACCTCCAGAACTAGATAGAAAAAAGGTAGCATAAAAAAGCTTAAAGTTTTGATAATGACTTCCTATTGTTATGTGAACAATGTTAAATTTCTAACTCAAGAAATAGGTTAAAACATTCTTAAAAATCAACAACAAAGGATGAGACCATAAAAAGCTGTAATGGTGGCAGAGAAGACCAGGGCAAAAACTCAGAAGTATAAAAAAAGTAAGAAAACAGCTACTGTAATGGGCTGAAGCTCGAGTTGATGAACTGAGGTCCCAAGAATGTGAGGCTAAATATTAATTGAACCATACTCTATTAATATATATGCTTGGAGAAAGAATGGCCCCTGCCCAGTCTTTGTGCAAGTCCTGATGTGTTGTACAGGAAATGGAGATTTTGATGGGTGGAGGCAGAGGGGCAGGAAGAAAGAGGGGAGAGACTGCTGACTGGTGTCTTGTTGCAGCTGCTCACATTGCTAATCCCCCTTCACCTCCGATCCCCCTTCACCTCCGATTCTTCTTCACCTCTACTGAGATTAAAGATTGAAGATTTTCCCTTAACCTGAATTCCCAACTCCAGCTGATTTTAAAATATGAGGTCATCACAAGCTACAAAAAAAGTTTCTAAGGAAAAAGAATATAATTTGACATAGTCCAGCAAGAATTCCCACAAGAGATTTGTTAGGATTCTTACAAGGTGCTAAGTCATTGGAATTGATAGGCACTATGGGAGATTCACAAGTCCAGGAGATTCACAAGTCACAGCTCCCACAATTCCTTTGAGTTCACACCTCTAAAAGAGCGTATAAAAGGACAAGCCCACTGGGAGCATGGGAGATTGAGAAGCCAGGATTCAGTGGGCAGAATGAAGGATTCAGAGAGAGCTAGAGGCTGAAGCTGGAAGAGACAAAGGACTAGCGGCAAGAGCTCTTGGAACCAAGGAGAGAGATAGGCCCCTAAGAAAACTCACCAGGCTATTTTGGAAGAGACAATAAAGGACTGGATTTTAACTCCTGGCTGCATTTGAGGTGATTATTGCTCAGAACTGAAAGGAAGGCTGCCTCCAGAAGCCCCCCAAGAAACCTGCTCAAAGAGAACATTATAATTTAGAGAAGAGAACATTGTGGAGGTTAAAAAAAAAAGTAAGTAGGAAGGGAAAATTTGGAAAAATAAATGAGAGAAATTTAAACTAAGAAAAGAGAACCAATGCCATGGCAAAAGAGGCACAAAAATTTATTGAAGAAAAGAACTTAAAAAGAAGAATTGACCAAATGAGAGAAGAAGTTCATTGAACAAAAATAATTTGTTAAAAAATAGAAATGAGCAACTGGAAGCTAATGGCTTCAAGAGACATCAAGAAACCACAAAATGCAATCAAAATAATGAAAATAAAAGGAAAATGTGAACTATCTCACTTGTTAAAAAAAAAAAGATGACCTAGAAAATAGACTGAGTTAATTAAAAAAAATAAATTGTATTCCCTGAATGCCATCTTCAAAAAAACAAACAAACAAACAAACAAAAAAAAAAACAATAATTACAAGAAAAGTGCTCTGATATTTTAGATCCAGAGGGTAAATTATAATTTAAAAGCATCCACTGATCACTTCCTTAAACAGACCATCAAATGAAAATTGCAATAAATAATATAGTCAAATTCCAGAGCTCCCAAGTTAAGGAGAAAATACTCTAAACAATCAGAAAAAAATAAATCAGATAAAGTGGAATCATAATAAGAATTATATAAGATCTACCAATCTTCTACATAAAACAATGTAGGTCTAGGAATAGCATATTTCAGAAGGCATGAAATAAAAGACATTTAAACTCTCCTGATGAAAGGAAAAGGGCTGAATAGGAAATTTGACATTCAAACCCATGATGTAAGAGAAGTAAACAAAAACATAAGAAAAGCATAATAAGAAATGTGGCAATTAAAAATGGAGGAGGAAATAGGGATTAAGGGATGCAGGATATCTATACTGATTAGACAAATGCAAATTAAAACAACTCTGAGG
Organism: Sarcophilus harrisii; assembly: GCF_902635505.1. Taxonomy (NCBI): domain Eukaryota; kingdom Metazoa; phylum Chordata; class Mammalia; order Dasyuromorphia; family Dasyuridae; genus Sarcophilus; species Sarcophilus harrisii. The sequence continues at coordinate 68,954,438 of NC_045427.1, forward strand.
TATTACTTCACATCTATCAGAAATGACAAATACTAGATGGGGTGAGGAAGAAAATAATGAATAATAATTAAACAAACAACTGGTAGAGTACTGAACTGGTTTAACCATTCTGGAGGACAATTTGCAACTATTCCCAAAAGGCTATAAGACTGTGCATACCCTTTGTACCAACAACACCAGAATATTTATATACTAAAAAGATCAACAACAAAAAAATAAAAAACATCTTATTTATATAAAATATTCATAGCAACTCTTTGTGATGGCAGACAACTGTAAATTTAGTGAATAGTCATTAGTTGGGAGACATCTGAAAAAGTTGTGCATAAGATTTTGATGGGATACTATAGTGCTATAAGAAATGATGAAAGGAATAATTTCAGAAAAGAACAAAAATAAACAAATATGGTTTAAGACCTATATGAACTGATGTAGAGCAAAATAAGAATAGGGAAATCATTGTGCATATTACCAACAGTTTTGCAATGATGTTCAACTGTGAAAGACTTGATTACTTTGATTAATGCAATAATCCAAAATAATTCCAAGCACTCATAATAATAATAATAAAAAAAGTTATACACCTCCAACAAAGAACTGATGGACTTTGAATACAAATTGAAGTATATTTTTTTTACTTTCTTAAATTTTCTTGCTTTTCTTTTTCAAACTGAAAGAAATACTTTCTACAACATGGATTTCATCTGTTACATTACTAAAGTTTATTTCAATAAATATTTAAGTAAATTGCATTGTTCAGTTCCATTCAATTTTGACAATGGTGTTAGGGAAAATATATACTAGAAAATTCATTTAGCTTTTTAATGAACATAGTTAGAATTCTAAGTCTACACACAGACAGACACACACATACACACACGGGGGGAGGGAAGAGGGAAGCAATAACATACAGAATCTGTTAGCAATAACTGGTTATTTTAAATCAGTATATTTGTTTGTTTGTTTCACCCTGATAAAGCTGTAGTTCCTTTTAACCTTGGTGAATACATAGCATTTCCCCAATTTAATTGTTATTGCCTACAGCGTCAATCTAAACTGAGTGCAATGACAGTTTTGAAAAAATAACATTGAGCTAAGGGGAGGGAAAAAAAGGAAGGGGAGAAGAAGAAAAGTGGTGTTGGAATAGATGTAAAAGAAAAAAAGAGAAGAAGAATCAGAAAACAAAGAAGTGGAGATTTTAATCATAGGGTCATTCACTTAGCAGGGAAAGTGGCCTAAATGAATATTTAGTACAGCATATTAATTTTAGAGATGAGAAAAAAAAATAAGGCACAGAAAGGTTAAAAAGCATCCTTGATGGCATAAGACAACAAAGTGGCATTTAAATCCTTAAATTCTAACAAAGTTCACCATTCTTTATGATGAATGGGAATAAGGAGGAAAAAAAAAATAATAGGGAGGAAAGAATGGAAGAGGAGCAGGTAATGGCCTTAGGATTTGAGGAAGAAAAATGAGGAAAAGAGTAGAGAACTTTGTTTAGCCAAAAACAAACAGCTTTATGGATGCCCATTTCAATCAATTTTCCATAAATGTTACTTTCCACCAACAGAATGAGACAGGAATGTTATTACTTTTAACAAGTAGTTATCTAAGAGGAAAAAGCTGAAATGGAAGAACAGTTTTGTTCTGGTATACAGATTAGAATGTTTTCTCTTTTTCTTTTATGCTCATAAATTTTAAAGGCTTAAATTTTAGATTTTTTTTCCTTTAATTGCAATCTAGAAATGACTTCAGGTGACCATAGAGAAGAATATGAACAATGGGTTCAACTTAAAGATTTTTATATTAATATAAAGAAATATTTCCTAGTAATTAGTGCTGCCCTAATTAGAGTAAATTGGAATGATTCAATAGTGAGTGAGGTCAATAACGCTAAAAGTTTTCAGACTAAGAATGGATGACTATTTGTTACAAATATAGAATGCTTACTTCTGGACAGGAGATAGATAAGTTAGTCTTTGCAGACTTTTATAAATCTTAAAGATTTTGATTCTATGGTTTAATGTACCCATCCATTCAGAATAATTTTCATTTTAAAAGAATTGTGAGAAAAATTGATCTTACTCCAAAAAGATTAGGATAAGAATTTCAGGATTAGGAGCCAAGATGGCTGAGAAGACACACGCAACTTCTAAGTTTTCTCTTCCCTTTTATCAATATTATATCCAGCCTCAAAAATATCTTGACTGCTACAATTGTAAAGATAAGAAGGAACAACCACCGCAAGAAAGGGTTTCCCAAAAAAGGTTGGTTCCCCAGGGGGGGAGTCAGTCAGACGGGGAGAGAAATTAGGTTCCGAGGAGAGCCAAACGAAAGGAAAGCAAGATTCAGAAATGGCACAGCCCCAACCCAAGGGCTTTCCTTGGGGCATCCTGACGGCAGGAGGACTCAGCCCGGGAGCCCCCCCACAGTGGGGAGCCCAGTTAAAGGAGTTTTCCAGGGCCGATTTACGGGCAGAGACACTGGGGCAGAGTTCGCTGCCCACGGTCTGTGCCTGGGAGGTCAGCCAAACCACAGTCCCAAAGACCGGCCTGGGGCAGGACATTTCACCCTTAGTTCAGCCAAGGGCACCCTAACCCACCAGCCCACTAAGAAGTTTAAGTGGGCCCAGGGCTGAATCCACTTCCTGTTGGGGAAGGGAAAAACTCTCACCAGAGAAACCCCATTGGAGCCGGAAAATTGTTTACATCTTTCCTGCTTGCAGAGGAAGCTGGTAACCCCCTTGCCTAAGAGACCACCCTAAAGGTTTAAAACGAAAAAAAGATGAAAAGAACGATCCAAGTTTATGCAGAAAAAGAGAGGTCAGCAAACCGAAGAGACCTCAAACAGCAAAAAATGATCGACTGTCCTTCCTTATATGATGCCTCAAGAAGAACCATTAAAAGTTTTAAAAGAGAGTTAGAAATAAATGGGGAAAGGAAAGAGAAGCCTTAAAGAGAGCAACAACTCCTGAAATAGAATTGAAAAAGTAAAAAATCTCAGGAAAAAGAATTGTGAATTGAAAAGACAAAGAAACCAAAAAGTAGATTGTGAATTGGAAAAAGAAAATAATTCAAAAAAAAAAAAAAAATTGGAAATGGAAAAAAATTCCACGACCAAAACAATACATTTAAAAACTGAATTAATATAAAAAGAAGTAAAAAAAGCTAATGAAGAAAATAATTTCTTTAAAATTAGAACTGAACAAATAGAAACTAAGATTCAGAGCGAAGAATCACAACAAAACCAAAAAATTGAAAACTGGAAAACCATGAATTATCGAAAATGACAGACTGGAAAAATAGATTCAGAGAGGGAAATTAGATTTTTGGACCTCCTTAAAAATATGGGCAATTATTTTAAAGAAATCTCAAAGAGAATCCCGGATGTAATGAACGAAGGAAAATGAGAAAGAATTCGAAACCTTCTGAAAGAAACCCAAAAAAACCCGGAAATTTGGGAAATTTCAGAAACATTGGGGAAAAAAAGGCAAAAAAAAAAATTTAAAATTCGAAATGGTCACCCAAGATCTTGCCTCTAATTTAAAGGAAAGAAAGGTAATATATATTCCGAAAGGCACAAGAACTTGGGATGCGCCAAGAATAAACCCACCCTGTGAACATTTTCTTCCAGGGAAGATGGAATTTAATGAAACAAATGAATTCCATTTGTTTCGGAAAACAGAACTAAAACAAAAATTGGACTCCCATGAACCGAGATGGAAAAGGTAAAAATAATCTTGAGAATTGTATTTCTGTTGTATAAAAAAGAATACATTAAAATTTATTATACGATATAAATAAAAAAGGGAATAGATAGGAAAAGGGATGATAGAATGGTGGGGAGGATAAAAAGAGGGAAACCCATCCCACAAAGAGGCAAAGGAAACATAATCTGAGGAATTTAAGAGGGGAGGAACAGGTAATCTTACCCTCATGAGTTGGCTCAAAGAAAAAAAAAATTGACATTTGAGAGAAAACTCTTGCCCCATTAAAAATGGGGGAGAGGAAAAGGAAAGAAAAGAGTAATAAGGGAAGGAAGGGGGAAAAAGACTAAAGGGGTAGGGAGGGATTATAAAGAGGGTAAGCACGTGTTACAAGAGGGGACAAAGTTTGGGGGAAAGAGGGTTGGGGAGGAAGAATAAGAAGAAAATTGGGGTTTTGGATGGTGGAAATACAGATTTTAATTCTAACGTAAATGGAATGGGATGAATTTTAAAAGAGGAGGAGATAGCAAATACGTCGAACCCTAATATGTTTTAAAGAAAAACATTTAAAGCAGGAGATTATGAGTAAAGGTAAAAGGTTGGAGAAAAACATTATGTTCAGGTGAAGCAAAAGCAGGGGTATTCCTTTGCCAGATCGCAAAAGTAAAATTGGATCTAATTAAAAGAGATAAGGAAGGAAACTATATCCCGCTAAAGGGTAGCATAAAAACGAAAATATCAATATTAAACATATGCACCAAGTGGATGGCATCCAACTTCCTAAAAGAAGAAGAGAGTTGCGAAGAAATAGACAACAAAACTGTAATAGTAGGAGATCTCAACCTTGCACCTCGAATTAGACAACCAAAACCACAAACAAATAAAAAGAAATTAAAGAAGTAAATAGAATATTAGAAAAAATTAGGTATGTTGATCGTTGGGAGAAAATTGAATGGAGATAGAAAGGAATATACTTTCTTTCCAGCAGTTCGGCCATTCAAAAAATTGACCAATATTGGAATGACAAAATTAAATGCAAGAAAGCAGAAATGGTAAATTTTCTTTTCAGATCAGATGCAATAAAACAATTCAAAAAAAATTAGGGGAAATAGACCAAAAAAGTAATTGAAACAAAAACTCATCTTAAAGAATGATTGGGTGAAGAAAAAAGTACAATTTAATTTACTCAAGATAATGACAATGATGAGAACACCAAAAAATTTGTGGGATGGCCAAAGCGGTAATAAGGGGGAATTTTATATCCTTAGAGTGTTACTTGAATAAAACAGAGAAAGAAAAGATTAATGAATTGGGCTTGCAACTAAGAATTGGTTCTATGAAAAAGCCAATAAAATAGATAAGCCTTTGGTAAATCTGATTAGAAAAAGGAGGGAGGAAAATGAAATTAGTAGTCTTAAAAATGAAAAGGGAGAACTTTCCACCAATGAAGAGGAAATAAGAGAAATAATAAGGAGTTATTTTGCTCAACTTTATGCCAATAAATTTGATAACCTAAGTGAAATGGATGACTACCTCCAAAAATATAGACTTCCCAGACCAATCTCCCTAATGAATATTGATGCTAAAATCTTAAATAAGATATTAGCAAAAAGACTACAGAAAATCATCTCCAAGATAATACACTATGATCAAGTAGGATTTATACCAGGAATGCAGGGCTGGTTCAATACTAGGAAAACTATCAATATAATTGGCCATGTTAATAAACCAAATTAATAAAACCATATGATCATTTCAATAGATGCAGAAAAAGCATTTGATAAAATCCAACATCCATTCCTATTAATAACACTTGAGAGTATAGGAATAAATGGACTTTTCCTTAAAATAATCAGCAGCATCTATTTACAACCATCAGTAAGCATCATATGTAATGGGGACAAACTTCAACCATTCCCAATAAGATTTGGAGTGAAACAAGGTTGCCCACTATCACCGTTACTATTTAAAATTGTATTAGAAACGCTAGCTATAGCAATAAGAGCTGAGAAAGAGATTAAAGGAATAAGAATAGGCAATGAGGAAACCAAATTATCACTCTTTGCCAATGATATGATGGTATACTTAGAGAACCCCAGAGATTCTGCTAAAAAATTATTAGAAATAATCCACAACTTTAGCAAAGTTGCTGGTTATAAAATAAACCCACATAAGTCATCAGCATTCTTATATATCACTAACAAAATCCAACAGTCAGAGTTACAAAGAGAAATTCCATTTAAAGTAACTACTGATAATATAAAATATTTAGGAATCTATCCCAAAGGAAAATCAGAAGCTTTATGAGCAAAATTACAGACCACTTTTCACACAAATTAAGTCTGATCTAACCAATTGAAAAATATTAAATGCTCTTGGATAGGGCGAGAAATATAATGATGACAATATTACCTAAACTAATCTATTTATTTAGCGCTATACCAATCAGACTCCCAAAACTATTTTAATGACCTAGAAAAATAACAAAAGTTCATATGGAAAACAAAAGGTCAAGAATTTCAAGGGAATTAATGAAAAAATCAAATGAAGGTGGCTTAGCTGTACCAGATCTAAAATTAATTATAGAGCAGCAGTTACCAAAACTATTTGGTATTGGCTAAGGAATAGATTAGTTGATCAGTGGAATAGATTAGGTTCAAGGGATAAAACAGTCAAAATATAGCAACCTAGTCTTGAAAACCCAAAGATCCCAGCTTTGGGATAAGAACTTACTGTTTGATAAAATTGCTAAAAATTGGAAACTAATATGGCAGAAACTAGGCATTGATCCATACTTTACACCGTGACACCAAGATAAGGTCAAAATGGGTTCAAGACCAGGCATAAAAGAATGAAATTATTAATAAATTAGAGGAACAAAGGATAGTTTACCTCTAGACCTGTAAGGGAAGGTCTTTATGACCAAAGAGAACTAGAGATCATACTGATCACATAATAGAAAATTTGATTATACCAAACTGAAAAGTTTTGTTCAAAACAAAACTAATGCAGACAAGATTAGAAGGGAAGCAATAAACTGGGAAAAATATTTTACAGTCAAAGGTTCTGATAAAGGCCCATTTCCAAATATATAGAGAATTAACTGTAATTTATAAAAATCAAGCCATTCTCCAATTGAAAATGGTCAAAGGATATGAACAGACAATTCTCAGATGAAGAAATTGAAACTATTTCTAGTCATATGAAAAGATGCTCCAAGTCATAATTTAACAGAATTGCATATTAAGACAACTTTAAGATACCACTACATACCTGTCAGATTGGCTAAGATGACAGGAAAAAATAATGATGATTGTTGGAGTGGATGAGGGAAAACTGGGACATTGATGATTGTTGGTGGAGTTGTGAATGAATCCAACCATTTTGGAGAGAAGTTTGGAACTATGCTCAAAAGCTAACAAACTGTGCTACCCTTTGATCCAGCAGTGTTACTACTGGGATTATATCCCAAAGAGATTATAAAGAAGGAAAGGGACCTGTATGTGCAAGAATGTTTGTGGCAGCCCTTTGTAGTGGTTAAAAACTGAAACTGAATGGATGTCCATCAGTTGGAGAATGGCTGAATAAATTGTGGTATATGAATATTATGGAATATTACTGTTCTGTAAGAAATGACCAACAGGATGATTTTCAGAAAGGCCTGAGAGACTTACACGAACTGATGCTGAGTGAAATGAGCAGACCAGGAGATCATTATATACTTCAACAACAATACTATATGATGACCAGTTCTGATGGACCAGGCCATCCTCAGCAACGAGATCAACCAAATCATTTCCAGTGGAGCAGTAATGAACTGAACTAGCTATGCCCTAGAAAAGAACTCTGGGAGATGACTAAAACCATTACATTGAATTCCCAATCCCTATATTTATGCCCACCTGCATTTTTGATTTCCTCCAAGCTAATTGTTACAGTATTTCAGAGTCTGATTCTTTTTGTACAGCAAATAAACGTTTTGGTCATGTATACTTATTGTGTATCTAATTTATATTTTAATATATTTAACATCTACTGGTCATCCTGCCATCTAGGGGAGGGTGGGGGGTAAGAGGTGAAAAATGGAACTAGAGGTATGGCAATTGTTAATGCTGTAAAGTTACCCATGTATATATCCTGTAAATAAAAGGCGATTAAATAAAATAAAAAAAAAAAGAATTTCAGGATTAAATTGGGGAGATATTTTGGGATATAGGAAAGACTCAATGTTTTTTTAAAAAAATAATAATGATTGTGTTCCAAACAAACAAACGAACAAAAAAGGATTTATTACAATCTCACTAGAAAGGGCAACTCCCAACAGACAAGGTGTATCCTTAGTAGAGGAATACAAAGCACAGGCTCCAAACACAGGATTATATAGACCTTAATACAGAACCTCCGTCCCCCTCCTCTGACCTTTTCTCCCACTGGCAAGCAAATTCTAATTTACCCAGAGACTAAATATGAACCCCTAGAACACACTTTACCTGTTAGGTACTTAAATGCTAATGAAAAGGTGTATGTAGGGAAACAGGAGGGATATAATTTTTTTATATAAGATAATCAAATACCTTCAGCTTTTAGCTGTAGCTCAACTTGTTATTGCAAAGTCTTAAGTCACATTTAAGGCATAGGTCAAGGCCACATTTTTATGAGAGATCTTCACTCAGTTTATCTCATTCAACCAGTTTTTTTTTATTTCATATTACTACTTGCTCTTCTCAAGAAGCCTCTGTTGATTTCTAGTCTGCTAGGATGTGTGTGTGTGTGTGTGTGTCTGTGTATATATGTATATATGTGTGTGTGTATGTATGTATGCTCACATTGTGACATCCATGAGCTTTTGGTATTGGATCAAAAGTCCTTTACAAACTCTTAGGTTATCACTGTATCCTGTGTGGAATAATGTGCAGTCAAACATTTTAAATTAAAAAATTGTGGAAACACATTTATGTGAACAAATAATTACTGTTTAATTGTATTGTAGCTAAATTTACTGTTACTCCTTATGTGTGCTCCACTAAAAATTATTGCACATGGAAATGTCCTAAATCCAAGGAGAAATCAAATCAGCTTTGCCCTGTGACTATTTAAATAATTGCTAGTAAGGAAAAGAAATAATGAAGCAGAGGAAAACTTGAAGTTGGCAGTCAATAATTCTACCTGTTTTGCATGACTGCTTAATAATACAGGCTTCAGGTCGCAGGTGGAAGAAGTTGAAGGTCATTATACAATATACATGTTAACAATATATCATAATTACAAGAACACCTGTGGTAAATAACCTTGAGGTGTTCCACTACAAAGATCCTAAAAATGCTCAAGACAGGAAGAAAAATAAGCATTTAATCTTTTACCAAGGGTTGACTGGTATCTATAATATTTGTTATATTCAGAGACAAGGTTTAGACAACTTTGAGTTAATAGGGTTAGTTTTCCTTCTTTGGGCAAAACTTTCAGTAAAATTTGGAATTTCATCTGAGGATTCAAAAGAATCCATGGAGGTCAGTAGGTTGTGGAGATGAGGGAGTTTTCTCTACATGAAGGACAATGAAAGAAAATGCCCAGAACTGAGAGATGAAACATCTTGTTGATGGAATAGACAGGATACCAGTTACTGGATCTTTGAATAAATGATAAGGAAAAAAGTATAACACTGAAAAGATAAGAAGAATTATGATATGATGGACTTCTAATATCAAACAGAGCATTTTGTATTTGATAAATTAACTGTACTTTATTGATTAGGAGGGTGATATTATTGGACTTGTGCTTTAGGGAAATCACTTTAATCATTGAATAAAAGATGGAAGGGAGTGGAAAGAGACTTAAAGCAGGCAGATCCAATCAGAAGCCCAGTACAATAATACATGAATGAGATGATGGAAGGTTATACTAGAGAACTGGCAGTGTGAGAGAAAAGAAGAGCGATTATCTGAGAGATATTGCCAAGGTAAAATTGATAAAAGCTTCGATATTGGAATGGAGGAGAATCAGAGAGAATGATTTCTGGACAAATTCTAGTTGATAAACCTGAGGGACTGGAAGCATGAGCAGCTAGGTGGCACAATCAATAGAGCACTACCCTTTGAGATAGGAGGACCTAAATTCAAATCTGTTCTTAGTTACTTAGAAGCTTTGTGATTCTGGGCAAATCACTTAACTCCAATTGCCTCTCCAAAAAATAAATAAATAAAAACAATCAAAAAATAGGAAGAGATAATGGATGTAGTTTTGGACATAATAAATTTCTTATATCTCCTGGATTCCACTTCATATTTGGCAATCTATTGGAGAGTTAAGTTTAGTGCAAAAAGTTTGTGCAGATTTGAGAAAACACATATGTGATAATAATTAGCATATAAATGATAATGAAATACATAACTGCTGGTGAGATTACCAAGTGAAATAGTATAGAAGGAGAAGAGGAGAGAGCCCAGGTCTGAATGCTAATTGACATCTAGAGTTAGAGGACATGATCTGCAAGAGGATCTATCAAAACAAAGAGTTTAGATAATTAGAATAAAAAACCTAGAGAGAATGATAACCCTAAAATCCTAAAGAGAAAAGAATAAATAAATTAAAAAAAAATCTGCCCTGTGTTCATTGTTTTAGATCTTTGTGATTGACTTGAGGGAAATCTAATTCCACATTTCAATATTAAGAAGTGAAACCATTTAAATTTATATGAGGGATTTTTAATGATTTTACTGAGAACTACATGAATTTCAAGCCAATTAGGGACATTGTTTTAGTTAGAGTTCTTTCTTATTCTCTCTAATCACCTAGAATCATAATTCACTTATATTTAAGGTTAATGAAAAGCTTTTCTCTTCAAAATTTTGAATCTCTCTTTTGTAGGATTCACAAGAAAGAATGGATTATAGTTATGTTTTGAATTCACTCACTTAGGACCATGAATCACCATAACTTTCTTTTCCCAAATGGGAATGATTTTCACTCCTTTCCTATCAGTAACTTCTGATTCTTTACTCTTTAGAAATGATCTCTCTCCACCAGCCTCCTATTGGATATGGATATTATATCTCTTTTCAAATGGTCACTACATCAGCCAAGTCCAGTTTCTTAAAATTATAAATTATTTTTATTAAATATAAGAATTACAAAATATAATTTAACCATAGGTATATTTAAAATAGGAATTGAAAAAAATTAGAGTAATGAATAGTTGACATTGATATAATACTTTATTGCTTTCAAGAGTAGTACTACTAATAGGGATAGGAATAATAGAGTAGAAGTGGATATAATCATAATCGTAGTAGTAGTAGTAATAACAGAAGCAGTAGTAGTAGTAATATCACTGTTGTTGTTGTCATTGTTTATTATCTTCATCATTATATCTGTTTTATAATCATTTTAATAGTAAATTAAAAAGAACATATTTATTCTTCAGTTTATTCTAAGATACACACACACACACACACACACACACACACACACTGTGGACATTACTGTATAATTTCTATTTCCTGTTGAGAAAATTATTAAAATTTATATAAATATGTGTAGAGACCATATTGAATGAGTAATAAGTAAAATACAATATATTTTATGATCTAAAGAATCTAAATTTAATTCACATTTTCAAATACATTAATTATATATTAGCCATAGCAATATTGAATATACTGAGTAAGAAATCTGATAAATATTTGGGTAAAAAATCTTTGACCATGTTCACTCCTAAAACATAAAATTGGGGTTTTTAAAAAGATTTTTTTGATTCTTTTCTGCATCCATAGTGATATTGTTAAGGTAGCCAAAAACAAACAATTTGCTAGACACACATAGGGAATATATCTGGCAAAAGTACTTAGGTACTTAAATGCTTTTTGTCAGGGCCCATAAATCATTAAAATATCCAGAAATGGTCTCAATTTGGAAAATGTATCAAGTGTTAGTCATTGTCCAGAAGCAGGTTCAACAGATTTGAACCAGGCAAGCATATTTTCCATGTTCTAAGCACAGGATATTCTTTAGCCACTTTCTCCCATTATAATTATCTAGTCATTGCATGCATGTCACACAAATAAACAAATAAGTCATTGCTACACTAGCCTTCTTTTGGAGAAGGTTTGAAAAAATGATAAGATCTGCAGAAAAAAATGTAAATTGTAAACTTATTCGTTTTTTTCAGAAAAGGGAGTTGGAATATGTTATGACAACCATTTTTGAAATATTTTAATTTTCCCTCCCTTACTGGTTTTTCATTTCAGATTTAATTTGAATTTTGGTGTTCTAGGGAATGAGATACCAAAACCTTGAAGGCCCAGTGAAGTTTGAAACTGATGTGGTTTTAAAAAAACAATTCAAAATTGGTATCCCATGAGCCCACTGAGGAATAAACAGTCTGAAACCATATCAACAGGGAAATTAATGAGGCTGAGGATATAAAGTCTAATAGAGGGCTAAACCTACTAATGTTGTGAAGACTCATCACTTACCCTAAGCTAATTAGTCTAGGAATAGAAGAAAACATGGGAGAAGAGGAAACTGAAGCAAAGAGTGGAAATTAATAGTTAATTGTATAATTCGTGCATATGAATTTAAAGGCCACAAGAAAGTGTAAATTATTTCAGAGAACTGGGGAAATTTAAGTTTCACTTTTTTATGATAAGAAAAATCCACTCAAAAAATAGCAATAATCCCCCAAATAAATTTCATTAAATAAATATAAATACACATATGTGTACACATATACACATGTATGTATATGCATATATTTGCATATATCCACACATATGTTCCAAATGAGATGAAATTATCTCACCAAAATAGCATCAGTATTTGTGATTTCATTTCTCTCACTCTTTTTATAACAATGTATACCTCAGTCTTTCTAATTGTAGATGACTTTAAAAAAATTGATGCAGATAAAAGGGGGAAACAATCACACAATGATCAGTTATTTGGAAACAAACTTTCCCTGATTAACAGGTTTTTTTTTTTGTTTTTTGGGTTTTTTTTGAAAATGGACACATGGGGGGGGCGGAGCCAAGATGGTGGAGAAGGCACAGGCGACTTCTAAGCTCTTCTCTTACCCTCTTTATCAATATTATATTGAGCTTCAAAAATAGTCTTAACTGCTACAATTCGTAAAGATAAGAAGTATAACAACTCATCAGCCAAAGAAAATCTGCAGTCTCGCCAAAAAAGGATTGTTCCGGGGCTAGGGGAGAGATCAGCTTAGACTGGGAGAGAATTTAGGTTCCAAGGAGAGCCTCAAACCGAAAAAAGCAGAATCCAGACCTTGGGCCCCAACCCAGTAGGCTTTTCCCGGGGAGGCAACCTGCAGGAGGAGGGCACAGCCCAGGTTATTTAATCTGTGCAGGGGGGGCTGGCTTGGGGGAGCGGCAGGGAAAATTTGTTAAGACGCGGGCAGAGACTTGACCGAGACTGTGGCAAATTAAGAATCGGGAGCCGGCAGCAATACCAACACCCAAAAGAGGCTCTGGCCTGGGGCAGTACACTTTCAACCCTATTCTACCTAGGCAATCCAACCCACAACTGAACTGGGCAAAACCCATGCTAATCCACCTCCTTTGGGGAAGGGAAAACTCCCCCAAACACCCCCTACCTTGGAACAAAACCGGTTTAAACCTCCTGTTCTGCAGAGGGAACCCCTTGTAGGAGGCAACCCTAAACTTTAAAACATGAATAAAAAATGAAAAGAACGATCACATTCATCAGAAAAAAACAAGTCACAAACCTAAGAACTAAAGCAAAATGTACCAGATTTCCCTTACATGATCTACCATAGAAAGACCATTAAAAGTCTCAAAAGGGTTGAAGATAAATGGGAAAGGAAAAAGGCTTTAAAGAGACAAAACTTCCTGAAATACAAATTGAAAAATAAAATAACTCGGAAAGAAGAATTGGAATGAAAAAAAAAATTATAAAAGTAGGATTTGAATTGAAAAAGACAAAGAACTAAGAAAGTAGGATTTGAATTGAAAAAAAAATAATTCACTAAAAAAATAATTAGTGAAATGGAAAAATTCCATAGATAAAACAATTCATTTAAAAACTCAATTGACATAACAGAAAGAAATAAAAAAACAATAAAGAAAATAATTTTTAAAATTAGAACTGAAAAAATAGAAACAATATTCATTGAGAACAAGAATCAAATAAAAACCAAAAATGACAAACTGAAAAAAAACATGAATTATCTACCTGCAAAAATGACAGACTTGGAAAAATAGATTAGGAGAGAAATCGAGGATTATTGGACTTTGATAATTTATGAAAAAAAGACCAGATATTATTTCAAAAATCATCAAAGAAAACTGCCCAGAATGTAAAGAATCAGAAGATAAAATGGCATTGAAAGAATTCATTGAACACCTTCTGAAAAGAGACCCTAAAAAAAACCCCAAGGAATATTGTAAAATTTAAACATCAGATAAAGGAAAAAAATTTTACAAACAACCAAAAAAAAAAAACAATTTAAATACTGAGGGTCCACAAAAGGATCACCAAGATCTGGCTCTACATTAAAGGATCAAAGGCCCTGGAACCGATATTCCAAAAGGCAAAAGAACTTGGAATAGCCAAGAAAAACACCCACTTTTGAGCATTTTCTTCCAGGGAAGAAATGGACATTTAATGAAACCATTTTTTCAAGGAAAACCGAACTAAACAAAAATTTTGATTCCAACCTTAGGACTAAGAATGAAAAAGGTAAAAGAACCTTGAGTTGTATTTCTTTGTGGATTTACAAAAAGAATACATGTTAATTTGATTTTAACATAAAAAAGGAAGTAGATATGGAAAAGGATGATGGCAGAAAAATGGGGGAGGGATAAAAGAAAACCACATCCCCCAAAGAGGCAAAGGAAACTTATCATATCTGAGGGAATTTAGAGAGGGAAGGAACATTGTGAATCTTACCTCATCAGATTGGTTCGAAAAATAATTAATTTCTTTTAGAAAATTCTTTGCCTCATTAAAAAGGGAGAAAAGGGAAAAAAAAGAATAAGGGAAGGAAGGAAAATTCAAAGGGGGAGGGAAATTCAAAGAAGTAAATCTGAAAAGTACATAATTCAAAAAGGGGAAAGGGTTGGGAAAAGAAAAAAGCATAACTGAGGATTAAGATGGCAGGAAATAAAATTAGTAATTTAACCATTTGTAATGGGATAACTCCCCCAAAAAGGAGGCAATAGCGAATGATCAAAAAGTAAAACCCACAATAAATTTTTTTACAAAAACACATTTAAAAGAGACAAAAATAAATAAAAAGGACAAAAATTATCTTCAGGGTAAGTCAAAAAAGGGATACCATCCTTATCTCAATCAAGAAAAAACAAAAATTATCTAATTAAAAAAAAAATAAACCATCCTCAAAAGTACATAAAAAAGCAATTAATATTAAAAATATATCACCAAATGGTATGGGATCCAACTCCTAAAGGGAAATTTTGCAAAAGAAAAACAACAAAACAAAATAGAAAATCCAACCTTGCACCCGAAAACAAATCAAACCAAAAACAAAAAGAAAAAATTAAAAATAAAAAATATAAAAAAATTATATTTGATTTTTAGAAAATTGAATAAAAAAAAATATACCTTCTTCTCAGCATTCATGGAACCTATTCAAAATTGCCAATATTGGCAAAAACCCAAAAAAATTCAAAAAGAAAAAGGAAGCCCAATCATGAGCAATAAAAACACATTCAACAAAAAAAAATAGCCAAAAAGAAAAAAACTAAAAACCAATTAAAATTAAGAAAATTAAATACAAAAAAATTTCCTAAAAAACAATAAATTCAACCAAAATGGGGATACAGCCAAAAAAAAAATTTTAATCCAAACTTGAATTAAAACAGAAAAAAAAATTAAAATTTTAAAACTAAAAAAACAAAAAAGACCAAATTTAAAAACCCAATAAATACTAAATTGTTTTTAAAAAAAAGAAATTTAAAAATTTAAAAAAAAAAATTAATAATTAAAAACAAGAGGGTTTAAAAAGCCAATAAAATAATTTTTAAATTGTTTAGAAAAAAGAAAAAATAAATTAGGCTTAAAATGAAAAAGCTTTCCCCAAAGAAAAAAGAAAAAAAGTTATTTTCCAAAAAAAGCCAAAAATTTGATAACCCAGAAAATTTAACCAAAAAAAAGCCCCAGCAAAAAAAACAATGCCCACAAAAAAGCAAAAGGCAAAAAAATCCCCCAAAAAAACCAATTTTACTGGAAACCAAACTTTAAAACAAGCCAATTTTTAAAAGAAAAAAAATGAAAACCAAACCCTTCTAGCCAAACAAAAAAAACCATTTAAAAAAAAAAAAAACCAATTCCCATTTTTCCAAAACAAAAATACAAAACAAAAACCATTCCAAATAAAAATTACAAAAATACCAAAAGCATTTTCAATTTAGAAAACTATCAATATAGGCCGCCAAAAAAAACAATGACACTCTAAGCAAAAAACATTTGTAAAACCAACATCCATTCCTTAAAACACGGAAATAAAAAATGGCTTTTCCTTAAAAAATCCGCACTTTTACAACCACAAAAGCATCAATGAAAACAAACTCAACCTTCCCCTAAATTTGGGAAACAATTTTGCCCACATCACTGTTACAACAGTTTAGAAACCATTTGGGAATAAAACAGAAAAATTAAAAAAAAACAAAGGAAACCAAAATTTCACTCTTTGCCAAACATATTATACCAAAACCCCAGAATTCTACAAAAAAATTAAAAAATCCACAACTTTGGCGTTTTATAAAAAAACCCACAAAATCATCAGCATTCTTAATTTCACCAAAACCAACATCAAGTTAAAAAAAATTATTTAAAAACTACTTAACATTAAAATTTAAATCTTTCCACACAAAACAAAACAAGCCAACCACTTTTCACAAAAATCTGTCAATCAATTGAAAAAAATATTAATACTTTTAAAGGTAGCAAAATAAAAAAGACAACCCAAATCTTTTTTGGCTTACCAATCAACCCCAAAAACTATTTTAAAAGAAAAAAAACAAAATTCAAAAAACAAAAGTAAGAAAAAAATAAAAAAAAATCAAATAATCTTAGTTACCAAAAAAATTATTAAGAGCAGCAGACAAAACCTTTTAGGGCAAAAAAAGGCATTAAGGAAACAAAAACATCAACAACACAACCTATCTTTTAAAAACACAAAGAAATAAAACTTTTTTGAAAAAAATTGCGAAAATTAAACAATATGGCAAAAAGATTAACCAAACCTTAACACCAACACCAAATAAGGTCAAAAGGGTTTATACCAAAGAAAAAAAAAATTAAAAACCCAAAACTATCACAGGGATAGACCTCTCAACTTTGGGAAGGGAAGGACTTTATGACCAAAAAAACAAGTCATTACGTCACAAAAAAAAATTTAACAACAAACTAAAATTTTGTACAAACAAAACAAACAGCAAATTAGAAAACAAAAAGGGAAAATATTTTTACATAAAATTCAAAAGGCCCATTTCCAAAAAATAAGTTAACTCAATTTATAAAAATCAACCATTCTCCAATAAAAAAGGTCAAAATATAACAACAATTTTTAAATGAAAAAGCTTTTCGTCAAAAAAATCCCAAGCCCCTTAATCAGAGAAATGCAATTAAGACAACTTTAAGATACCACTAACACCTTCAGATTGGCTAAGAGAAGGAAAAAAGGGATGATTGTTGAGGGGATGGGAAACGGGACATGATCATTGTTGTGGAGTTGTGAAGAATCCAACCATTCTGGAGAGTAGTTTGGAACTATGCTCAAAAGTTATGAATCTGTGCATACCTTTGTCCAAGTTACTACTGGGCTTCATCCCAAAGAGATCATAAAGACGGACAGGGACCTGTATGTATGAATGTTTTGGCAGCCCTTTTTGTAGTTAGAAACTGGAACGGTGTATGCCCTAATTGAAGAATGGCTGAATAAATTGTGTTATAGAAAGGAAATTATTGTTCTGAAGAAATGACCAACAGGATAATTTCAGAAAGGCCTGAGAGACTTATACGAACGATGCGAGTAAATGAGGGATCAGGGATCATTATATCCAACAATAATACTATATGATGACCCCTGATGGACCTGGCCATCTTCAGCAATGAGATCAACGAAATCATTTCCAATGGAGCAGTAATGAACTGAACCAGCTACGCCCAGAGAAAGAACTCTGTGTGATGACTAAAAACCATTACATTGAATTGCCAATCCCTATATTTATGCCCACCTGCATTTTTGATTTTTTTCAAAAGCTAATTGTACAATATTTCAGAGTCTGATTCTTTTTGTACAGCAATACAACGGTTTTGTCATGTATACTTATTGTGTATCCAATTTATATTTTAATATGTTTAATATCTATTGGTCATCCTGCCATCTGGGGGAGGGGCTGGGGGGGTAAGAGGTGAAAAATTGGAAAAAGAGGTTTGGCAATTGTTAATGCTTTAAAGTTACCCATGCATATAACCTGTAAATAAAAGGCTATTAAATAATTTAAAAAAAAAAAAGAAAATGGACACATAGTCTGTCACCCTTTAACTTGAGCTCTTCCATCTAGGTACGATTTCATAGCTTTGGTGCTTTTACTAATAATATCCTTGAGAAGTTAGAACTATTATGTTGCCATAATGTGGATATGAGGAAGAGAGTGGAAGATATAAAATAAAATAAAAATTGTCAAAAAAAATGAAATCTGTTAATGAAATATCAAAGTCAAATAAAGACATATTTATTTAGTGCTTAATATCAGCAAAACATTGTTAAGATCTGAGAACATTAAAAAGATAAATTAGACACAGACCTTGTTATCAAGAAAATCTCCATCTATTGGAGATGACTTAAGATACTGATAAAAAGTAATACTTAAAAGAAAAATGTCACACTATATTTGAGCTCTTATAAAAAAGAAAGGTCAAAAAATAAGGATGTTGTAGGATATTTTCTTTGTTTATCTTTATATGGGACATTTTTTATGGTAAACTATTTTTTTCATGTTCTTTATATCAATGATATTGAAATTCACACTTTCCTGGGTCATGTCAATGTTGAAAAATTATTGTGTTAAGTTTCATATTAATTGGAATTTAGTGCAGGCTAACAAACTTATGACAAATCACTACATTACAAAAGTAAACCCACAAATATCACTGAAATTGAAAAAAAAAAAAACCTTACAGATGTGAAAATGGAGTTAGCTCCCTGGATACCTTAGAATCAGGCAGAGTCAGGATAAGCAAAAGTCCTTGGTCTTTATTCTTGGTCTCTTGGGGTAGAAGTGAATTGGATAGATCCAGGATCTCCACAACCTCTCCTCTTCATCTCCCGCCCAAAAGTGACTCTGACTAGTCTTATTCCACCCCTTAGTCCTGCCTACAATTCTCTGTATATACCATTTATCAAGCCAGCACACAATAGTGGGAAGGGCCATTTTCCAAGCATGTGGTTATAGAGAATTGTCCAATCGATAATTAGCCTTAAGTGCTCCGGTGTCCAACCTCAGTATATCAACTCAAGAGTTTCAGCCCTTTACATACAGAGACTGTGAATAGTCATTAATCAAACTAGAGGTACAATATTATCTAGATATAAAATTAAACCACAAAAATTCATTAACAAACTTCTTAATACATATATACAATGTAATGGCAGAGAGTCAAATTACATTGAAAGCTACCAATTACCAATGGACTGAAATAAGGCTGTGTACTTGCTTCCATGCTTTTTAGCATGTTTTCAACCATGTTGTCAAATGCCTTCAATGAGGGAATCAAGATCAACTTAGCTGAACTGATAGTTAATTTTTCACTTGAAAAGATTACAAGCTAAAACTTAAAGTGGAGGGAGTCTTGGTGCATTATTTTTTGTTTGCAGATTTTGTTTGTAGATCATTGTGAACTCAATGCAGACTCTCATGCTTAGATGCATAAAATATGATTTGATTCTCTGCTGCTTGTGCTAATTTTAGCCTAACAATAAATACCAGATAAAACATAGGTACTCCATCAGCTATCCTCATATTCTCCATCTGTGGAACTATTGTTTACAACAAATGGAGAAGTTTTGAATGCTGTGTTTAAGTTCATTTACTTTGACAGTATACTTTCCAAGAATGTCCACAATGATAATGAGATTGATACACTCTTTGCCATAGATAGATCACTGTTGGGGAGGTTCCAAAAGAAAGTATGTGAGAGGAAAGGTGTTAAACCGACTACCAAAATGACTATGAAGCCATTGTACAGATCTCATTGTTATACAACTATAAAACCTGGTCCTATATTATGACCATGCTAGGAAACTGAAGTGCTTCCTTTTGAATTATCTTAGGAAGATTCTGAAGATCACCTGGCTAGATAAGATATCAAACACTGCAGTCCTTTCTCAAACTAAACTATCAAGCACTTTAACTCTACTTCAGAGAATGCAACTCTGTTGAACCATATTGTTTGAATATCAAATGTATGTTTGCCACAGCCCAAAAGACAAGTGGTGGTCAGAAAAAAGTAATATAAGGATACTTTCAAGCTCTCTCTTAAGAACTTGAGAATTGATTGCCCTGTGTTTTAGATACTTGCACAGTATCCCAGTAAGGTATGACCTCATTAGAAAAAAGTGATATGTTAATAGAAAAAGCAGAACTGAAGTAACTCAAAAAAAACAACAGCTGGGCAAAGTTAGAAATTATACCCCAACTTTTCATTTGGACTAGGCCTGATCTGTGGCAAAGTATTCTAAGCTTATATTGATCCAATCAGACACAATTAGAAACATTGTTACTTGATTCCAACATAGTAATGCCATTTTAGTTCTCTTCAAGAATGAGGAACAACAATGTCTCTTTCTATATGTCTGTGTGTATATATATATATATATATATATATATATATATATATACATATATAATTCTGTCTCCATTTTTATCCCTATATGAAAGAACACTTTACTCTGAATTTATCTTCACCTAACAAAGTTACTTTGTTTTAGCGCAGAATAAATTTCCTACATACCTTCAGGTTGAAGAGAGAGAATACAGTTGATATAAGCACCTCATTCTACTTGCTCTTCATTTCCCAGCATATTATGATAGAGTAGAAATTGTTTCATTTATCAGTCTCTTATGTGAATCAAACTCACAGAATTTGATTATCTTTAAGTGAAGTGACAAACTTTGGTTCCTGAACACAAAAAGCTAAGAACTAGACTAAGGTGTAGACATCTAGAAATGCATGAAGCTACTTAGACATGAGTTTTAAAGACAACAGTTACAAGCAGGGTGATTGTAACTGCTGAAGAGGCAGAGAGGAGGTATAACAAGAGCTTTAGATACTATTATAAAGCCATACAAAATTGATGAAACAGGATGGGAATCCTCATTTTTGAGTCTAACTTTGCCATATGGGTTCAGACAAACTGCAATGCAAAACAAAATTCTAATAGTATGCAACTGTGAACTGAAACTGCCAAATTTTATATAGCTACAGCTTTGAGGTGGCAAGAACATGGGAAGTTCATTATCAAGTTGCCAAAAAAAAAAAAAAAAAAACAAACAAAAAAAACCTTTAAAAAACCCCACAAAAACGATACAAATACAAATGCACATTTCTGAAATCTATTCGAAGGCAATAGAGTTTAAGGGGGAAAAGAGTTCCTGTCTTAAGGTCTATATCACATAGATATAGAATCATACTTATGAAGACTGAGACAGTGGTATTTAATCATTAATACCATGAGTAGATATCTTTCTTTGATAGAAGTCAATAGGTTTTTATAAGATTTGTTTAATCACACATAGCATACCCAAGTTTTTAAGTCAACTCTTTGCTTTCAGCCTTTGTGAATAAGAGTCAACCAGATCACAAAGGTCCTTTCTTCTAATCTGATCTCATTAGAAATTTAAATTCAACAAGGTTTCTTTATAGAACTCTACAATGAATAAAAAATCAAAATATCATTTCCAATTTTTCTTCTCATTTTTTCCTCCTATCTACTTTTAAACTTTCTATTGAATTAAAGTATAGAATGCTTAACTTATACAAACATAACAATAAAACCTATCATTCTTCTATTTACTGGTCTGCTGTTGAGACCAATTAATCTTTCTTATATTGTGTTATTTTAATCAAAGGCATACATCTTTTGATTTATTTTCTATTTTTATTATCTTGAAAAGTGACTTTCCAAAGGAAAAATACAAAAGAAATCTGTTGAATCCAATAAAATATTCTTGCCACAATGCCAAGTGAATTTCTTTTTCCTTCCCTTTTGTTGTTTCAGTGGTTTAACCCTTAGCATATCTCAGGAGGATTAACATTGCCTTACAGGCAAGTGAAGGTATTGTGCCAGATTCTGTTTCAAAGAAGTCAATACAGTTAATAGAATTATAAAATAGAAGGGGACAGAGAGATCATGTACAATAATGACTAGCTTTTTTGTTGTTGTTATTGTTTGTATGTTTATTTGTTTTGCTGCAATTAAGTCATTCATTTTAAACAACTTAGGCAGAACCATAACAGGAAACATTTTAAAATTCACTAAAGTGACTCAATAGAATCAGTAAATCATTAAGAAAAAACTTTCTATATGCCAGAAACTGTGCTAAAATACAAGGAGAAACAAACAAATTACCAAAAGTAGTAAATAGCACATGATACACTCACATGCAAATACGTACATATATATGGATTTGTATGCATATCTATGTGTATGTTTTCATGTATACACACACACATATTTGAATAAATATATTTACATTGGTCAAATGAAAGAGTTTTCTTCTCAGTTTGGTTTTATTTTCAGTGATCCTCATGACTTATAGGCACTGATCTAGGTTTTTTGTTTGTTTGTTTGTTTCCCAAAGCCCAAGTATAGTGGTATATGGGTTTACAAATAACAGCAATGACAAAAACCAAAATAAAAGAGAAAAAATGATAACCATTTATTCAGTGCCTGCTATGTTTCTGACCTGTATTAAGTACTTTACAAATATTATTTTGTTTGATTATCACAGTTATCCCCTGAGGTCAGTTCTATTATTATTTTCATTTTATAGTTGAGGAAACAGAGTAAATAGTGTTAATCTATAGTCACAATAGCTAATAATTGTCTGGGGATGAATTGGAAATTATTTCCGGGTTATAGTCCCAGTTCTCCTTCCACTGTGACACCTAGCTGCATTAAAATATAGAAAATGGATCATCAGAACTTCCTGATCCCAGGAAACTGCTTGAGCTTTCCCAGTTTGCCTCAAAATCCACAAGAAACCAAACCTCTGAACAAAGTCCAACACAATGAAAACACTTTCTAGGTCAAGATAGATTTAGAAGGATTTCAAGAAAGGTCAGTCTCACTAAAATGAAAAAGTTGTTTAGTCCATCTTAAATAGTGTCCAGAAAGGCCAGAGACAAGGTCTTTATTATAGCAAATAAGCAACTGAGAGTCTCAATCCTGTCTCAGTAGCAGAGAAGACTAGCAGGGCAGCTTTCAGTCCCATCAAAGAAAACAAATTGCTAGCTGGGAAACCAGGCTACTAGCAGGAGAGAAAAGGTAGGGCAAACCTTTGCTGTGAGCAACACCAAATGCAAGGGACCCCTGTGCTCAAATCTAAGGCTTAGAAATGCACAAGAAGCTTAGGACAGTGCCCCCATGCACTGCAAGAGCAAAGCACAACCTTAAAAACCACAAAATAGGGGAAAAAAAGAAAGAAAATGAACAAGAAACAAAAAAGAACCTTTATCATAGAAAACAACTATGGTAACAGAGAAGATCCAAACACCAACTCAGAAAAAACAAAATGCCCATATGGAAAAAATCTCAAAATGTGATATGAATTGTTCTCAAGCACAAAGAGGCTTCTTAGAAGTGCTCATAAAAGATTTAAAAGGCAAATTTAAAAAATGTCAAAAGAACTGAAAAGTATGTATGAGAGAGTCAAGTTCATGGAAAAGAAAAGCCACTCTTTAAAAAATAAAAACAATTCTGATCAAATGAAAAAAAATATTCAATGAAGAAATCAATTCCTTAAAAAATACAATTGGCCAAATGCAAAAACAAACAAAAATCCACTGAATAAAATGATACCTTGTATATTAGAATTAATCAAATGGAAAGAGATACAAAAGCTAATTGAAGAAAATCATATATTAATAACATATCAGGTAAATAGAAACTAATAACTCTGTGAGACATCAAGAATCGTGAAGAAAATGAAAAAAATAACTAATTGGAAAAACAACCAACCTGGAAAATAGATCTAGGAGAGACAGTTTAAAAAATTACTGATCTAATCTGAATGCCATAACCAAAAAAAGAGCCAGAATAACATTCTTCAAGAGATCATCAAGGAAAACTGCCCGGATAGACTAGAAACAGAGGGTAAACTGGCCATTGAAAGAATTCATAGATCACCACCAGAAAGAAACTCCACAAGGAAAACCCCAAGAAACTATTTCAAAACTCCAGAACAATGATCTCAAGGAAGCAAAAAGCATTGAAAACTGCCAGGAAGAGAAATACAAAAAACAAACAAAAAAAGACAAAACATTTCAAGTACTGAAGAGCAACAGTTGGGATTTCTCAGAATCTGGCAGCTTTTACAATAAAGAATTGGAGAGCTATGAATACCATATTCCAGAAGACAATATACCTGGGATTAGAACCAAGAATCAAATACCCAGTGAGACAGAGCACCATCTTTCAAGGGAACAGATGGTCTTCAGTGAAGTGATTTCTTTCAATGATTTCTATTGAAAAAAAAACAGACCTCAACAGAAAATTTAATCTACAAATATTGAACTCAAGAGAAGCATACAAAGGTAAAATTATATAAAATGTCAATTCTATGGATATTATTTAATGTATATTTTATGTTCAGTTAAATGAGAGAGGAAAGCAATCATGTTTGAAGCAACTCTTTTTTTGTGATAGCAAAGATTGAAAATTAAGGGGATGCCAAACAAGTGCAACTTCAAAAGAAGTCTGCTTCTAATTCTAAAGCATATACTCCTAGTAAAACACAGGGGGGAAAACCTTTCTACTTCTATTTTTTTTTCCTCTTTACAGCCTGAGAACAGTTAAAAAAACAAAATATCCAATAAAGAAAGAAACAGGGCTTAAAAAAACAAGGGGATGGAATAATTGTGAAGAAAAAATGCCATCCATATCCAGAGAAATAACTATGGAGACAAAATACAGATCAAAATGTGCTATTTTCATTTTTACTTTTTTGTGGTGTTTCCCTTTTTTCCTTATTCTTTTTTCACAGCATAGCTAATATGGAAATATACTTAACATGTTTGTGTATGTGTATATGTATATATAACCTACATCACATAGTCTTGGAAAGAGAGGAGAGGAAGGGAGGGAGGAGGAAAAATGGAAACTTAATATCTTACAAAAATGAATATTGAAAACTATCTTTTCATATCATTGGGAAAAATAGAATAATATTAAGTAAAAAATACAGAGACAGTCAGAGACAGAGACTGAGAGACAGAGACAAAAAGAGAGATTCAAACACTTTCTAATCTTGGTGGAACAATTGGGGAGCAAAGGACAATATGGAAGATCAAATAAGTGAGATACGTGAGATTTAATTAAATTGTATCTTCATTGTCTGCCAAACATGTATTGTCAAAAGTATAAGGCCTTAATTGGTTGTCTTAGCTTAACCAGTCATTTAAAGGAAATGACTCTTCTCTCTCAAAGCTATATAGTATCTTTAGTATTTGCTGAATAGCTTGAATTCATTGTGTGTGTGTGTGTGTGTGTGTGTGTGTGTGTGTGTGTGTGTGTAGAGAGAGAGACAGAGAGACAGAGATAAACAAAGTCACAGATACAGAGGCAGAGAGAGACAGAAGGAGAGAGAGAGACAGAGAGGAGAGAGAAGTTGAGGACTGATGACTGTGACCAGATTTTGAAAATTTCACATTAAATCTAAGCTCTTTGTTGCCTGCATAACATTAACAAACCCTGCCATTTTCAAGTCAAAATGAAGCATCAGTTAAGAGCTTTACTGGTAGTCCCAGATCAATTATTATACAGACATAACTGAGGATAGCTTTACTTTTTTATACCCTTCAGTTCTGTTTAATTTCTTCACAATTACTTTTTTTAAAATACTGCTTTTAAAAGATAAATAATTGTTATGGAGATTTTATTTTTAAATTTAAATTTGTTTTGAGTCAAATGTCTTTGATTTCTTCAGTTGAGAGTGCAAATGAAACATATCTATGTTAGTATAGAAATTTTAAAGAGTCAGGGAGATTGTTTCTTGTCTATAGCCACATGACAATTAAAAGACACAAGCAATATTAGAAACAAGAAATTTCTACCTAACTGTCGAATGCTTTTTATTCTGTTATTTGTATCTTGAGTTTATAAAATGAAAAACATTATTTGACAGTTTAGATTGATAAAGCTCTGAATGAAATATGCTACCCACACTTAATAACTGATTGTTAACTCTGTGTGTGTGTGTGTGTGTGTGTGTGTGTATAAAACTTTTCCTAAAATTTAGAATGGAAGCTTTGCCTTGCACAATTAAAATATAATTTTAAAAACTCACTTAGGCTTGTTTTTTTGGAATCAGATTTCAGAGAGGTGGATTGGATTTAATAGGGCAAAAATACAATTTTAATTTAATTTTAAATTCCACTAAACCTTTAAATTATAGAATCAGAACTAAGGAAGTAAAGTGACAATTCTCATACTAGAATTATATTCAACTTTTCTATATTCCCCTTAAAATAGTAAAAATATAAAAATTATTTCCAATATTAAAGGATAGTTACATTTCCAGATCATATATCTCTATCACCCTTTTATTTTCCCCTAAGAATCCTTGGATATTGACTACCCCAGAATTACTATACAAATATTTCTTTCTAGGATTTAAGAAAAATTTAAGAACTCAATTATATTTATTTTGAAATCTTAAGTTTTACCACTTTATGTCACCAAAATATCTTTCCCTCATTCTGCTCAATTGACTAGACTGAAAAATCTGAGATACAAAAAGTGCTCATTTTTTTTTTAGAATAGATCTATGGAATGATAAACATTCTATACTGTCCCCTAAATGCCAGCCTAGAAGCAAAATTAATGTCAAGGGATAGATAGATAGATAGATAGATGAAGACGTCTCCATTCCCTAAATAAAGTATCACTTTGTATTCTTTTTTTTTAAAAAGATTCCTATTCTCTAAGACATTTGAGATGAAAACATAATTAATATTTTTAAATTCAGTAAAAAATCAATTAATGCCTAGAATACTCCTGACCATTTCATACTCTTGCTTAGTCAATTCCAGCGGATTCCTATTAGGTTTAGGATCAAATAAAAATTCCCTTATTTGTATTGTAAGATCATACCGACCTATCTCTAAATTATCTTTGTAGCTATCTTAATATATTGTCCCATGTAAGAATTTTTTTTTTCCTTTCTCAATTCAGTTGCTTAGAATCCCTAGTTTCTTTTGATGATCAGCCAAACACCAACACATTCCTGAAGGTTTTCTAGATTTCTCACAGCTTCAAGATTCTCCTACTGAAAAAAAAAATTCTATATTCATGTTGTATTTATTTTATATATGTGTAGTTTTATAGGAGTCAGGTAGGGAGAGACACATATTTATTAAGAGCCTTTGTGGCTCCAGACATTATGTTAAGCACCTTATAAATATTACCTCATTTTGATCTCTACAATTAATATGAAAGTTAGGAGCTACTATTATCTTTTCAATTAAGAAAACTGAGGCAGACAGAAATTAAGTGATTTGTCCAGATGTCTAGAATGAGTAATTTGAATTCAAGTCTTCCTTACTTGCAGTATTTAACAGTGTTGTCTTTCCCCTAAAGAAGTATAAATTCCATGAGTGCAGGGATTATTCTTTATTGTTCTTTGCATTTTCAGTACCTAGCATACTCCTTGTCATGTAGCAATCATGTAATAATACATATTGTTTGGTTAATTGAAAATTAACTACTATTAATTAATGATATTATATTTAGGTGATATCCTTGGTAAATCATGATCAGAGAAGAAAACTGATTTTAGTGAGTAAAATCTTTCTAAAGAATTCTTGCCTTTGCAAGTAGAGTAAGATGAGTAGATTTGAACACATTTTTATGAGCTAACATCTTGCTGGATTTGGTAGCATCCTTTTGAGCACCAAGAATTCATGATACAAGACACCCATTATAAAGATGTAGGAGGCAACATTGAGTGTGTGTTGATTGCATCTGGGGGAATTGCCACAAAGTTTTGTATTTTCTTATAATTTTGCTTTATATCTAATTAAATTCTTGGCATCAATTTTCCTTTGGCCACTTCCCTTATTCTCCCATAAGAAGAGAATGTGGAAAAACAAAAAACAACAAAACAAAACAAAAAGTCTGACAAATCTGAGCTGGTAGATACTCACTTTTTCCCCCTAATGTCAACCTTAGGGCCCACTCATTGCATTGTAGATAGGGATTGAACCTGGAATCAAGAAGACCTGTGTCCAAATCTGGCATCACTAGCTATATGTCCCTTTTCTTGCCCTTCTACTTCTCAGAATTTATGTAAGGAAAGTGCTTCGTAAACTTTAAGATAATAGAAATAATATTTCTTTACATTATTTAATTACTTGCAAAGAACTCTCAGAATGGAAAATTCTTCCATTGTGAGAGATTAACAGTTTCTTTATAATTTGTAATTTTAAGAGTAGTTTATGGAATCTCAGGATGTGTAGGTGACGTGGATGGACCTCTGTCTCATTATGTAGTTATGTAGTCATTATGTTACTATGAAATACTCTGATATACTATGAAATACTATGAAAACTCAAGTCTTCTTAATTTCAAAGTGAGATCTCTAGGAATTATGATTGTTAAGTCATGTCTCATAGTTCACGATTCCATCTTGGGTTTTCTTGGAAAAAGATATTGAGTGGTTTGCCATTTCCTTCTTCAACTCATTTTACAAATGAGGAAAGGGAAGAAGAGTTAATTGAGTCTCCTAAGGTCACATAGATAATAAGTATTTGAGACCAGATTTGAACTCAGCAAGATGAATCTTCCTGATTCCACACTACCTACCTGCCCTAGCTAGTTATATTGTTTTTATATTTATTTTAAAAATTTAGACCTATAATTTCATTGGTACAGGGAAATTCTGATGAGAAAAATTCATTTATGAATGGTGATTATCACCTGCTCTGCAGTTTATAGCTCTAGTGAGGAATTGAGATTTTAAATGACTTGTACAAAACAACACAGTCAGTAGGCATCAGATAGCTTATGACTCAGGTCTTCCTGATACCTAGTTAGGATATTATGTATGTTATTACAATTATACTATTTTTATGATAATTTTATAATAATTTTAACTTACTAGCTGTATGATCCTAGGCAAATAAATCATTTAACCCTAATAGTCTAGCCTATATATATATATATATATATATATATATATATCCTAAGTTCTTAACACTTCCTTTCCTTGGCAAGTAGGGTCCCTAGATGGTGAACAAACCCTCTAGATGTTATTGCTTTAGAAATAATTTTAAAACTGATAAGAAGATGGGAAATTGCAAGTCTTTCTGAGGCTTTGAAGCATGAGAGTTCCTACTCTGGTGTGTGTGTGTGGGGAAATACAGAAAGAACATATACAAAGAGAGGGGGAGGGAAAGAGGGAGAGAGGAATTTAGAGATCTGGGGTATTGAAAATTGCACAAAATCACTTAGCTGAAGTATTTATGCAAGGTTCAAGTCCCTAGTCTTTATTCATTTTGCCAAGGTGCCTCTCATATTCATATAGGGTTAACATACATACATATATATGTATGTGTGTGTGTGTGTGTGAATTACACACAAAACAACAAGAAAACTCCACCGTTTTGCAGTTATTTTATCATTGAGAAATCAAAAAACAAACAAACAAACAAAAACCTCCCTGAGGAATGTATCTACCCATTGGACAATGAAAAATGAGAAAACTGAATCGAAGCATAGTGAAGTAGTTTTCTCAAGGTCAAATATTAGTTTAATGGTGGAACAATGGAAAAATACTGAATCTCTGAATCCAAATCTAATTCCTCTCCCCTTTGCTATTCTGTATCCTCAGTGCATAGCCCATTATTCAAGCTTTTAGGAAGCTCTAACTTCTGTCTGTGCTTTACATCACTTGGTTACCCTATTTCCAGGAAGATAAATTAATCCAAGGGTATAATTTCCATACAATTTTTCTTTTCATTGAAGAATTTCTTTGGGGATTCACAAAGATCAGGCATTAATTTTGTTCAACCTAAGGAAACAACGTTTAAAGCACTCCATGATGATTATTTCATGGAGTTATTACTGTATGAGACATGACATTTATCTTACATATGATTATAACAAATGGCTAATTTCAATGTTGTTTCCCTTGCTCATGAAGTCAATAAGGAAGACTCCCATATCTAAGTAGCTATTCTCTTTTGAAGTCTTTTCTTTTCTAAAAGCATTTAGAAAAGCCAGAATTCAGTGGTTTTTCACAGAGTGAAAGGAACAGATGCAAATTGAGTGTGTGCACAGTGGGTTAAAGCAGTGATACCTCAAGGCCTAGCATCTCATGGTACATAAAATGTTACGTTTGTTCCCAGTGTAAATAAGCAAGTCAAAATGTTCATTTCAGTCAGTCAACAAGTCTTTGTCAGAGAGTGTACTAAGATTTGAGGATCAAAGAAAGGTCAAAACATTGTTCCCTGCTATGGGGGAAGTAATGGGCTTACATTCTTATAGCTATGTATATATATAGATACTGTGTAAAGGAGAGATAATTTTAGAGAGATAGCACTGGCAAGTGTTAGGGGAGTTGGATTGGGAAAGATTATCTACTAGAAGAGTTTTGAGTTAATACTCAAGCTTTCCAATAAAATATTCCAAATCAATTAAAGTACTTGAGCATAAATGTTGTTTTTTGCAACTTCCCATTACCCTAATGCCATAAATAAGGTCTGGATCTTTTAAGCAAGTTAAGATATAATAAGATAAAGGAAAATGTCAGATATGTGTATTCAAATGTGAGAAATGCATTATATTATATGAAGTAAAAGGTGATTATTTTTGAAAAAAAGGTCAAAATGGTTTTTTATTCTATCACAAAAATCAAGATTAAAAAAAAAAACAAATAAAGAACTAGAAAACAAAAATAATTTTCACCTATATATTTCCTCTGTCACCCTTAAGTAAGGGCATGCCTTCATCTATTTTTCAACGTAACATAAAATAGATTAGCAACCAAATTATAACTACAACATTTAAATAGATCCAAAGTTACTAATGCTTTTTAATCAGTTCATCTAATGAACTTTGCTTGAACCTCATCTTTATTGACCTCTCCATAGCTTTTGATGCTCTCAATCACCATTTTCTCTTTGATACTCTCTTCTCCCTTTTGTTTTGTGACTGCTGTCTCCCAATTTTCCTTCTACTTATCTGAATGTTTGTTTTATCCAAGTCATGTTTTTTAAACATGATGTTACCCACATTCTGTCCTGGGTTCTTTTCTCTACTTTCTGTAAATGATTTTACTTGATAAACTATCAACATGCATACATTCAATTATCTCTATGCAGATGATTCTCAGATTTACTTACCCAACCCTAACCTCTCTCCTGAATTCTAGTCTCTCATCTCCAACTGCTTAGCTTGCACATTTCAAATTAAAAACTAAACTCATTTTTTCTTCCATCCTTACCCCATCAAACCACATGGCACACACATATAGCCATACACACATCCTTCCAAATTTCCTTAATATTGTCAACCACCAATTTCTCAGTATAACTAATCATCAACAACCTAGATGTTATCAATTCCTCCACACTCTCATATGATCTTTTGCTAAGTCATGTTAATTTTTGTAACATCATTTATGGATGCCCCATTCTCTCCTCTGACATAGCTATCACCTCATTTCTGGTCCTAATCACTCCATGCCTGCATGTGAGAAATAATGAAAAGGTGGGTTTACACAGAGTGTTGTAAGCTTCAAGGTAGCATAGGATGTTGGGTACCACTGATCAATTAGTTTTGAGAGTGTGAGAAGGAAGCTTGAGATTCTACCTCTCAGAAGCCTTGAGGAAACAAGGAATTGGGAAACTCAGAAGGCACAGGTGGATTCAGCCAATCAGAAAGTCTTGTTGTTCTGAGAAAAACTTACATAATAGCTAATACAGCCCAAACTAATTGAAGTCAATTACCTGGCTTAAGCAAATCACTATTTCACTTGCTTAATAAGCTAATTGAATATTAAACAATGCCCCCTTAGGAGTTTTCTGCCATTTTTGAAAATGGGGTATATCAAGTGGATGGGGGGATATGCTTCTGCATATTTACAGGCAAACATATAGTGCCCAATCTATCAAAAAGATTGTTAACTCCAAAGGGAATGGACCAATCTATTCTCCCAAGGGAGAGGCAGTGCCAAAGTAACAAATATAAAGCCCCTCTCACTTCTGTGCTAAGGAATCCCTCTTCCTGAAGAGAAGCAGAATGCACATCTGGACAGAAATGTTAAGACAATTTCTTAAGATTCTTCTTTAATAACATTTCCTCAATATCTGATTTTCAGTGTCCAAGAGTGTGTTTCTAACAACTAGCATGGTCTCTTTCTGAACTGACTCTTTCTTGCTCTAGTCCCTTCACACCTTACAATGACAGCCCCTACTCCATACTCTATGATCCAGTGATACCATTCTTTATACTAGGCATTTCATCTTTTAACTTTGCTCTATTTTTTTTCTTTTTTCCTTTGCTTTCTCCCATGCCCAAAACTTTCCCTCTCCTCACCTTAAGCTCCTATTTCCCCTTATTTCTTTCAAGATTAACCTAAAGTATCATTTTTTTGGAAGAAGCCTACCCTAACTCTTATTAGTACTATTGTATTCCCTGTTTATCATCTTTAATTATATCCTGAATATATCTTGTTTATGCATAATTGCTTGCATCTTGTCTCACAGATTAGAATCTGAATTCCTACAGAGCAAGAACTGCCTTTTGATTTTTTTTTTTTATTGTAAGCAAATAGCATAATGTCAGAAGATAGTTGGTACTTAGTCCATAATAATTGACCAGCTGACTAACTGTGATCCATGAGATTATAGATTTCAGTACAAAAGCAGAAATAAATAGCAACTAACAGAAACTGAGAAATCTTGATAAATTTGAGATCATATGTTGGATGATTTTTAGTGAAGACAACAATCTTCTATATTATTCATGGAAGTACTTTGTATGTTTGCCTCAGTAGCAAGTTCACCAACTTGTATTGCCTAGAAGAAGATTCCTCTCATCTGTTTTGGTGTTAAGGTTTTCTTTAATATGGTATCCTGTAGCATTAATAAACCTATAACCTCCATCTTTGGGAAAAACTCCAATGACACAAAATACCTACTCATTTTTTCTACTCTGTAATTTTCTTCCATTTTCTAACCAGTTACTAATGATTTTGATTTTTTTTAAGAATCCTTCCTTTTTTGTGGCTAGGGTGGAAGCAATCAGAGTTAAGTGACCTGCCTAGGGTCACACAGCTAGCAAGATTTCTTTCTTTCATTCTTTGTAATAAGTAAAAAGAAAGCCATCATTTTCTCTGCTTTTTCCCTCTCCCTGTTTCTGTCTCTTTCACTCGTGTGTGTGTGTGTGTGTGTGTGTGTGTGTGTGTGTGTATGTGTGTGTGTGTGTGTGTTTTATATGTGTGTGTTTCCAGATAAACTAGCCTACTTTAATGGCACCTTAATTAGACTGGGCTACTTCTTTTACATGGAAAAGACAAAATGTATTTGTTGTGAGTCAATATAATGATTTTGATAATGCCAAAACTTCTGTGCTACACCATAAAACTGCTCTTGCAAACTTCTATTTGCACATTTAGCATATATATTTATTATTATTCTGTGGGATAAGATGTCCTTTACATCTTTTGTTGGTTACCTTCCACTTGATACTATCCTCACCAAACCTTCTAAAGAGTTAACAATTAACATAACTTATCAAGTATCAATTTCCACATAAGTACTTTTGACTATATATTTTCTGACTTGTTGGTATAGGAACTTGTTCTAAGGAAGGTTTCTTTTTCAAAGCTACAATCAGAGAACAATAAGTAAAAAAAAAATAATAGAAAATAATTTTATTACAGGAAAATGTTGATTACTTCAGTGATTAAAAAATATGAAAAGAATTAGCCTCCAAATTATTCAAATGAACATTTTATATTTTCTGAGTCAAATCTTTTAGTAGGCAAATTACAGTATTTGATATGTTCATTCCCAACACTGAAACATTGAGGTTAATGTTTGTCCCTCTTAAAATGTGCTCTTAAAAATGCTTACTTAAAACCATGTTTGAATTTCTACTATCTTTCATTCTAAGAGATTCCTTTTTCCCCCTTTCTCTTTGGTTAACATCTCTTCAGCTTTTAGCCAGACCTATACCTATCTAGTAATGGTCATGTTTTTGTAGAATGTATTGAGATATATAAATGTTGCATTTGCCGTATCTACAGTATTTATATCTCATTTATATTTTCAGACTTTCCACAGCAGAGTTTCAAAAATTTCCAAAGAATCCTCAAACTCTAAATATAAAAAGTATTTGAATGGCACCGACTTTTTCTCCAATCTCTTTTTTTTCTTTTTACTTGCTCATTTTGTTAAATTCTGAGGACGCCAAAACAAGGAAATGATGATAGATCAAGATTATAGGGTGTGTCTACTGTCCTTTTAGAAGAATTTCTACTGTGAACAAACATTTTCTGTATTATTGTCTTTTTCTTCTGGCTTTAAAGGATTTACCTTGTAATTCCCCCCATACAATAAATTTCTTGAAAAATGAATACTTCATTGTAAATTTTGAAGTTCTCTTTTCTCAATTAATTTTGATGAGAAAAAGTGATATAACAATGAGAAAAAAACTGGAAAAATTATTGGAAGTATACATAAGATATGAGGACCACCATTGTGCAACAACTCAATTTTCGTTTATTTGGTTTTCATTGCTTTAACATTTTAAAAAATGTTTTGATTTTTTTTTTTCTTCTCAGAAAGAGAAGCATCAAGGGACAGAACAATGTTACATAAGAGATTGAAATTGCAGGGGTAGTTAGGTGGTGGAATAGTGTGCTAGACCTGAATCGGGAATATCTCTTCTTGAGTTAAAATCTGATCTCAGACACTTCCTAACTATATGACTTTCCTTCTCTCCCTCTTTCCCTTCCTTCCCTTCCTTCCTTCCTATCTCCTTTCCCTTCCTTCTTTCTTTCCTTCCTTTCTTTCTTCCTTGGAGGCACTATAACACAATAGAAAGTTTCTTTCTGTAGTCAGAGGATCTAGATTTAAATCCTACCTCTACTATTAATAAATTGTTCAGTTTCCCTGTAAGATTTCCTTATCTGTAAAATGAATGGATTAAAATAAATTGACATTTACATTTTATTCCAGCTCTAAACTTATCCTAATATTCCAAACTCCAATAGGTCTGTGATATCCTTAGTATGGGCAATTCTTCCAATAATGTTAATCACACCAAATAAAAACAATATTTTGTAAAAGATTACAGTCATTTTCAGCAGTGATACTATTAGTCAGGAATGAATGGGTAGAAATGATAGCAGGCATAAATGATGACAAAGGACAAATAGAAGGACTGTTGAATTGTAGTGTGAGTTGTGACTCCATAGGAAGACAGAAAAAAATGAATGCTGATAAGGTTATGGAGTGCAGACTTTATTCCCTCTAGTCTCATAGTGTGAAAATGGATTGAATGTGAAGCTTTTGCTCAGCCCACAGTGGTGCTGGACTACCTGAATGGGAGGTACTCAGTGATGAAGGGTAGTTGTCACCATTCATGCCAGCCCATTTATTCAGCAGCTATAATGCACTGGAGGAGAAAAAGAAATCTTGGCAAGCTGCTTACAAGGAGACACCTACCTGTCATTCCTCCAGCTTTAATTATGCCAGAGACTGAATCATCTTTCTACTCATTGGAAAATAAAAGCTTATAGGATTTGGCAGTATCCAAAAGGATCAACGTGGCAGCTTTCATTTCAACTCTTTGAAGTGTAGCATTTACTACAAATATTGCGCTGAGTTTATTACTTTTTGACAAATGTAAATAACTTTGAAACTGTTTTTTTTTTCCTTTTTATTTATTTTAATATCTGAGATACTTTAAATAGGGAAAGGGGGAAGGGAAAGAGATTAAGCATTTGTATGTATTATGTGCCAGGTATCATATTAACCCCTTTACAAATATTATTTATTTTGTTCCTCCCAACAAACTTGCGAGATGGGTGGTATTATTATCCCATTTTTCAAATGGAAAAACAATCACCACCACAAAGCCTGAGATTATTAGAGGATGTCTCTTGTTCAGTCAAGTTTCTAGTAAATATCTGAGGCTAAATTTGAAAGTAGCTCTTTCTGACTCTAAGCCCGGTGCTCTGTTGCATCACTTAGTTTCCTCCAGTAAGTAAAATTATTTTTTTTTCATTAAGCCAAATAATATTTAGATCATATTGTGATCAAGTCTTGATGCTGAATTTTGGGGAAATTATGGAAAAGCTGACCCAGCTCCAGACAAAAATAATCAGGTTAGTGAGGAAGATAGAATACTACTTGACTTTTAATAAAACAAAACAAAACAAAACAAAACAAAACTTCCCAAAGAGCTTTAATTTGCCTCAGATAAATATAATTTTAATACAAAGAAGAATATCAAATGTTTTGGAGGAGTGGAACCTTTGTTACCTCAAACATTTACTTGCTTTGAGATCCTGAACCAACCATTTAATTTCTCTTAGGCTCTTCTCTTAATTTCTTCATGTGTATAATAGAGGCAATGATAACAATGATAACCCAATGTTATGAAGATAAAATGAAATAATAAAAATAGAATTTGAAAATTTTTAAATGTTACATAAAAATTAGTTCTTAGTTTTCCAGAGCAGTAATTGCAAAACAAATAAACAAATAAATAAATAAATAGAAACACATTTCCAAATGGCTTCATAAGGAAAAAAAAGTGAATCTTCTCTGATCCTTAAATCAAAATATGGAATGAGAAAGAGAAAATTAAGAAGGGGTGGGCAGATTTGGGTGAGGGGCTGGGAGAAAGGATGGGGAAAATTAAAACAAAAGGTTTTGCAACTGTCAATGCTGAAAAATTACCCATGCATATATCTTGTAAATAAAAAGCTATAATAAATAAATAAATAAAAGAAGGGGTGGACAGCTTGGAGTGTGGATATTTCAGTTCTGGGAATATATCCTATATGAATAGGATATATAACCTTGAAGCAACTCTAGCAGTGGAAAGGCACTCCAAAAGTAAATTGGAGCTAGGATATAGAGGGTTTTAATTATAATTTATATTAATAAATAATTTATCATGAAAATAATGAATTAATCAATGAATGAATGAGTAACTCAGTAAGAATGTAGTAGTAAAACTAATATATGTTTGAATCTAATTAGTACTTTTTAGGAATACAAAAAACAAAGCAAATGTAATCCTTAGTCCTCAAAAGAGTTTACATTTTAATTGAATAGATATCCTATCCATAAAAAGTCAACTGACAGATATTTATACAGATTAAAAGGGAGTTAATCTTAGAAGGAAAGGTAAGGAAAAGAAAGTCCCAGAAAGAAAGTCCTCCTACAGAAAGTGGTATTTGATCTTAAAGGAAGCCTAGAATTTTAAGAGGCAGAGGAAATTCAGGACCAAAATGAAACCATAGAATTCATCCAGTGCAAATGTATAGAAATGTGAGATAAAGATGTAAGTGTGCATGCACGTGCATATGTTGTGTAAAAAGTATGCTTTTTTAAAAAGGTTTTAAGACATTCTTTCTAAGTGATTTAATCATTTTATTAGTAAGGTCAACAGTTATTAATTAAAGGATGGTCCATTGGCTATTCTCTTGGACCAAAGACAATCACAGTAACCAGACTCACATTATATATACTATTTTCATGAGGGGCTGAGATCTCGCAGTCTTCACCCTTGGACAAAGAGATTATCTCTATTCAATCCACCCATAATTGCGTTATCTAGACAAAAGGATCTGTTTCCACCCATGCTTGAATACACCATACTGGGCTCTCCAATTTAGATTAAATTATTTGCAGTATTGGGTGGGATCAAGGAGAGTCAAAATGCAATCTCATTATCAATATTGTCCTCCAAGAAAATTGAAAATTTTAAAGAACTTATTATCGAAAGAAATTATCAAGGAAAACTGTTCTGATTTTCTACAACTAGAGGGTATAATAGAAATTGAAATAATCTACTATATTCCAGAGTAAAGTGAAGATGGTGGAATGAAGTCAGGAAGTTTCTTGAGCTCACCCAGTTTCCCTTGAAAACCACATTACCAAGTCTCTGAAAAGAGTCTTACAGAACAAAAGCACCCTCTATTTCAACATAGGTTGGAAAAAATTCAAGAAAAGTCAGTCTGACTCAGGTGAAATGGGTGTTCAGCTCATCTCAGATAGTCTGGGAAAGCCAATGAAAGACTCTTAATCACAGCAGATCAGCAGCTGAGACCATCCTGGCTAAGTAGGGTAGCAAATCTGTCAGGCTGTTCCCAGTCCTAGCTTAGAAAGCAAATCCTTGGAAAATAAACTGTTTCCTGGAAAAAAAGCAGGCCAATACCTCCTGCAAACAGAGCCCTGTGCTCAAAGCCAAGGCTTAGAACTGCATAGGAAGTTTGGGAGAGTAGCCACTTTTAGCAGAGCTCAACCATAAAAGTAAAAAAAAAAAAAAAAAGAGGAAATGCCAAAAGAAAAGGAAAGAAAATGAACAAGAAACAGGAAAGAACCTTGACCATAGAAAGCTACTATTGTGACAGGGAGCATAATATTCTCTTTAAAATGTAATATTCTCTTGTTGGGGCTTTCTTGGGGTCTCTTTTCAGTTCATTAATCACCACAAGTGCAGCCAGAGATTAAAGTCCAAATCCTTTATTGTCTCTTTCCAAGTCTTGTCTTTTTTCCTGGGGCCGGATTAGCTTTCTTATCGTCCAGATCTTTTATTATCTCCTTCCTGGGGCTGGGCAGCTTTCTGGAGAGCCTTTCAGTCTGGCCTTGGTTCCCAGAGCTTGAGCTCCTGCCTACCTTCTCTGGCTTTTGAATCTCCCCAACTGAATCCTGGCTGAGGCTCTGAGAGGTTCTATTGTGCTTGTCTTTCTGGCCCTGAGAGCTTCTTGAGTATATACCAATCATATCACTAGGAAACCATTATTTGTTGTACAATTAAATCAATGCTAAACTAGATTTGACCATTGCTCCTCAGTTCCACTTAGTCCCTTGTTTCAAGTTCTGGCCTATAACATCTCCTTGTAAGATTAAATCATTCATACTGAACCATGCTAAATTAGACAATTATTGTCTCTATTAATTCCACTAACCTAGTACCTCGTAAGAATCCTTTATTTCAAGTTCAGAGTTCTGGCCCATAACAAGGGAGGACCAAAACCAACTCAGAAGAGGACAAAATGTCCACAGAGGAAATCTCAAAGAGTGATATGAAGTGATCTCAAGCCCAAAGAGCTTCTTGGAACTGCTCTTAAAAGACTTTTAAAAGTAAATAAGAGAAATAGAAGGGGAAAAAAAGAGATGTATGCAAGAGAAACTCAACAGCTTGAAAAAGCCAATTATTTAAAAAAATAGAATTCACCAAATTAAAAAAAAAATTAAAGAAAACAAAACCCTGAAAATTACAATTAATCAAATGGAAAAAGGGATATAAAAACTAACTGAAGAAAATAACACATTAAAAACTAGAACAGAGCAAATAGAAGCTAATGACTCTAAGACATCAACAATCAGTCAAATAAAATTTAAAAAGACTGAAAAAATTGAAGAAAATATAAAATACCTCAGTGAAAAAACAGTTGACCTGGAAAAGAAATATATCCTGAAGATAGATACAATTTAAAAATCAGTGATCTACCTGAAGGCCATAACCAAAAAAAAAAAAAACCCAAGTGAGCATTCTTTAAGAAATATTCAAGGAAAACTGCCCTGATATACTAAAAACAGAGGGGGAAATAGTCATTAAAAGAATACATCAATCACCTCAAGGGAGATGCCATGAAATACTGTTGCAAAACTCCAGAACTATGATATCAATGAAAAATAAATATTGTATACTGCCAGACAAAAACAATTCAAGTATCAAGGAGCAGTAGTCAGGATTACCTAGATTCTGGCAATGTCTACAATGAACGATTGGAGGACCTGGAACACCATATTATTATAGCCATTGTTTCTGATAAAGGCCTCATTTCTTCCTTTTTTTTTTTTTTTTTAATAGCCTTTAATTTACAGGATATATACATGGGTAACTTTACAGCATTAACAATTGCCAAACCTCTGTTCCAATTTTTCACCTCTTACCCCCCAACCCCCCCTAAATGGCGGATGACCAGTAGATGAAAATATTAAAATATAACTTAGATAAAATAAGTATAATAAAAATTTTTTTTACAAAAAGAATCAGACTCGAATTATTGTACAATTACGTAAAGAAAAAAAGAGAGGTAAAATAGGGATAATTCAATGTAATGGTTTTTAGTCATCTCCCAGAGTTTTTTTGGGTAGTGTTCAGTTCAACGTCCATTAGAAATATTTGTGATCTCGTTGGGGATGGCTGATCCATAAAATTATATCTAGTATTTTGTTGAAGATAATTGATCTCCTTTGCCATTTCCCATCGTTCGGGAATCCCAGGCCTTTCTGAAATCATCCTGGGTATTTCTTACAGAACAGTAATATTCCATAATTTCTTATACCATTTATTCAGCCATTCTCCAACTGATGGACATCCACTTTCCAGTTTCTACCACTACAAAAGGGTGCCACAAACATTCGTGCACATAATTTTCCCTCTTTATAATCTTTTGGGATATAACCCATAGTAACACTGCTGGATCAAAGGGTACAGTTTGATAACTTTTTGACTTTCAAACTACTTCCAAAATGGTTGATTTCGTTCACCACCAACAATGAATCAATGTCCCAGAACCCCAAAATATAATTTTTTTAAAGCCAATTGGGTGTGTGGTGGTATTTGATTGTTTTTTATTTTGATTAAAAGATTGGAGATTTTTTCTTGATAGAAAAGTTTCTTTTTTTGAAATTGTTGCTATTTGAATTTTTTAAAGGAATGGTTGATTTTTTAAGATTTTATATTTTGGAAATTTTTCAGAATTTTACTGTAAAATAT
Organism: Sarcophilus harrisii; assembly: GCF_902635505.1. Classification (NCBI taxonomy): domain Eukaryota; kingdom Metazoa; phylum Chordata; class Mammalia; order Dasyuromorphia; family Dasyuridae; genus Sarcophilus; species Sarcophilus harrisii. The sequence continues at coordinate 68,995,396 of NC_045427.1, forward strand.
TTTTATTTTTTTTCAATTTGTTGCTTAGTTTTTTTGGGTAAAAAATTTTAGGGTATTTTTTTTTTTTGTGGATGTAAGCCATTTTGTTTTTGGCGCCTTCCCCTTAAGGTTGAGAGGTAAATATTTTTTTTTTTAATAATTTTTTTTTGCCCTTTTGAAATTTTGATTTTGGTTAGGGTTGTATGGATCAATGCCTGTTTCGCCATAAGTTTCCTTTTTCCCAGTTTTACAAAAGTGTTCTTTCCCGTTGGGATTTTGGGTTTTAAAGAAGGTTTGCGGATGTTTTTTGAACCCAATTTTTCCCTGATAAAATTTTTTTAGCCAATACCAAAAGGGTAATGCGTTATAGTATGTTTTAGATTTGCGCCCCATTTATTTTTTTTTTTAACCTTGAAATTTTGGATTTTTTTTATATGAATTTGTTGTTTTTTTTCTGGTTTAAAAAGGGGGTTGATTGGTATGGAAAAAAGATTAGTTTTAGGGTTATTGTTTTTTTATTTTTGCCCTTCCAAGAGCATTTAAATTTTTAATTGGTTAGATGATTTTAAGTGTGGTGGTTGTTTTTGCCCAAAGCGGATTTTCCCTTGGCAATAGATTTTTTTTTTCGGCAAATTTTTTAATTGATGTTGGATTTTGTTAGTGATAAAAGAATGCTGTGAAGGTGGGTTTATTTTAAAAACCCAATTTGTGTTGGGGTTTTTTAAACTTTTTTAGAATTTTGGGTTTCAGTTACCCTTGCCGGAAAGGGATAAGGCTTTCTTGCCTTTTTTTTTTTAATTTTTCAGTTTTTGCAGCTAGGTTTTTCTTTGTAACGGTGATAGTGGGCCCTTGTTTTTCCGATTTTTGGGGGTTGGTTTTTCCTAATTGTGCCTGATGGTTTTAGATGGCGATTATTTTTTAAGGTTTTATTCCATTTCGTGTTTTTAGGAATATGTTGGATTTTTAAAAATGTTTTTCCATTTTAGGAAACTTGGGGTTTTGTTAATGGTTAGAATGGCCAATTTTTGATATTTTTTATTGAAATTTCTTTGGTTAAAATTCTTGATCATAGTGTTTATTTGGAATTTTTTAGTTTTTGCATATTTTTTAAGATTTTGCATTATTTTAGGGGTTTTTTTTTTTTCTTTTCTTGGGTTTTTTCAGTTTTTGTTTAAATTATTTTTTTTTTTTTGTTATAAAAGATTGGGGCCCTTTTTTAAATTTTTAAAACAATTAAAATTTATTTTTTAGGGATTGGGGTTTTTGTTTTTTTTTAAATGGGAAAATTTTTTCTTTATTTAATTTTTTTTGGGAGGGCAAAATTTTAAAAGTTTAATTTTTCCCTTTCTTGGTGGGTTTTTTTCTTTTTTAAACTCTTTTTTTTTTCCTCTTTTAATGATTTCCAAAGGTTTTTTTTTTTTGGTTTTTTCATAGAACCCAACTTTTTAGTTTTTTTAATTAGTTTAGTTTTTTATTTAATATTTTTTTTCCCTTTTTTTTTAGAATTTAATTTTAGTATTTGATTGGGGTTTTAATTGGTTTTTTTTGTTTTTAGTTTTGGTTCATTAATTTTTTTTTTGTTTTTTAAGGCTTGGGATATAAAATTCCCTTTAAGGGTTTTTCCCCAAAATTTTGGATGATGTTCTTTTGTTTTGATGAAATTTTAATTGTATTATAATTTTGTTTTCCCCCTTTTTTAAGATTGAGTTTTTTCCTTTTTTTTTTTTTTTAATTTTTTTATGATTTTTTAAAAAAAGATTTTCTTTTTTTTTTTTTTGATTTTTTTTTT